>NW_027362775.1:31849188-32453377 GCF_046119375.1 Phyllobates terribilis
GTCAGGAGGCATGGAGTTCTGGGCAGTTGGCACGGGCTCATCCTGCAAGACACAAGGGGAAGACATTAAATCTTCTGTCTACTGCATCTTCTGTTATTAGGGGAATGGTCTTTATAATGAACCATTCCGCTATGTAACATCAGATACAATGTACTGATATAATAGGTGTCTTGTGTGGACAGCGGTCACTCACCAGATGGTCATGGATTCTTTCACAGTCCAGATCTTTTCATCCACCTAAGAAAAAGAGAGACATAAAGTCATTACCGGAAAGTGAAAAAATACAAGATGGATGATGACAATTACCACAATGTGAGAACACCTGATGGGAGTTATCCCCAGAGGAGGAGATACTTACCGGGCCCAACTTGGTGACACGTACGTAAATCCGGCCACGGGGTGAAGGACTGTATGCTCCGGCCACTGCAGATGGTGGTTCTCCAGAACAGGCCTGAATGGTGTAAATGGTGGCACTGCTCTCCTTTCCTCCAGTTCCTCCCAGCCAATGGTCGTAAAGAATGGATGCTGTCGGATGTTCCCGCTCACACCCAGGCGTGTCTGAGGGTCTTTGCGCAGCAGCTTCTTGATGAGATGTTTCACGTCAGCATCAAGCCAAGATCGAAATTTTGGCTTGTCGTTGATGATAGCTTTGAAAGCCATTTGCTTGACGGGGCCGTTGTAAAATGGGGATCGTCCTGCTGCCATCCTGGACACCACGATCCCCAGGCTCCACCAGTCCACTGCTGCGCCGTATCGTTTCCTACGAAACACCTCAGGGGCCATGTAGTGGAAAATGCCCGTCACTCCAGAGATGTTTTTGGAGGATGTTACGCCATCTTGGGCAAGCCCAAGGTCGATGATACGGATGTGGCCATCTGCATCCAGCATCATGTTATCTGGCTTTATGTCTCTGCAAAGAAAGAAGAATACCAATTAAGAAATCTGTCCATTGATAACAAGAAATGGAAAATGGGTCACTGCAAGATCAGGTAGAATAAGGGACAGAACACCAGCAAAGCTGGGGGCCATATCTCCAGAATGTAAAGGGGACAGAGAGAAGGAGGAAAGTACTACTTACCGGTGGACGATGTTGTGTCCGTGGAGGAACTGGAGGCCACATACAATCTCTGCTGTGTAGAATCTGGTGAAGAGAACAGAGTGTAGTATCAATGTCATCAAACCCTTCTCTAGCAATCCCCAAATACCCTGGTATCCCACCTCCTGCATCTAGAACCCTAAATATATGCCCTGCCAGTGCTCCCTTAGTTGCACCCTGACCTCAGGTTTTTTTTCCATCTCCTTAGCTCTCTTGTAGGCACATTCTCCGCTTTCTCACCTCACATTGCCGATGTTCAGGCAGCCGCACATCCTGATCAAGTCCTCCAGGCTGCCACCGGACAGATACTCCGTGATGAAGAAGGCCCTGTGCTGAGACTGGTGTGCGGCATAGAGGTGGCATAGGAATGGGCAGTCTCTGGCCGCCAGGAGTATCCGCCGCTCTTTCTTGATGGTATCCTCATTGTCCTCTTTTTTGGTGATCATTTTGACGGCCACATTGATGTTACGTCCGGGGACTGATGCCAGGACCACCTGAGAAAGACAAATGGAGAATACTTAGAAGGTGTCTGCAGGGGGTGGAAGGGATGTGGATTTTATAGTACACAAGGCACATGAGAAAACTGAGTGGTCGCTCAATCTGCTGGTGATCAGGACCGGATGGACAAATCTATCAGCATAATGCACTGCCTGATCTATGGATGGGCTATGGAGAGGTGTTAAAAAATAATCATCATTTTAATTTTCATTTCATAAATCAACAATACACATGAAAATAAGCAATTTTGTAATAAATCTTTTCAGAGAAATCTGCTTTTTTCTCTGCCAGGACAGATTCTCAGTTTTCAAAATTCTCTATTTCCTGATATAATCAATATTCAATGAAGGCAGATTGAGATTACTGAGAGGAGATCACAGTTGGTGCTGATAATATGCTATGTAAGCGGGAGGAGGGAGAAGTACTGCATTTAGCTCTTCCCTCTCTCCCTTCTACATAGAGTACTATCAGCACCAACTGTCATGCTTTGAGTTGGCATTAGTGTGGTCCAAATCTCCTTGTCTATCTAGATTTAATAAAAACACAGTGACCAATGTATGTACAATATGGCCGCCTGATAGGAGCCGATATAAACGATGGCATGTAAAAAAACAATGTTCCCCCGCCCCCTACAGCTGTGAGCCCACAGATGTGGGACTTACTTTGCCAAAGGCGCCCCTACCCAAGACCTGGTAGATGTTGAAGCGGCTGAAGTTAAGCCTGGCATAGGGGCTGGATGATCCATCGTCTCCGCTACATCCAGGTATTGGCTCCTCCAATCCGTTGTGGACTCCTCTACGCTTCTTGATTATCTTCTTGAATCCAGTGATATCACTGTCATCTTCTCGCTTCCTCTTGCCTTCTCTATTCTCCATGCTCTGCTCTCCATGTCTAGTAGACTCCATTAGCATAAATTTCTTCCAAACCGCAAACTTCCGTCCGATCGCTTCAGCCGACAGTAGAAAGTAAACGGCAGTTGGTCGTGTGCAGGTGATGTCAGAGGTGACAGTTTAGAGTCCAGAGCAATGGCACAGAACTTCATGGCGACAGTTAGTGATTTTTTTAAATCTATTCCCATATACATCAGGAATAAAAAAAAAAAAACATACAAAAATTAATACTATTAATTTACTAGCTCTTCCTCTTACCAATGTAATCCTTCTATATTCCAGAATTTTTTTCTTCTTTTCCTGTCATTGTAAGATGCTACTTTTCATACAGTGTCATGTAAAAGTTTGGGCACCCCTGGTCAAATTTACTGTTATTGTGAAAAGTTAAGCAAGTAAAACATGAAATGATCTCTAAAAGGCCTAAAGTTAAAGATGACAAATTTCCTTTGTATTTTAGGCAAAAAATATATATATTTTAATCTTTTACATTTTAAAAATTACAAGAAGGAAAATGGGCCAATGGAAAAGTTTGGGCACCCTGCATAGTTATTACCTAGTAGCGTCCCCTTGTGAAAGTATCAGCTTGTAAATGCTTTTTGTAGCCAGCCAAGAGTCTTTCAATTTTTGTTTGAGGGATTTTCATCCATTCTTGCTTGGAAAATTCTTCCAGTTCTGTGAGATTCCTGGGTCGTCTTGCATGCATTGCTATTTTGAGGTCTAGCCACAGATTTTCAATGATGTTCAGATCAGGGGACTGTGAGGGTCATTGGAAAAACCTTCAGTTTGCGTCTTTCAAGGTTGTCTAGTGTGGATTTTGGTGTGTGTTTAGGATTATTATCCATTTGTAGAAGTCATCTTCTTTTCAACTTCCTTTTTATACAGATGGTGTTATGTTTGCCTCAAGAATTTGTTGAAATTTCATTGAATTCATTCTTCCCTCTACCTGTGAAATGTTCCCCGTGCCATTGGTTGCAACACAACCCCAAAGCATGATTGATCCACCCCCATGCTTAATGGTTGGCAAGATGTTCTTTTCCTGAAATTCTGTGCCCTTTTTTCGCCACACATACCTTTGATCATTGTGGCCAAAGAGTTCTATTTTAACCTCTTCGGTCCACAGGACTTGTTTCCAAAATGCATCAAACTTGTTTAGATGTTCTTTTGCATACTTTTGCATACTGACTTTTATTGTGAGGACACAGAAGAGGTTTTCTTCTGATGACTCTTCCATGAAGGCCATATTTGTGCAGGTGTCTCTAAACAAAAGAACAATGTACCACAGCTCCAGAGTCTGCTAAATCTTTCTGAAGGTCTTTTGCAGTCAAGCGGTGGTTCTGATTTGCCTCTCTAGCAATCCTACGAGCAACTCTCACTGAAATTTTGCTTGGTCTTCCAAACCTTATCTTGACCTCCACTGTTCCTGGTAACTGCCATTTCTTAATTACATTTCGAACTGAGGAAAGGGCAACTTGAAAATGTTTTGCTATCTTCTTATAGCCTTCTACTGCTTTGTGGGCCTCCACTATTTTCATTTTTAGAGTGCTAGGCAGCAGCTTAGAAGAACCCACGGCTGCTGTTTTATGGCACAAGGTTAGAGGAGGCTGGGTTTTATAAAGCTGGGAAATTTGCATCACCTGACCTTTCCTAACGATGATAGTGAACAAGCCATAACCCTAACAGGCCAATTAAGGTCTGAAACCTTTGTCAAAGTTATCTGAGCACACAGATCTCCAAGGGTGCCCAAACTTTTGCATCAACACATTTCCCTTTTTGTAATTTTTAAAATTAAACAAATTACAATATATATATATATATATATATATATATATATATATATGTATATAGCCAAAAATGCAAAGGAAATGTGTCATCTTTAACTTTAACCAACCTCCCAGACACTTATAAGACAGGGGAGAGTTTTTCCTTCCTGTACATCTCCCATTTCAGAAGGGCCCACAAGTTCTCAATAGGGTTTTGGTCAGGTGAAGAAGGGGCCATGTCATTATTCTTTAAGGCATTTAGTGGCACCAAGCAAAGGAGACTTCAGTGCTGTGATGGAGCATTGTCCTGTAGAAGAATTATGATTTTCTTGAAAGATGCAGACTTTTTCCCGTACCACTGCTTGAAGAAAGTGTCTTCTAAAAACTGAGAGATTATTTTGAGTCTGTCTTCTACCTGGAAAGGTTTAACTAGCTCCTCTTTAATAATACCAGCCCAGATCAGTGCCCACCTCCTCCTCGCTGGCACCTGAGTTAAAGTGGAGGTCTGTGTCCGTTATTAATCCAGCCATGGGTTCATCCATCTGGTCCATCAAGAGTCCCTCTCATCTCATTAGTCCATAAAACCTTTGAACAATCCGTCTTCAGATATTTCTCGGTCCAGTCTTGATGTTTCCCTTTCTGTGTCTTGTTCAGTGGTGGTCGGGTTTCAGCTTCCTTACCTCGGCCGTGTGTAGCATCGGCGTCTCTGCCCCGTTCTAGGCAGAGACGCCGCCCCTCTCACCTCACCGCTCCTGGCGCAGCGTCCTCCAGCGCTGCTCTCCCCGCTGCTTCCGGCGCGCGCTCCTTCCCCGGCAGTGTGCTTAGGGCGCGCGCGCGCTTCCCCTCTCTTAAAGGGACCGCGCGCGCCGTCCTAAGGAGTCCCCGGCCAATTGCCGGAGGACCTCCCATATAAAAGGCACCTCCTCCAAAATGGAGGTGCCCGAGCAATGTTGTAGCACTGTTCACTGCTCTGCTTCAGCCCTCAGGTCCCGTTGCCAGTTACCTGCCAGATTCCTGCCAGTTTCCTGCCAGCTTGCTGTCTTATTCCTGCCTGTTACTCTTCTACCTGCCTGCTAGCCTGAGGTCCGACGGTCTGCCCTCCAACTCCAGTCAGTCTGTCTATGGACCAGCTTGCCCGCTCACCTGGGAGCGCACACCTGTTACCTGCCTGCTAGCCTACCTGGAGGCTCCGCCGTCACGTGCTGTGACCACCTGCCATTCCAGAGACTCCTGCCCGCTCACCTGGGAGCGCACACCTGTTACCTGCCTGCTAGCCTGCCTGGAGGCTCCGCCGTCACGTGCTGTGACCACCTGCCATTCCAGAGACTCCTGCCCGCTCACCTGGGAGCGCACACCTGTTACCTGCCTGCTAGCCTACCTGGAGGCTCCGCCGTCATGTGCTGTGACCACCTGCCATTCCAGAGACTCTCGCTTGCTCACCTGGGAGCATACATCAACCATCTGCCTGCTAGCCTACCCGGAGGCTCTGCCATCACAGGTCGTACCTACCCTTTACCCAGAGACTGCCCCGGTCACTTGCCGTGACCTCCAGCCCGCTCCCCCAGAGACTGCCCCGGTCACTTGCCGTGACCTCCAGCCCGTTCACCCAGAGACTGCCCCGGTCACTTGCCGTGACCTCCTGCCCGTTCCCCCAGAGACTGCCCCGGTCACTTGCCGTGACCTCCAGCCCGTTCACCCAGAGACTGCCCCGGTCACTTGCCGTGACCTCCTGCCCGTTCACTCAGAGACTGCCCCGGTCACTTGCCGTGACCTCCAGCCCGCTCACTCAGAGACTGTCCCAGTCACCTGCTGTGACTGCCTGCCCGTCTTCCCTGGTCGCCACCCGCTCCCTTACATGGGTCGCCCCCTTGTATAGTAGCTCAGAGGTTAAGCCTCCCAGACCCGTTACACCGTGTCTCTAAACACTGAGCACTTTGTACTTCTGGGCCTTCAGGAGACTGCAGATCTGGAATATGACAGCACTGGAGGATAATGGGGCGCTGGACGATTCACGTTTGATTCTTCTCAAATCTTTAACAGTTAATGTGAGACTTTTTTTCTCAACATCTTTTTTGTGATCCCGTCGATTATTTGCACCAAAACTTTTGCTGGTTCTGTGATCGCGCTGTAATGCAGGTGCCGGAATGCAACGCACAGAGACACAAGGCGAGAGCAGTCAGAGATGTTTGTAAACAGTTTTATACAACAGGTATACTGAAACAAGGGATTAGCAACAAGGGTAATGAACAGTGGTTTGAAATATCAGAAAAATACGAAATTTCTCAAAGTAAGGCGCAGTCTCTTAAAATAAGGCGCAGTCTCTTAAAATAAGGCGCAGTCTCTTAAAGTAAGGTGATGCCCTCAAGCATGAGAGACACCACACAAGTTCTTTAACCGTGAATTTGGCCCTAGCTGGGGTTACCGGTTATTCCCTCTAGGCCGTGAGTCTCTTTCCGGATGAATTCAATTAAATCACGTAGTGCTACTTTAGCCCCAACCGTTCCCCTCCCAACCTGAGTACTTAAACCCAATTGTCCCCGGTACCGTGGGTGAGCAGTGGAAGTGACGGCCCTGCTCACGTATGCAGCTCCTCTCTGCTTGGCCGTTGGAGGCAGTCTCCCGAGCCTTGGATAGGGGGGTCCAGGCCTCGTCTGTCGGCGGGCGACGTCGGGTTCCGCGAACTCACTCAGCACCGCGATCAGGTTCCTAGTATCCTCAGCAGGCAGAGCACTCGAGTCACAACTGTGAGGGATCCGGAGCTCTTTTACCAGTGCCCGGCTGGAGCACCTCTCAGGCCTCTGGATTTGGCCTGTCACGCGGGGTTTCTCAGGACGCAGGGAACACGTCTGCTCCTCTCTGCTGCTTGGCGCCAAAGACCTCTCAGGTTTGGTGCGCTGGCCTCTTATTTCTCTGAGCTCCTTCCTGGAAGTCACCTGATCGGGTCCAGCGTCTGAATCTTCCCTCCATCCTTGAAACGTCATGTTGAAGTTCTTTTACAAGCTTTCTTGCTCGTTCTACATTCCTCCCTCCTTTTTCCTCGCCAGTCCTCGGGCGAGTGGATTCCTCGCAGAATTGATGTCTCCTTCCAGGCAGTGCAAGCTCAGACAGGAGTTGGGCACACTCCTGCGTTTTCTGTTGGATTCGAGACCAGATAAACTCCTCCTGAGCATACCGGTTAGGAGGAATTCCGGCATTAGCCCGCTCAGTTCTGCGGGGCTCTTCTTGCGGAGGAGACTCCGGGAGATCCGAGGAATCAACTACTGGGGATTGCAAATCATTTCCTGACTCATTCTGACTTCTACTCGGGAGTGGCACCAACGGTTCTGACGGGCCCAACTGCATTGTGGCCCACCCTTCTTCATCCCCCAAGGTTCCTGTATGTGGCACTTCAGCCAACACGTCTGAGGGCCCAGCCCCGTTACAGACTTCTGCTTCAGAGGAGCAAGGTCGCAACATATTACGGTGCAACACCCTGGATGTCGCGGCATCATCCCCTTCGGGCCTAACCTCGTAGACGGGGTTGTCTTGGTGAACTTTCTTCACCACCCGATATGGGATTGCCTCCCAACGATGGTCCAGCTTACTCCCAAATCGTTTAGCCCTCACCAGCACTCGGTCTCCTGGCTGAAGCGATCCACCTGTGGTCGGGGGCCGAACTGCATGCTCTACTTTCTGAAACTTCTGAGCAACCAGTCTTCTCACGGTATGGAGTCGACGCTGGTGTTCTCGAATCCAGGTACTTGGGCTACTGCCTGGACCGGGGTCTTCTGAGTCTAGCTCCAGTTCGGTGATTTCTCGGCCACTTCTTCCAAACAGCAACATGTAGGGGGTGTAGCCGGTGGTTGCATGAACTCGATTATTATACACCCACACCAGCTCGGACACGAATTTGGGCCACTTCATCTTTTTGTCCGCTTCCAGTGTTCACAACATTTGCAACAGGGTTCGGTTAAAGCGCTCGCATGCACCGTTCCCTTGCGGGTGGTAGGGCGTTGTCCGGGAACTGTCGATCCCATAGATGCGGTATAGCTCATCCATCACTCGTCCTTGGAAGCAGGCCCCCTGGTCAGAATGTATTCGCTTCGGGCACCCATAAATCCGGATGAAATCTTGACAGATGGCCTTGGCTGCGGCTTCTGCCGTCTGATCTTTAGTGGGCGTCACTACTGCAAACTTGGTGAAGTGATCAGTCATGACTAAACAGTGTCCATAACCGTTGTATGAAGTTCCTACCATCAAGTAGTCAATCATCAAGACTTCCAAGGGGGCAGAAGTTCGGATGGTCTGAATGGGAGCTCTTTGCTCCGGGGGCTTGTTCGACTCACACTGGCGACATGTTCGGCAGACCCCCTCGACTTCTTGTCGCAGTTGAGGCCAATACACCAGCCGTTGCAACCACCGGAAGGTCTTTTCTACTCCGAAGTGAGCACCTCTTCTATGAGCATCTTGGGCTAGCTGTGTTACTAGCGCTCCTGGAACTACCACTTGCCAGGTAACATCAAACTCTCGAGGCAGCTGGATTCTTCGGCATAGCAAGCCGTCCTTCAGGAGGAGCCTCTCCCACTGGCCCAGGATTTGTAGGGTAGTTGGAAGTGAAGCGGCTCTGGTTTCCTGGTCGGGTCTCTGATTAAGGGCGACCCATTCTCTCAACTTTGCTAGCTCCGGGTCGGATTGCTGCAGATGTATCCATTCGTCTCTTGAACGGCCCAGAATCTGAGTGGGCCTCGGCTCCTCTCTGGTCTCTTGGGCGTCGACCACAGCATCGGCGAACTGGCTGAAATCCGGGATCTCGTCGCCTTCGAGCTCCTCATCTCTGTCCTTCTTCGGCCCCGCGTGAGTGACCCGGGACAGGGCATCTGCACGTGAGTTCAGGGCCTTGGACCGATAAGCGATTTTATACTGGAATTTGGACATCCTTGCGACCCACCGCTGTTCTAACGTGCCCAGTTTGGCGTTCTCCAAGTGGGCCAAAGGGTTGTTATCTGTCCGCACTTGTACTTCTGACCCTGACAGGTACTCAGCAAATTTCTCGGTCATGGCCCACACCAGTGCCAATAGCTCCAGCTTAAAGGAACTGTAGTTGTCCGGATTCTTCTCCGTATCTCGGAGTGACCTGCTGGCATACGCGATCACTCACTCTTTTCCTCCTTGTACTTGAGCCAGCACTGCTCCCAGCCCATGCAAGCTTCCATCAGTGTACAACATGAAAGGCTGCGAAAAGTCAGCGTAGGCCAGTATCGGGGCATCTGTTAGCGCCATTTTCAATGCTCGGAATGCCTCTTCTTGTCGTGGGCCCCACTGAATGGGCTGCCGCTTGGCTCCCCCGGCTGTTCCTCTCAGCAATTCATTGAGCGGGATCGCAATCTTTGCGAAGTCTTTAATGAATCTGCGGTAGTATCCAGCAAGCCCCAGGAATGCCCTTAGTTCCCTTAGATTAGCGGGCGTGGGCCACTTCTGCACGGCAGCTACTTTCTCTGCAGTGGGGTGCACCCCTGCACTGGACACAGTGTGCCCCAGATATTCAATTTCTCGTTTGAAGAGACGACACTTACAAGGCTTAATTTTCAGGCCTTTGTAGCCGATCTAACACTTGTTCCAACCGGCGGAGATGATCCTCAAACGTTGCGGAATAGATAATTATATCGTCCAGATATATTAAAGTGGCTTCAAAGTTGAGTTCCCCCAAACATCTCTCCATCAGCCGTTGGAAGGTTCCTGGCGCATTTGTTAGTCCGAGCGGCATTCGATTGAACTCAAACAGGCCCATAGGGAGAACAAAAGCTGTCTTCGGACAATCCTTCTCAGCTATTGGGACCTGCAACTGGCCAGGTCGAGGGAGGAGAAGAATTTGGCGCTCCCTAGTGCAGATCGAGACTCTTCGATTCGGGAGAGTGGATAGGAGTCCCGTACTGTACAGGCATTCAGCTTCCGATAGTCCACGCAGAATCTCAGGGTACCGTCCTTCTTTCGGACCAGCACGATCGCAGCCGCCCAGGGGCTCTGGCTTTCACGGATCACACCGTTCCGCAACATGTGGGCCAACAGCTCTTTCACCTCCTGGTACATTTGAGGCGGGATCTGCCGATATCTCTCTCGGATGGGAGCAGTATTTCCGGTGGGTATTTCGTGCTGAATGTCCCGAGTGCACCCGAAATCATCTTCATGCTGTGCAAACACTCCCTGATATCGCTGTAGAAGTTGTTCGATCTGCCTTACTTGTCCAGCAGAAAACTCAGTCAGGTTAGCTTCCATTTCTTCCAGGAGGTGGCGTCCAGCCAACGGTTCTCTTCCATGTTCCTGGCTATTGAGGGACACCTCTAGGGTCCATGGTTTTCCTTCCACAGGTGCCAGCCCTATAGCGTCAGCTCTAGTAAGGGCCTCCGGCATTACGCACACTCGCGCCACCTCTTGTCAGGGCAACAACTGTAAACTTGTGCCACTTAAATTGATGCAGCGCACGGGTACTCGACCGTGCCGCACGGTGGCCAGAGTTCAAGCAATCAGGAGTCCAGAGGGAGCTTATTCTCCCTCCATTGGTTCAACTTGAATGTCCACGCCCTCTAAGGACACATGTGCCATCACCGGTAAAGTGAGTACAGTCTGTCCCACCGGCAGTGTCATTGTGGCTTCGGGCGGTATCGATACCTTACCAAGGTACTGGGAGGTAGTGGGCAACTTTTGAATCTGACTGACCCGCACGAGGTGCTGGAACACTCTCTTGTTAGCTGGGTCTCGAGTGGCGCGGGTCCAGTTGTTTTTGCTACAGCCCTCAGCCAGGAACTGTCCGACTTCTTTCAGCACATTCATGCCCAGGGTTACAATGGGCCCATCGCCTCCGGGCCTGGTGGTCAGTACGATCCCTTTTCGACCGAGGTCCTTTCCACATGCCCGCACGGACATCCATACTACTCCCGCTACTGGGATAGGCAGTTGATTAGCCGCCACCAGTTTGACAGTGGGTTCCCGGCAGGAACGAGCGACTTCAGGAAAGTGACTTTGGAAGTACGTCTCAGGCATAGTGGTCACTTGAGACCTGGTGTCCATCAAACAGCGGATCCGCTGCCCATTGAATTCAGCCCAGATAATGGGCCTCTCGGAGACAATGTCTTCAGAGCTCCCTCTTCTACTCTCTGAAGCTCGAGACCCCACGGTATGCTCCACAACTGTGGGGCATTTTAGTTTAACGGCTGTCCCGTCCTCCTCCTTTCTCGGTTGGGACAGTCTTTGCAGATATGCCCCCTACCTCCGCAGGTCCAGCACTCCGGTCCTCGTTCTGCCGATAAGTCGGGTACATGTCGTGCTGGGGCCGGATAGGAACGTCTTTCTCGTTCTGGTCTCCGTCCTCGTTGAGCAGTACGGTCCATCGGCAGGGGGGCAGTAGGAGTCTTCCTAATAGAATTCAGCTCACCCCGAATGTCTCGAATTTCCTGACGTATTTCCCGTACCCAATCAGGCTCTTGGTTGGTGAATCCAGGAGCAATTGCCTCATGACTTCTAACTGTGGCTTTGAGAACAGGAACTTCTCTCTCCAGGACTCTAGCTTCAGCCCCTAGCTCCAGGAAGCCCATATCAGGGCTCAATCGCAGCCGCTCCTTCAGGATCTGCCTCAGTGAAGGGTCTTTCAAGCCAGCAATCAGTTGATCACGCAACACCTCATCCAATGGTCCCAGTCCTCGGTTCCCATCTCGAGTTTTCTTAGTGATATGGGCCGTCACTTCCTGTAATGCATTAACATACTGATTTACTGTCTCATTTTCCCCTTGGACCCGCTGAAACAACCGTAAGCGCAAGTGTCTCAAATCTGTAGTGTCACCGTGCATGTCCTCTAGAATTTTTATCACTTTATCCACGGTGTCACGGTCCCGAGGTGGGCGGTACATCACAGTCTGTCGGGCCTCTCCATCAAGGGTTAGGAGGGCCAACTCCGCCTGGGCTAGAGGGTCAAGGGGATACATACGTAGCATACTTCTCAGTCTTTCTGCCCAGTCCCAAAGTGACATGCCATCCCCTGTAAACTTGGGAAGATGGCTGAGCACAGCCCCCAGGGGTATATGGCTCAGGCCGGACCCAGCCACAGACTGATCCGCCATCTCTGCGTCTGAATGTTGCATCCTGCCGAATACGCCAAATGTAATGCAGGTGCCGGAATGCAATTCACAGAGACACAAGGCGAGAGCAGTCAGAGATGTTTGTAAACAGTTTTATACAACAGGTATACTGAAACAAGGGATTAGCAACAAGGGTAATGAACAGTGGTTTGAAATATCAGAAAAATACGAAATTTCTCAAAGTAAGGCGCAGTCTCTTAAAATAAGGCTCAGTCTCTTAAAATAAGGCGCAGTCTCTTAAAGTAAGGTGATGCCCTCAAGCATGAGAGACACCACACAAGTTCTTTAACCGTGAATTTGGCCCTAGCGGGGGTCACCGGTTATTCCCGCTAGGCCGTGAGTCTCTTTCCGGATGAATTCAATTAAATCACGTTGTGCTACTTTAGCCCCAACCGTTCCCCTCCCAACCTGAGTACTTAAACCCAATTGTCCCCGGTACCGTGGGTGAGCAGTGGAAGTGACGGCCCTGCTCACATATGCAGCTCCTCTCTGCTTGGCCGTTGGAGGCAGTCTCCCGAGCCTTGGATAGGGGGGTCCAGGCCTCGTCTGTCGGTGGGCGACGTCGGGTTCCGCGAACTCACTCAGCACCGCGATCAGGTTCCTAGTATCCTCAGCAGGCAGAGCACTCGAGTCACAACTGTGAGGGATCCGGAGCTCTTTTACCAGTGCCCGGCTGGAGCACCTCTCAGGCCTCTGGATTTGGCCTGTCACGCGGGGTTTCTCAGGACGCAGGGAACACGTCTGCTCCTATCTGCTGCTTGACGCCAAAGACCCCTCAGGTTTGGCGCGCTGGCCTCTTATCTCTCTGAACTCCTTCCTGGAAGTCACCTGATCGGGTCCAGCGTGTGAATCTGCCCTCCCTGCAACTTCCCTTGTATATTTTGGTTCCGCTTGACTGCCTCTGGCCAGTAGATGGCAGTCTCGCTCCATCCTTGAAACGTCATGTTGAAGTTCTTTTACAAGCTTTCTTGCTCGTTCTACAGCGCCTCAATATCTTAGCAATTTCAGGAGTGCTGCATCCTCTGTAAGTCTCTTTTTTTGGCCATTTTGTCTGAGGAAAACAAGTGCCTAATAATTCTTCACACCTTGGTAAAGAGCCTCACATCCTTAGTCCGCACCCCCCTCATTACACAAATACACATCACCTGAGCAATGGTTCTTCTTATTTTGGTGCAGGGTAAACCTGTATTTATTACCATTTTTTGGATGTTTCTTCTAAATATTCCAATACTTGCAAATGTTCCTATCGGAGAGAGGCTTCCTGATCATTCCTTGCAAATGGCATCATGAGATGTTGCTACAAGAGCTTGGTATGTAATTTGTCAATTAATAGTTCACATCTATCAATCTTTGTATGGTCACCTTCATCCCTCCTAGGAAACAGATATAACAGTGAGTGAATGGCCAAACACCATTGATCCTTTCCCACCATTGGATGTAGTGGTTACATATGTTGGGAGCGGGCTCAGGAGCTGAACCTGCTCCGTACTCTGCAGGTGTCGTCTGTGTTATACAGTCAGCGCCTGTGCGAAGAGCAGCAATCAGAGCTAGCTTAGATTGCTGCTGATTTAACCATCTAAATGCCGCTGGCACTCTCACACAGCTAAAATATAACTTCCATGGCGCAATCACTTTTGCACCCCAGCCCAAATGATCACAGGTTCAGGTACTAAGGGGGCAACGAAAATAACGTAAATTTAATAAAAAGTGTAAGAAAAATCCTAAAGACCAATTTTTATTTTTTTTTTATTATTATCATGTCCCAAAAAGAAGCAAAATCAAAATCGAAGGCTACTCGACCCATACATTAAATTTTAGAATTGACGTTTTTTTTGTCTCCACCCCAAAAAAAGTGATCAAGAGGGTGTGAAACTACAGGAGTGCACAAGAAAATAAGCGGTTACATGGCTCTAACGGAAAAAAGAAAAAAAAAATTGCAACACAAACCAATTAATTTTTACAAAGTTCTAATTTTTTCCTATTTTTCCAGTAAAATCCTTACAGTATTGGTGTAATCGTACTGAGCTGGAGAAACATATTGTCGGGTCATTATTACACACAATAAACGCCGCAAAAACTAAACTCGAAATGCAGTCATGAATTTGCTTAATGACCATCAATACGCATTGTAATGGCAGCCGTAAAGGGGCCCTATTCCAAACCACCGTTTTAAAACAGCAATGAGGACAATCCGGCTGACAGCTGTATATGACAGCTGACACCCTGCGGCATCGGCCACGACCGGTTTTGGAACTAACCGGGGCCGATTGAAGCAGAGTCTAACGGGCTGAGTGAGTGAGACACTGACAGGTCTCAGGCCCTGCAGTACACGAGTATCACAATGTATGAGAGCAGTGATCAAAGTACAAAATATACATGTCCCACAGTGGGACTAAGTGAAAAAGTAAAAAAAAAGTTAAATAAAATGCAGAAAAAATAAAAAAACACACAAAAGAGATCACACAAATTACAAAATTCATTTTCACTACTAGAAACGCAGCCTTTGTGTTAAAACGAAACTAAACAATTGGCGTACACATAATTGGTATCACCGCGTCCGGAACGACCCGAATTATAAAACTGTCACATTATTTATTCTATACGGAGAATACTGTAAAAAAAGAATAATAAAAAACAGGCCAATAATGTCACGATAAAGTCGTATATAAAATAAGGGTATAAATGAAAACGACAAATAGTCCTGCAAAAAACAAGCAAAAAATTAAAAAAAGTTATAGCTCTCAGAATATGGCGATGTAAAAACAAATTCATAATTGTAAAATATTGTTTTTAGTATATAAAAGTAGCAAATCATTCAAAAAACTATATAAATCTGGTATCGCTGTAATTGTACCGACCCGAAGAATAAATCTGTCATCACTTTTACCTGCAAAAAAATATATAACAATAACTGAATTGCTGGTCTTTGATCATTCTGTGTCTGAAAAATCTGAATAAAACACAATCAGAAAATGTTATATACCCCAAAATGGTCCAAAAAAATATTCAAATAGTCACGAAAAAATGAAGCCCTTATTCAGCTTTGTTGGCAAAAAAAAAATAAAAAAGTTATAGCTCTCACAATTTGGTGACAAGAAAAACAATTTTTTTATAAAAAAAAAGCATTTTAGTGTGTGATAGTAGCAAAATATAAAAAAAACTATATAAAATCAGGTATCACTTGTACCGCACGGTTAACCGCGCAAAAATAATAATACAAACTGTTCTTGTGCTTCTATGTATTTGCTCATTCTACCTCCCAAAAATCGGAATAAGGTTCAGGTCACATTTATCCTGTGCTCTCCGCTGAGCGCTTACATCGGGGTTTCCATGTAAAACAGAAAAACCGCGATTCAGGCAAAAACCCAATGGAACCACTCACTATAAAGAGGCAGATGGGGGCACTGTGGACCCCATTTGGTCTGTGTTCCAGCAGTGTCACATTATTTTAGATGTTTTTTTAGCGCACAAGTGTGGGTGACCACAGTTATGTAAAGACCTAAAAAGATGGATACTACCGGAAAGGACAGCAAACGGAGCCAAGGTGTTATTATAGTGAGTAGTACCAGCAGGGGTTTCATCTGAATCACATTTTTGTGGGATTTACACGGAAATCCCAATTTAAGCGCTCAGCGTAGAACATAAGAATATGATCCAGCCTTATACTGAAAGCAATCAAAAAATATCATGTACCCCAAAATGTTACCAATAAACCCTAACTTATCCTACACAATACCATCCCCCACTCAGGTCCGTCATCTGTCAGTGGAACTATAGGGGGTCCCACGTTACTGGTAGAACAAAGACTATGGAAATGCAACGGCTCCCCCCTCAAATAAAATCCAATGAAATCTGTGCCCCTAAATCCAAAAGCCCCATCCTTGTGCCTAAACCGTAGTAAGCGGCCACATGTTTGGCATTATTGTAGCGGGGAGAGCACACTTAACAATTTACGGGGAGTCCCCAATAGAACAAGCTGGGCACAATGTATGGGGGCACTACAATATATGGGGGCACGACAATTATAGGTGCACAATGTATGGGCACTAAACTGGCAGATTTGCAATTCCCCAGAATAAAGCACAGCGTGGATGTTATAAAATAGTCATTGAGCCGTAGATGAATTCATTGAGAGGTGCAATTTCTACAATGGGGTCACTATTGTTTTTTTTCTGCTGTTCTGGCACCTTTGGGGCTCCGCAAATGGCATCCGAACACTATTCTAGCAAACTCTGTGATCTAAATCCCAAATAGTGCCCCTTCCTTCCCAGCCCTGACATGTTGGCTAACAGTAATTTCTGACGACATATGGGCCATCACCGCATTTGGGAGAAATGCACAATAAATTTTGGGGTCCAGTTCCACCTATTTACCCTCGTGTAACTGAAACTTTTGCCGCTAATTTTTACTAACAAAATGTTATATTATATATACTGCCATGTTCAATAAAAATTGCATAAGTTATGGAAGGAACTAAAGCTCAGAGTTCATAGAATGAGCCCACGGGACCTTCAGGAAGTGAAGAGTGTTTGTGTAAGAATTGGTCAAACTCACACCTGAGCAATGCCTGTGACTAGTTTCTCCATATAGGAAGCGTCTTGAAACTTCATCACCAACAAAGACTTTTGTATGAAGTATTAAATAGATTTCAGTAAGCGTGTTCAATACTTTTTCCCTCTGTATTTTTTCTTAATTACACATATTTTAATATATGTACATCTATGGTATGATTTCTTTGCGTGTGTGGATTGGATGGGCTGTTACTAACAGCTGGTGAGAATTTCATGTCAGTAGCACCTTTAGAAATAGATTTACTTAGAAAATTGGTGACGTGTTCAATACTTATTTCACCTGCTGTATATTTGCAGCTATTGTATCGTTAGGATTGTTAGAAACAGAACTTTGTAAATCAATTAATAGTATTTTGAGAACCCGGCAGAGACATCTGTGTTTTTATGAATAAGAATATATTGTATAAATTTGGATACAATTGTAATATCTGTCCCCACTGGACGGTTCGTCTTCTGCATAAGTCTTATGTTGTTATCTTGTACTGTTATACTAATGATAAATTACTCTCAGAGTTGTAATTATTCTATTTTCATACATAGACCATCAAATAGATGCAGAGATTAATAAAGAAGAGCGTTTTATTCTTTTTTCTGCTCATGTACATTCATAGAGGCAGAATGAGATTTAATTATATTGAATATATGGAATTTTAAACATGTTTGTATATAAAGAAAAACATACATTACTGCATTACTTGGAGATACGGTTTTCTATGTCTTTTACATTTCATTTTGATGATCATTCTCCAAGGTAAGACGCACAGCAGTTACAAGATCTTTGCTATAGATTCCTATGATTTTGGACAAAGGGTAAGAGGCACTTCAAAAAATTACAAGAGCCTACAAAAAAATGAAGTACTAAGCCCAAATGATAAAATTCAATAATGTTCAATAATTAATATCAATATTAAAAAGACATACAGATATAATAAATGGAAATGAATACACAGAAATTACTGTGCTAAGATGACCCAGATAAATAATAATTACAAGTGTTACATGATTGCCCAAAATCCAAGAAAACAAAAGTGCTCCTGCAGACTGTTAAGATGGCAGAAGACATACACGATCTAATCAATCCCAGAAAATGATGTATATAGATCGGAGATAATTATTGAACATTATTGAATTTTTTGTCCTCTTTGCTATAGAGCTTACAAGCGCTGCTCTGAAGTTGGCCAGATCAGTGGATCCAACCATCTTCAGTGCTTCTGTGATCCTCCGATGCTGTAGAGGCAAAGGTGCCTCATATAGCGGCATGGGAGCAAAATTTGAACATATAGAGGAACCATAATACTTCTCCAAACTGTCAGTCAGGAGCACGCTTCTCCCTGCCGAGCAGGAAACTGGAAGACAGGGGAGCAGCGATCTCCTGAAGAAGAGTTGAGAATAACCCCTTAAAGGTGTGCTACAAAGATTACAAGTGATCACCTTTCCACCAGAAGAGTAAATACTTGCTGACCACTGGGTATCCCACACTGGGACCTCCACACTCCAAAAATTGCCCAAATATGGGGTTCTAGTGTCCCATTTGAATGGCGGGATAGTCCTGCACAAGCCTCATTACTCCATTCATTGACTCCATTCATTGCCCCATTCATTTATTGGTACTGCTGGAGATATAGGGCCCGATTCATCACATTTTTTGACAGTTTTCTAGTGTTAAACAATTTGAAAAGTTACAAAATTTTGGCGCAATTCGAAGTAGCACAAAAATGTTGTGACTTATAGCATTTTTACTCCACTCCTGACTAGATCCACCAAAAGCTGCAAAGCTAAGGCACCACTGGGCTTGTGGAAGGTTGTGGAAGCCCGGGGGGGAAAATTCATAAAGGATTATGCCACTTTAGGTGCATAGATAATCTATGCATAGAAATGACTAATCTGACCATACATATTATCATAAAACATCTCAGGATGGTTGGCGTTTACAGTGTGAAGCATGGATCCATGCTGACTTCCCTTCAAGTTTTACTGCTGTTGGGGTTGTAAGGAGCATTTGGTATGGTCCATCATACAATGGTTCTAGTCCTTGTTTCCGAACATGCTTCCTCACATACACGTAATCTCCGGGTTTGAGGATATCACAACATTCTGCATCAGCTGTATCTGGAATAGAAGATGATACTAACGCATGGGTGTTAGTTAAGGCTTTGGCAAGCTGAATCACATATTGCACAACACGATCTGTTTCTTCTGATAATTGTTGTGGAGTAAATCGAGCTACAGCTGATTGCGACCCAAATAGTATCTCATAGGGTGACAGTTTGTGTTTCCCTATGGGGGTGGTGCATATGTGATATAGTGCAATGGGAAGGAGCTCAGGCCACTGGGCCGTAGTCTCCTGCATCATTTTGGTCAATTGCCTTTTCAGTGTGCCATTCAATCTCTCCACCTTGCCACTTGACTGTGTATGGTAAGGAGTATGTAACGAAACTGTTGATCCGATCATGGTAAGTATTTCTTGATATACGCATGAGGAAAAGGCTGGTCCCTGATCACTTTCGATAACTTCTGGGACTCCATACCGGCAAACAACTTCAGAGACCAGCTTCTTAGTGGTGGTAAAGCTGCAGCCTCTACCAATGTATCTTCAGTTGTGACAGCATATCCAGTATGAAGCCTGCCAGAGGTGTCAACATATCTGGATCCATCCGTATATAACGTAAGTTCTGGATCATCCAAGGGTACTTCCCCCACTAAAACAAGTGGAGTTGACTCTTTCCCCTCTCGTTCAGGTGCTGGTAGCAGGGTGGCCGGGTTGATGGTGGTGCACCGGTGTAACTTCACATTTTCTGGCAAAATCAACGAACACTGCAGCCGCAGGTGTCTCTGTGTGGACAAATGTTTAGGTTGCTGTAAAGCCAAAACAGCTGCAATATCGTGTGGAGCATAAATGTGAGTCTCATGTCCAAGGATAATGTCCACCGTCTTCTCAAGTAACTGCTGTGTGGCGTGAACCGCTCGTAGACAGCTGGGGGAGGCCCTGGCTACCGGGTCCAGATGTGCTAAGTAATAACCGACCGGGCGCTGGTTTGTACAGTGTCTCTGCGTGAGTACCCCGGCTGCATGCCCTCCCGTCTCAGAGACATACAAATGGAAAGGTGGAGCATAGTCCGGATTTCCAAGGGCAGGGGCTGTCATCCTTGATTTTAGTTGCTCAAAGGCTTGTTGCAGCAGTTCTTGGGGGTCCTTGTTGCTTACATCAGCCAGAGTGTCTTCTTTTAATGCATCATATAGGGGTTGCATCAGACGTGAGGCGTCTGGGATCCATTGTCTGCAGTATGTGCATAGTCCAAGGAACCGTTGCAGCTCTATGGGATCTTTTGAGAATGGTAGCAGGTAGATGGCCGTCTTTCTTTCTTCTGTGAGATGTCTGGCACCCCGAGTAAGGCAGTGGCCTAAGAAAACCACTTGACCGAGGCAAAACTGAAGTTTCGAGGCTGAGTCTCGACAATTCAGTTTTTCCAGATGCTTAAGGAGGCTAACACTGGCCCTGATGGACATTTGCTCCATGGGGGCACACAAGAAGAAGATCATCCACGTATTGTAATAGTACTACCTCAGAGTTGTCCAGCTGCCACGGCAGCAGACAGCTAGATATGTTCTTTGCATACTGAATAGGGCTATTCTGCGCACCCTGCGGCATCACCGTCCAAGTTAATTGCCTGCCCTCATATGTAAATGCAAACAGAAACTGACAGTCTTTGTGTAATGGAATGCTAAAAAAGGCGTTTGCTAAATCAATTAGTGTAAACCAGGCTGCGGTAGATGGTATTTGTGAGAGAAGTGTATGTGGGTTAGGCACCACAGGAGTTTTCAAGACTTTCGCTGAATTTACTGCCCTCAAATCCTGCACCAATCGATAAGCGGGCGGCTGCCCCGGTTGGGATCTTTTCTTTACGGGGAGCAACGGCATATTGCACGGGGAGACGCAGGGGATTAGTGCCCTTTTCTCTAACAAGGTGTGGATTTGCTGGTGTAGACCTTGTTCTTGTGCATGTGTGAGTGGGTACTGGCGAACCTTGGGAAAGGGCGCTTCAGGCTTGAGGTACACCTGTATTGGTTCTACCGGCAATCTCCCATTGTCATCTGGGCCTTGTGACCACAGATGAGAAGGGATTTCCTCTATGTATGGAGCTAACCTTGGATCTTTTGGGAGATTTCCACTCGTATCTGATATGTTAATCATAACCGTGGGTAGCGCCCATAAGATGCAGACCTCCTCTGTGTGTGCATCAGAGTTTGGATCCTTTAAAGTAAGGATCATCTGACCATTGTTCTGGTATTGGATTCGGGATCGGAATTTAGACAAGAGGTCTGCCCCTAAAAGATTTACCGGGCAGGTCGGGGATATGACAAATTGTGCCATTACTTCTGGAAATGGGCAAATCGGAATAGGTTTGGTAAGAGTGTGTTTGTTAGGTCTGCCATATACACCGATCAATATTAGATTGTCATTAGAAAATTGGACTGGGAGACCCTGGGGCAGTTCAGTGGATTTTAATATGGAGTTGGCCCCCCCATTGTCTACCATGAAATTCACCGGATTCCCTCCTACTGGGAGAACTACAGATGAACAGAACCCGGGGGTGGTTACGGGCATCACGATGGCAGACTCTGGTTGGCCTCCATTTCAGAATGGACGGTCCTGGGGGACATTTTCTCATGAGTCTCGTGGGCCGGGCGTCCTATTTCTAGATAGGGGGGCTTGGGTGGTGCACTGGCTGGCAGGGGTGTGACAGTGCCTTTGGAAGTGTCCTGCCCGGTCACACCTCCAACACAGAAGACGGGAATTCGTTACTGGTCTTCTCCCGGGATACATTACTCGCTGATCAGGTACTGTAATGGGGCTGTAAGGGAGGATGCTGGGGGGACAAGGTGGGATACTGTGCTACGGGTTCTGTGGGTGCCGCAACTGCCACTGCAGCGGGTTTGGATTTAGACTTAACCGCAGAAGCGGTCCTGGCGACACTCTTCTGGAAGCTTTTTGCTACTTTTAGGGCATCTCCTGGGGTGGTTTACTCAACATTTGGCCGTACAGCCAATATCGCGTCCTTGATTTCAGTACGTAAACCCTGGATAAAGGCGGACACTAACAGCTGGCAATGAGTTTTAGTATGTAAGGAGAACCCAAGGTCCTTATAGACCTGCAAAAGGCGCTCATAAAACTTCTTAACCGACTCTCCCTTCTCTTGAGTGACATCTGTGAGGGTGGTGGATTGATCAGCCAGCTTATCCTGAGCTCATATTTTAAGGGCTCGACGGAAGTCAATCCCACTCTCATACGTATTGGAGTCTAATGCTCTGTTATATGGGATAGCAGTCTCTATCATCGGATAATATCCTTCACCGGCTTTTACACGAAGCAGGTGTAAAAGATCTTGCCTTGTTGTTGAATATATCTCTCTATTTGCGGCCATGCCCCTGTAAAAAGCCATGGGCGAATGTTCAGGATCCGGGAGATGATTACACAAAGTATCTGTCTGTGCTGGGGTTAACGGGGTATATTTGAGTGGGCTGGTATTCTGGTCCACTTCCTCCATTTCCTCCAACTTTGTGAGAGGGGGTGGAGGTGGAAGGAAATCAGGGGGAGGGGGAAGATCAGCATGAGTACTGATTGATGGGAGATCTCGGAGGTAGGGAAGCGCTGGGGGAGACCAGATATCGGATCTGATCGTGGGTTTGATTAGTTGAGCGGCATAATCGACTAGATCCCTGTCGATGGCCAAGAGTCTTCTCTCTCTCAATTTAGTTGGATGTGTGGCAATGTATTGCTTTATAGTCTCGACTATTATTTTGGCCGTATCCTGTTTTGGATATCCAAAGATACCGGTGGAAATAAATGGCAGGGCTAGGGTTGGGACCGCATGAAGCTGTGATACGTATGCTATGGTGTTCTGAACTGTTTCTGTAAGCAGGTGTTGTGACCTGGGTACATCTAGGGGATCATATCTTGGTCCCACCCCATGTATAACATACTGACATGATAGCTGTCCGGCTCTTGTAGCCATTACCTCTGCTTCTCTTAACGGACCGTTGTCACGGATGTGATCGTTGGATGCAATCTGTATTGCAGGTCCCCCAAGACGACATATTTCTGCAGCTAGCCCCCCCCCACACGCTGTAGTCTCGTATTTGCTGCATTTACAATGATCCCAACTTGCTGTTGCGGTATGCTCCCTATGCCTATTCTCAGTAAAGTGGAAAATTCCGAAGGACCATTCAGTTAAAAAGACTCCAACTCCTGGTACTTGTGTCCATGTTCTATTTCCCCAGTTTGGGAGAGGGTGAATAGGGTAGAATTCGGAGAACCCTGGGTCTCCCCGAATGGAGTGTGGACCATGGCGGGGGCAGGTGGGGGCAATGGTTTATAATACCCACCGTCATCGTTAAGTAATGGGAAGGCTGGTGCAGCAGCATCGGGTCTGCGTGCTCCGCAATTATAGCACGTCTCGCGCCATCCTGGATTAGTGGCCCAACAAACATCACAAAGCCAACCATCTGGGTTATATGATGGTGGCTGGCCACCAGTGGGAAGTGCAGGGTATTTAATCTCCTTAGGTAAAAATGGCTCAGTTTCTGGATTGAGGGGCTGGGGTACGGCTACATTAGTGGGGGTATGGGATGCTTCTTTAGGGGCTTCAGATTCGGTTTGTGGACACATAAGTCGGGAAGGGGAACCTACTTCCTCCTCTATCTTGTCCCCATCAGCTTCATTTTGTAGCACAAAACAGCCAGTCATCGTTACAGTGCTAGATAATTTTCCCTTCTTTACATAAAGATAATTGAAATAACCAGGCTTCATATCCTCCTCTATTTCAACATATCCTTCATCACAAATCTCATGTGCAACTTTCCTAAACTTTTCAGCGTCTTCCAATAATCCACAGTCAATTAATCTACCCCTTTTCTGCCAGATGCCTTCATCCCACAATGTAGGATGAAGATTCCCTTCCACGGGAAAGTTTAACACCTTAAACACTTTTGGTGCATTCTTCAATGACCTTTTCCCCTCTCGTCCGACCATGATGGTCATCACATCCTCTCCCTCCTGCGGGAGAGACACTCTCTTTCTGCTCCACGGAAACATTGATTAATCACTGCACTGCTGCCTTTCAACTGACAAAAGATCCTTGATTTGTGCACAGTACGAGTCCGGCCGGCCTCAGCTGCTGTTTCACTGACTTCATCCCTCCCGTTGTGGGAGTCACATATGGCCCAGATGAAAGGAGGAGAGCTCTCGTCCACAGCTCTCCGGACACTAGATATAGTTATATCTGTGTGTGTGTCCTACCCAATCTTCGATCACCTGCCGCAACTGAACCTAACAGTGTTCAGTCTCCTAAGGATCTTTGTCAGAAGTTAAGGAAGTTTCATACAATATTCACTTGTCAATCCGAGGTGGTATTGTTTTAAAAGTTATCAATATCAGAGCCCTAATGGGACTACACCCCTATAATCTCACCTCTGACTATATCCAACCAGGACGTCCGGAGATAATGCAAACAACCACGCACCACATGGAAACCACGCCAAACGGTCAGTATCACTAGTAAAGAACTCGTGCACTTACCGTAGCTTTTGTGGGGGATGATCAGTCCCAATTCCAGTGGGGGAGCTCGAAAGCAAGTCTTTGTGGACGTCCAGGGGTGGTGGGGCGTAGTCCCATTAGGAGACATAGAGGACTGTACGGAGGAGACATAGAGGGCTGTATGGTGGAGACATAAAGGGCTGTATGGCGAAGACATAGCAGACTGTACGGAGGAGACATAGAGGGCTGTACGGCAGAGACATAGAGGGCTGTACGGCGGAGACATAGAGGGCTGTACGGCGGAGACATAGAGGACTGTACGGAGGAGACACAGAGGGCTGTATGGCGGAGACATAGAGGGTGGTATGGAGGAGACATAGAGGACTGTACGCAGGAGACATAGAGGGCTGTATGGTGGAGACATAGAGGGCTGTACGGAGGAGACATAGAGTACTGTGCTGAGGAGACATAGAGGGCTGTACGGTGGAGACATAGAAGGCTGTACGGCAGAGATATAGAGGACTGTACGGAGGAGACATAGAGGGCTTTATGGCAGAGACATAGAGGGCTGTACGGCGGTGACATAGAGGGCTGTATGGCGGAGACATAGAGGCCTGTACGACAGAGACATAGAGGGCTGTACAGCGGAGACATAGAGGACTGTACGGAGGAGACATAGAGGACTGTACGGAGGAGACATAGCGGACTGTACGGAGGAGACATAGAGGGCTGTACGGAGGAGACATAGAGGACTGTACGGAGGAGACATAGAGGGCTGTACGGAGGAGACATAGAGGGCTGTACGGAGGAGACAGAGGACTGTACTGTGGAGACATAGAGGGCTGAGAACACATGTGGAATTATATACTTAACAAAAAAGTGTGAAACAACTGAAAATATGTCTTTTATTCTAGGTTCTTCAAAGTAGCCACCTTTTGCTTTGATGACTGCTTTGCACACTCTTGGCATTCTCTTGATGAGCTTCAAGAGGTAGTCACCGGAAATGGTTTTCACTTCACAGGTGTGCCCTGTCAGGTTTAATAAGTGGTATTTCTTGCCTTATATCTGGGGTTGGGACCATCAGTTGTGTTGTGCAGAAGTCTGGTGGATACACAGCTGATAGTCCTACTGAATAGACTGTTAGAATTTGTATTATGGCAAGAAAAAAACAGCTAAGTAAAGAAAAACGAGTGGCCATCATTACTTTAAGAAATGAAGGTCAGCCAGTTTGAAAAATTGGGAAAACTTTGAAAGTGTCCCCAAGTGCAGTTGCATAAACCATCAAGCGCTACAAAGAAACAGGCTCACATGAGGACCGCCCCAGGAAAGGAAGACCAAGAGTCACCTCTACTTCTGAGGATAAGTTTATCTGAGTCACCAGCCTCAGAAATCGCAGGTTAACAGCATCTCAGATTAGAGACCAGGTCAATGCCACACAGAGTTCTAGCAGCTGACACATCTCTACGACAACTCTTAAGAGGAGACTTTGTGCCGCAGGTGTTCATGGTAAACTAGCTGCTAGGAAACCACTACTAAGGACAGGCAACAAACAGAAGAGACTTGTTTGGGCTAAAGAACACAAGAAATGGACATTAGACCAGTGGAAATCTGTGCTTTGGTCTGATAAGTCCAAATTTTAGATCTTTGGTTCCAACCACCGTGTCTTTGTGTGACGCAGAAAAGGTGAACGGATGGACTCTACATGCCTGGTTCCCCCCGTGAAGCATGGAGGAGGTGTGATGGTGTGGGGGTGCTTTGCTGGTGACACTGTTGGGGATTTATTCAAAATTGAAGGCATACTGAACCAGCATGGCTACCACAGCATCTTGCAGCGGCATGCTATTCCATCCGGTTTGCGTTTAGTTGGACCATCATTTCTTTTTCAACAGGACAATGACCCCAAACACACCTCCAGGCTGTGTAAGGGCTATTGGACCAAGAAGGAGAGTGATGGGGTGCTACGCCAGATGACCTGGCCTCCACAGTCACCAGACCTGAACCCAATCGAGATGGTTTGGGGTGAGCTGGACCACAGAGTGAAGGCAAAAGGGCCAACAAGTGCTAAGCATCTCTGGGAACTCCTTCAAGATTGTTAGAAAACCATTTCCGGTGACTACCTCTTGAAGCTCATCAAGAGAATGCCAAGAGTGTGCAAAGCAGTCATCAAAGCAAAAAATATTTTCAGTTTTTTCACACTTTTTTGTTAAGTATATAATTCCACATGTGTTAATTCATAGTTCTGATGCCTTCAGTGTGAATGTACAATTTTCATAGTCATGAAAATACAGAAAAATCTTTAAATGAGAAGGTGTGTCCAAACTTTTGGTCTGTACTGTATATATATCATAGTAGTGTTATAATTCACTGCCAATAAACATATTACAAAAAAAGAAGCTATTGGGGTGAGCGAGTCCCGGCTGCTGTCAGTGTGGACGGGGCAATGACATGACGTCACGGAGCCCTGTCACCCGACCGTCATTGCCCGGCCATGCACGAGCCCACACCTGTCAGCACCGTAACGCCCAGCACCTGCGAATCCCAGGAGTCTCCTTGACCGACACTTACTGGAGAACACTGCCACCTTTCCCTCTGACCTGCGAGCGGAAGCGGAAGTACGACACGCTATGACTGCCGGGAATTGTAGTCTTCTACATGTCAGAGGGCGGGGCTTATTTTCCGGGCTCAGCCCGCAGCCCTGCTAGAGCAAATGCTTTCTGACGATGAGTCTGGTAACATCCCTCTTACTGAAGTGGATTCTAATGTAGCCCCTGACATGCGCAATAAGCGTAGTGTGAACCCAGACCTAAGGCCTAATAGCGGCGCAGTGGTAACTCGCTCCTCTGCCTCCAAGAGAGAGGGACCGTCTAGTCTGTGGTGCTGCAGCCAACCTAAAGCAATGAGCTGGAGTTGGTATACATGCAGCGTGTAGGCGCACGTTCACACTGGTCATAAGGCAAAACCTAACAGAAACAAAATGAGCCTATACCCTGCTGTAAGTAAAAGCAATAGTTCACAACATTTTTGATTTAAAAAAAAACATAAAAGCCATCCCACCACGACAAGGTGGGCACCCATAAAAGTACCCAATCAGAACAGTTCTAATCTCTGGTATTAAAAAAATTACCTCAATGTGAATGAGGGCCGAGCAGGAGCGGGGCCGACTATGGACACAGGGATAGGAAGCTACATAAACCTAATACCCAGCTCACAGGAAGGAAGGCCGGACCCTTTTGTGCACTGAGTGCTAGAAACAAATGCAATAAATATATTTGGTGGACTATGTGGGCCCATTATACTGTATGGAGGACTATGTGGGCTCATTATACTGTATGGAGGACTATGTCGGCTCATTATACTGTATGGAGGACTATGTGGGCCCATTATACTGTATGGAGGACTATGTGGGGCTCATTATACTATATGGAGGACTATGTGGGGCCCATTATACTGTATGGAGGACTATGTGGGCTCATTATACTGTATGGAGGACTATGTGGGCCCATTATACTGTATGGAGGACTATGTGGGCCATTATACTGTATGGAGGACTATGTGGGGCCCATTATACTGTATGGAGGACTATGTGGGGACCATTATTCTGTATGGAGGACTATGTGGGGCTATTATACTGTATGGAGGACTATGTGGGGACCATTATTCTGCATGGAGGACTATGTGGGGCCATTATACTGTATGGAGGACTATGTGGGCCCATTATACTGTATGGAGGACTATGTGGGGCCATTATACAGTATGGAGGACTATGTGGGGCCCATCATACTGTATGGAGGACTATATGGGGACCATTATTCTGTATGGAGGACTATGTGGGGCCATTATACTGTATGGAGG
Organism: Phyllobates terribilis; assembly: GCF_046119375.1. NCBI lineage: Eukaryota > Metazoa > Chordata > Amphibia > Anura > Dendrobatidae > Phyllobates > Phyllobates terribilis. Next base: position 31,877,498 of record NW_027362775.1, read on the forward strand.
GCTATGTGGGGACCATTATTCTGTATGGAGGACTATGTTGGGCCATTATACTGTATGGAGGACTATGTGGGCCCATTATACTGTATGGAGGACTATGTGGGGCCATTATACAGTATGGAGGACTATGTGGGGCCCATCATACTGTATGGAGGACTATCTGGGGACCATTATTCTGTATGGAGGACTATGTGGGGCCATTATTCTGTATGGAGGACTATGTGGGCCCATTATACTGTATGGAGGACTATGTGGAGCCATTATACTATATGGAGGACTATGTGGGGCCAATTATACTGTATGGAGGACTATGTGGGGCCCATTATACTGTATGGAGGACTATGTGGGGACCATTATTCTGTATGGAGGACTATGTTGGGACCATTATACTGTATGGAGGACTATGTTGGGACCATTATTCTGTATGGAGGACTATGTGGGGCCATTATACTGTATGGCGGACTATGAGGGCCCATTATACTGTATGGAGGACTATGTGGGGACCATTATTCTGTATGGAGGGCTATATGGGGCCATTATACTGTATGCAGGACTATGTGGGGCCCATTATACTGTATGGGGGACTGTGTGGGGTCTCTTATTCTGTATGGAGGACTATGTGAGGCCATTATGCTGTATGGAGGATTGTGTGGGGTCTATTATTCTGTATGGAGGACTATGTGAGGCCATTATTCTGTTTGAATGACTATGTGAGGCCATTATACTGTATGGAGGACTGTGTGGGGTCTATTAATCTGTATGGAGGACTATGTGAGGCCATTATACTGTATGGAGGACTGTGTGGGATCTATTATTCTTTATGGAGGACTATGTGAGGCCATTATACCTAATGGAGGACTGTGTGGGGTCTATTATTCTGTATGGAGGACTATGTGGGGCCCATTATACTGTATGGAGGACTATGTGGGGCCATTATTCTGTATGGAGGACTATGTTGGGCCATTATTCTATACGGAGAACTATGTGGGCCCATTATACTGTATGGAGGACAATGTGGGCCCATTGTTCTGTATGGAGGGCTATGTGGGGCCATTATTCTGTAGGGATGACTATGTGAGGGGCATTATAATAAGTGAAGGACTATGTGAGGGCCATTCTACTATTTGGAGGGCTATGTGGGGGCTATTATACTATTTGGAGGACTATGTGAGGGCCATTCTACGATTTGGAGGGCTATGTGGGGGCTATTATACTATTTGGAGGGCTATGTGGGGGCTATTATACTATATGGAGGGTTATGTGGGGCGTTATATTATATTCAATCAATTGTACCGCTTGAATGTTTGTGTGGGGTCCTTCATACTGTGTGGTGGGCTTTATGGGCGTCATTATTCTGCCTGGCTATGTTTTTGTGGCCATTATACTGTTTTCAGGGCTAGTGGGAGCCATTATACAGTGTGAAGGGCTGTGTTGGGGCCATCATAATACTGTGTAGAGAGGTGAGAGGGGCCATTATACTGTTTGGATCGCTAGTGCGGTCCATTATACTGTTTGTAGGCCCATCATAGTGCACGGAGAGCTGTGTGGGGGTCACAGTTGGGGGATTATACTGTGTTGGGGTCACCATACTTTGCCGGTGGAGTTGAGGTGGGGTGTAGTAGGGTCATTATACTGCACATGTGGAGGAATTCACCATGGGGGTATCATACTGTGTCTGGGGACACTTTTGTTGGCATCATACTTTATAGGGGCAATGAATGGGGAATCTATGGGTTTCAATTGGGGGAAAATGACTTTGTAAGTCCTACAAAGTTGTGAGATCTGCTCTTCTTTGACCCCACCGAATATTATTATTGTTATTATAATTTTTTTTGTTTATGGAGAGGCCAATTAGGACTTCTGCTATAGTTTCTATATAAGCCCCTGCCTGGGAAGTAGAAAGAATATTGCAAGGTACAGGACAGGCAACCATATTGGATTGTTCATAATCCCATTCTTTAAAATTGATGACCTATCTATGCTATCAATGCTATGTTGGGCAGGCCTAACTCAGTGCACCTGTTAGCGTCATTGTATCATTAGTGACTGTTCTTGTGGCTTTGACATATACAGGTGAAAGGAGCACAGCTGCAATACCAAGACTAGACACTGCTAAACCTGCGGTGCAGAATCCCAGGCTCTTCATTCGATTATACGTCATCGTTGCAGCTCACAGGACTGGCTAATCAAATTTCACAGCCAGGGATTTTGGTAGGTGTGTGGAGTTTTGGACGGCTGTACTTTGGTGGCCATGGACTACTAAAATAGCCACTGGACTGGGGCCCGGCAAATATTTTTCTGAGAGTCAGAAACCACCGGAATAATATTACATCTCTAATTGGACCATCACTATCTTATGGTAAATATTTATACTTTGCTTTGATTATTATTTAGACAATTAAATCTACCTATATATCTTTGATCATTTTGTATTTTAGTATTAGCTTTATAAGTGTTGATAAAAGCAATAACATAGGGCATTGTCTCTGATATAGAGGTGTCTTTGTGTTAAAGTTTTCCTTGTTTGTGTCACTAGTGTGTCAGGTGTCACAGACAGTCATTCTGGATCCGGCCGTAGAAGGTCGCTACGCTTGGCCTTGCAGACACCTTCTTGATCCTTTCACCATCTTTCCCTCTCTAGGACCCAGTTGTGATCTCCATCTTCTGCTGCTAATTGACACACCCATGCTGGATCTTTAAATGCACTCAGTTTCTCCACAGACTTGCTGGTGATAGAGTAAATTCCTCTGTTCAGGTCTGGTATTCTAGCAGTCAGCTAGATTCTCCTTGGAGTTCCATTGTGGATTGTAGTCGTGATCTCTCTGGTGTCTTCTCAAAGCTAAGTGTATCCCCTTGTCTGTTTCCCTTGTTTGTCTTTAGTTGCATTGGCGCTGACTAGTGCTCACCCTTCCCCCTCCCTATCTAGGGCCTAGCTCTAGGGTCAGCCAGGGCTAAGGTATCCTGCTCGGCGATGGGTGCGGAACCTATTTAGAGACGATAGGGGAGTCAGAGTGTTTTTAGATCTTCTTAGGGGTCTCCACTCTCCCTTTCCCTAGTTACTGGGCTTTCCCCCTTTTCCCATCGGCATGTGCTGGGTTCTTTCCATGCCTAGTATGACACTTAGTTTTTAAAAGTATAGTTAATTGGAAGGAGCCAGTTCAAGGACTTCTGCAGGATCCATAATTTACGATTTTGTTATTCCCAATTAAAATACTTTCTTAGGTAATGTATTAGTCATTCCCCTTTCTCCTGGGGGTGTAATAAAATACTTGTTGCTTGAGATTTGAGGGCAGACACGAATTGTACACTGACAGACACTGGCTGTGTGTTATTTTCTTATCTCCGATGCATCGTATTTATTTATTTTGAACCAATAATAGCAGATCTGGAGATCGTATGCATCTCAACCCAAATTAGTTCTTTTTAGAAGGGGCTACCATGACATCTAGAAAATGTTAAAATAAGTGCCCATAATATCAAGTCCCGTGTATACTAGTACTAGCTGGACTGTATGGTTTTTCGGCAGTGCCATGGCATGTACAGTACAGACCAAAAGTTTGGACACACCTTCACATTTAGAGATTATTCTGTATTTTCATGACTATGAAAATTGTACATTCACACTGAAGGCATCAAAACTATGAATTAACACATATGGAATTATATACTTAACAAAAAAGTGTGAAACAACTGAAAATATATCTTATATTCTAGGTTCTTCAAAGTAGCCACCTTTTGCTTTGATGACTGCTTTGCACACTCTTGGCATTCTCTTGATGAGCTTCAAGAGGTAGTCACCGGAAATGGTCTTCCAATAATCTTGAAGGAGTTCCCAGAGATGCTTAGCACTTGTTGGCCCTTTTGCCTTCACTCTGCGGTCCAGCTCACCCCAAACCATCTAGATTGGGTTCAGGTCTGGTGACTGTGGAGGCCAGGTCATCTGGCGTAGCACCCCATCACTCTCCTTCTTGGTTAAATAGCCCTTACACAGCCTGGAGGTGTGTTTGGGGTCATTGTCCTGTTGAAAACTAAATGATGGTCCAACTAAACGCAAACCGGATGGAATAGCATGCCACTGCAAGATGCTGTGGTAGCCATGCTGGTTCAGTATGCCTTCAATGTTCAATAAATCCCCAACAGTGTCACCAGCAAAGCACCCACACACCATCACACCTCCTCCTCCATGCATCACGGTGGGAACCAGGCATGTAGAGTCCATCCGTTCACATTTTCTGTGTCGCACAAAGACACGGTGGTTTGAATCAAAGATCTCAAATTTGGATTCATCAGACCAAAGCACAGATTTCCACTGGTCTAATGTCCATTCCTTGTGTTCTTTAGCCCAAGCAAGTCTCTTCTGCTTGTTGCCTGTCCTTAGCAGTGGTTTCCTAGCAGCTATTTTACCATGAAGGCCTGCTGCACAAAGTCTCCTCTTAACAGTTGTTGTAGAGATGTGAATGCTGCTAGAACTCTGTGTGGCATTGACCTGGTCTCTAATCTGAGCTGCTGTTAACCTGCGATTTCTGAGGCTGGTGACTCGGATAAACTTATCCTCAGAAGCAGAGGTGACTCTTGGTCTTCCTTTCCTGGGGCGGTCCTCATGTGAGGCAGTTTCTTTGTAGCGCTTTATGTTTTTTGCAACTGCACTTGGGGACACTTTCAAAGTTTGCCCAATTTTTCAAACTGACTGACCTTCATTTCTTAAAGTAATGATGGCCACTCGTTTTTATTTACTTAGCTGCTTTTTTCTTTCCATAATACAAATTCTAACAGTCCATTCAGTAGGACTATCAGCTGTGTATCCACCTGACTTCTGCACAACACAACCCAAATTATAAGGCAAGAAATCCCACTTATTAAACCTGACAGGGCACACCTGTGAAGTGAATACCATTTCCAGTGACTACCTCTTGAAGCTCATCAAGAGAATGCCAAGAGTGTGCAAAGCAGTCATCAAAGCAAAAGGTGGCTACTTTGAAGAATCTATAATATAAGATATTAAAAAAATATTTTCAGTTGTTTCACACTTTTTTGTTAAGTATATAATTCCACATGTGTTAATTCATAGTTTTGATGCATTCAGTGTGAATGTACAATTTTCAAAGTAATGAAAATACATAAAAATCTTTAAATGAGAAGGTGTGTCCAAACTTTTGGTCTGTACTGTAAATCTTGAACATGGTGGTGACGCGGGATGTATTTCATTGTGTGTCATAGAAGTTATCAAACCACCAGATAGAAAGGGAGATTGGGACAAGAAAATACTCCAACGAGGAACATGTTGGATATATTGGTTGGAGTCTCTAAAGGACTCAATGCACAGTTGACCTTCTGTAGCTTCATCTGACCCCACGTTGGTCCTTTGGAACCAATCATGTGTGATTTTTTGAGACACCGTGTTTCTTTTTATATTTAAATCGCTTATTATGGTGGTATATACTGTATATTATTGTTTTATGGCTTTATTCTCTTTATATTTGTACTACTGGTGGTTTGTTCTTTAGGGTATTCGGGAGTATATATATTTAGCGAGGGCGTTATATTATTAGCTAATAGATATTTTGCAATAGGGTAGTGTGACTGCCAAGGATTATTAAGGACATCTTTAATCTAAACTACCTAAATATATATGTAGATACCCTTATGCAATGTGACCAATCCACATGGGGATATTTTACATGTCTTGTTGTGAGCCCGCATGCTTTTAAAATATTAATAAAAGTTACATTTTAGAGATTTAGTTTGTTTTTTGGTTTTCAAGTATCTGAGATCCTGCTCTATGTGAATAATAGCTTTTTTTCGATAATGTGTCCCAGCCCGGCCGGTCTTCACTTTGACCCTCAGGTCAGGACACACTCGGACTTATCTAGTATAGGTCATGCTTGCTGTAGGTCCTCACTTGCCAGCTATGAAGAACTACTTCTGCCACTTGACCCATGTGTTCCTCACAAGAAGGGAGGATGGAGGCCTCATAGTAACCTGCTTTTTCAGTGTAATCACCAATACCTTAAATGTGCAACCATATTTAACCGTCCAGTCTATACAGCTGATCATTGCAGATGTATTTTTTGAGTGTCTTTCCTGCTACATGACTCCAAAATACATGCCTCCAACCATCCGGTTTCTCTCTGGACAGTCCTATGATTGTAGGGCAGTCCTGAAGAAGGGTACATGTCCGGATTTCAATTGTATCTGCATCTTTACCTCTGTCGCCTGAGGTTTGGCGCAGGCGGCCTAATGGCCTCATTTCATCAAGACTCCTGCGCTGGTAATAGACTGGTGGGGGAATGAGGGGCATTATATTGTGTGGGGTAGGACTGTAGGGGCATCATTATTTGAGGGGCCTTGAGGACATAAAGTGTAGGTGACATCATAATGTGTGTGGGGACTGTGGGGGCCTTATACTGTGTGGTAGGTCTCATTGTGTGGGGGTCTTATACTGTGTGGGGGGTATCATTGTGTGGGGGCACATGAGGCATTATATGTGTGGGGTCACTGAGGGAATTTTAATGTGCGGTGGTGGACTATGGGGGCATTACACTGTGGAGCAGGTATAATTGTGTGGGGGCGCTAGGGGAATCCTCATGTGGGGGCATCATTGCGTGGAGATCACTGTGGAGGCATCATACAGTCTGTAGGGGGCCATTAGTATCTTTGGGGTGTTATACTTCATTAAAGCCATAAAAGAGCTATTACATTTGGTGTAAACACTAAGGGGCTTCATTAGGGGCATTATTTTTTGGGGGGCACACAAAAAAGACTGGGTAGGCTTAAATAGGGTATCCAGAATTATTTACATTTTTTACTACGGGTTGAAGAACTAACAGGCAGGTGATTCCCCTTCCTCATGAATACATACCTCCCAACTTTTGAGGGACCGAAAAAGGGACAGATTATGCAGCGCGCGTTGCAGCAAATTTTGGCCACACCCCAATCCACGCTCATTTACCATTTCTTTCTCCCCTGGCAAGAGGAGTTGTCAGAGGGGCGGTGGTAGTGGGGGACATTCAGCAGACGCTCGAAACTGCAGGGTGTAGATCCAAATCTGGGGCTGTCCTCTATATCCGGGACAGTTGGGACTAGAGATGACTGGATGGATTCCTGGGTCTCTGGTCCAGTGTCCAGTTCAGGGCTACCTGGCGGCTGAACAGGAGGCCGTGAAGCTCTTACCTTCCAGCGTCCCCGGCGGCTTTTGATTAGTCTGGGCAGAGCGCCGTCATCTGTGCGTCCTGCTTATCTCTAGTTGGGACCTGTGGATTATTTTTTATTCCTCATTCACAGTCGGAGCCACCAGAACTTTCTCATCTTTATGTAGCTTCACTATACGACATCCGGCTTTCTTGTATCTGTAAGGCCGTGTTCACACACTGCATATATACTGTGTTTTTTGTTTTCTGCTGATGTCCTCACCATACTACACAATAACAAAAGTCTCCCTTTTACATCACTAGAGCTGGTGGCTCAGCAGCTTAAAGGGGTTGTGCACTACTAGAAAAACCCCTTCTTGAACAAAATGTTTGGCGCTGATAAAATAAAAAAGCCTATACTCCCCTCCTGTGCCTGCTCCGTGTCAGCACTCCTGGTCCCGGGACTCTGGTGCAGTTGTTGTGACGCCGGCGCCCAATCATCGCTGGGGTCACTGTCTCCACCTATGTAAGAACTGAACATGAAGAGAGAGTCCAGGCGGCAGGTGATCTCTCAATTCCTCTTCATGTTCAATCCGTACGTCGGTGGAGACTTGGGCGCTGGTGTCACATGACACAACAACCGCCCCAGAGCCTCGGGACCACAAGTGCTTTCTTCACCTCAGTATACAGGAACCATAAAAATACAGTTATACACAATGTATCTCTATGGCCATGTATACTCTGCTTCTGGTTCACTGCCTGCAATAGTGGTCAAGATTACCAAATTCTCCTATCCACATCATTGTGGGGTGTGGTGTGTTGGTAGAGCAGCAGCCTGCAAGAACTGAGATGCGAGTTCAAGTCCTGGCGAGACCCGATCACAGCAGAGAGTGGAAGTGAATATATAATTAAATTTATGCACTGAGCAGAGATAAGCGGCCCTGCCCCGAGGAGGAGGAGCAGCAACGGAGTGATGAAAACCTCGGAGAGGGGAGTATAGAAGTGGGACAGTCCCGCTGAATCTGGGATGGTTGGGAGCTATGTGAATGTTCTCTGGAGCAGAGGTCCCCAACCGCCGGTCCGCGGACCAGGACCGGGCCGTTGGGGTTTTTCAGCCGGTCCGCGGGGAGAGGGGGCCCCTCCAGCCTCCAGCAGGGCCGCCATCAGGGCATGACTGCCCTGACTCCAGTATGGGGCCCGGCCGGTAGGAGCCCCCTCGGAGCCCCCCTCTTGTGCGTCTCTCTCCTCATGGGGCCCCCGGCCCCATGCAAAGCGCCGGGTCCAGGACATCTCATAATTCCTCTGACTTCCGGTCATGTGACGGTGCCGTCACATGACCGGAAGGCAGGAGAACCTGGTGTCAGCGATTTGGACGAGCGCCAAGATTCTGCAGGGATCGCATGGGGGTAAGTATAACAAGTTTTATTTTTTTTTTAAATACAATTAACTAGGAGTGGGGGGAATGGGAGATGCACATGGGGGGAGGGGAGAGGTGAGAGATGCACATGGGGGGAGGGGAGAGATGAGAGATGCACATGGGAGGGAGGGGAGATATGAGAGATGCACATGGGGGGGAGGGGAGAGATGAGAGATGCACATGGGGGGAGGGGAGAGATGAGAGATGCACATGGGGGGGAGGGGAGAGATGAGAGATGCACGGGGGGGTGAGAGATGCACGGGGGGGATGAGAGATGCACAGAGGGGATGAGAGATGCACGGGGGGTGGATGAGAGATGCACGGGGGGTGGATGAGAGATGCACGGGGGGATGAGAGATGCACGGGGGGGATGAGAGATGCACGGGGGGATGAGAGATGCACGGGGGGGTGAGAGATGCACGGGGGGGATGAGAGATGCACGGGGGGGTGAGAGATGCACGGGGGGGATGAGAGATGCACGGGGGGTGGATGAGAGATGCACGGGGTGGGGTGAGAGATGCACGGAGGGGGATGAGAGATGCACGGGGGGGTGAGAGATGCACGTGTAGCACCCTGAGGATTCGGCTGCTACAGGGGTATTGCGCCTCAAGCCAGAGGTGTGATATTCCACTCCCGGGTAAGGATGGAGTGTGGAACTGAGCTCAGATAGCTGCATGCACTACATACATCCCATTTCCGGGGGACAGAACTACTGTACTCCCACTAGAGAAATGTGCAGGTACGACAGCGTCTGTCCCTGGCTGGAGTGGGAGGGGGGTGGAACATCCCAGTAGTGTAGGGGCAGATAGGGGGAGCAGTCTGGGTAAAGATAGGAGCTTATTGGGTGCTGGTCACCTGAGCTCACACATAGAGGGAGTATATAAGGTGGGAACCATCTAAGATCAGGGTCAGTCTTTGTAGAGTCAGACAGGCAGACAGTCACCAGTCAGCCTGTTGTAGAGGGAAGGTCAGAGAGCCAGTCCTGAAAGAAGAGAGAGAGGAGAAAGAAGGACCCAGAGGGGGAGAAGAAGGAACCCCAAGAGCCCAGAATACAAGCAGGAGGGTGAAGGGTTGGCACGCAAGGGAACCGGATCCCAAATTAGTGGAGGAGAGAAACTACACTCGACTAAGAACCGGAGGCTGCAACATCACCAGTGGAGCAGCCCCTCACTAAATCCACTCAGAAGGCAAACCAAGTATAGGGTCAGGGAACCCAGAGAAAAGGTTTACCCAACAAGAGGCCCGAGGGAGCCGGATATAAGTGGATCCCTGGTGGGGAAGGCCGTAGAAAGGACAGTGAGAAAGGGAGCTCAGGACCACGCTCCAGACCTGCTTGGGGGTTGGCCGAGTCCAGGACCTGGTGGACGCAGCACGGCTCGGGTGGTCACTCAAGGCCGGAGTGACCAGCACAACAGCAGTAAGTAAAAACCCTGAACTGCACAGCCCGACTCTGAGTCTTCTTCCCGTCCACACTGCACCAACACAACCACCCTCCTCTACACCTGACCCCCTGAGGCTATACCCCTCCCGTTGGGGGTTATACTACCAGAGCTGCACACACACCACCAGCCTCAGCGGACCCTGCTGCAGCGGCGGCCGTATTGACCGCAAATCAACGGGTGGCGTAGTCGACACAAAGAACATTTATAACATCTGTAAAGACTGCCACACTCTGAGCTTGACACCCTGGGCACGGACCGGGTCACAGCCACTCGGAGACTACAACCCCCATCTGATCCGGCTCCGGGTATTCCCCCAAAAGAATATGGCCCAGGGGGCGCGTCACACGGAGGGGATGAGAGATGCACGGGGGGTGGATGAGAGATGCACGGAGGGGGATGAGAGATGCACGGAGGGGGATGAGAAATGCACGGGGGTGAGCTGCACATGGGGGGGTGAGAGATGCACATGGGGGGGGTTATGTTTATGTAGCACCCCGAGGGCTCAGCTGCTACAGGGGTATTGCACCTCGAACCAGAGGTGTGGTATTCCACTCCCGGGTAAGGATGGAGTGTGGACTAGAACTCAGTTAGCTGCATGCACCACATACATCCCATTTCCGGGTACTCCCACCAGGTAGATGTGCAGGTACGACAGTGTCTGTCCCTGGCTGGAGTGGGAGGGGGGGAGGAATATCCCAGTGGTGCAGGAGCAGAGAAGGGAGGGACTCTGGGCATAGGAAGGAGCCCATTGGTGGCTAGTCACCTGGGCTCGGGTGTCAGAGGGAGTATAAAAGGTGGGCACCATCTTAGGAGTTCAGTCAGACAGAAGAAGAGGAGAAGAGTAGTGACAGGGAGCAGCAGCCCTGTCTGGGTGCTTCTCCTGAAGGGAGCAAGAGAGAGAAAGACAAGAGGAAAGGAACGAGGAACAAGGAAGGAATGGAACCTGGAGAAAGGCCCAGAGACATGAAGGAAGAGGGAACCCTGAGATCCCACGAGTGAACTAAAACGGGTGAAGGGTTGGCAGATCAGGGTACCGGATCCCGAACTGGTGGAGGCCACTTATCCTCAGCCAGGAACCGGAGGTCGTGGCCACGTCTTGGCGCGACCACTCACTACACTCACCACGAAGGCACGCCACATAGGGTCAGGGAAACCGGAGATAGGTTTCGCCACCAGAAGGCCCGAGGAAGCTGGACATGGGTGGGTCCCTAGTGGGGACGGCCAGAGAAAGGAACGGAGAAAGGAGTTCAAGGTCACACTCTGGAACTGCCTGGGGGTTGGTCGAGCCCCGTACCTGGTGGACGCAGCACGGCTCGGGTCGTCATCACCTGCAGGACTGACACTGATAACATCTGTGAGTAAAGCATTGAAAACTGCAATCAGTCTCTGTGTTCCATCGCACTACCAGCACTAAAGGTACCGGGACGCCCCTTTCTATCACTCCCTTCACCCGCACCAGCTGCCCTGAGGCCATACCTCTCCCGTTGGGGGTTATACCACCATTGCTGCACACATACCACCGGCCTCAGCGGACTGTTCTGCAGCGGCGGCCTTGCGACCGCAAATCAACGGGTGGCGTAGTCGACACTTAAACAACATCTACAAAGACTGCCACACACATAGTTTGACCACCCTGGGCACGGACCGGGTCCCCGCCACTCGGAGACTACTACCCCCATTGGATCCGGCTCCGGGTATTCCCCCGCGCACACGTGCGCCGCACTACAGCACTGGCCCAGGGGGCGCGTCATTTACATAACTTTGTTGCCTTATGAAGGGCGGGGGGGGCCACCAAAAATTTCTTGCACAGGGGCCCACTACAGTCTGTGTCCGCCCCTGGGATGAAGTAAATGCAGCTGAACAGCAGCTGTCAGGACAGCTGCCCTGTCCTGCTGCAGGGCGTGATGGGGCCTCAGTGATGCGGCTCCTGGCACAGCACATTATGTGGGGCTCCTGGCATAGCTCCTGGCGGGGACCTGGTCTACACTATATGATAAGTATGCACTAAACTCCAAATCCCTCCATTACCCCGCCCCCATATGACCAAAGCCCCGCCCACCCCACCCCCTCCTTGCTGGGCCATGGAAAAATGATCTTGCTTCAAGCCGGTCCCTGGTGCAAAAAAGGTTGGGGACCACTGCTCTGGAGGATCTGATTACTTGGAGTGGGGGGGAGTCCTGACTTCAGGGGGCAGCGTTGTAGCAGATCCTCTATACCCCACTGTGCCGCATCCAATGTATCCAGAACAGGCTATGCTCTGTAAGCTGAATAGTTCCCAACTGCTCTGACACACTGCAACAAACCCTCTCCTCTATTAAATGACCAGTACAATTAATGTCTGGTTTTCGAAACCCAGTCTTTCCTATGGGAATTAGAGAAGAAACCGGCTCAGTGTTCTCATTTATTAGCCGAATGGAGAAAGGCAACAGCATCTCCTGCTCCAGACCCGACACTCCCAGGAATCAGAGCAATCAGCTGATTTATCACCACAGGACAGTCATGATATCGGGGGTTCGACCATATTCATTCTAATGTGTATGGGACCTTCAGACATAGGGGGCTGTATAATAATGACTACACGGACGAGCAATGGAATAAAGACAAGCACAACGATATAGGGGGTAAAGAGAAGATTTTATTTATAGATGGGTTATTATATATTATAGTATTATATATATGTGTAAATTATTCATCTCTCAGAATAATCCTATTTATGGGCCGTGTTGATCCAGAGGAAGGCGAAAACCCCCTGTGAGGAATCAGCCAATTGTCCTCATATCAGGGGGGAAAATTCCTTCCTGACCCCAAATAAAGAATGGCGGTCAGAATAAATCCCAGGATCAAGGGCTGATTCTTCACCGACTAAAGTTAATTTGTTAAAAGTTTTATAGAATTTAATTTAATTTTTTCTAATGAGTTTTTATTTCTATATCTGTGTGTCAGTTATAAATTATATAAAATACAAATTACTATTTATTTTTATCTCTATATTACACTATTAATTTGTGACTATAACAATCAGACTAAGGCCACGTTGACCCAGAGAAAAGGCAAAAAATTCCTTCCTGACCCCAAATAAAGTGTAGCGGTCAGAATAAAATCCAGGATCAGGGGCTGACACCTAATGTAATGTAAGTGCAAATAAAAAACAAGCTATATCAATTATTTGGATTTGATTATGTCTCAAATAAAAAAAAATTTCAATTAAAATTATTGTATTTTTATACCTTATTTCTTATGCTCTCAAAGTGTGTACCTACTTATTAACCTATCACCCTAAATGTATGTATGGGCCGTGTTGATCCAGAGGAAGGCGAAAACCCCCTGTGAGGAATAAGCCAATTGTCCTCATATCAGGGGGGAAAATTCCTTCCTGACCCCAAATATGGCGATCAGAACGAATCCCAGGATCAAAGGATGAAACCCACCTGTGTAATGTACCTGACCTGTGTAATGTACCTAACCTATGTATTGTACGTGACCTGTGTAATGTACCTAACCTGCGTAATGTAAGTTTAATATACAAAAAAAATACAAATAATTTTTAGTTACTTGGACTAATTATCATTTATATTTGTAGGAATTAATTTTTCTTTTGAACAAAGAAAATTTTATTTTTTATAACTTTTTTTGTTACGCTACCAGTGTGTGAATCTACTTATTAATTTTTGATACTAAACCTATTTAAGGCCGTGTAGATCCAGAGGAAGGCGAAAAACCCCTATGAGGAATGGGCCAATTGTCCTCATATTAGGGGGAAAAATTCCTTCCTGACCCCAAATATGGCGATCAGATTAAATCCCAGGATCAAAAGCCGAACTATGTGCTGAAAATAAATTACTGTGTGTATGTGCCTATAGGTTCTATACTGATCATGTAGTGTAGGTTCTATACTGACCATGTAGTGTGGGTGATGTGATGTGTGATGGGTGCGGTACTTACCAGGCCTGTGCTAAGGTGAGTTCAGGGATAATGGTCGCTCCGTACATTCTCCTGCCCCAGGACTATTGTTCCTGAACTCACCAGATGGAAACTTAGCACAGGCCGCTCCTGGGGTAGAAGATCTTCGGGCTGGAGGGATGTCAGATGCCAGCCCAGGATTGGAGGAGGCCAAATCAAGAGTCTGGGGCAGCAAAACAATGGCAGTGGTCCGGCATGAAGATGGTATAGAGAGAGTTGATGTTGACGGGCAGCCGAGGTGACGTACAGCAGCAGAGACGAGGTACGGGTCAGGAGGCATGGAGTTCTGGGCAGTTGGCACGGGCTCATCCTGCAAGACACAAGGGGAAGACATGAAATCTTCTGTCTACTGCATCTTCTGTTATTAGGGGAATGGTCTTTATAATGAACCATTCCGCTATGTAACATCAGATACAATGTACTGATATAATAGGTGTCTTGTGTGGACAGCGGTCACTCACCAGATGGTCATGGATTCTTTCACAGTCCAGATCTTTTCATCCACCTAAGAAAAAGAGAGATATAAAGTCATTACCGGAAAGTGAAAAAATACAAGATGGATGATGACAATTACCACAATGTGAGAACACCTGATGGGAGTTATCCCCAGAGTAGGAGATACTTACCGGGCCCAACTTGGTGACACGTACGTAAATCCGGCCACGGGGTGAAGGACTGTATGTTCCGGCCACTGCAGATGGTGGTTCTCCAGAACAGGCCTGAATGGTGTAAATGGTGGCACTGCTCTCCTTTCTTTCAGTTCCTCCCAGCCGATGGTGGTAAAGAATGGATGCTGTCGGATGTTCCCGCTCACACCCAGGCGTGTCTGAGGGTCTTTGCGCAGCAGCTTCTTGATGAGATGTTTCACGTCAGCATCAAGCCAAGATGGAAATTTTGGCTTGTCGTTGATGATAGCTTTGAAAGCCATTTGCTTGACGGGGCCGTTGTAAAATGGGGATCGTCCTGCTGCCATCCTGGACACCACGATCCCCAGGCTCCACCAGTCCACTGCTGCGCCATATCGTTTCCTACGAAACACCTCAGGGGCCATGTAGTGGAAAGTGCCCGTCACTCCAGAGATGTTTTTGGAGGATGTTATGCCATCTTGGGCAAGCCCAAGGTCGATCATACGGATGTGGCCATCTGCATCCAGCATGATGTTATCCGGCTTTATGTCTCTGCAAAGAAAGAAGAATACCAATTAAGAAATCTGTCCATTGATAACAAGAAATGGAAAATGGGTCACTACAAGATCAGGTAGAATAAGGGACAGAACACCAGCAAAGCTGGGGGCCATATCTCCAGAATGTAAAGGGGACAGAGAGAAGGAGGAAAGTACTACTTACCGGTGGACGATGTTGTGTCCGTGGAGGAACTGGAGGCCACATACAATCTCTGCTGTGTAGAATCTGGTGAAGAGAACAGAGTGTAGTATCAATGTCATCAAACCCTTCTCTAGCAATCCCCAAATACCCTGGTACCCCACCTTCTGCATCTAGAACCCTAAATATATGCCCTGCCAGTGCTCCCTGAGTTGCACCCTGACCTCAGTTTTTTTTTCCATCTCCTTAGCTCTCTTGTAGGCACATTCTCCGCTTTCTCACCTCACATTGCCGATGTTCAGGCAGCCGCACATCCTGATCAAGTCCTCCAGGCTGCCACCGGACAGATACTCCGTGATGAAGAAGGCCCTGTGCTGAGACTGGTGTGCGGCATAGAGGTGGCATAGAAATGGGCAGTCTCTGGCCGCCAGGAGTATCCGCCGCTCTCTCTTGATGGTATCCTCATTGTCCTCTTTTTTGGTGATCATTTTGACGGCCACATTGATGTTACGGCCGGGGACTGATGCCAGGACCACCTGAGAAAGACAAATGGAGAATACTTAGAAGGTGTCTGCAGGGGGTGGAAGGGATGTGGATTTTATAGTACACAAGGCACATGAGAAAACTGAGTGGTCGCTCAATCTGCTGGTGATCAGGACCGGATGGACAAATCTATCTATCAGCATAATGCACTGCCTGATCCATGGATGGGCTATGGAGAGGTGTTAAAAAATAATCATCATTTTAATTTTCATTTCATAAATCAACAATACACATGAAAATAAGCAATTTTGTAATAAATCTTTTCAGAGAAATCTGCTTTTTTCTCTGCCAGGACAGATTCTCAGTTTTCAAAATTCTCTATTTCCTGATATAATCAATATTCAATGAAGGCAGATTGAGATTACTGAGAGGAGATGACAGTTGGTGCTGATAATATGCTATGTAAGCGGGAGGAGGGAGAAGTATTGCATTTAGCTCTTCCCTCTCTCCCTTCTACATAGAGTACTATCAGCACCAACTGTCATGCTTTGAGTTGGCATTAGTGTGGTCCAAATCTCCTTGTCTATCTAGATTTAATAAAAACACAGTGACCAATCTCTTTACAATATGGCCGCCTGATAGGAGCCGATATAAACGATGGCATGTAAACAAAACAATGTCCCCCCGCCCCCTACAGCTGTGACCCCCCAGATGTGGGACTTACTTTGCCAAAGGCGCCCCTACCCAAGACCTGGTAGATGTTGAAGCGGCTGAAGTTAAGCCTGGCATAGGGGCTGAATGATCCATCGTCTCCGCTACATCCAGGTATTGGCGCCTCCAATCTGTTGTGGACTCCTCTACGCTTCTTGATTATCTTCTTGAATCCAGTGATATCACTGTCATCTTCTCGCTTCCTCTTGCCTTCTCTATTCTCCATGCTCTGCTCTCCATGTCTAGTAGACTCCATTAGCATAAATTTCTTCCAAACCGCAAACTTCCGTCCGATCGCTTCAGCCGACAGTAGAAAGTAAACGGCAGTTGGTCGTGTGCAGGTGATGTCAGAGGTGACAGTTTAGAGTCCAGAGCAATGGCACAGAAGTTCATGGCGACAGTTAGTGATTTTTTTAAATCTATTCCCATATACATCAGGAATAAAAAAAAAAAAACATACAAAAATTAATACTATTAATTTACTAGCTCTTCCTCTTACCAATGTAATCCTTCTATATTCCAGAATTTTTTTCTTCTTTTCCTGTCATTGTAAGATGCTACTTTTCATACAGTGTCATGTAAAAGTTTGGGCACCCCTGGTCAAATTTACTGTTATTGTGAAAAGTTAAGCAAGTAAAATATGAAATGATCTCTAAAAGGCCTAAAGTTAAAGATGACAAATTTCCTTTGTATTTTAGGCAAAAAATATATATATTTTAATCTTTTACATTTTAAAAATTACAAGAAGGAAAATGGGCCAATGGAAAAGTTTGGGCACCCTGCATAGTTATTACCTAGTAGCGTCCCCTTGTGAAAGTATCAGCTTGTAAATGCTTTTTGTAGCCAGCCAAGAGTCTTTCAATTTTTGTTTGAGGGATTTTCATCCATTCTTGCTTGGAAAATTCTTCCAGTTCTGTGAGATTCCTGGGTCGTCTTGCATGCATTGCTATTTTGAGGTCTAGCCACAGATTTTCAATGATGTTCAGATCAGGGGACTGTGAGGGTCATTGGAAAAACCTTCAGTTTGCGTCTTTTGAGGTTGTCTATTGTGGATTTTGCTGTGTGTTTAGGATTATTATCCATTTGCAGAAGTCATCTTCTTTTCAACTTCCTTTTTATACAGATGGTGTTATGTTTGCCTCAAGAATTTGTTGAAATTTCATTGAATTCATTCTTCTCCTCTACCTGTGAAATGTTCCCCGTGCCATTGGTTGCAACACAACCCCAAAGCATGATTGATCCACCCCCATGCTTAATGGTTGGCAAGATGTTCTTTTCCTGAAATTCTGTGTCCTTTTTTCGCCACACATACCTTTGATCATTGTGGCCAAAGAGTTCTATTTTAAGCTTTTCGGTCCACAGGACTTGTTTCCAAAATGCATCACACTTGTTTAGATGTTCTTTTGCATACTTTTGCATACTGACTTTTATTGTGAGGACACAGAAGAGGTTTTCTTCTGATGACTCTTCCATGAAGGCCATATTTGTGCAGGTGTCTCTAAACAAAAGAACAATGTACCACAGCTCCAGAGTCTGCTAAATCTTTCTGAAGGTCTTTCGCAGTCAAGCGGGTGTTCTGTTTTGCCTCTCTAGCAATCCTACGAGCAACTCTCACTGAAATTTTGCTTGGTCTTCCAGACCTTATCTTGACCTCCACTGTTCCTGGTAACTGCCATTTCTTAATTACATTTCGAACTGAGGAAAGGACAACTTGAAAATGTTTTGCTATCTTCTTATAGCCTTCTACTGCTTTGTGAGCCTCCACTATTTTCATTTTTAGAGTGCTAGGCAGCTGCTTAGAATAACCCATGGCTGCTGTTTTATGGCACAAGATTAGAGGAGGCTGAGTGTTATAAAGCTGGGAAATTTGCATCACCTGACCTTTCCTAACGATGATAGTGAACAAGCCATAACCCTAACAGGCCAAGTAAGGTCTGAAACCTTTGTCAAAGTTATCTGAGCACACAGATCTCCAAGGGTGCCCAAACTTTTGCATCAACACATTTCCCTTTTTGTAATTTTTAAAATTAAACAAATTACTATATATATATATATATATATATATATATATATATATATATAGCCAAAAATGCAAAGGAAGTGTGTCATCTTTAACTTTAGTTTTTTTTTAGACCATTTCATCTTCAACTTACTTAACTATTAGACAATTTGTATTTTTGATGATTAATTTAATTAAACAACTGCAGGGCTGTTGGTCAGAGCAAAGGGTTACTAAACCTAAAACCTGAATATTTAAGAATGTAAAAGTGAGAGTTTTGTCTTAGGAGAATAACAATGTGTGCAGAATTATTGGGCAACTAAATAAAAATATATATTTTCCATCTCATTTTTTTTCATCTGTTAAAGTAAGAATAATAACCAAACAACTCAAAATGTACAACACATATTTGACATTTCAAAAATGATATCAGTAACCTATATAGTAATATAGCTGTCCTTCTTTCAATAAGAGCCATAAGATCCGTCCTTGGAGTCAGTCAGTTTCTTAATCTGTTGCCGATCAACTTCATGGGCGGCACCAACCTCCCAGACACTTATAAGACAGGGGAGAGTTTTTCCTTCCTGTACATCTCCCATTTCAGAAGGGCCCACAAGTTCTCAATAGGGTTTAGGTCAGGTGAAGAAGGGGTCGTGTCATTATTCTTTAAGGCATTTAGTGTCACGGGTGTGTTGCCACGAAGATCGTCACGAGTACACAGCCTGACTTCTCGCAGCTGACTTGTTGGTGCTTTGTGTTTTCTCGGCAGTGAAGGAGTTAATTCTCTCTCTCTCTGGGCTAGCTGAGGTCCAGCCTCGCCCAGCTGCAATCAATGCTTCGTTAGTGAGACTCCTTTATATTCCTGCAGGTCTGTTTGTGAGGTGTCGGTGAAAGCTTTTCATTCAGACTTACAGAGCGGATCGTGGTGTTTGGAGTTGCTGAGATAAGTGTATTTGGAAGTTTTATTTCCCTTTCCTCGCTTTATCATTTATCTCCTTTCCCGTTGGTGTTCCCTCTGTTGTAGTTGTGTTTAAGTTGTATGCAAGGTGGTTTTGGTTTTTCCCTTGTACTGTCTCGTTCGTCTAAATACTGTGTGTGGGCATATTATTGCTGGTTCCCAATTGTTGTGATCGGGGTCCTTCTCAGGACTAGATTACTGTGGTGCAGGGATCCTCAGGAGGTAGGGGTTACGCTGGCGGCCTGGACCTCTGTACCTTTAACAGTACCTCCAGGATGAGGGATTAGTCAGGGCCCCAGCTTAGGGTCAGCTTAGGCCCCCTACCTCCAGTATTCTGTGACAGTGTGACATTTTCACCGACCCACTTAGTTTTTCTCCAGCTACCATGGATCCAGTAGCCGGTCTAGCTCGGCAGTTGCAGAGTTTGTCCATGGGGCTGGCGGACGTTAGGTCCAAGGTTTTGCATCCTCTGGAGCAAGCTGGACCAGAACCTAAAGTAGCTCTCCCTGACAGGTTCACTGGGGGGCGGGACAAGTTTTTTGTTTTCCGGGAGGCATGCAAATTGTACTTTCGGCTGCGGCCTCGGTCATCGGGCAGTGAAGAACAAAGGGTGGGAATTGTCATCTCGCTCCTACAAGGGGACCCACAATCTTGGGCGTTCTCTCTTCCCCCAAGCTCCCCGGTTCTCCAGTCAGTGGATAGGTTTTTCGCTGCTTTGGGACTCGTATATGATGACCCAGATCGGATCTCCCTTGCTGAGTCTAAGTTACGTAGGATTCAGCAGGGAGATCGTCCGGCGGAGGAATTCTGTTCGGAGTTCCGTAGGTGGGCCACGGACACCCAGTGGAATGACCCGGCTCTTAGGAGCCAGTTTTGTCATGGTTTATCCGACAAATTACAGGATGTGTTGGCACAGTATGACTCTCCCGCGTCACTGGAAGCCGCTATGGCCCTTGCTATTCGCGTTGACAGACGGCTTCGGGAGAGGTGCGGGATAACTCTACCCCCTGTAATGTCTCCACCTCTTACAAGGTCCCCTCATATGGTGGTTCCCCTGGTCAGTCCGGAGGAGCCTATGCAATTAGGAGGGACATCATTTCGGGGAAGGGGACCGGTGGTGCGCCATAAGACAGGAAGGTGTTTCCTCTGCGGGAAAAAGGGACATTTTATTGGGGGGTGTCCATCCCGCCCCTTGCAGAGTAAAGAGTCGTCGAAAAAACTGTTGATCCCAGGTTGTGTGGTGGACGGCAATCTGGGAGTAGGTATTTCGTCCCTAGGTTCGTCTCAGTTTCTCGTACCGGCGGAGGTGGTGGTGGGTACGAGAACTGAGAGGATATCTGTTCTTCTGGATAGTGGGGCCGGGGCTAATCTGGTTGATGCTCGGTTTGCCCGGGTTCAAGGTATGCGATTGAGTGAGTTGGCTAAACCCATCCCCATATTCTCGATCGATGCCAGGCCTCTCGGTCAGGGAAGTTTTTTGCAAGCTGTGCATGGCGTAAAACTTCAAGTGGGGGCAATACATAAAGAACTGTTGTCTTGCTACGTGTTGGAGGGTCTTCCCACTCCTATAGTGTTGGGCCTTCCTTGGTTAGCTAAGCATAACCCTGTTATTAATTGGCAAACCAGAGAGATAAGCCAATGGAGTAAATTCTGTAATAAAAACTGCATGAACACGGTCATCGGTGCGGTTACTCCTTGGGTCTTACCTCCATTTCTGGCAGACTTTGAGGATGTATTCTCGGAGAATGGGTGTCAGGAACTACCTCCTCATCGCGAGTATGACTGTTCTGTAAAACTGCTCCCTGAGGCCAAGTTACCTAAAGCTAGGTTGTATAACCTTTCTGGTCCTGAGAGGCAGGCCATGAAGGATTATATTTCTGAAAGTCTGGCTAAGGGGCATATTAGACCTTCATCTTCACCGGTGGCCGCGGGGTTCTTCTTTGTTAAGAAGAAAGATGGAGGCCTACGCCCTTGCCTGGATTTCCGTGAACTTAATCGGATTACGGTCCGAGATCCGTATCCGCTCCCACTTATTCCCGATCTCTTTAATCAGATCGTGGGCGCCAAATGGTTCTCTAAGTTGGATCTCAGGGGGGTGTACAATCTGATTAGGATGAAGGAGGGGGATGAGTGGAAGACGGCTTTTAACACTCCGGAGGGGCATTATGAGAACCTTGTCATGCCATTCGGTCTGACTAATGCCCCGGCGGTGTTTCAACACTTTGTTAATGATATTTTTCGCCACCTGGTGGGACAGTTTGTTGTCATATATCTGGATGATATCTTAATTTACTCGCCGGATCTGGTGTCTCATCAGGAGCACGTTAGACAGGTGTTACAGATCTTGCGGGATAATAAACTGTATGCCAAGTGGGAAAAGTGTGTGTTCGCCGTACAGGAACTCCAGTTTTTAGGCTTCCTGGTTTCTGCGTCCGGTTTTCGTATGGACCCTGGGAAAGTGCGGGCAGTTCTTGAGTGGGATCGGCCGGAGAATCTTAAGGCACTACAACGTTTCCTGGGGTTTGCTAACTATTACCGGAAGTTCATTCGTAATTTCTCGTCCATGGTTAAGCCTCTCACAGACATGACTAAAAAGGGGACGGATTTTTCTAGGTGGTCTGACAAGGCTTGTCAAGCATTCTCCTCCTTGAAAAAATGTTTTGCCTCGGCACCCATACTCATTCAACCTGATGCGTCTCAGCCATTCTTTGTAGAGGTAGACGCTTCCGAGGTAGGGGTGGGAGCAGTATTGTCACAGGGTTCGTCCCCTGGTAAGTGGCATCCGTGCGCCTTTTTCTCTAAAAAATTGTCGTCCGCTGAGAGGAATTACGATGTCGGCAATAGGGAACTCCTGGCCATTAAGTTAGCTTTTGAGGAGTGGCGCCATTTTTTGGAGGGGGCAGTTCATCCGGTCACCGTCATCACCGATCACAAGAACCTGCTATATCTGGAGTCCGCTAAACGTCTGAATCCCAGACAAGCTAGGTGGTCATTGTTTTTTACCAGGTTTAATTTCGTCGTTACATATCGTCCTGGGTCTAAAAATGTAAAGGCGGATGCCTTATCTCGTAGTTTCCCTGGGGCCGGGAATACAGACGACCCGATTCCTATTCTTCAGGAGGGGGTGGTGGTTTCGGCAGTATGCTCTGAGCTGGAGGAGGAGATATTGGAGGCTCAGGGGGACGCCCCTGTTGGACCTCCGGGGAGACTGTTCGTTCCAGATCAGTTGCGACAAAAGGTGATCGAGGCACACCATAACTCAGTTTTTGCAGGACACCCGGGGAGTAAAGCAACTGTGGATCTCCTCTCGCGTCGGTTTTGGTGGCCTAACTTACATAAAGAGGTGGTAACTTTTGTCACGTCCTGTGGGGTTTGTGCGCGCTCTAAGACCTCACATACCCGTCCGTCTGGGGCCCTCTTACCTTTGAAGATCCCGGAGCGTCCTTGGACTCATCTGTCTATGGACTTTATTACGGACCTCCCTCCGTCTTCGGGTAAAACGGTCATACTCGTTGTAGTGGACAGGTTCAGCAAGATGGCACATTTTATCGCTCTTCCGGCTCTCCCTAATGCTAAAACTCTTGCGCAGGTGTTCATTGGGGAGATTGTGAGGCTTCACGGGGTACCCTCCGAGGTGGTGTCTGATCGGGGGTCTCAGTTTGTGTCCAAGTTCTGGAAGGCGTTTTGTGCACGGCGGGGGATGCATTTGTCATTCTCGTCGGCTTTTCATCCTCAGACCAATGGTCAGACGGAACGTATGAACCAGAGCTTGGAGACATATCTTCGGTGTTTTGTGTCAGAGAACCAGGAGGACTGGGCTTCTTTCCTACCTCTGGCAGAGTTTGCTCTCAATAATAGGCGAAGCGAGTCCACTGGTAAGTCCCCGTTTTTTGGGGCATATGGTTTTCACCCCCAGTTTTGTACTTTCAGTAGGGGGGGCTCTTCGGGGGTTCCGGAGGAGGAACGATTTTCCTCATCTCTCGCTTCAGTATGGAGAGGGGTGCTGAAGAATCTGAATACTATGGGGAACCGATACAAACGTATGGCTGATAGGAGGAGAGTGTCTGGTCCGGACCTAAGTGTGAACGATCAGGTATGGTTGTCTACCAGGAATATTAAACTTAAGGTTCCCTCCTGGAAACTGGGTCCCAGGTTCATCGGGCCGTACAGAATCAGTTCTGTTATTAATCCGGTGGCATTCCGTCTTGACCTCCCCCCTACGTTTAAAATTCACAACGTGTTTCACAGATCATTGCTTAAGAGGTATGTGGCGCCGGTGGTACCGTCACCTTTACCTCCCCCTCCTGTGGTTGTCAATGGTAACTTGGAGTTCCAGGTATCGAGGGTCATTGATTCACGCTTTAATCGCCGGTCCCTTCAGTACTTGGTTCATTGGAAGGGGTATGGTCCTGAGGAGAGGATGTGGGTTCCTGCGTCGGATATTAACGCAGACCGATTAGTTCGGGCCTTCCACACGACTCACCCGGATAAACCTGGCCCTGAGGGTCCGGAGGCCCCTCGTAGAAGGGGGGGTACTGTCACGGGTGTGTTGCCACGAAGATCGTCACGAGTACACAGCCTGACTTCTCGCAGCTGACTTGTTGGTGCTTTGTGTTTTCTCGGCAGTGAAGGAGTTAATTCTCTCTCTCTCTGGGCTAGCTGAGGTCCAGCCTCGCCCAGCTGCAATCAATGCTTCGTTAGTGAGACTCCTTTATATTCCTGCAGGTCTGTTTGTGAGGTGTCGGTGAAAGCTTTTCATTCAGACTTACAGAGCGGATCGTGGTGTTTGGAGTTGCTGAGATAAGTGTATTTGGAAGTTTTATTTCCCTTTCCTCGCTTTATCATTTATCTCCTTTCCCGTTGGTGTTCCCTCTGTTGTAGTTGTGTTTAAGTTGTATGCAAGGTGGTTTTGGTTTTTCCCTTGTACTGTCTCGTTCGTCTAAATACTGTGTGTGGGCATATTATTGCTGGTTCCCAATTGTTGTGATCGGGGTCCTTCTCAGGACTAGATTACTGTGGTGCAGGGATCCTCAGGAGGTAGGGGTTACGCTGGCGGCCTGGACCTCTGTACCTTTAACAGTACCTCCAGGATGAGGGATTAGTCAGGGCCCCAGCTTAGGGTCAGCTTAGGCCCCCTACCTCCAGTATTCTGTGACAGTGTGACATTTAGTGGCACCAAGCAAAGGAGACTTCAGTGCTCTGATGGAGCATTGTCCTGTAGAAGAATTATGATTTTCTTGAAAGATGCAGACTTTTTCCTGTACCACTACTTGAAGAAAGTGTCTTCTAAAAACTGAGAGATTATTTTGAGTCTGTCTTCTACCTGGAAAGGTTTAACTAGCTCCTCTTTAATAATACCAACCCAGATCAGTGCCCACCTCCCCCTCGCTGGCACCTGAGTTAAAGTGGAGGTCTGTGTCCGTTATTAATCCAGCCATGGGTTCATCCATCTGGTCCATCAAGAGTCCCTCTCATCTCATTAGTCCATAAAACCTTTGAACAATCCGTCTTCAGATATTTCTCGGTCCAGTCTTGATGTTTCCCTTTCTGTGTCTTGTTCAGTGGTGGTCGGGTTTCAGCTTCCTTACCTCGGCCGTGTCTCTAAACACTGAGCACTTTGTACTTCTGGGCCTTCAGGAGACTGCAGATCTGGAATATGACAGCACTGGAGGATAATGGGGCCCTGGACGATTCACATTTGATTCTTCTCAAATCTTTAACAGTTAATGTGAGTCTTTTTCTCAACATCTTTTTTGTGATCCCGTCGACTATTTGCACCAAAACTTTTGCTGGTTCTGTGATCGCGCCCCAATATCTTAGCAATTTCAGGAGTGCTGCATCCTCTGTAAGTCTCTTTTTTTGGCCATTTTGTCTGAGGAAAACAAGCGCCTAATAATTCTTCACACCTTGGTAAAGAGCCTCACATCCTTAGTCCGCACCCCCCTCATTACACAAATACACATCACCTGAGCAATGGTTCTTCTTCTGGTGCAGGGTAAACCTGTATTTATTACCATTTTTTGGATGTTTCTTCTAAATATTCCAATACTTGCAAATGTTCCTATCGGAGAGAGGCTTCCTGATCATTCCTTGCAAATGGCATCATGAGATGTTGCTACAAGAGCTTGGTATGTAATTTGTGAATTAATAGTTCACATCTATCAATCTTTGTATGGTCACCTTCATCCCTCCTAGGAAACAGATATAACAGCGAGTGAATGACCAAACACCATTGATCCTTTCCCACCATTGGATGTAGTGGTGCCATATGTTGGGAGCGGGCTCAGGAGCTGCAGGTGTCGTCTGTGTTATACAGTCAGCGCCTGTGCGAAGAGCAGCAATCAGAACTAGCTTAGATTGCTGCTGATTTAACCATCTAAATGCCGCTGGCACTCTCACACAGCTAAAATATAACTTCCATGGCGCAATCACTTTTGCACCCCAGCCCAAATGATCACAGGTTCAGGTACTGAGGGGGCAACGAAAATAACATAAATTTAATAAAAAGTGTAAGAAAAATCCTAAAGACCAATTTTTATTTTTTTTTTATTATTATCATGTCCCAAAAAGAAGCAAAATCAAAATCGAAGGCTACTCGACCCATACATTAAATTTTAGAATTGACGTTTTTTTTTGTCTCCACCCCAAAAAAAGTGATCAAGAGGGTGTGAAACTACAGGAGTGCACAAGAAAATAAGCGGTCACATGGCTCTAACGAAAAAAAAAAAAAATTGCAACACAAACCAATTAATTTTTACAAAGTTCTAATTTTTTCCTATTTTTCCAGTAAAATCCTTACAGTATTGGTGTAATCGTACTGAGCTGGAGAAACATATTGTCGGGTCATTATTACACACAATAAACGCCGCAAAAACTAAACTCGAAATGCAGTCATGAATTTGCTTAATGACCATCAATACGCATGGTAATGGCAGCCGTAAAGGGGCCCTATTCCAAACCACCGTTTTAAAACAGCAATGAGGACAATCCGGCTGACAGCTGTATATGACAGCTGACACCCTGCGGCATCGGCCACGACCGGTTTTGGAACTAACCGGGGCCGATTGAAGCAGAGTCTAACGGGCTGAGTGAGTGAGACACTGACAGGTCTCAGGCCCTGCAGTACACGAGTATCACAATGTATGAGAGCAGTGATCAAAGTACAAAATATACATGTCCCACAGTGGGACTAAGTGAAAAAGTAAAAAAAAAGTTAAATAAAATGCAGAAAAAATAAAAAAAACACACAAAAGAGATCACACAAATTACAAAATTCATTTTCACTACTAGAAATGCAGTCTTTGTGTTAAAACGAAACTAAACAATTGGCGTACACATAATTGGTATCACCGCGTCCGGAACGACCCGAATTATAAAACTGTCACATTATTTATTCTATGCGGAGAATACTGTAAAAAAAGAATAATAAAAAACAGGCCAATAATGTCACGATAAAGTCATATGTAAAATAAGGGTATAAATGAAAACGCCAAATAGTCCTGCAAAAAACAAGCAAAAAATTAAAAAAAGTTATAGCTCTCAGAATATGGCGATGTAAAAACAAATTCATAATTGTAAAATATTGTTTTTAGTATATAAAAGTAGCAAATCATTCAAAAAACTATATAAATCTGGTATCGCTGTAATTGTACCGACCCGAAGAATAAATCTGTCATCACTTTTACCTGCAAAAAAAAATATAACAATAACTGAATTGCTGGTTTTTGATCATTCTGTGTCTGAAAAATCTGAATAAAACACAATCAGAAAATGTTATATACCCCAAAATGGTCCAAAAAAATATTCAAATAGTCACGAAAAAATGAAGCCCTTATTCAGCTTTGTTGGCAAAAAAAAAAAAAAAAAGTTATAGCTCTCACAATTTGGTGACAAGAAAAACAATTTTTTTTATAAAAAAAAAAGCATTTTAGTGTGTGATAGTAGCAAAATATAAAAAAAACTATATAAAATCAGGTATCACTTGTACCGCACGGTTAACCGCGCAAAAATAATAATACAAACTGTTCTTGTGCTTCTGTGTATTTGCTCATTCTACCTCCCAAAAATCGGAATAAGGTTCAGGTCACATTTATCCTGTGCTCTCCGCTGAGCGCTTACATCGGGGTTTCCATGTAAAACAGAAAAACCGCGATTCAGGCAAAAACCCAATGGAACCACTCACTATAAAGAGGCAGATGGGGGCACTGTGGACCCCATTTGGTCTGTGTTCCAGCAGTGTCACATTATTTTAGATGTTTTTTTAGCGCACAAGTGTGGGTGACCACAGTTATGTAAAGACCTAAAAAGATGGATACCACCGGAAAAGACAGCAAACGGAGCCAAGGTGTTATTATAGTGAGTAGTACCAGCAGGGGTTTCATCTGAATCACATTTTTGTGGGATTTACACGGAAATCCCAATTTAAGCGCTCAGCGTAGAACATAAGAATATGATCCAGCCTTATACTGAAAGCAATCAAAAAATATCATGTACCCCAAAATGTTACCAATAGTGTTGAGCCACCCTCGTAGTGTTCGAGTTCGGTTCGGTTCGTCGAACACCCGTGTGTTCGCCGAACTGTTCGTCGAACTGTTCGTCGAACACCTTCGAACACCGTTAAAACCAATGGCAGGCAAACAAAAACACATAGAAACACATAGAAAACACCTTCAAAGGTGTCCAAAAGCTGACAAACTGCTCAGAAGACATAACTAACACATGGAAAAGTGACAAGTACATATAGTCATGCGAAAATAAAAGAGGTGGAGGAGTAAAAGGAGGGGGAGACACAGATATAGGCATGTCATGCCCTTCTAAAATCCAAAAAGTGAGAAGCCGACACGGCCAGTCCGCTCCTGCCCGTGCCACCTCCGTGTCGCCGGGTTTGTGCCAGAGCCGCGGTGAGCCCTGATGGCCAGCCCCCCTCTCCCAATACTGGTGCCTGTCCGCTGGTGGGTCGAGCGAGCCCCCCTGTGGTGGAGGCAGCTCTAAGCTTTTTAATTTAAATTGTCTCTCTAATTTGAATGAATACACTTTAAATCCATTTACAAGGATCTATTGGAGGGCAAGTCTCATGCCAGCAGCCGCGTAATTCCAGCTCCAGTAGCGTCCACTAAAGCTGCTGCAGTTAAAAAGCTTTTATAAGGATCGAGCTCGGCTGTCCACCGCAAGGCATCCTACTGCCAGTCCCAGCCCCTATGCCTTGGGGTGCCTCCTGATGCTCTTCACTGAGTATCCCATGGTCCCGAAGCATTTCCTTTGAAAAAATTAAGTGTCTAAACTACAGGTGGTGTAGCTTGCTTAACAGCCGGGATAATCCGCTGACTAGCAGACACTGCTACTAGGCACAAAGTATTTCCTGGGCTAGATGCAGTTAAAAATTTGTAATTAGATACTCTCGTTGGATGCTGAGAAAGCATTCCATAGAGTCTCCTGGCACGCCATATATGATTCTCTTAAAAAGCTTGGGGTAGGGGTCTAGGGGACCCTTTTATAGCCAAAATCACGGCCCTGTATCACAATACGTCACCTAGGCTGAAGATAAATGGAACTGTAGCACCCTGAGGGCTCGGTTGCTACAGAGGTATTGCACCTCACCCAGAGGTGTGATATCTCACTCTCAGGTAAGGATGGAGTGTGGATCAGGACCCGACACCTGCATGCATTACACCACATTGCCGTGGGGCAGGGCGACCAATATGCCTCTGAGATTGGCACGACAGTCCCTGTCCCTGGCTGGAGTGGGGGGAGGGAACACTGAGGAAGGGGAACCCTGTAGTGCAGGAGCAGGGAGGAAGCAGTTCCTGGGTGCATTGAGAAGGGAGTATAAAAGGTGGGCACCATCTTAGTTCAGTGCAGAGAAGTCTGAGCAGAAGTGGCAGGGAGCAGGGGCTCTGCATGAGCTCTGCTCCGGAGGCGGGCCTAGTAACAGAGGCCCAGGCCTGGAAGAGGGAGAAGGAAGGAAGAGGAGCGGAGAAGGCTCCAGGAACGAGGAACGAAGGGATCCCAGGGGTGCGGACGGGCGAGTCGCCACCTCACGCCCGAATCCACCTGCGTGGAGGGGTCAGGCCAAAGGGGGAGACCGGTCCCCGAAACTAGTGGAGGCAGGAAACGACCCTCAGCTAGAAACCGGAGGCTGTGACATTTTATGTGGCGCAGCCCCTCGCTACACCCGCTAGGAAGGCACCACATAGGGTCAGGGAAACTGGCGCCAAGTTTACCAAGAGGAGGCCCGAGGCAGCCGGACAGAAGGGTTGGTAAGAAAGGCCAGACAAAGGATACACAAAGGGGGTCCTGTGAAGCGCTCCAAAGTTATCTGGGAGTTGTCTGAGCCCCTCACCTGGTGAGCACAGTACGACGTGGGCAGCCGCTACCTGCAGACGTGGTCTGGATAATAAGAACTGTGAGTAAAGGCCCTGGACTGCATCACTGACTCCGTGTCGTTACTGCTGCTGCCCTGCACCATCACCCCCATCCTTCGCATACACTGCCCTGAGGCTATACTCCTCCCGTGGGGAGTTATGCTACGCTCTGCTGCACCCACAACACCAGCCTCAGCGGTCTGCCCTGCAGCGGCGGTTCACTCTGACCGCAATCCACGGGTGGCGTAGTCGGACATTTAAACATCAAAACCACATAAATAGTTCCGCCACTGGTTTGACCACCCTGAGCCACGGAACCGGGTCGCCGCCACGAAGACTACAACCACCAGCATCCACCAAAAAGGGTCCGGCTCCGGGTGTCCCAAGGCCCAGGGGGTGCATCAGAACATTTTCATCACCTTTCACAATCACCAATGGGACAAGGCAGGGATGTCCTCTGTCCCCTCTCTTATACATCCTAGTGACGGAGCACCTGCTCTCATCAATTCGCCATAACCCCAATATTAGGTGGATTGAGGTGGGAGGCACCGATTACAAGTGCTCTCTATTTGCTGATGATGTTCTAGTATATATCACTCAATCACATATATCCATCCATGCTGTTATGGCTGAAATAGATCACTTTGTTACATGGTCAAATTTTAAAATCAATGCAGCGAAGTCTGAGGCCCTCGATGTCTCCCTCCCCAAATCCATATAGGATTCCATCCAGTCCAACTTTCCCTTTGCCTGGCCCTCACAGGGTATCAAATACTTAGGAATTCCTATTCATAGAGACCTCTCCCATCTATGTTATCTTAATTTTGGGCCCTTTATTGAACAACTCCATATAGACCACGGTTGGCAAGTTAGAACTGTAAGATTCACTACGTGAACCACTGGTGTTTTGTGGAAAAGCACATGTACACCGCGTTCCAAATTATTATGCAAAAAGTGTTTAGGAGTGATAAGGGAAGAATTTGTTTGTTTGTCAGTTAAACTCATTGATGGTGATGTGTGTCAGGGCTCTTTATATCACTGTAAGCAATTGCAGACACCTGTGCTAATTAGTTTGGCAGGTGTGTCCAATGAAAGGCAAGACTACTTAAGAAGGCTGTCTCACATTATTAAGCAGCCTACATTTTCTGCCAAAATGGGAAAGAAAAAGGATGTGTCGGCTGCTGAGAAGCAACAAATTGTGGAGTATTTAGGTCAAGGCATGACTACAATCAACATTGTGCGATGATCAGGATGAAGTGTCTTGGCAATCAAGAAGTATGTAGCTGATTCACAGTACACACGTGTGCGTGCTGATAAGGGCAAATTGAGGACTCTTTCCTACAGGCAATTACGTCAGGTTGAAAGAGCAGCGGCAAAAAAGCCTTGTCATAGCAGCAGACAAGTTTTTGAAGCTGCTTGTGCCTCCAACGTCCCCTGAACAACAAGATGCAGGGTCCTTCAGAGGTTTGCAGCTGTGCATACGCCATCCTGTCGACCTCCTCTATCCACTTCACACAAGCAGAAACGACTCCAGTGGGCCAAACATTACATGAAGACTGATTTCAAAACTGTTTTGTTCACGGATGAGTGCCGTGCAGCGCTCGATGGTCCAGATGGATGGAGTGGAGGATGGCTGGTTGATGGACACCCCGCGCAAACACGGCTACAGCGCCAACAAGGAGGAGGTGGAGTAATGTTTTGGCCTGGAATCATGGGGAGAGAGATTGTCGGCCCCTTTAGGATCCCTGAAGGCGCTAAAGATGAACTCCATAATGTATGTGGATTTTCTCAAACAGCACTTCCTGCCATGGTTCAAGAAAAAGAACCGTGTATTTCACAGCAAGATCATTTTTCTGCATGATAATGCACCATCTCATGCTGCACATAAAACATCTGCATCTCTGGCTGATATGGGCATAAAAGGGGACAAACTTATGGTGTGACCCCCATGCTCCCCTGACCTGTACCCCATTCAGAACCTTTGGAGCATCATTAAAAGGAGTGTCTATGATGGCGGGAGGCAGTTCACATCTAAGCAACAGCTCTGGGAGGGTATTCTGTCCTCATGCAAAACAATTGAAGCAGAAACCATCCAAAACCTGACAAATTCAATGGACGAGAGAGTTCAGAAGCTCCTTTCGAACAAGGGGTCCTATGTGAAAATGTAACATCACCTAGAATAAAGTTTTGAGTTGAAAACTGTTTGATTTCAGTTTCTAACAACCTGCTAATGCTTATAATTTCAAAAATGACCATTTTTTTGGTCTTTATTAAAATGAAAAGGTTGATCGAAAAGTTTGGGGGATCTAAGAGTGTGGCAACCCAGTAGTCATGATTACTTCGAATTCTGACAATATGAGGGTCACGCTGCAGGTAGTGCAGCAAGAAGGCACTTATGTGTCTTGCGCATCTCGGAGCCCCAAAATTATTTTCCGGGCTAGATGCAGCTAAAAATTATTATTAATTTTATATCTGGTGAAGCTTTAGTATAGATGACCTAATAGGATCAGTGCTGCACACTGCTACAAAGCCCAAATTATTTTCCAGTCAAGATACAGATAAACATGATTAGTAATTTTAAATCTGGTGGAGCTTATTATAGATGGCCTAATAGAATCAGTGCTGCACACTGCTACAAAGCCCAAATTATTTTCCAGCCAAGATACAGATAAACATGATTAGTAATTTGAAAGCTTAAAACGGTTGGTAGGGTGATTTTAACCAATCATCAAGCTTTTACTCTCCCCAGGATGACACAGGGGTAGAAAAGTCATTTCGGATCCATGATTTGTTCATCTTTATGAACGTGAGTCTGTCTACATTATCAGTGGAGAGCCGCGTGCGCTTATCTGTCAGCACACCACCAGCAGCGCTGAACACACGTTCAGACAGAACGCTGGCTGCGGGGCATGACAAGATCTCCAAGGCGTAAGTGGCTAGCTCCGGCCATTTATCCAGATTGGAAGCCCAAAAAGAGCAAGGGTCCAGTGACACAGTCGTGGCTTCAATGTTTACTTGGAGATACTCCTGTACCATCGTCTCTAGGCGTTGACTATGTGTCAGACTTCTTGTCTCCTGTGGCCTTGCAAAGGATGGGCTAAAAAAGTGGTGAAATGATTCCGCAAAATTGATGTTACCAGCAGATACTGTGGTTCTGTTACGGTTTGAGTGCTGAACACTTGACGGTCCCACGGTTGGCAAGTTGGAACTGTGAGATTCACTACGTGCACCACTGGTATTTTGTGGAAAAGCACATGTAAGATTCTGCAACAGTCTCTGCTGATACTCCTGCATGCGTGCATCCCTTTCTATGGCAGGAATAATTTCTGCAAATTTACTTTTGTACCGGGGATCTAACAGTGTGGCAACCCAGTAGTCAGGATTATTTCTAATTCTCACAATTCGAGGGTCATGTTGCAGGTAGTGCAGCAAGAAGGCACTCATGTGTGTTGCGCATCCAGGAGCACCAAGTCCCTGTTGTGTTGGTGGCGAGGTAACAATCATGCTTCCTTCCTCTGTCCTCTCCCCCCAACCTCGCACAACAGAAATGTGATCAAGGTCTCCCTCATCTGATGAGTCTTCCATCAGTTCGTCCTCCACTTCTTCCTGGGCTCCTGCACCTTCCTCACTAGTTTGGCTGCTACCATGCGCCCTGGTAAAACCATCTCCCCCACCCTCACATGCCTGCCGCCTTGGTGCTGCCGACCGTCTGGACCTTGCAGATGTTAGCCCTTCCGCATACAACTCCTCCTCCTCTACTTCCTCCACCTCCTCTTGTGCCACCACCTGACTCCGAATTCTGTTTAACATGTGCTCCAGCATGTAAATCACCGGAATAGTCATGCTGATAATGGCATCGTCAGCACTAAACATCTTCGTCGCCATTTCAAAACTGTGCAGAAGGGTGCATAGGTCCCTGATCTGAGACCACTCCTCCAGCGTGATTTGCCCCACCTCTGAATCTCGTTGGCCCAGGCTATACGTCAGAACGTATTGCACCAGGGCTTGTCGGTGCTGCCACAGTCGCTGCAACATGTGCAGAATTGAATTCCACCGGGTAGGCACATCGCATTTTAGCCGGTGAAGTGGCAGGCCCAACTACTTCTGTAGAGATGTAAATCGCTGAGCTGCGGAATGCGAACGGCGGAAGTGAGCACACAGCGACCGTGCCCTCTGCAGAAGGCCATCTAGTCTGGGATAGTGGGCTTAAAATTGCTGGACAACCAGGTTCAACACGTGAGCCATACAAGGCACGTGTGTGACATTGCCCCGGCGAAGGGCCGCACCCAGGTTTGCAGCATTGTCGCACACGGCCTTCCCTGGTTTCAGGTCCAGTGGAGACAACCATTCATGAAATTGGTTCTCCAGAGCTGACCACAACTCCTCAGCTGTGTGACTCACATTTCCCAGACATTTCAATGTAAAAACCGCCTGATGACGTTGAGCCCTACTGCCAGCATAGTAAGGAGGTGTGCAGGATCCCTTCTGCGCAGTTAGAAAGCTTGTGGCATGACCAGACAGGCTTTGGGTGCAGGTGGAAGACCGAGAGGAGGTTGAGGAGGCAGAAGCAGTGGAGGAACTTTGACATAAAGAGGATTGACGCACAACTCGTGGGGACGGCAAGACTTGGACAGCAGCCCCTTGTCCTGCTGTCACCATAGTTACCCAGTGCCCAGTCAGCGACATGTAACGCCCCTGTCCATGCCTACTCGTCCAAGTGTCTGTGGTGAAATGCACCCTGTCACACACAGAGTTTCTCAAAGAAGCGGTGATGTTGTGTGCGACATGCTGGTGGAGCGCAGGCACACCTTTCTTTGAGAAGTAGTGCCGACTGGGCATCTGGTACTGGGGCACTGCGACGGACATAAGGTCTCGAAAATCCTCTGTGTCCACCAGGCGGAAAGGCAGCATTTCTGTAGCCAAGAGCTTGCAGATGGTGAAATTCAACCTCTTAGCTTTCTCATGGCTAGGAGGAAATGGTCTTTTACTTGTCCACATCTGAGGGACCGAGGGCTGGCTATTGTGCTTAGACGGGGTTGATAAGGGTGTCCCCGGCAAACTGCCGGTCTGTGAGGAAGATGCAGGCGGACATGTTAGGTTGCCTTGATCCAAAGGTGGTGCTATCGATGTCGGACAGCGCTCAACACCAGCTGGTGTTACCACCTCCAAAGAAAATGATGACCTGCCAATCACGCTGGCTGTTGCGGGTAAAGAGGTGGCAGGTCTGCGCCCCAAAACAGGTGTGACTGCTGTCCCCCCAGTCACAGAGGATGAAGAGGCCGCGGATGCACAAGATATGGCAGACGGTGGTTGGCCCGGCCGGCTAGGCCGCATTGTAGCACACTGAGCTTCCCACTGCAACTTATGCTTCATGTCCATGTGCCGGTTCATGCATGAACTACTCAAACTATGTATTTTTTGGCCTCTACTTAGCTTTTGCTGACAAATGTTACAGATAACACGAGTTGGGTCATCTTTATCGATCTGAAAAAATGCCCAGGCTATGCAAGGCTTAGCACCCATGCGACCTGAAGAGCCACCACGACTTGTGGTGAGAGGCAGAGTTGTGTTTGAGGATGCAGTTGTTGACGTGCTTCCAGTACTACGTCTCTGTCCAGGAAGGCGCAACCTGACCTCGTCGTCACTAGCATCTTCCTCCACCTCCTCTGCTGACCTCATCTCTTGGCTGACTGTGGGTTGACAGTAAGTGGGATCTCCAACCTCATCATCATCACCCTGTGCGTTATCACACCCGTCGTCCTCAGAGCCAACCTGTTCCTGCCCTGACAAAAAACTAAAGTTGTCGCTCCAATCAGGTATTTGAGTCTTATCATCGTCTTCCTCATTGTCTCCACCAACAGGAGTTACAGTTTGGGAATGAGGGTCTACATTATGGTCAGAACCTTCTGCGTCTGGTCCTGGATCCGACTCATAAAGATTCTGGGCATCAGTGCAGATCATTTCCTCGTCTGGATTCACAGAAGCGCTGGAGTCGACCTCTGATTCCCAGGCTATAGTATGAGTAAACAGCTCTGCAGACTCAACCATCTGTTCTACCTCATACTCAGACGGGCAGCTGGAGATTTGGGAGCTGTGAGGAAGCAAGTGCGATTGGGGTGACACCTTTGAGGACTGGAGTATTTGTGATGTTGAAGTTGATGTGGAGGAGAGCCCACTTAAAGGAGCACTTGATATCCGTTGAAGCACCTGCTGTTTTTGTGCCTCATCTGGAATTTGTAGCGATTGGCGTGGCCGTAAGAAAGGGATCTTATCACATTGTCCGCTAAAAGAAGTAGACATTTTAGTTTGGCTGGAAGATGGTCTTTCTTCTGCAGATGTTACTTTTGCTTTAACACCTACCCCACGGACACAACCTTTTTTCCCCTTCCCAACACGCCTATTCCCCTTTCCACCAGCAGCAGGCCTTTTTCCACTCATTTTGGTGGTTAACTAATTCACAACTCTGGAGTTGTTTGCACAAAAAAACAATGGATGGGAACCGAGCAGAGCTGAGTGGCCAAACTGTGGTATTAGGCCAAAACTATTGGCTGGGTTAGATGCAGAAAAAAATGATATTCAATTTGCAACCTGATGGAGTTCTGTATAGATGGATTAATAGAACAAGTCCCACACACAGCTAGAAGCCCAATATTTTTTCAGAGGTAGATGCAGAAAAAAATATATTCAGTTTGCAACCTGATGGAGGTCTGTATAGATGGATTAATAGAACAAGTCCCACACACAGCTAGAAGCTCAATATTTTTTCAGAGGTAGATGCAGAAAAAAATATATTCAGTTTGCAACCTGATGGAGGTCAGTATAGATGGACTAATACAACAAGTCCCACACACAGCTAGAAGCCCAATATTTTTTCAGAGGTAGATGCAGAAAAAAATATATTCAGTTTGCAACCTGATGGAGGTCTGTATAGATGGATTAATAGAACAAGTCCCACACACAGCTAGAAGCCCAATATTTTTTCAGAGGTAGATGCAGAAAAAAATATATTCAGTTTGCAACCTGTTGGAGGTCTGTATAGATGGATTAATAGAACAAGTCCCACACACAGCTAGAAGCCCAATATTTTTTCAGAGGTAGATGCAGAAAAAAATATATTCAGTTTGCAACCTGATGGAGGTCTGTATAGATGGATTAATAGAACAAGTCCCACACACAGCTAGAAGCCCAACATTTTTTCAAAGGTAGATGTCGAAAAAAATATATTCAGTTTGCAACCTGATGGAGGTCTGTATAGATGGATTAATAGAACAAGTCCCACACACAGCTAGAAGCCCAATATTTTTTCAGAGGTAGATGCAGAAAAAAATATATTCCGTTTGCAACCTGATGGAGGTCAGTATAGATGGACTAATACAAGAAGTCCCACACACAGCTAGAAGCCCAATATTTTTTCAGAGGTAGATGCAGAAAAAAATATATTCAATTTGCAACCTGACGGAGGTCAGTATAGATGGACTAATACAACAAGTCCCACACACAGCTAGAAGCCCAATATTTTTTCAGAGGTAGATACAGAAAAAAATATATTCAGTTTGCAACCTGATGGAGGTCTGTATAGATGGATTAATAGAACAAGTCCCACACACAGCTTGAAGCCCAATATTTTTTCAGAGGTAGATGCAGAAAAAAATATATTCAGTTTGCAACCTGATGGAGGTCTGTATAGATGGATTAATAGAACAAGTCCCACACACAGCTAGAAGCCCAATATTTTTTCAGAGGTAGATGCAGAAAAAAATATATTCAGTTTGCAACCTGATGGAGGTCAGTATAGATGGACTAATACAACAAGTCCCACACACAGCTAGAAGCCCAATATTTTTTCAGAGGTAGATGCAGAAAAAAATATATTCAGTTTGCAACCTGATGGAGGTCAGTATAGATGGACTAATACAACAAGTCCCACACACAGCTAGAAGCCCAATATTTTTTCAGAGGTAGATGCAGAAAAAAATATATTCAGTTTGCAACCTGATGGAGGTCTGTATAGATGGATTAATAGAACAAGTCCCACACACAGCTAGAAGCCCAATATTTTTTCAGAGGTAGATGCAGAAAAAAATATATTCAGTTTGCAACCTGATGGAGGTCTGTATAGATGGATTAATAGAACAAGTCCCACACACAGCTAGAAGCCCAATATTTTTTCAGAGGTAGATGCAGAAAAAAATATATTCAGTTTGCAACCTGATGGAGGTCTGTATAGATGGATTAATAGAACAAGTCCCACACACAGCTAGAAGCCCAATATTTTTTCAGAGGTAGATGCAGAAAAAAATATATTCAGTTTGCAACCTGATGGAGGTCTGTATAGATGGATTAATAGAACAAGTCCCACACACAGCTAGAAGCCCAATATTTTTTCAGAGCTAGATGCAGAAAAAAATTATATTCAATTTGCAACCTGATGGAGGTCAGTATAAATGGACTAATAGAATGATGCTATGCCCAAAAGATTTTACTTCACTAGGTGCAGTAAAAAAATTGGTATTCTATACACAGGTGGTATATCTTGCAACACAGATAGGCTACTCCACTGACACACTCTGCAATAGGCCAAAAAGGATTAGCTTTGCTAGATTCAGCCAAATGCTGTGAAAAAAACTTGCACAGCACTGGCACAGACCTGCCTGGCAAAAACTGATAGGAACTGATGTAACCTAGTCCTGAAAAGGACTCCAATTACAATTAGTCTTTACTCCCACAATCTATCTATTTAAGAGCACAGACCTGCCTGATAAAAGTCGTAGGAAATGCTGTAACGTAGTCCTTAAAAGGACTGCAATCACAACTATTCCCTACTCCCAAGCTATCTGTAGATTTGTGCGAAAATTGGCTTGAAATTAACAAGGTATAGCGCACACAGCAACAGCGGTGCCGTCTAACACGCAGCTGCAGCAGTGAGAAAATGGTGGCGACGGGGAAAATGGCTTGGTCTTATAGGGCAAGGACATGTGACATACACTGCCAATGACACATGCCCTTGCTTGTGTGAAAAAAAGCACTTCGCTCCGTGTGTGCGCTGCTGATAGGCTGACAGATTGCACCTCCCCACTGCAAATGCGGGAGAGAGAAAAAAAAATGGAGATCTTCATTGTTCCTGCAGAGATCCATCCCCTGCCCCTCCCCCCACCCCGCTGTACACTCAAACTGCGTATTAACTTTAATTTTCATCATTACTGAGAAAAAATCCAGTTATGATTTTCGTGCACGAACAGTTATCGAACATAACCTCGAACAGCCAAATTTTTCTCAAATTGTTCGTGTTCGCCGAACGGCTCGAACACCGTCCAAAACAGCTCGAATTTGAGATTGGCGAACAGTTCGAGTAGAACAACGCTCATCTCTAGTTACCAATAAACCCTAACTTATCCTACACAATACCATCCCCCACTCAGGTCCGTCATCTGTCAGTGGAACTATAGGGGGTTCCACGTTACTGGTAGAGCAAAGACTATGGAAATGCAACGGCTCCCCCCTCAAATAAAATCCAATGAAATCTGTGCCCCTAAATCCAAAAGCCCCATCCTTGTGCCTAAACCGTAGTAAGCGGCCACATGTTTGGCATTATTGTAGCGGGGAGAGCACACTTAACAATTTACGGGGAGTCCCCAATAGAACAAGCTGGGCACAATGTATGGGGGCACTACAATATATGGGGGCACGACAATTATAGGTGCACAATGTATGGGCACTAAACTGGCAGATTTGCAATTCTCCAGAATAAAGCACAGCGTGGATGTTATAAAATAGTCATTGAGCCGTAGATGAATTCATTGAGAGGTGTAATTTCTACAATGGGGTCACTTCTGGGGTTTTTCTGCTGTTCTGGCACCTTTGGGGCTCCGCAAATGGTGCCCGAACACTATTCTAGCAAACTCTGTGATCTAAATCCCAAATAGTGCCCCTTCCTTCCCAGCCCTGACATGTTGGCTAACAGTAATTTCTGACGACATATGGGCCATCACCGCATTTGGGAGAAATGCACAATAAATTTTGGGGCACAGTTCCACCTATTTACCCTCGTGTAACTGAAACTTTTGCCGCTAATTTTTACTAACAAAATGTTATATTATATATACTGCCATGTTCAGTAAAAATTGCATAAGTTATGGAAGGAACTAAACCTCAGAGTTCATAGAATGAGCCCACGGGACCTTCAGGATGTGAAGAGTGTTTGTGTAAGAATTGGTCAAACTCACACCTGAGCAATGCCTGCGACTAGTTTCTCCATATAGGAGGCGTCTTGAAACTTCATCACCAACAAAGACTTTTGTATGAAGTATTAAATAGATTTCAGTAAGCGTGTTCAATACTTTTTCCCTCTGTATTTTTTCTTAATTACACATATTTTAATATATGTACATCTATGGTGTGATATCTTTGCCTGTGTGGATTGGATGGGCTGTTACTAACAGCTGGTGAGAATTTCATGTCAGTAGCACCTTTAGAAATAGATTTACTTAGAAAATTGGTGACGTGTTCAATACTTATTTCACCTGCTGTATATTTGCAGCTATTGTATCGTTAGGATTGTTAGAAACAGAACTCTGTAAATCAATTAATAGCATTTTGAGAACCCGGCAGAGACATCTGTGTTTTTATGAATAAGAATATATTGTATAAATTTGGATACAATTGTAATATCTGTCCCCACTGGACGGTTCGTCTTCTGCATAAGTCTTATGTTGTTATCTTGTACTGTTATACTAATGATAAATTACTCTCAGAGTTGTAATTATTCTATTTTCATACATAGACCATCAAATAGATGCAGAGATTAATAAAGAAGAGCGTTTTATTCTTTTTTCTGCTCATGTACATTCATAGAGGCAGAATGAGGTTTAATTATATTGAATATATGGAATTTTAAACATGTTTGTATATAAAGAAAAACATACATTACTGCATTACTTGGAGATACGGTTTTCTATGTCTTTTACATTTCATTTCGATGATCATTCTCCAAGGTAAGACGCACAGCAGTTACAAGCTCTTTGCTATAGATTCCTATGATTTTGGACAAAGGGTAAGAGGCACTTCAAAAAATTACAAAAGCCTACAAAAAAAATGAAGTAGCAAGCCCAAATGATAAAATTCAATAATGTTCAATAATTAATATCAATATTAAAAAGACATACAGATATAATAAATGGAAATGAATACACAGAAATTACTGTGCTAAGATGACCCAGATAAATAATAATTACAAGTGTTACATGATTGCCCAAAATCCAAGAAAACAAAAGTGCTCCTGCAGACTGTTAAGATGGCAGAAGACATACACGATCTAATCAATCCCAGAAAATGATGTATATAGATCGGAGATAATTATTGAACATTATTGAATTTTTTGTCCTCTTTGCTATAGAGCTTACAAGCGCTGCTCTGAAGTTGGCCAGATCAGTGGATCCAACCATCTTCAGTGCTTCTGTGATCCTCCGATGCTGTAGAGGCAAAGGTGCCTCATATAGCGGCATGGGAGCAAAATTTGAACATATAGCGGAACAATAATACTTCTCCAAACTGTCAGTCAGGAGCACGCTTCTCCCTGCCGAGCAGGAAGCTGGAAGACAGGGGAGCAGCGCGCTCCTGAAGAAGAGCTGAGAATAACCCCTTAAAGGTGTGCTACAAAGATTACAAGTGATCACCTTTCCACCAGAAGAGTAAATACTTGCTGACCACTGGGTATCCCACACTGGGACCTCCACACTCCAAAAATTGCCCAAATATGGGGTTCTAGTGTCCCATTTGAATGGCGGGATAGTCCTGTACAAGCCTCATTACTCCATTCATTGCCCCATTCATTTATTGGTACTGCTGGAGATATAGGGCCCGATTCATCAAATTTTTTGACAGTTTTCTAGTATTAAACACTTTGAAAAGTTACAAAATTTTGGCGCAATTCGAAGTAGCACAAAAATGTTGTGACTTTTAGCATTTTTACTCCACTCCTGACTAGATCCACCAAAAGCTGCAAAGCTAAGGCTCCACTGGGCTTGTGGAAGCTTGTGGAAACCCGGGGGGGGGGGATTCATAAAGGATTATGCCACTTTAGGCGCATAGATAATCTATACATAGAAATGACTAAGACAATTATTTTAATCATTTTGTGAGCGCTTTCTCAGTCACCAGTCTTAATGAAAAGCATGCATGAATAAGATTCGCTGATTTCTTTAAGAGGCGCACAGCACCTAATGATTTATCTGATCAGTGGTGTGCGTCTCCATCTGCCTCTTCAGAAATGTTACTCCAGTCAGGGACTACAGGAACTGGAGTCATATTTCTGGAGAAGAAATGGTTCCTATTCTGAAGAATTTGATGGCGGGCACAGCATCGCCACGTACTACAGCACCGCCCAGTCCTTCAGCACCGCCCTGTCCTACAGCACCGCTCCGTCCTACAGCACCGCTCCGTCCTACAGCACCGCTCCGTCCTACAGCACCGCCCCATTCTACACTGGCTCTTCCCCAACTCCTCCTATTTTGGCGGAGCTACCTGAAAGTGTTGTGGAAAAGCAAAAAAATCCCAATTGTTTGGCGCATCTTTGCCTTGAGCAATAATTTTAATCTTTTGAAAGTGTTTTATGCCAGTTTTCTGGTAATGACACTTTCATAAATTGGGATCTAAAAGTTTGAGATTCAAGAAATAAAGGGCAAACTTTGGAGATGCTGTAAAGATGCATGAGACATGAGCGTGAGACTGATAGGCTATAAAGAATGAAATATATTGATTGTGCTAAAATAATTCAGCTCAAAATGTTGAAACAAATGACAAAATTATGCTAAAATGTGGACATTTACAACAGGATACTGAATATTACCCCAGTACTAAAAAAACAACATTTTCAATATCAGAAATCTAAAAATAGTCATGAAAGTTGGCAAAACATAAAGCAACAAGAACTCAAGAATCACTATTAAACAGCTGAGACAAAGAGGGCTTTATGGTGGAGACATAGAGGGCTGTACGGTGGAGACAGAGGGCTGTACGGTGGAGACAGAGGGCTGTACGGTGGAGACAGAGGGCTGTATGGCGGAGACATAGACGTCTGTACGACAGAGACATAGAGGGCTGTACGGCGGAGACATAGAGGGCTGTACGGTGGAGACATAGTGGGCTGTACAGCATAGATATAGAGGGCTGTATGGCAGAGACATAGAGGACTGTACAGCATAGACATAGACGTCTGTACGACGGAGACATAGAGGGTTGTACGGCGGAGACATAGAGGGCTGTATGGAGGAGACATATAGGGCTGTATGGTGGAGACATAGAGGGCTGTACGGTGGAGACATAGAGGGCTGTACGGTGGAGACATAGAGGGCTGTACGGCAGAGACATAGAGGACTGTACGGAGGAGACATAGAGGACTGTACGTGTTGAGGGAGGGCAGTAATGACCCTTCACGGTTGACCAAGTGAGTGTCAAATTATTATGTTACAAGGTTGATTGCAATCCAATAGAAATCCAGATGGAGGCAAAGCTCTGTATGGGGGGATTCAAGAATCTCCAACCCCGTTCATTTCTACTTACCATTTTATATTGTTTTGAGTTTATTAATATCCAATCACCTACACCCATACTACAAGCTTGAACCAATGTTAGTACAATTATTACGGAAATACACAAATGGTCATATTATCGTTAGTTCGGTGCATGGTGGAAAGTTACAAGGTCGTACATCCCGGCTCAGACTAGCTAGATAACAGGAGCGGGGTGTCTCATAGAATGTTCCTGAGAGAAAAGGTTAGTGTGGGAAAGTTGCATGTGAATCAAGAGGAAAGAAGGAAAGAATGTATGTTATGCAAAGAGTATAATAACATGATTTTGAAGCAAGCAGACAAAATGGAGTTGCCATAGCATGAATAGTATCAATATGTCCTTTACATTTCCCCCCTAAAAATTACGTTATTATCAACAACAGAGGTGCTTTCCCAGGGTAATGGTTTGAGCCTGAGGAATATTGGTCTTCACTCAATTAGTGCCCTTGTTACCAATTGAGGCTGTTGCGGCATGTCCACCCCCCTTGTCCGTTGATATAATCATAAAGCTCTGATCTTCAGACGTGAGGTTGGTCGGGGCGTGCGGGTGAAGGTCATCATTCCCTTGCCGTCCAGGTCCTCAATGCTGGTTACATCTGGGAGGTCCGTGTATATTAGCACTGGATGTTGGTTGACAGCGTTCTCCTTGCTCTCTGATGTCTGGCAGGTTTTCCTCATTCAAATTGGGATACAATAAAAGACTAGTTTTAGTAAAACATATATTAACAAGATGCAAGCAGCAATATGCAACACTCCTTGTAATATTCCAGCAATCCATCCACCAATCCCTTTAAACCAATTAGCAGGATTTAAAAAGGAAAACGTATCAGACCACCAACTGTCTTTGGTCAATTCATTATGTTTGTTATATTCTTCCCTGAGTTTCCTAATGTCTTCCATTTTAGTCTTTAACCGTATGGTAGAGTCGGGGTCAATATAGTGACAACAGGCTGGGCCTATAACCTGACACATCCCTCCTTGAGCTGCTGTCAAATAGTCCAGCACTAAAGTATGTTGATTAGCTACTATAATAAGTTGATTCAGCACCGCAACAGTAGTATTAATTACTTAAAATATACTCCAAATCTGGTCATCTAAGTAGTCAGTGACTTCCACTAATTTGTCCCACGTTTGTGTAACCATAGGGTAGAGGAAGACAGTACTGGCTATCTTATTGGTATACTCATTTGTACTAAATGAGGTCTTCCTGATGGGCGTGGGGTGTTGTCCTTAGCACGTTTATAAATGGTATGAAGAGGGATGGCTCTCATATCTACTTTACCATGGGGAATAAGATAAGTGGCTGGAGTTAGTCGGGCCAACGTACAAATCCCCCCTACTCTGACTGGGAGCCGTTTGTACGCTTTATTCCCACAGACCCAATATGTGGCTGATGGCAGATCCCATAAAGTAGAGTACTGTAATACTAATTTATGTACCAAATCGATAAAAACGGTGTTATTTG
The DNA here is from genome assembly GCF_046119375.1 of Phyllobates terribilis. Taxonomy (NCBI): domain Eukaryota; kingdom Metazoa; phylum Chordata; class Amphibia; order Anura; family Dendrobatidae; genus Phyllobates; species Phyllobates terribilis. The sequence goes on from NW_027362775.1 coordinate 31,922,305, forward strand.
ATAACATACACCATGAAGGCATTTGTCCCAGGGGGCTACAGTATCCAACATCCAGATTGCTACATGTTGGATCACTAGGCTTGTATTCAGAAAATTCATTGCAAGGGATGTTACCAGATATTTTATAACGTGTCATTGGTACCTTTTATAAACAGATTTGCATGTACCCATGAGTGATTATGAATGTATCTTTCCAACAATGACGGTTTAAAAGCATCTGCTGTACTAGAGGTAGCATTAAAACTGATTTGTAGACCTTCAGTTGGTATGAAGCCTAAATTAGTCAAGGAAGACTTGTTTCTGGGCACCCACTTGTTTCCGTTAAGGGCAAGAAATTGTAGGTGTTTACTAGTGGCAGTAAGATTTCCTTGCCACCAAGGGAGATCCACCCACCCAACTACTGGTATACCTACAGTGGTGTTCCATAATCTACTAAACTTAGTAGCATTATTAGCAAGGGCATCGCTACAATTGGGCCAGTTTAGTAATTCCTCCAGAGTGACTGGGACCGCCAGAAAAGGCATACTAGTGGCTGAAACTGGTGAGTGAGTACATATCCAACAGTCACTGATGTGGTTGTTCTCTAATTGACTCAATTCTTGTACCAAAATCTGGTGGTGAGTAATGAACTTATTATTAAAAGGGTCAGTATTCTGTTGTAGGCTATTCCAGGTATTGACTAATCTAACCATACATATTATCATAAAACATCTCAGGATGGTTGGTGTTTGCAGTGTGAAGCACGGATCCATGCTGACTTCCCTTCAAGTTTCACTGCTGTTGGTGTTGTAAGGAGCATTTGGTATGGTCCATCATACAATGGTTCTAGTCCGTGTTTCCGAACATGCTTCTTCATATACACGTAATCTCCAGGTTTAAGGGTATGACAACCTTCTGCATCAGCTGGATCTGGAATAGAAGATGATACTAACGCATGGGTGTTAGTTAAGGCTTTGGCAAGCTGAATCACATATTGCACAACATGATCAGTTTCTTCTGATAATTGTTGTGGAGTAAATCGAGCTATAGCTGGTTGCAACCCAAATAGTATCTCATAGGGTGACAGTTTGTGTTTCCCTATGGGGGTGGTGCATATGTGATATAGTGCAATGGGAAGGAGCTCAGGCCACTGGGCCGTAGTCTCCTGCATCATTTTGGTCAATTGCCTTTTCAGTGTGCCATTCAATCTCTCCACCTTGCCACTTGACTGTGGATGGTAAGGAGTATGTAACGCCACTGTTGATCCGATCATGGTAAGTATTTCTTGATATACGCATGAGGAAAAGGCTGGTCCCTGATCACTTTCGATAACTTCTGGGACTCCATACCGGCAAACAACTTCAGAGACCAGCTTCTTGGCGGTGGTAAGGCTACAGCCTCTACCAATGTATCTTCAGTTGTGACAGCATATCCAGTATGAAGCCTGCCAGAGGTGTCAACATATCTGGATATAACGTAAGTTCTGGATCATCCAAGGGTACTTCCCCCACTAAAACAAGTGGAGTTGACTCTTTCCCCTCTCGTTCAGGTGCTGGTAGCAGGGTGGCCGGGTTGATGGTGGTGCACCGGTGTAACTTCACATTTTCTGGCAAAATCAACGAACACTGCAGCCGCAGGTGTCTCTGTGTGGACAGATGTTTAGGTTGCTGTAAAGCCAAAACAGCCGCAATATCGTGTGGAGCATAAATGTGAGTCTCATGTCCAAGGATGATGTCTGCCATCTTCTCAAGTAACTGCTGTGTGGCCTGAACCACTCGTAGACAGCTGGGGGAGGCCCTGGCTACCGGGTCCAGATGTGCTGAGTAATAACCGACCGGGCGCTGGTTTGTACAGTGTCTCTGCGTGAGTACCCCGGCTGCATGCCCTCCCGTCTCAGAGACATACAAATGGAAAGGTGGAGCATAGTCTGGATTTCCAAGGGCAGGGGCTGTCATCCTTGATTTTAGTTGCTCAAAGGCTTGTTGCAGCAGTTCTTGGTGGTCCTTGTTGTTTACATCAGCCAGAGTGTCTTCTTTTAATGCATCATATAGGGGTTGCATCAGACGTGAGGCGTCTGGAATCCATTGTCTGCAGTATGTGCATAGTCCAAGGAACCGTTGCAGCTCTATGGGATATTTTGGGAATGGTAGCAGGTAGATGGCCGTCTTTCTTTCTTCTGTGAGATGTCTGGCACCCTGAGTAAGGCAGTGGCCTAAGAAAACCACTTGACCGAGGCAAAACTGAAGTTTCGAGGCTGAGTCTCGACAATTCAGTTTTGCCAGATGCTTAAGGAGGCTAACACTGGCCCTGATGGACATTTGCTCCGTGGGGGCACACAAGAGAAGATCATCCACGTATTGTAATAGTACTACCTCAGAGTTGTTCAGCTGCCACGGCGGCAGACAGCTAGACATGTTCTTTGCAAACTGATTAGGGCTATTCTGAGCACCCTGCAGCATCACCGTCCAAGTCAATTGCCTGCCCTCATATGTAAATGCAAACAGAAACTGACAGTCTTTGTGTAATGGAATGCTAAAAAAGGCGTTTGCTAAATCAATTACTGTAAACCAGGCTGCGGTAGATGGTATTTGTGAGAGAAGTGTATGTGGGTTAGGCACCACAGGAGTTTCCAAGACTTTCGCTGAATTTACTGCCCTCAAATCCTGCACCAATCGATAAGCGGGCGGCTGCCCCGGTTGGGATCTTTTCTTTACGGGGAACAATAGCGTATTGCACGGGGAGATGCAGAGTATTAGTGCCCTTTTCTCTAACAAGGTGTGGATTTGCTGGTGTAGACCTTGTTCTTGTGCATGTGTGAGCGGGTACTGGCGAACCTTGGGAAAGGGCGCTTCAGGCTTGAGGTACACCTGTATTGGTTTTACCGGCAATCTCCCAATGTCATCTGGGCCTTGTGACCACAGATGAGAAGGGATTTCCTCTATGTATGGAGCTAACCTGGGATCTTTTGGGAGATTTCCACTCGTATCTGATATGTTAATCATAACCGTGGGTAGCGCCCGTAAGATGCAGACCTCCTCTATGTGTGCATCAGAGTTTGGATCCTTTAAAGTAAGGATCATCTGACCATTGTCCTGGTATTGGATTCGGGATCGGAATTTAGACAAGAGGTCTGCCCCTAAAAGATTTACCGGGCATGTCGGGGATATGACAAATTGTGCCATTACTTCTGGAAATAGGCCAATCGGAATAGGTTTGGTAAGAGTGTGTTTGTTAGGTCTGCCATCTACACCAATCAATATTAGATTGTCATTAGAAAATTGGAATGGGAGACCCTGGGGCAGTTCAGTAGATTTTAAAATGGAGTTGGCCCCCCCAGTGTCTACCATGAACTTCACCAGATTCCCTCCTACTGGGAGAACTACAGATGAACAGAGCCCAGGGGTGGTTACCGGCATCACGATGGCAGACTCTGGTTGGCCTCCATTTCAGAATGGACGGTCCTGGGGGACATTTTCTCTTGAGTCTCGTGGGCCGGGCGTCCTATTTCTAGATAGGTGGGCTTGGGTGGTGCACTGGCTGGCAGGGTGTGACAGTCCCTTTGGAAGTGTCCTGCTCGGTCACACCTCCAACACAGAAGATGGGAATTCGTTACTGGTCTTCTCCCGGGATACATTACTCGCTGATCAGGTACTGTCATGGGGCTGTAAGGGAGGATACTGGGGGGACAAGGTGGGATACTGTGCTACGGGTACTATGGGTGCCGCAACTGCCACTGCAGCGGGTTTGGATTTAGGCTTAACCGCAGAAGCGGTCCGGGCGACACTCTTCTGGAAGCTTTTTGCTACTTTTAGGGCATCTCCTGGGGTGGCTGACTCAACATCTGACCGTATAGCCAATATTGCATCCTTGATTTCAGTACGTAAACCCTGGATAAAGAAGGACACTAACAGCTGGCAATGAGTTTTAGTATGTAAGGAGAACTCAAGGTCCTTATAGACCTACAAAAGGCGCTCATAAAACTTCTCAACCGACTCTCTCTTCTCTTGAGTGACATCTGTGAGGGTGGTGGATTGATCAGCCAGCTTATCCTGAGCCCATATTTTAAGGGCTCGACAGAAGTCAATCCCACTCTCATACGTATTGGAGTCTAATGCTCTGTTATATGGGATAGCAGTCTCTATCATCGGATAATATCCTTCACCGGCTTTTACACGAAGCAGGTGTACAAGATCTTGCCTTGTTGTTGATTATATCTCTCTATTTGTGGCCATGCCCCTGTAAAAAGCCATGGGGGAATGTTCGGGATCCGGGAGACGATTACACAGAGTATCCGTCTGTGCTGGGGTAAACGGGGTATATTTGGGTGGGCTGATATTCTGGTCCGCTTCCTCCATTTCCTCCAACTTTGTGAGAGGGGGTGGAGGTGGAGGGAAATCAGGGGGAGGGGGGAGATCAGCAAGAGTACTAATTGATGGGAGATCTCGGAGGTAGGGAAGTGTAGCGCCCCGAGGGTTCGGCCGCTACAGGGGTATTGCACCTCTGCCAGAGGTGTGATATTCCACTCCTGGGTAAGGATGAAGTATGGACCGGGGCTCAGTTAGCTGCATGCATCACACACACCCCATTTCCGGGGGACAGCTCAACGGTGCTCCCATTTATACAGTAATGCAGGCACGATAGACCATGTCCCTGGCTGGAGTGGGGAGGGGGGAGGAAAACTCAGTGATGTAGGAGCAGAAGGGGACGGTTCCTGAGCATAGGTAGGAGCTTATTGGTTGCTAGTCACCTGAGCTCACTCTCTAGGGGAAGGTATATAAGGTGGGCACCATCTTAGTTCTGGGTTGAGTTCAGTGAGAGAAGGAGTTCAGCCGGAGAGGGCAGACAGGGAGCTGTGGCTCAGTCTGGGCCCAGCTCCACGAGGCAGGCATAGTGTGAAGGCCGGAGGCAGAAGAAAGGAACAGAAACAGAAAGGAACAGAAAAGGAAGAGAAGTACCCAAAGTGTAGACGGGCTCAGAAACAAGAAGGCAGAAGGGACCCTAAAAACCCACGAGATATCGGGTGAAGGGTCAGGCAAGAAAAGGGTACCGGATCCCAAGTTGGTGGAGGAGAAACTACCCTCAGCCAAAGACCAGAGGTCGTGATCATTTATTGGTGCGACACCTCACCAAACCTGCTAGGAAGGCACCATATAGGACAGCGGGGAACGGGGCCCACGTTTACCCGCGCAGATACGCGGCAGCTGGACAGAAGTTGGTCACTGGTCGGGCAGGCCAGAGAATGGATAGAAGGGGGTCCTGTGCCATAATTCCTGAACTGCCTGGGGGTTGACCGAGCCCCTCACCTGGTGGACGCAGCACGGCTCGGGCAGTCACTACCGGTACCGCAGTGGCTTGGAGTATACGAACTGTGAGTAAAAGACCCTGGACTGCAACACGTTGTCTTTGTGCTTTTTTACTTCGCCAGCACTAACGGTACTGGGACGCCCTGCACTACAATCCCCACCATCCACGCTCACTGCACTGGGGCTGCACTCTTCCCGTGGGGAGTTACACTACCTCGGCTGCACACACCATCAGCCTCAGTGGACAGCTTTGCAGCGGCGGTTCATAATAGCGTAGTCGGACATTACCTAAAACATATAAAAAACTGCCACTGGTCTGACCACCCTGAGCCACGGGACCGGGTCGCCACTACTACTCCCAGCATTGCCCTGAAGCCCGGTCCAGAGTGCCCCACGGCCCAGGGGTCGAGTCAGAAGCGCTGGGGGAGACCAGATATCGGATCTGATCGTGGGTTTGCTTAGTTGAGCGGCATAATCGACTAGATCCCTGTCGATGGCCAAGAGTCTTCTCTCTCTCTTTAAATTTAGTTGGATGCGTGGCAATGTATTGCTTTATAGTCTCGACTATTATTTTGGCCGCATCCTGTTTTGGATATCCAAAGATGCCGGTGGAAATAAATGGCAGGGCTAGGGTTGGGACCGCATGAAGCTGTGATGCGTATGCTATGGTGTTCTGAACTGTTTCTGTAAGCAGGTGTTGGGACCTGGGTACATCTAGGGGATCATATCTTGGTCCCACCGCATGTATAACATACTGACATGATAGCTGTCCGGCTCTTGTAGCCATTACCTCTTCTCTTCTTAACGGACCGTTGTCACGGATGTGATCGTTGGATGCAATCTGTATTGCAGGTCCCCCAAGACGACATATTTCTGCAGCTAGCCCCCCCACGCTGTAGTCTCGTATTTGCTGCATTTACAATGATCCCAACTTGCTGTTGCGGTATGCTCCCTATGCCTATTCTCAGTATAGTGGAGAATTCTGAAGGACCATTCAGTAAAACAGACGCCAACTCCTGGTACTTGTGTCCATGTTCTATTTCCCCAGTTTGGGAGAGGGTGAATAGGGTAGAATTCGGAGGACCCTGGGTCTCCCCGAATGGAGTGTGGATCATGACGGGGGCAGGTGGGGGCAATGGTTTATAATACCCACCGTCATCGTTAAGTAATGAGAAGGCTGGTGCTGCAACATCGGGTCTGCGTGCTCCACAATTATAGCACGTCTCGCGCCATCCTGGATTAGTGGCCCAACACACATCACAAAGCCAACCATCTGGGTTATATGATGGTGGCTGGCCACCAGTGGGAAGTGCAGGGTATTTAATCTCCTTAGGTAAAAATTGCTCAGTTTTCGGATTGAGGGGCTGGGGTACGGTTACATTTGTGGGCGTATGGGATGCTTCTTTAGGGGCTTCAGATTCGGTTTGTGGACACATAAGTCGGGAAAGGGAACCTACTTCCTCCTCTATCTTGTCCCCATCAGCTTCATTTTGTAGCACAAAACAGCCAGTCATCGTTACAGTGCTAGATAATTTTCCCTTCTTTACATAAAGATAATTGAAATAACCAGGCTTCATCTCCTCCTCTATTTCAACATATCCTTCATCACAAATCTCATGTGCAACTTTCCTAAACTTTTCAGTGTCTTCCAATAATCCACAGTCAACTAATCTACCCCTTTTCTGCCAGATGCCTTCATCCCACAATGTAGGATGAAGTTTCCCTTCCACAGGAAAGTTTAACACCTTAAACACTTTTGGTGCATTCTTAAACGACCTTTTCCCCTCTTGTCCGACCATGATGATCATCACATCCTCTCCCTCCTGCGGGAGAGACACTCTTTCTGCTCCAAGGAAACATTGATTAATCACTGCACTGCTGCCTTTCAACTGACAAAAGATCCTTGATCAGCTGCTGTTTCACTGACTTCACCCCTCCCGTTGGGGGAGTCACATACGGCCCAGATGAAAGGAGGAGAGCTCTCGTCCACAGCTCTCCGGACACTAGATATAGTTATATCTGAGTGTGTGTCCTACCCAATCTTCGATCAGCTGCCGCAACTGAACCTAACAGTGTTCAGTGTCCTAAGGATCTTTGTCAGAAGTTAAGGAAGTTTCATACAATATTCACTTGTCAATCCGAGGTGGTATTGTTTTAAAAGTTATCAATATCAGACCCCTAATGGGACTACACCCCTATAGTCTCACCTCTGACTATATCCAACCAGGACGTCCGGAGATACTGCAAAAAACCACGCACCACGTGGAAACCACGCCAAACGGTCAGTATCACTAGTAAAGAACTTGTGCACTTACCGTGGCTTTTGTGGGGGATGATCAGTCCCAATTCCAGTGGGGGAGGTCGAAAGCAAGTCTTTGTGGACGTCCAGGGGTGGTGGGGCGTAGTCCCATTAGGAGACATAGAGGACTGTACGGAGGAGACATAGAGGGCTGTACGGAGGAGACATAGAGGGCTGTACGGAGGAGACATAGAGGGCTATACGGAGGAGACATAGAGTTCTTTATTACATCATTAGTCATAAATCAAGTGTGATGAAAAGACTCTGCAGTACAGCCCTCTATGTCTCCGCCGTACAGCCTTCTATGTCTCCCCCATACCACCCTCTATGTCTCCGCCATACAGCCCTCTATGTCTCCTCCGTACAGTCCTCTATGTCTCCGCTGTACAGCCCTCTATGTCTCTGCCGTACAGTCCTCTATGTCTCCGCCGTACTGCCCTCTGTCTCCACCGTACAGCCCTCTATGTCTCCGCCATACAGCCCTCTGTTTCCACCGTACAGCCCTCTATGTCTCCACCATACAGCCCTCTCTCTCCACCATACAGCCCTCTATGTCTCCGCCGTACAGCCCTCTATGTCTCCGCCATACAGCCCTCTGTCTCCACCGTACAGCCCTCTATGTCTCCGCCATACAGCCCTCTGTCTCCACCGTACGGCCCTCTATGTCTCCTCCATACAGCCCTATATGTCTCCTCCATACAGCCCTCTTTGTCTCAGCTGTTTAATAGTGATTCTTGATTTCTTGTTGCTTTATGTTTTGGCAACTTTCATGACTATTTTTAGATTTCTGATATTGAAAATGTTGTTTTTTTAGTACTGGGGTAATATTCAGTATCATGTTGTAAATGTCCACATTTTAGCGTAATTTTGTCATATGTTTCAACATTTTGAGCTGAATTATTTTAGCACAATCAATATATTTCATTCTTTATAGCCTATCAGTCTCACGCTCATGTCTCATGCATCTTTACAGCATCTCCAAAGTTTGTCCTTTATTTCTTGAATCTCAAAAACTTTTAGATCCCAATTTATGAAAGTGTCATTACCAGAAAACTGTCATAAAACACTTTCAAAAGTTTAAAATTATTGCTCAAGGCAAAGATGCGCCAAACAATTGTGATTTTTTTTGCGTGATTTTTTTGCGTTTCCACAACACTTTCAGGTAGCTCCGCCAAAATAGGAGGAGTTGGGAAAGAGCCAGTGTAGAACGGGGCAGTGCTGTAGGACAGAGCGGTTCTGTAGGACGTGGCGGTGCTGTAGGTCTGGGCGGTGCTGTAGGACTGTGCGGTGCTGTAGGACGGAACGGTGCTGTAGGGCGGCGCGGTGCTGCAGGACGGGGCGATGCTGTAGGACCGGGCGATGCTGTAGGACGGGGCGGTGCTGTAGGACCAGGCGGTGCTTTAGAATGGAGCGGTGCTGTAGGACGGAGCGGTGCTGTAGGACGGGGCGGTGCTGTAGGACGGGGCGATGCTGTGCCCGCCATCAAATTCTTCAAAATAGGAACCATTTCTTCTCCAGAAATATGACTCCAGTTCCTGTAGTCCCTGACTGGAGTAACATTTCTGAAGAGGCAGATGGAGACGCACACCACTGATCAGATAAATCATTTGGTGCTGTGCGCCTCTTAAAGAAATCAGCGAATCTTATTCATGCATGCTTTTCATTAAGACTGGTGACTGAGAAAGCGCTCACAAAATGATTAAATTAATTGTCTTAGTCATTTCTATGTATAGATTATCTATGTGCCTAAAGTGGCATAATCCTTTATGAATTTTCCCCCCCGGGCTTCCACAAGCTTCCACAAGCCCAGTGGAGCCTTAGCTTTGCAGCTTTTGGTGGATCTAGTCAGGAGTGGAGTAAAAATGCTATAAGTCACAACATTTTTGTGCTACTTCGAATTGCGCCAAAATTTTGTAACTTTTCAAAGTGTTTAACACTAGAAAACTGTTAAAAAATTTAATGAATCGGGCCCTATATCTCCAGCAGTACCAATAAATGAATGGGGCAATGAATGGAGTCAATGAATGGAGTAATGAGTCTTGTGCAGGACTATCCCTCCATTCAAATGAGACACTAGAACCCCATATTTTGGCAATTTTTGGAGTGTGGAGGTCCCAGTGTGGGATACCCAGTGGTCAGCAAGTATTTACTCTTCTGGTGGAAAGGTGATCACTTGTAATCTTTGTAGCACACCTTTAAGGGGTTATTCTCAGCTCTTCTTCAGGAGCGCGCTGCTCCCCTGTCTTCCAGCTTCCTGCTCGGCAGGGAGAAGCGTGCTCCTGACTGACAGTTTGGAGAAGTATTATGATTCTGCTATATGTTCAAATTTTGCTCCCATGCCGCTATATGAGGCACCTTTGTCTCTGCAGCATCGGAGGATCACAGAAGCACTGAAGATGGTTGGATCCACTGATCTGGCCAACTTCAGAGCAGCGCTTGTAAGCTCTATAGCAAAGAGGACAAAAAATTCAATAATGTTCAATAATTATCTCCGATCTATATACATCATTTTCTGGGATTGATTAGATCGTGTATGTCTTCTGCCATCTTAACAGTCTGTAGGAGCACTTTTGTTTTCTTGGATTTTGGGCAATCATGTAACACTTGTAATTATTATTTATCTGGGTCATCTTAGCACAGTAATTTCTGTGTATTCATTTCCATTTATTATATCTGTATGTCTTTTTAATATTGATATTAATTATTGAACATTATTGAATTTTATCATTTGGGCTTGCTACTTCATTTTTTTTGTAGGCTTTTGTAATTTTTTGAAGTGCCTCTTACCCTTTGTCCAAAATCATAGGAATCTATAGCAAAGAGCTTGTAACTGCTGTGCGTCTTACCTTGGAGAATGATCATCAAAATGAAATGTAAAAGACATAGAAAACCGTATCTCCAAGTAATGCAGTAATGTATGTTTTTCTTTATATACAAACATGTTTAAAATTCCATATATTCAATATAATTAAATCTCATTCTGCCTCTATGAATGTACATGAGCAGAAAAAAGAATAAAACGCTCTTCTTTATTAATCTCTGCATCTATTTGATGGTCTATGTATGAAAATAGAATAATTACAACTCTGAGAGTAATTTATCATTAGTATAACAGTACAAGATAACAACATAAGACTTATGCAGAAGACGACCAGTCCAGTGGGAACAGATATTTGTATCCAAATTTATACAATATATTCTTATTCATAAAAACACAGATGTCTCTGCCGGGTTCTCAAAATACTATTAATTGATTTACAGAGTTCTGTTTCTAACAATCCTAACGATACAATAGCTGCAAATATACAGCAGGTGAAATAAGTATTGAACACGTCACCAATTTTCTAAGTAAATCTATTTCTAACGGTGCTACTGACATGAAATTCTCACCAGCTGTTAGTAACTAGTGTTGAGCCACCCCCGTAGTGTTCGAGTTCGGTTCGGTTCGTCGAACACCCGTGTGTTCGCCGAACTGTTCGTCGAACTGTTCGTTGAACACCTTCGAACACCGTTAAAACCAATGGCAGGCAAACAAAAACACATAGAAACACATAGAAAACACCTTCAAACGTGTCCAAAAGCTGACAAACTGCTCAGAAGACACAACTAACACATGGAAAAGTGACAAGTCATGCGAAAAGAAAAGAGGTAGAGGAGTAAAAGGAGGGGGAGACACAAATATAGGCATGTTATGCCCTTCTAAAATCCAAAAAGTGAGAAGCCGACACGTTCAGTCCGCTCCTGCCCGTGCCACCTCCATGTCGCTGGGTTTGTGCCAGAGCCGCGGTGAACCCTGACGGCCAGCCCCCCTCTCCCAATACTGGTGCCTGTCCGCTGGTGGGTCGAGCGAGCCCCCCTGTGGTGGAGGCAGCTCTAAGCTTTTTAATTTAAATTGTCTCTCTAATTTGAATGAATACACTTTAAATCCATTTACAAGGATCTATTGGAGGGCAAGTCTCATGCCAGCAGCCGCGTAATTCCAGCTCCAGTAGCGTCCACTAAAGCTGCTGCAGTTAAAAAGCTTTTATAAGGATCGAGCTCGGCTGTCCACCACAAGGCATCCTACTGCCAGTCCCAGCCCCTATTCCTTGGGGTGCCTCCTGATGCTCTTCACTGAGTATCCCGTGGTCCCGAAGCATTTCCTTTGAAAAAATTAAGTGTCCAAACTACAGGTGGTGTAGCTTGCTTAACAGCCGGGATAATCCGCTGACTAGCAGACACTGCTACTAGGCACAAAGTATTTCCTGGGCTAGATGCAGTTAAAAATTTGTAATTAGATACTCTCGTTGGATGCTGAGAAAGCATTCCATAGAGTCTCCTGGCACGCCATATATGATTCTCTTAAAAAGCTTGGGGTAGGGGTCTAGGGGACCCTTTTATAGCCAAAATCACGGCCCTGTATCACAATACGTCACCTAGGCTGAAGATAAATGGAACTGTAGCACCCTGAGGGCTCGGTTGCTACAGAGGTATTGCACCTCACCCAGAGGTGTGATATCTCACTCTCAGGTAAGGATGGAGTGTGGATCAGGACCCGACACCTGCATGCATTACACCACATTGCCGTGGGGCAGGGCGACCAATATGCCTCTGAGATGGGCACGACAGTCCCTGTCCCTGGCTGGAGTGGGGGGAGGGAACACTGAGGAAGGGGAACCCTGTAGTGCAGGAGCAGGGAGGAAGCAGTTCCTGGGTGCATTGAGAAGGGAGTATAAAAGGTGGGCACCATCTTAGTTCAGTGCAGAGAAGTCTGAGCAGAAGTGGCAGGGAGCAGGGGCTCTGCATGAGCTCTGCTCCGGAGGCGGGCCTAGTAACAGAGGCCCAGGCCTGGAAGAGGGAGAAGGAAGGAAGAGGAGCGGAGAAGGCTCCAGGAACGAGGAATGAAGGGATCCCAGGGGTGCGGACGGGCGAGTCGCCACCGCACGCCCGAATCCACCTGCGTGGAGGGGTCAGGCCAAAGGGGGAGACCGGTCCCCGAAACTAGTGGAGGCAGGAAACGTCCCTCAGCTAGAAACCGGAGGCTCTGACATTTTATGTGGCGCAGCCCCTCGCTACACCCGCTAGGAAGGCACCACATAGGGTCAGGGAAACTGGCGCCAAGTTTACCAAGAGGAGGCCCGAGGCAGCCAGACAGAAGGGTTGGTAAGAAAGGCCAGACAAAGGACACACAAAGGGGGTCCTGTGAAGCGCTCCAAGTACGACGTGGGCAGCCGTTACCTGCAGACGTGGTCTGGATAATAAGAACTGTGAGTAAAGGCCCTGGACTGCATCACTGACTCCGTGTCGTTACTGCTGCTGCCCTGCACCATCACCCCCATCCTCCGCATACACTGCCCTGAGGCTATACTCCTCCCGTGGGGAGTTATGCTACGCTCTGCTGCACCCACAACACCAGCCTCAGCGGTCTGCCCTGCAGCGGCGGTTCACTCTGACCGCAATCCACGGGTGGCGTAGTCGGACATTTAAACATCAAAACCACATAAATAGTTCCGCCACTGGTTTGACCACCCTGAGCCACGGAACCGGGTCGCCGCCACGAAGACTACAACCACCAGCATCCACCAAAAAGGGTCCGGCTCCGGGTGTCCCAAGGCCCAGGGGGTGCATCAGAACATTTTCATCATCTTTCACAATCACCAATGGGACAAAGCAGGGATGTCCTCTGTCCCCTCTCTTATACATCCTAGTGACGGAGCACCTGCTCTCATCAATTCGCCATAACCCCAATATTAGGTGGATTGAGGTGGGAGGCACCGAGTACAAGTGCTCTCTATTTGCTGATGATGTCCTAGTATATATCACTCAATCACATATATCCATCCATGCTGTTATGGCTGAAATAGATCACTTTGTTACATGGTCAAATTTTAAAATCAATGCAGCGAAGTCTGAGGCCCTCGATGTCTCCCTCCCCAAATCCATATAGGATTCCATCCAGTCCAACTTTCCCTTTGCCTGGCCCTCACAGGGTATCAAATACTTAGGAATTCCTATTCATAGAGACCTCTCCCATCTATGTTATTTTAATTTTGGGCCCTTTATTGAACAACTCCATACAGACCACGGTTGGCAAGTTAGAACTGTAAGATTCACTACGTGAACCACTGGTGTTTTGTGGAAAAGCACATGTACACTGTGTTCCAAATTATTATGCAAAAAGTGTTTAGGAGTGATAAGGGAAGAATTTGTTTGTTTGTCAGTTAAACTCATTGATGGTGATGTGTGTCAGGGCTCTTTATATCACTGTAAGCAATTGCAGACACCTGTGCTAATTAGTTTGGCAGGTGTGTCCAATGAAAGGCAAGACTACTTAAGAAGGCTGTCTCACATTATTAAGCAGCCTACATTTTCTGCCAAAATGGGAAAGAAAAAGGATGTGTCGGCTGCTGAGAAGCAACAAATTGTGGAGTGTTTAGATCAAGGCATGACTACAATCAACATTGTGCGATGATCAGGATGAAGTGTCTTGGCAATCAAGAAGTATGTAGCTGATTCACAGTACACACGTGTGCGTGCTGATAAGGGCAAATTGAGGACTCTTTCCTACAGGCAATTACGTCAGGTTAAAAGAGCAGCGGCAAAAAAGCCTTGTCATAGCAGCAGACAAGTTTTTGAAGCTGCTGGTGCCTCCAACGTCCCCCGAACAACAAGATGCAGGGTCCTTCAGAGGTTTGCAGCTGTGCATGCGCCATCCTGTCGACCTCCTCTATCCACTTCACACAAGCAGAAACGGCTCCAGTGGGCTAAACATTACATGAAGACTGATTTCAAAACTGTTTTGTTCACGGATGAGTGCCGTGCAGCGCTCAATGGTCCAGATGGATGGAGTGGAGGATGGCTGGTTGATGGACACCCCACGCAAACACGGCTACAGCGCCAACAAGGAGGAGGTGGAGTAATGATTTGGCCTGGAATCGTGGGGAGAGAGATTGTCGGCCCCTTTAGGATCCCTGAAGGCACTAAAGATGAACTCCATAATGTATGTGGATTTTCTCAAACAGCACTTCCTGCCATGGTTCAAGAAGAAGAACCGTGTATTTCACAGCAAGATCATTTTTTTGCATGATAATGCACCATCTCATGCTGCACATAAAACATCTGCATCTCTGGCTGATATGGGCATAAAAGGGGACAAACTTATGGTGTGACCCCCATGCTCCCCTGACCTCTACCCCATTCAGAACCTCTGGAGCATCATCAAAAGGAGTGTCTATGATGGCGGGAGGCAGTTCACATCTAAGCAACACCTCTGGGAGGGTATTCTGTCCTCATGCAAAACAATTGAAGCAGAAACCATCCAAAACCTGACAAATTCAATGGACGAGAGAGTTCAGAAGCTCCTTTCGAACAAGGGGTCCTATGTGAAAATGTAACATCACCTAGAATAAAGTTTTGAGTTGAAAACTGTTTGATTTCAGTTTCTAATAACCTGCTAATGCTTATAATTTCAAAAATGACCATTTTTTTGGTCTTTATTAAAATGAAAAGGTTGATCGAAAAGTTTGGGGGATCTAAGAGTGTGGCAACCCAGTAGTCATGATTACTTCGAATTCTGACAATATGAGGGTCATGTTGCAGGTAGTGTAGCAAGAAGGCACTTATGTGTCTTGCGCATCTCGGAGCCCCAAAATTATTTTCCGGGCTAGATGCAGCTAAAAATTATTATTAATTTTAAATCTGGTGGAGCTTAGTATAGATGGCCTAATAGGATCAGTGCTGCACACTGCTACAAAGCCCAAATTATTTTCCAGCCAAGATACAGATAAACATGATTAGTAATTTTAAATCTGGTGGAGCTTATTATAGATGGCCTAATAGAATCAGTGCTGCACACTGCTACAAAGCCCAAATTATTTTCCAGCCAAGATACAGATAAACATGATTAGTAATTTGAAAGCTTAAAACAGTTGGTAGGGTGATTTTAACCAATCATCAAGCTTTTACTCTCCCCAGGATGACACAGGGGTAGAAAAGTCGTTTCGGATCCATGATTTGTTCATCTTTATGAACGTGAGTCTGTCTACATTATCAGTGGAGAGCCGCGTGCGCTTATCTGTCAGCACACCACCAGCAGCGCTGAACACACGTTCAGACAGAACGCTGGCTGCGGGGCATGACAAGATCTCCAAGGCGTAAGTGGCTAGCTCCGGCCATTTATCCAGATTGGAAGCCCAAAAAGAGCAAGGGTCCAGTGACACAGTCATGGCTTCAATGTTTACTTTGAGATACTCCTGTACCATCGTCTCTAGGCATTGACTATGTGTCAGACTTCTTGTCTCCTGTGGCCTTGCAAAGGATGGGCTAAAAAAGTGGTGAAATGATTCCGCAAAATTGATGTTACCAGCAGATACTGTGGTTCTGTTACGGTTTGAGTGCTGAACACTTGACGGTCCCACGGTTGGCAAGTTGGAACTGTGAGATTCACTAAGTGCACCACTGGTGTTTTGTGGAAAAGCACATGTAAGATTCTGCAACAGTCTCTGCTGATACTCCTGCATGCGTGCATCCCTTTCTATGGCAGGAATAATTTCGGCAAATTTACTTTTGTACCGGGGATCTAACAGTGTGGCAACCCAGTAGTCAGGATTATTTCTAATTCTCACAATTCGAGGGTCATGTTGCAGGTAGTGCAGCAAGAAGGCACTCATGTGTGTTGCGCATCCAGGAGCACCAAGTCCCTGTTGTGTTGGTGGCGAGGTAACAATCATGCTTCCTTCCTCTGTCCTCTCCCCCCAACCTCGCACAACAGAAATGTGATCAAGGTCTCCCTCATCTGATGAGTCTTCCATCAGTTCGTCCTCCACTTCTTCCTGGGCTCCTGCACCTTCCTCACTAGTTTGGCTGCTACCATGCGCCCTGGTAAAACCATCTCCCCCACCCTCACATGCCTGCCGCCTTGGTGCTGCCGACCGTCTGGACCTTGCAGATGTTAGCCCTTCCGCATACAACTCCTCCTCCTCTACTTCCTCCACCTCCTCTTGTGCCACCACCTGACTCCGAATTCTGTTTAACATGTGCTCCAGCATGTAAATCACCGGAATAGTCATGCTGATAATGGCATCGTCAGCACTAAACATCTTCGTCGCCATTTCAAAACTGTGCAGAAGGGTGCATAGGTCCCTGATCTGAGACCACTCCTCCAGCGTGATTTGCCCCACCTCTGGATCTCGTTGGCCCAGGCTATACGTCAGAACGTATTGCACCAGGGCTTGTCGGTGCTGACACAGTCGTTGCAACATGTGCAGAGTTGAATTCCACCGGGTAGGCACATCGCATTTTAGCCGGTGAAGTGGCAGGCCCAACGACTTCTGTAGAGATGTAAGTCGCTGAGCTGCGGGATGCGAACGGCGGAAGTGAGCACACAGCGACCGTGCCCTCTGCAGAAGGCCATCTAGTCTGGGATAGTGGGCTAAAAATTGCTGGACAACCAGATTCAACACGTGAGCCATACAAGGCACGTGTGTGACATTGCCCCAGCGAAGGGCCGCACCCAGGTTTGCAGCATTGTCGCACACGGCCTTCCCTGGTTTCAGGTCCAGTGGAGACAGCCATTCATGAAATTGGTTCTCCAGAGCTGACCACAACTCCTCAGCTGTGTGACTCACATTTCCCAGACATTTCAAAGTAAAAACTGCCTGATGACGTTGAGCCCTACTGCCAGCATAGTAAGGAGGTGTGCAGGATCCCTTCTGCGCAGTTAGAAAGCTTGTGGCATGACCAGACAGGCTTTGGGTGCAGGTGGAAGACCGAGAGGAGGTTGAGGAGGCAGAAGCAGTGGAGGAACTTTGACATAAAGAGGATTGACGCACAACTCGTGGGGACGGCAAGACTTGGACAGCAGCCCCTTGTCCTGCTGTCACCATAGTTACCCAGTGCCCAGTCAGCGACATGTAACGCCCCTGTCCATGCCTACTCGTCCAAGTGTCTGTGGTGAAATGCACCCTGTCACACACAGAGTTTCTCAAAGAAGCGGTGATGTTGTGTGCGACATGCTGGTGGAGCGCAGGCACACCTTTCTTTGAGAAGTAGTGCCGACTGGGCATCTGGTACTGGGGCACTGCGACGGACATAAGGTCTCGAAAATCCTCTGTGTCCACCAGGCGGAAAGGCAGCATTTCTGTAGCCAAGAGCTTGCAGATGGTGAAATTCAACCTCTTAGCTTTCTCATGGCTAGGAGGAAATGGTCTTTTACTTTTCCACATCTGAGGGACCGAGGGCTGGCTATTGTGCTTAGACGGGGTTGATAAGGGTGTCCCCGGCAAACTGCCGGTCTGTGAGGAAGATGCAGGCGGACATGTTACGTTGCCTTGATCCAAAGGTGGTGCTATCGATGTCGGACAGCGCTCAACACCAGCTGGTGTTACCACCTCCAAAGAAAATGATGACCTGCCAATCACGCTGGCTGTTGCGGGTAAAGAGGTGACAGATCTGCGCCCCAAAACAGGTGTGACTGCTGTCCCCCCAGTCACAGAGGATGAAGAGGCCGCGGATGCACAAGATATGGCAGACGGTGGTTGGCCCGGCCGGCTAGGCCGCATTGTAGCACACTGAGCTTCCCACTGCAACTTATGCTTCATGTCCATGTGCCGGTTCATGCATGAAGTACTCAAACTATGTATTTTTTGGCCTCTACTTAGCTTTTGCTGACAAATGTTACAGATAACACGAGTTGGGTCATCTTTATCGATCTGAAAAAATGCCCAGGCTATGCAAGGCTTAGCACCCATGCGACCTGAAGAGCCACCACGACTTGTGGTGAGAGGCAGAGTTGTGTTTGAGGATGCAGTTGTTGACGTGCTTCCAGTACTACGTCTCTGTCCAGGAAGGCGCAACCTGACCTCGTCGTCACTAGCATCTTCCTCCACCTCCTCTGCTGACCTCATCTCTTGGCTGACTGTGGGTTGACAGTAAGTGGGATCTCCAACCTCATCATCATCACCCTGTGCGTTATCACACCCGTTGTCCTCAGAGCCAACCTGTTCCTGCCCTGATAAAAAACTAAAGTTGTCGCTCCAATCAGGTATTTGAGTCTCATCATCGTCTTCCTCATTGTCTCCACCAACAGGAGTTACAGTTTGGGAATGAGGGTCTACATTATGGTCAGAACCTTCTGCGTCTGGTCCTGGATCCGACTCATAAAGATTCTGGGCATCAGTGCAGATCATTTCCTCGTCTGGATTCACAGAAGCGCTGGAGTCGACCTCTGATTCCCAGGCTATAGTATGAGTAAACAGCTCTGCAGACTCAACCATCTGTTCTACCTCATACTCAGACGGGCAGCTGGAGATTTGGGAGCTGTGAGGAAGCAAGTGCGATTGGGGTGACACCTTTGAGGACTGGAGTATTTGTGATGTTGAAGTTGATGTGGAGGAGAGCCCACTTAAAGGAGCACTTGATATCCGTTGAAGCACCTGCTGTTTTTGTGCCTCATCTGGAATTTGTAGCGATTGGCGTGGCCGTAAGAAAGGGATCTTATCACATTGTCCGCTAAAAGAAGTAGACATTTTAGTTTGGCTGGAAGATGGTCTTTCTTCTGCAGATGTTACTGTTGCTTTAACACCTACCCCACGGACACAACCTTTTTTCCCCTTCCCAACACACCTATTCCCCTTTCCACCAGCAGCAGGCCTTTTTCCACTCATTTTGGTGGTTAACTAATTCACAACTCTGGAGTTGTTTGCACAAAAAAACAATGGATGGGAACCGAGCAGAGTTGAGTGGCCAAACTGTGGTATTAGGCCAAAACTATTGGCTGGGTTAGATGGAGAAAAAAATTATATTCGATTTGCAACCTGATGGAGGTCAGTATAGATGGACTAATAGAACAAGTCCCACACACAGCTAGAAGCCCAAATATTTTTTCAGAGGTAGATGCAGAAAAAAATTATATTCAGTTTGCAACCTGATGGAGGTCTGTATAAATGGACTAATAGAACAAGTCCCACACACAGCTAGAAGCCCAAATATTTTTTCAGAGGTAGATGCAGATAAAAATTATTTTTAATTTGCAACCTGATGGAGGTCAGTATAGATGGATTAATAGAACAAGTCCCACACACAGCTAGAAGCCCAAATATTTTTTCAGAGCTAGATGCAGATAAAAATTATTTTTAATTTGCAACCTGATGGAGGTCAGTATAGATGGACTAATAGATAAAGTCCCACACACTGCTAGAAGGCCAAATATTTTTTCAGAGCTAGATGCAGATAAAAATTATTTTTAATTTGCAACCTGATGGAGGTCAGTATAGATGGACTAATAGAGAAAGTCCCACACACTGCTAGAAGGCCAAATATTTTTTCAGAGCTAGATGCAGAAAAAAATTATATTCAGTTTGCAACCTGATGGAGGTCAGTATAGATGGACTAATAGAACAAGTCCCACACACAGCTAGAAGCCCAAATATTTTTTCAGAGGTAGATGCAGATAAAAATTATTTTTAATTTGCAACCTGATGGAGGTCAGTATAGATGGACTAATAGAGAAAGTCCCACACACTACTAGAAGGCCAAATATTTTTTCACAGCTAGATGCAGAAAAAAAATATATTCAGTTTGCAACCTGATGGAGGTAAGTATAGATGGACTAATAGAACAAGTCCCACACACAGCTAGAAGGCCAAATATTTTTTCAGAGGTAGATGCAGATAAAAATTATTTTTAATTTGCAACCTGATGGAGGTCAGTATAGATGGACTAATAGAGAAAGTCCCACACACTGCTAGAAGGCCAAATATTTTTTCAGAGCTAGATGCAGATAAAAATTATTTTTAATTTGCAACCTGATGGAGGTCTGTATAGATGGATTAATAGAACAAGTCCCACGCACAGCTAGAAGCCCAATATTTTTTCAGAGGTAGATGCAGAAAAAAAATATATTCAGTTTGCAACCTGATGGAGGTCTGTATAGATGTATTAATAGAACAAGTCCCACACACAGCTAGAAGCCCAATATTTTTTCAGAGGTAAATGCAGAAAAAAAATATATTCAGTTTGCAACCTGATGGAGGTCAGTATAGATGGACTAATAGAGAAAGTCCCACACACTGCTAGAAGGCCAAATATTTTTTCAGAGTTAGATGCAGAAAAAAATTATATTCAGTTTGCAACCTGATGGAGGTCAGTATAGATGGACTAATAGAACAAGTCCCACACACTGCTAGAAGCCCAAATATTTTTTCAGAGCTAGATGCAGAAAAAATTATATTCAATTTGCAACCTGATGGAGGTCAGTATAGATGGACTAATAGAATGATGCTATGCCCAAAAGATTTTACTTCACTAGGTGCAGTAAAAAAATTGGTATTCTATACACAGGTGGTATATCTTGCAACACAGATAGGCTACTTCACTGACTAACACACTCTGCAATAGGCCAAAAAGGATTAGCTTTGCTAGATTCAGCCAAATGCTGTGAAAAAAACTTGCACAGCACTGGCACAGACCTGCCTGGCAAAAACTGATAGGAACTGATGTAACCTAGTCCTGAAAAGGACTGCAATTACAATTAGTCTTTACTCCCACAATCTATCTATTTAAGAGCACAGACCTGCCTGATAAAAGTCGTAGGAAATGCTGTAGCCTAGTCCTTAAAAGGACTGCAATCACAACTATTCCCTACTCCCAAGCTATCTGTAGATTTGTGCGAAAATTGGCTTGAAATTAACAAGGTATAGCGCACACAGCAACAGCGGTGCCGTCTAACACGCAGCTGCAGCAGTGAGAAAATGGTGGCGATGGGGAAAATGGCTTGGTCTTATAGGGCAAGGACATGTGACATACACTGCCAATGACACATGCCCTTGCTTGTGTGAAAAACAGCAGTTCGCTCCGTGTGTGCGCTGCTGATAGGTTGACAGACTGCACCTCCCCACTGCAAATGCGGGAAAGAGAAAAAAAAATGGAGATCTTCATTATTCCTGCAGAGATCCATCCCCTGCCCCTCCCCCCACCCCGCTGTACACACAAACTGCGTATTAACATTAATTTTCATCATTACTGAGAAAAAATCCAGTTATGATTTTGGTGCACGAACAGTTATCGAACATAACCTCGAACAGCCGAATTTTTCTCAAATCGTTCGTGTTCGCCGAACGACTCGAACACAGCCCAAAACAGCTCGAATTTGAGATTGGCGAACAGTTCGAGTAGAACAACGCTCATCTCTATTAGTAACAGCCCATCCAATCCACACAGGCAATGAAATCACACCATAGATGTACATATATTAAAATATGTGTAATTAAGAAAAAATACAGAGGGAAAAAGTATTGAACACGCTTACTGAAATCTATTTAATACTTCGTACAAAAGTCTTTGTTGGTGATGAAGTTTCAAGAAGCCTCCTATATGGAGAAACTAGTCACAGGCATTGCTCAGGTGTGAGTTTGACCAATTCTTACACAAATACTCTTCACATACTGAAGGTCCCGTGGGCTCCTTCTATGAACTCTGAGCTTTATTTCCTTCCATAACTTATGCAATTTTTATTGAACATGGCAGTATATATAATATAACATTTTGTTAGTAAAAATTAGCGGCAAAAGTTTCAGTTACACGAGGGTAAATAGGTGGAACTGTGCCCCAAAATTTATTGTGCATTTCTCCCAAATGCGGTGATGGCCCATATGTCGTCAGAAATTACTGTTAGCCAACATGTTAGGGCTGGGAAGGAAGGGGCACTATTTGGGGTTTAGATCACAGATTTTCCTAGAATAGTGTTCGAACGCCATTTGCTGAGTCCCAAAGGTGCCAGAACAGCAGAAAAACCCCAAAAGTGACCCCATTGTAGAAATTACACCTCTCAATGAATTCATCTACGTCTCAATAACTATTTTGTAACATCCACGCTGTGCTTTATTCTGGAGAATTGCAAATCTGCCAGTTTAGTGCCCATACATTGTGCACCTTTAATTGTCGTGCCCCCATATATTGTAGTGCCCCCATACATTGTGCCCAGCTTGTTCTATTGGGGACACCCCGTAAATTGTTAAGTGAGCTCTCCCTGCTACAATAATGCCAAACATGTGGCCGCTTACTACAGTTTAGGCACAAGGATGGGGCTTTTGGATTTAGGAGATTTCATTGGATTTCATTTGAGGGGGGAGCCGTTGCATTTCCATAGTCTTTGTTCTACCAGTAACGTGGGACCCCCTATAGTTCCACTGACAGATGACGGACCTGAGTGGGGGATGGTATTGTGTGGGATAAGTTAGG
The DNA here is from genome assembly GCF_046119375.1 of Phyllobates terribilis. Taxonomy (NCBI): domain Eukaryota; kingdom Metazoa; phylum Chordata; class Amphibia; order Anura; family Dendrobatidae; genus Phyllobates; species Phyllobates terribilis. The sequence continues at coordinate 31,945,102 of NW_027362775.1, forward strand.
GTTTATTGGTAACATTTTGGGGTACATGAGATTTTTTGATTGCTTTCAGTATAAGGCTGGATCATATTCTTATGTTCTACGCTGAGCGCTTAAATTGGGATTTCCGTGTAAATCCCACAAAAATGTGATTCAGATGAAACCCCTGCTGGTACTACTCACTATAATAACACCTTGGCTCCGTTTGCTGTCTTTTCCGGTGGTATCCATCTTTTTAGGTCTTTACAGAACTGTGGTCACCCAAACTTGTGCGCTAAAAAAACACCTAAAATAATGTGACACTGCTGGAACACAGACCAAATGGGGTCCACAGTGCCCCCATCTGCCTCTTTATAGTGAGTGGTTCCATTGGGTTTTTGCCTGAATCGCGGTTTTTCTGTTTTACATGGAAACCCCGATGTAAGCGCTCAGCGGAGAGCACAGGATAAATGTGACCTGAGCCTTATTCCGATTTTTGGGAGGTAGAATGAGCAAATAGACAGAAGTATAAGAACAGTTGGTATTATTATTATTTTTGTGCGGTTAACCGTGCGGTACAAGTGATACCTGATTTTATATAGTTTTTTTTATATTTTGCTACTATCTCACATTAAAATGCTTTTTTTTATAAAAAAATAGTTTTTTTGTCACCAAATTGTGAGAGCTATAACTTTTTTATCTTTTATTTTTTTTTTGCCAACAAAGCTGAATAAGGGCTTCATTTTTTGTGACTATTTGAATATTTTTTTGGACCATTTTGGGGTATATAACATTTTCTGATTGCGTTTTATTTAGATTTTTCAGACACAGAATGATCAAAAACCAGCAATTCAGTTATTGTTATATATTTTTTTGCAGGTAAAAGTGATGACAGATTTATTCTTCGGGTCGGTACAATTACAGCGATACCAGATTTATATAGGTTTTTGAATGATTTGCTACTTTTATATACTAAAAACAATATTTTACAAACATGAATTTGTTTTTGTATCGCCATATTCTGAGAGCTGTAACTTTTTTTATTTTTTTGCTTGTTTTTTGCAGGACTATTTGGCGTTTTCATTTATACCCTTATTTTACACTAGCTATTGAACCCGTTCTACGCACGGGTGGCGAGCATTTTTATTGGTATATGGTCTCCCATGCTGGTATGTGCTGCCCCCCTCCTTGTATTTGTGCTGCCCCCATTCTGTCCCCAACATCCAATCCTGGTATGCGTGGTACACCTCACCCCCAATCCCGGTATGCGTGGCACCCCTCACCCCCAATCCCGGTATGCGTGGCACCCCTCATTCCGGTATGCGTGGCACCCCTCACACCCAATCCCGGTATGCGTGGCACCCCTCACCCCCAATCCCGGTATGCGTGGCACCCCTCATCCTTATCCTGGTGTGTATGGTATCCCTCATCCCGGTATGCATGGTACCCCATCCCTCATCCCTATCCTGGTGTGTATGGTATCCCTCATCCTGGTATGCATGGCACCCCATCCCTCATTGCCAATCCCGGAATGCATGGCACCCCTCATCCCCAATCCCGGTATGCCTGGCACCCCTCATCCCCAATCCCAGTATGCGTGGCACCCCTCACTCCTAATCCCGGTAGGCGTGGCACCCCTCACCCCCAGTCCCGGTAAGTGTGGCACCCCCCACCCCCCAATCCCAGTATGCGTGTCACTCCTCACCCCCAATCGCGGTATGCGTGGCACCCCTCACCCCCAATCCTGTTATGCTTGGCACCCCTCATCCCTATCCTGGTATGTATGGCACCCCTCATCACTGCCCTGGTGTGTATGGTATCACTAATCCTGATATGCATGGTACCCCATCCCTCATCCCAGTATGCATGGCACTCCATTCCTCATCCCCAATCCCGGCATGCGTGGCACCCCTCATCCCCAATCCCGGCATGCGTGGCACCCCTGATCCCCAATCCCGGCATGCGTGGCACCCCTCATCCCCAATCCCGGCATGCGTGACACCCCTCATCCCCAATCCTTGTATGTGTGGCACCCCTCATCCCCAATCCTGGAATGCGTGGCACCCCACATCCCCAAAACTTGTATGCATGGTACCCCTCATCCCCAATCCTGGTATGCATGGCCTCTTCATCCCCAATCCTGGTATGCATGGCTCCCTCATCCATAATCCTGGTATGATGGCCCCCTCATTCCCAATCCTGGTATGCATGGCCCGCTCTGACCCAATTCTGGTATGCATGGCCCTCTCAGGCCCAATGATGGTATGCATGGCCCCCACAGAACCAATCCTGGTATGCATGGCCCACTCAGACCAAATACTGGTATGCATGGCCCTCTCATCCCCAATCCTGGTATGCATGGCCTCTTCTTCCCCAATTCTGGTATGCATGACCCCCTCTTTCCCAATCCTGGTATGCATGGCCCCCTCATCCCAAATCCTGGTATGCATGGCCCCCTCATCCCCAATCCTGGTATGCATTGCCCCCTCATCCCAGTTCCTGGTATGCATGGCCCCCTCATCCCCAATTCTGGTATGCATGGCCCCCTCATCCTCAATCCTGGTATGCATGGCCCCACATCCCCAATTATGGTATTCATGGCCCCCTCCTCCCCAATTCTGGTATGCATGGCCCCCTCATCCTCAATCCTGGTATGCATGGCCCCATATCCCCAATTATGGTATGCATGGAACCCTCATCCCAAATTCTAGTATGCATGCCCCCCTCATCCCCAATTCTGGTATGCATGGCCCCCTCATTCCCAATCCTGGTATGCATAGCCCCCTCATCAATAATCCTGGTATGCATGGCCCACTCAGACTCTATCCTGGTATGCATGGCCCCCTCATCCATAATCCTGGTATGCATGGCCCCCTCATTCCCAATCCTGGTATGCATGGCCTCCTCAGACCCAATCCTGGTATGCATGGCGCTCTCAGGCCCAATGATGGTATGAATGGCCCCCTCAGACCCAATCTTGGTATGCATGGCGCCCTTAGACCCAATCCTGGTATGCATGGCCCCCTCATCCCCAATCCAGGTATGCATGGCCCCTTCATCCCCAATCCTGGTATGCATGGCCCCCTCATCCATAATCCTGGTATGCATGGCCCCCTCATTCCCAAACCTGGTATGCATGGCCTCCTCAGACCCAATCCTGGTATGCATGGCCCTCTCAGGCCCAATGGTGGTATGCATGGCCCCCACAGACCCAATCCTGGTATGCATGGCCCCCTCAGACCAAATCCTGGTATGCATGGCCCTCTCATCTCCAATCCTGGCATGCATGGCCCCTTCTTCCCCAATTCTGGTATGCATGACCCCCTCTTCCCCAATCCTGGTATGCATGGCCCCCTCATCCCCAATCCTGGTATGCATTGCCCCCTCATCCCAGTTCCTGGTATGCATGGCCCCCTCATCCCCAATTCTGGTATGCATGGCCCCCTCATCCTCAATCCTGGTATGCATGGCCCCACATCCCCAATTATGGTATTCATGGCCCCCTCCTCCCCAATTCTGGTATGCATGGCCCCCTCATCCTCAATCCTGGTATGCATGGCCCCGTATCCCCAATTATGGTATGCATGGAACCCTCATCCCAAATTCTGGTATGCATGCCCCCCTCATCCCCAAATCTGGTATGCATGGCCCCCTCATTCCCAATCCTGGTATGCATAGCCCCCTCATCCCTAATCCTGGTATGCATGGCCCACTCAGACCCAATCCTGGTATGCATTGCCCCCTCATCCATAATCCTGGTATGCATGGCCCCCTCATTCCCAATCCTGGTATGCATGGCCTCCTCAGACCCAATCCTGGTATGCATGGCGCTCTCAGGCCCAATGATGGTATGAATGGCCCCCTCAGACCCAATCTTGGTATGCATGGCGCCCTTAGACCCAATCCTGGTATGCATGGCCCCCTCATCCCCAATCCTGGTATGCATGGCCCCTTCATCCACAATCCTGGTATGCATGGCCCCCTCATCCATAATCCTGGTATGCATGGCCCCCTCATTCCCAAACCTGGTATGCATGGCTTCCTCAGACCCAATCCTGGTATGCATGGCCCTCTCAGGCCCAATGGTGGTATGCATGGCCCCCACAGACCCAATCCTGGTATGCATGGCCCCCTCAGACCAAATCCTGGTATGCATGGCCCTCTCATCCCCAATCCTGGCATGCATGGCCCCTTCTTCCCCAATTCTGGTATGCATGACCCCCTCTTCCCCAATCCTGGTATGCATGGCCCCCTCATCCCCAATCCTGGTATGTATGGCGCCCTCATCCCCAATCCTGGTATGCATTGCCCCCTCATCCCAGTTCTTGGTATGCAGGGCCCCCTCATCCCCAATTCTGGTATGCATGGCCCCCTCATCCTCAATCCTGGTATGCATGGCCCCACATCCCCAATTATGGTATGCATGGCCCCCTCATCCCCAATTCTGGTATGCATGGCCCCCTCATCCTCAATCCTGGTATGCATGGCCCCATATCCCCAATTATAGTATGCATGGAACCCTCATCCCCAATCCTGGTATGCATGGCCCCCTCATTCCAAATCCTGGTATGCATGGCCCCCTCATCCCCAATCCTGGTATGCATGGCCCCCTGATCCCCTTCCTGGTATGCATAGCCCCTCAGACCCAATCCTGGTATGCATGGCCACCTCAGACCCAATTCTGGTATGTATGGCGCCCTTAGAACCAATCCTGGTTTGCATGGCCTCCTCATCCCCCAATCCTGGTAGGCATGACCTCCTGATCCCCCAATCCTGGTATCCATGGCCTCCTCATCCCCCAATCCTGGTATGCATGGCCCCCTCATTCCCAATCCTGGTATGCATGGCCCCCTCATCCCCAATCCTGATATGCATGGTCCCCTCATCTCATCTCGAATCCTGATATGTATGGCCCCCTCATCCCCAATCTTGATATGCATGGCCCCCCTATCCTGGTGTACATGGCCCCCCATCACTGCACACATGAAAATAATAAACACTTTTGCTCACTTTCCTCCCTTCTGCTCTAGGTATATTTGGGTCATTATGTGCATGAGCAAATGAGCCCACTGTCTATCCAACATATGCCTAATCTAGGATTACCTATATTACCAAGGACCACCCTTGCCCCAGTTGCGTCTGGTGCCGATGTAGCCTCAAGTGTACCTACAATTAAAGGGGTTGTCCACTACTTGGACAACTCCTTCTCAATACTCAAGTAGTGGATAACCCCTTTAAAGCATGGTATCTCACTCCCATAGGGTGGCCGAGTACTGGACCACCTGTCATTCAAGTCCTAAACTCAGCACATATATAGGAGGTGTGGGACATTCTGCACTTGGAGTTATGCAAAACGAGTGGAGGACCACTAATTTAAGTCTGGAAGAGGATTTGTTTCTATTTTTAATAAAAAAAAAAAATCAGCAGAATAGTATAATAAAAGCGGAATAAATAATACTCATCTCACCAATCCCTTTTCCGATGCTTCCTGAGTTTCTATCTCCTAATTCTTCTAGGGACCGATGGTTGAGCCAATCACTGGCTATGAGCAGCCATGTCCTTGTTTCTGGAGAGGGCCCAGAAAGTAGAGACCAGCAGGGACCCGGGAAGTGACAAAATGGGATCGATGAGGAATTGTTGAATTTTTTTAATTTTTCATGCCATTCTGACCATTTGTTAAAAAAAAAAAAATATTAGTCTTACAACCCATTTAGGGGTTGTACAAGACTGGAAAAACATTGCTGCATCACACCTGTCCAAGGTCATGTCCAGTTATTGCTCCATCCATGTCAATGTGCGCAAAATGCAGTACCGTATACAGCCTGTGGACCATTGTGGAGCTGTTTTTTTTTTCCAGAAGAAGACAGACACTTTTTTAAATTCTGTATAATCCCTTTAATATATTGAGCGTACTCCTTCTATTACTATATTAAGAGTGTTGTACAAAATGAGATAATGAGAATGATCAGGGCTGTTGAGCCCTATTTTCTTAATATTGAAGCCATGTCCCTCGCTCTGTCGACCTGTCCTGTCGGAATGATATTCCCATCTATAAGATGTCTGCAGATGCAGCATTCTACAGCCAGCCAATCAGAACGCTCGCTCACTGATTTATGCAAATGAGATGGTGGCAAAAAGAAACAACCAATAACTTTTCAACAAATTTCTCCAGCAGGGGCGGGTCATTTTGTCAGCAGGGGCAGGTCTATTTGTCAGCAGGGGCGGGACAATTTGTCAGCAGGGGCAGGTCAATTTTTCAGCAGGTCACTTTTGATTTTTTTTTTTTAGTCTCCCTAAGGTAAAAAATTCTCCATTACAGGCCCATAAATAGCGCTGAGGTTTTCCTGTATAATTGTGTGCGGAGCAGAGATTGAGGTCGTCATCCAGGCATTTGCATGGAGAGCACGGGAGTGACACAGGCATCTGTTTGGGGATTACCGTACTTAGTGATCCAGGTACTTGCCATGTGCACATACAATTACATGGTTTACAAGGCAGCCCACCTTACCTGAGAGTTCTCATATGTGGTGATACATAACTGGAACTTGTGACACAAAGTGGTCTCTCCACCGCACACACCTTTTCCTACAGGTTTGGTGGCTCAGAGCTTAGTGACCAGGGTGCTGGTGTTCTGGGATCAGATCCCACCGTGGCCACATCCACACTGTATTTTAGGCTCGTGCTGCTTTTCTCCCATCTTCTAAATATTAACTCATAGGCTTAATGTTGGTCTATAGAGTAGAATAGACCATTGAGTATGATAGGGACATAAACTGAGGGTTTTTTTCCGCTTACACGCCAGCACATTTCTAATGTCTGTTTCTGGGTTTGATAGAAAAGATCTTTATGTAGGAAACACCCATCCACCATTCAGGGCAGACTGGTAAAAATACCGACTTCATGAGGCTGTAAAAAAAAGACAGGACGCGAGCGCCCCCTGAACCTCCACCACCTTCCCCCTCCTGTCCGCCCCAAATAAAAACAGCAATACTGACACTTGGTCCAGCAGTCAAGCAGAAATGTTTTTTTTTACTCATTCATGGTGGCGCTGCCCCCTGCAGATTGCCGCCCTAGGTACCCGCCTTTCAGTGCGTAGTGGCAAATATGGCCCTGTCTGTGATCACATAGGAGTAAATCTTAGTAAATCTCCATCTTGCTGTGGGATCCTACATGTATTGTATTGAAAAAGTTGTTTCTCAAGTTGTACGTCACTAAGTTTGACTAAGTATTGACCTTAACTTCCCAACCACGGCAATGAGAAAGGGGACCCGAATCAAAAAAACATTATGGGGTCCCCTCCTGGAACTTCGTTGTGTTGCCATACTCCAATTCCAAGACATGAAGGCTTGTCATGTGTTCACCTGTCCTTCTTTTCCTTGCAATGGAGAGAGACGTGACATGACTTTTACATCTACGAAGGTCACTTAGCAAATGGGGAATCCACACAAGGTTAACGTCCTCTATGAGGAGAAAAATGAGACCCAACAATGATGGGTTCTAAAAACTGTCCAATAACAATCCAAAGCAGTCCTCTTAGCTTTTGACCCATTTTTTGGGCTAAAACAAGTGAAGGCAGTGTAATGGTCCCCATCAGGGGTGTAACGATTGCGGTCTCAGAGTGTGTGACCACCACCTAGACCATTCAGAAGGGGGACGTGCCAATGCCAGTGCCAATCAGATGCCAACAGCAGATGTCGACTTGCCCATGACGGGTGCTTCATGGCAGTGATGTCATGCGCTGCCCATGTCTGCATGCCGAAGTCAGTTGCCAGCTTTTACACCGGCTATAGAGGAGGACGCCACATATCGGGGAAAGGTAAGAATAATCATTGGTTTCTTTTCAAAATATGCTGGAGAAGAATGGATGGACCCTAGGATGGCACAATGAGAGGCATTGTACCAAGATGGGGGGCATTATACCAGGAAGGATGGTATTATACTAGGAAGTGGCCTGGGATGGGATACATTGTTATAGAATCGGGCCCAAGATGGGGGCATTATTACAGGAAGGGGACAGGATGGTGGACATTATTACAGGAAGGGGACAGGATGGGTGAGATTATTACAATAAGGAGCCAGGATGGGTGAGATTATTACAGGAAGGAGCCAGGATGGGGAACATTATCACATGAGGGGTGAATATGTATTTATAGGATCTAGAACGCTACATGGACCCACACATCTGACCACCATGCAGATGGGGGTCCAGGTCCAAAATTTTTCACCAGGGTCCATCAGACTCTAGTTACGCGATTGGTCTCCATAGAAAACTTTGCCAAGGTCCAGCTGGAATGTGTGATTGCAGTATATTGGATGTTAGAAGAATGCCATAGATAATACTGAGGAATGAAGCCTCGCAGTGACCTCAGAGGAGGTGACATCCCAGGTGACATCACTGCTGTGAAGCCCAAGACAGAGGACAGGAAAAAAAATCCTCCCACAATCACACATAGGGTGAAACCAGTATGGCTACACATTCAGCGCTGAAAACAAATATAAAATATAGAATACATTTTAGAAATTGTTCTTCTGCATTTAAAAATAAAAAGTGAAATGTCAAATCCTTTCTGATCTGGCATTGTTCAGTTCTTTTTTGACCCAAAATGATCCGGAAACGTGTTTTTCCATTTTGGCAGTAAGGCTGGAATCTAGCACCGAACACTGATAAAGCAAAGTTTAAGGGTCATTTCATTCACTGGGGGGAGAACAAGCTGAACAGGTTTTTTTTAGGTTGCGGGCGGGTACAGTGGTGAATGCTGCTTTTAAATGAGAATATATAGATATAAGTTAAGATATAAAGATTCTAAAACTAATGAGCTATTCTAAGGGGCGGCCAGAGACAGAAGAGGGACCCCTGTGCAGGAACAATTTATGGGCCCTCTGCAGTCCAATAGCTCCTCATAATGCACCATCCCACCTGATTTGGAGGTGGTAGTGGCCCCTTTACCTCTTGGGCCCCACACATGTTGCACCAATGTTTTGTTTGCCCATGGACTGGAAATCAAAAGGTGGGATGGACACAGGCAGGGAGGGGTTTCCGGTTAGACGCAGTGTATGGGGGCTTCGCTCCCCGATAGCTCATCATAGAGCAAACCCATTATGTCTCTCACAATTTATACACCAGTACATTATAAACTATAACATCTGCTCAGGTGCTTACATGCCATGTAATAGGCTACCCCTGGACCAGGGTACCCCAACCCTGCTTACCTACTGGATCACTGAGCAGCTGCACTGGTTGCACATTTCATATGTCTGATTCAACTTCCTTTTGCCTATGGGGGGATCCTTTTACTTTTGGTGATTTATTTTTATGCACTGTGCCACATGTCGTCTCAACAGTCCTGTCTTAAAGGGAATCTGTCAGCAGGTTGTGCTATGTAATCTGAGAGTAGCATTATGCAGGGACAGTGACCCTGATTCCAGCAATGTGTCACTTACTTTATTGGGTGCAGCAATTTTCTCTGCTGCAAATTTAGCAGATATCTGAATGCTGAGCTCTGTATAAGCCCATGCACAACACGTGATGTAGGGACAGAGACCCTTATTTCAGTGTCACTTAGTTTATTGGGTGCACAAGTTGTGATAGAATTTTTTCCAGCAGAGCTGTGAATGCTGAGTCCTGTATAACCCCGCCAACACCACTGATTGGCTGCTTCCTGTGTACACCGTGCATAGGCAGAAAGCTGGCAATCACTGGTTGGACCAGGAAGCATGATACAACTAGTCCTGTAGTGATAATCTCCTGCTGATAAAACACTGATTGTATTGAAAGAGTAAAACACAGCCCAGTAAGTGACACATCACTTTAATCAGGGCCTCAGCCCCAACATCATGCTGCTCTCAGATTACATAGCAAAAAAACCTAAACTTGCCAACAAATTTCCTTTAAAGTCTCTTTCAGACATTTATCTTTCTCGTACATGCTCTATATGGATTTTTGTTGATATAACATGTATATTATACACTATGCAACTGTTCACATGCCCATGTTTTCTGGGTGCTCTGTCTGCAAAAAAAAAAAGAAAAAATCTAAAAAAAATATGGAGACATTTTGATGGGAGCCACAGATTAAACTCATCCATTCAAATCAACATGTGTTAAAAAAAATAAAAATACAGTACACAGATGATATCCATGTGTCTTTTGAGTGCTGTAGGTTTTTTACTGTTTAATGGGTAGGAAAATGTACTTTTTTATTAGTTTTTTTTTATATATAAGAAGAACAGATGAAACACTGATGGATGAAAATTGGATCCAGCAAACTGATAGAAACTGGTCCGATTCTTGTGTGCAAAAAAATACAAAATCCGGAGGACGGAATGAGGCTTTGCTCTGAATGCGGCAGTAGGGTATCTCCATACAATGCTTTATTCCCCCGTAGCACCAATGTATTCTAGAGAAGAAAACCTCCGTAATACAACATGCTCAGCTTGTTAACATTTTGTGCAAATCTCTGTATCCCCCCCATATCTGTATCTCTGGATCTATCAGGCTGTAGACTTCTGATATACTTGTGTTTCAATTTAGCAACATTTACATGATCTCTGTTTGTTGTCAGTGAAAGGGAACATTTTTTGTCTATATCCAGAGGTTAAAAAAAACACGCAAAAGAGAAAAAAATGGGTGCTAAGAACAAAGTACACCAATATTGCTAAAAGTCAATTTTTATTAAACAGATTAAAAGTTATATAAACAATGTGATTGAGCAAACACCGAAGAAGACAGACATAGACAACTAAAAATTAGTGGGTGAGCTAGTCAGAAAAGTTACACAGGTACATGTGTACATGGATGCACAATTCACAAGTAACCATGCAAAAAGGCCGGACTGGCCATCTGGCAATTCTGGCAAATGCCAGATGGGTTGCTGCCAGCTGTGGGCCTCTCCTTCAGGCACACCTGCATGACTGAAACCGGTGGTTCCTGGGAGAAATAAAATTTATTTTGTCCCGGGTGCTGCAGTTTCAGTACAGCGGCTAGGCACCTTCATAATGCTATTAATCTGCAGATTAACCCTATATCTGCAGGTAAATAGAGTTATCTGACCTGTCAGGTTCCCTTTAAATTTCACAGCAGTTTGCATTCTGTAAATGTGATATATATCTTGAGCGATCCACAAAAGTAGATGAACATATATCGCATTCACTTCATAGCAAGTGGTGCTCGCAAATGCCAGGGCTGAATTTAAGTCCCAGTCCAACCCTGCCATGAAATAACACTATATGTATGCTGGTGAATCCACTAATGCATATATGCATGTACATGAAACTGTGTACATATGAATAGCTATATCCGGGCCCCTGATGAAGCAGTGGTGAAACACATGTCGGGCCCATTGGTGAGTAAGCTGATCGTCTATATGCACTTTGACTGAACTCTTTATAACTTTGTATATTTGCCCCGTAACTGAAGAAAGGGGAAATATTCAAAGGTACAAACAAAGAGTTCAATCAAAGTGCATCTAGATCAGCTCACCCACCAATGGACCTGACACGTGTTTCACCACTGCTTCATCAGGGGCCTGGATATAGCTATTCATATATTTAGACACTACGTTTCAGAAGGGGAATTACCTTTGCATTGGCAAAATTAATTAAGTACACAGTTTAATGTACATGCATATATGCATATGTCTTTTTCGGTGTTTGTTTGATCACATTGTTTATATAACTTTTATTCAATTTAATAAATATTGGCTTTTTATCAATATTGGTGTACTTTGTTCCTGTCACACGTTTTTCTCTTTCAGGTGTTTGTTCAATCCTGTGCCCTAAGGGGACCTGCAATTAATTTGGTTTATCAGATATGTATCGGTAAATTATATCCAGAGGTTGGAAACCAATTTAGACCTAATAATTTTTCTGGTTGAAAGATTGCAACCTACAATGTATCCAGAGTAGGACATTTTTTTTAATCTAGACTGAAATATTGTAGCAAACCCACAGGACATAAAAAAATGCCGCTGGTTTGTTTAGACAGATTGTCGAAACTGGATACAATCGTAGCAAACCCTCAGTTGTAAAAAAGTTCTTGGTCTATAGGACCAAATTCTGGATTCACTGACATAAAGCCGTGATCTTGGAAATGATGAGGAGTTCAGATACAAAGTATATTAGGAGGTGATGAAGCTTCATATACGCAAACGTCTTTTAATGGCATCTCGGTTACATACAGAAGGGAATGTGAGGCTGAGCAGACATTTTTGTGATCTTTGAGCATTTTTGGGACAGCAACTAAATTTAATTGAAAAATATCAAAGGCGGCGTATGGACATTGAGCGTAAAAATAAACAGAGATCCGCACAGTGACAATTCTGACCTCTCGGCGTTTTATGGCACTGCACTAAAAAGTAACATTTTTCCTTAAAGTCATTGATGTTTGGGTCATTGTTTGGCCCATACAGATTTATGAATGTTAGTACTGTAGTTGTGTGGGAATATAAAAGACCTGCGTTTGGGGAGGAGGTAGAAGTCTGGGGCACATACTCTTCTCTTTGAACTCTATTGTTATTAACTTATTCTTGTTCTAAATATTTAAAATCTATTATTCTTGGATACAACTGATACAACTTTGAAACAAATATATAACAATAAATAATAGAGTGAAGAGATCACTTAGTGGAGGAGGAATAGACGTCTTCCATCTGCTACGTCACCCATCATTAAGGCACAACTCTTCTTAGGCAATGTGGGAGAAGGTTTTGTTACCTGCTGAGCAATTGATTTACCGTTGTCCTATTTGCGTATTCTGGAGGGTCTACACATAAATATTTGTAGCCCCACCCATATTGATAACCCATCAATATCTGATTGGTGGAGAGCAGACCCCATACAATCGACAGGAGGAAGAAGCATTCACCTGAATAGGGCTGGGCTGCAGTACCAGGGATGTACCAGCTGTAGCATACATGTCCCGCTGTGGTGAGATCTAAGGGGTAACATCATTCCTTGTGGAGAGTCACATGCCAGTGTAAGGAGACTTATAGGCCATGCAGTGCTCCTAAGAGGAATTAAATATGCAAATTGTCTCTTCAGAAAGGAAGAGGACTCGAACTCTAGTGCCACCCATTGGAAGTAGCAATCCTAAGAGTCAATATCAACTCTTTAACCAGTCTTGCCAGATGTCTTAGGCTATGTTTCTGTAGCACCCTGAGGACTCGGCTGCTACAGGGGTATTGCACCTCAACCCAGAGGTGTGGTATTCCACTCCCGGGTAAGGATGGAGTGTGGAACTGAGCTTAGTAGGCTGCATGCACTACATACATCCCATTTCCGGGGGACAGAACTACGGTACTCCCACCAAGTATATATGTGCAGGTACGACAGCGTCTGTCCCTGGCTGGAGTGGGAAGGGGGGTGGAACATCCCAGTAGTGTAGGGGCAGATAGGGGGAGTACTCTGGGTAAAGCTAGGAGTTCATTGGGTGCTGGTCACCTGGGCTCACACATAGAGGGAGTATATAAGGTGGGCACCATCTTAGGACAGGGTCTTTTAGTCGGTCTTTGTAGAGGAGCTGAGGAGAGTTCAGCCAGGAGGGCTGACAGGGAGCTGTGGCTCCGTCTGGGCCCAGCTCCAGGGCTAGACCTGCAGTGAGGAGAGAGGAAGAAGGAAGGCCCAGAGTGGAAGACAAGAGGGAACCCTGAGAACCCAGAATTAAGCCAGAAGGGTGAAGGGTTGGCGGACACGGGTACCGGATCCCAAGCTGGCAGAGGCCGAAGCAACCCTTAGCCAGGAACCGGAGGTCGTGGTCAAGATTTGCCACGACCCTCACCAAATCCACCAGAAAGGCACACCAAGTATGAGGTCAGGGAACCCAGAGAAGGTTTAACCACCAAGAGACCCGAGGGAGCCGGCCAAAGGTGGATCCCTGGTGGGGACGGCCAGGAGAAAGAGAGAAGAGAGGGAAGCTCAGGACCACGCTCCGGAACTGCCTGGGGGTTGGCCGAGTCCAGGACCTGGTGGACGCAGCACGGCTCGGGTGGTCACTCAAGGCCAGAGTGACCAAAGGAACACCCGTGAGTAAAAACCCTGAAACTGCATCCCACGTCTCTGACTCTCTTTTCTACACTACAACTACCCCCATCATCCGCATCTGCTGCCCTGAGGCCATACCCCTCCCGTTGGGGGTTATACCACCACGCTGCACATCCTTATACACCTGGCCTCAGTGGACTGTTCTGCAGCGGCGGCTTCAAAGCCGCACTCAACGGGTGGCGTAGTCGATCAAGTTAACATCTACTGCCATAGACTGCCACTTAGTTTGACACCCTGGGCACGGACCGGGTCACCGCCACAAGGACTACTACCCCTATCCAGATCCGGCTCCGGGTATCCCCTGAACATGGCCCAGGGGGCGCGTCATTTCCATTATGAGATTTTGGTGAGTTTTTTACGCTAGATTTTTTTTTTAAATGCAAGTAACTTATTTTAATTAATGGGTGCAGAAAATCTGCAACATCAAAAGCTCACCAAAAGCTCATCATGGAAATGTAATCTTCGAATAAAAAGCCTAACCAGAATCTCAATATATTGACACGTGTTTCGGGGTGTTGCACTCTCCTCAGTGCAAAGATTAAGATCTGATTTGACTGTATGAGAGTCCTCGGATTGGTGTATAAGGGGTAACATCTCTCCTTGTGGAGAGTGACATGCCTGACCATCGAGTGTAAGGAGACTTATAGGCCTCTGGGAAATTAAATATGTAAATATACTTTCCGGAGAGGAAGAGGACTTGAACTCTAGTGCTATCTATTGGAAGTAGCAATCTTAAAAGTGCTGAGAGTAAGGCTATGTGCCCACGATGCAGAAATGCTCCGGATTTTTTCCTGAGTGTTTCTGCATCTCCCCTCCTGCCAGGGACGAGCGGATTGTACATGTGGATTGTACATGCGGATTGCACATGCGGATTGTACATGTGGATTGTAAATGCGGATTGTACATGCGGATTGTACATGTGTTTTCCTGCCAGGGACGAGCGGATGGGAAGCGTTCTTCACATGCATTTCCGCATGCGGGTTGACAAGCGGTTTCCAAGCGATTTTAGCATTACTTGGAAAGTGCTTGACAACTTGGTCACACTGTATAAATCCATGCAAACGGCATAGATTTATATAGTGCGACCGTAGAGAATGGTAAAAAATAAAAAAATAAATATATACTTACCTTATAATGGCCCCCGGAGTCTTGCTTTGCTCCGTCCTGGCTTGCCGGAAGCTCGCGGTACACTGAAGGACCTGCCGACATCAGCGTCGTGTGACCCGTCACATGACTAAATTACATCACCGCAGGTCCTTCAGTCCACCGCGATCTGCCGGCAAGCCAAGACAAGGAGACTGCAGGCCATCAGAAGGTAAATATAATATTTATTTGTTATTTTATTCTTTTTTTTACAGGTTCTCGGTACCCGGGTGTGGAAGAGAGTCTCCTCTCCTCCAGACCCGGGTACCATCCGCACATTGAAACGCATGGATTCTGCATGTACAGATGCAGTGACGCGGATTACACGCGTTCCAATGCAAGTCAATGGCGGCGAAAACGCAGTGCTTACGCAAATGAATTGGTAGTGCTGCGTTTTTTTCCGCAATGATAATCCGCAGCGGAAATTTCCGCTGCATGTGCACAGCACATGCGGATTATCATTGGGGAACATGGCAGGCCTTCTACCATGCATTTTTTAAGTGTTTCTGCAGCGTTTTTGCCACTTAAAAAGCGCATGGTGGGCACACAGCCTTACATGCCAGGAGCAGCTGTCCCTTTGTTCTTCTGGCCATGGGAGGGTCATATGGGCACTCAACAATCAAGTATCCACGGATTCCATCAATGGCATCCTGTGTCCCCTGTGTTAATGGAGCAGTAGCGCCAAAGCCTGATCACTAAGGATGAGCGAATTGATTTGAAACTGATTGTTAAAAAAATAAAACAAGACATCATCATCCTCGCCCCTCACACGCGCCTACTGTCCAAGCTCTGTGCTGGCACACACCACTTTCCTCCCCCAAGCTAGGAACTCCCGTCTTGTCATCACTCTTTGCTGGCACATTTTATAATGTCACAACGTCATAATGTGCGGCGTCAAACGTGGTCACGTGGACCAGCATCGATCATACATAGATCAGCTATTGTGTCCGATGGGTAGGTGACACATGTTGCCTGTAGGATAACACCTCTAAGTTTAGGCTTTTATCATGTATTTCTGGAAAACCCCTTTAAGCCTGCATTTACAATCTGAAAAAAACGACAAGAAGCAAAATGAACATAAACCTTGCTGTACATAAGAAAAGAAAAAGCAAAAGTGTATTTAAATAAAATAGGGCTCTTAGTAACACTGTTTTTGATCAAATGGCTCACGGAAACATTAGACATAGTACGTTTTCTGTTCTTCATTTTCCAATTTAGGCTATGTTCATACCTTACATTTTTGGCCTCAAAGAGGCACAAGAGACAAGAAAAACGCAGCAAAAACGCATCAAATATTCAGCAAAAAACTCAGCAAAAAGTCAGCAGAACCTGCTTTTTTGAAGCAGCTTCTTTACTTCCAAGAGAGTAGGTTTTGCCTGCGGAAAAAAATGCAGCAAAAATGCAATGTGTGAACATAGCCTTAAGATGCATCGAGAAAATAAAAAAAAATCAGTAGTGAAGTTGGACAAAGCCTTTAGGAGTTATATTTATAGTTACAATGATTATATCTATAGCAGGAGTCTCAAACTCAGCTGGGTATATGGGCCGCACATGGAAAAAATGTGAATTTGGGGGGCCACATTCTTTGCAGGTCAAAGTGACATTTTTAGTGATACCATTTTTTTTCGTATACACCGCCTGAACATTTTTGCTGTGTTTATTTTTTTGTAGCTTGGGTCGTTACGGATGTGGCGATAATAAACGTGCACTTTTTTGTGTTTACTTTAGTTTATATATAAAACAGCATTTTTAGTGGCAAAATATTTATTCATGCTTTATTTTAAATTTTTTTTAAATTATTTTTACAATTTTGTTTCCTCCAATTGGCCACATACAGTAATATTGTTTTACTATTAGCACCATAAGGTAATTCTGGCAAATATCTAGTAATGCGCAACATCCTGGTGGTTCCAATATTGCAGTAATGTGCCCCATCCTGATGGTCCCCATCTTGCAGTAATGTGCCCCATCCTGGTGGTCCCCATCTTGTAGTAATATGCCCCATCCTGGTGGTCCCCACCTTGTAGTAATATGCCCCATCCTGGTGGTCCCCATCTTGCAGAAATATGCCCCATCCTGGTGATCCCCATCTTGTAGTAATGTGCCCCATTCTGGTCTCCACCTTGTAGAAATGTGCCCCATCCTAGTGGTCCCCATCTTGTAGTAATGTGCCCCATCCTGGTCCCCACCTTGTAGTAATGTGCCCCATCCTGGTGGTCCCCATCTTGTAGTAATGTGCCCCATCCTGGTCCCCACCTTGTAGTAATGTGCCCCATCCTGGTTGTCCCCATCTTGTAGTAATATGCCCCATCCTGGTGGTCCCCATCTTGTAGTAATGTGCCCCATCCTGGTGGTCCCCATCTTATAGTAATATGCCTCATCCTGGTGTTCCCCATCTTGGAGTAATGTGCCCCGTCCTGGTGGTCCCCATCTTGTAGTAATATGCCCCATCCTGGTGGTCCCCATCTTGTAGTAATTTGCCCCATCCTGGTGGTCCCCATCTTATAGTAATATGCCCCATCCTGGTGGTCCCCATCTTGCAGTAATGTGCCCCATCCTGGTCCCCATCTTGCAGTAATGTGCCCCATCCTGGTCCCCATCTTGCAGTAATGTGCCCCCTCCTGGTGGTCCCCATCTTGCAGTAATGTGCCCCATCCTGGTCCCCATCTTGTAGTAATGTGCCCCATCCTGGTGGTCCCCATCTTGCAGTAATGTGCCCCATCCTGGTGGTCCCCATTTTGCAGAAACGTGCCCCATCCTCGTGGTCCCCATCTTGCAGAAATGTGCCCCATCCGGGTGGTCCCCATCTTGTAGTAATATGCCCCATTCTGGTGGTCTCCATCTTGCAGAAATATGCCCCATCCTGGTGATCCCCATCTTGTAGTAATGTGCCACATTCTTGTCTCCACCTTGTAGTAATGTGCCCCATCCTAGTGGTCCCCATCTTGTAGTAATGTGCCCCATCCTGGTGATCCCCATATTGTAGTAATGTGCCCCATTCTTGTCTCCACCTTGTAGTAATGTGCCCCATCCTAGTGGTCCCCATCTTGTAGTAATGTGCCCCATCCTGGTCCCCACCTTGTAGTAATGTGCCCCATCCAGGTGGTCCCCACCTTGTAGTAATGTGCCCCATCCTGGTGGTCCCCATCTTGTAGTAATGTGCCCCATCCTGGTGGTCCCCATCTTATAGTAATATGCCCCATCCTGGTGTTCCCCATCTTGTAGTAATGTGCCCCATCCTGGTGGACCCCATCTTGTAGTAATATGTCCCATCCTGGTGGTCCCCATCTTGTAGTAATGTGCCCCATCCTGGTGGTCCCCATCTTATAGTAATATGCCCCATCCTGGTGGTCCCCATCTTGTAGTAATGTGCCCCATCCTGGTGGTCCCCGTCTTGTAGTAATGTGCCCTATCCTGGTGGTCCCCATCTTGCAGTAATGAGCCCCATCCTGGTGGTCCCCATCCTGTAGTAATGTGCCCGATCCTGGTGGTCCCCATCTTGCAGTAATATGCCTCATCCTTTTGGTCCCCATCTTGTAGTAATGCCCCCTCCTTTTTGTCCCCATCTTGTAGTAATGTGCCCCATACTGGTAGTCCCTATCTTGTAGTAATGTGCCCCATCCTGGTAGTCCCTATCTTGTAGTAATGTGCCCCATCCTGGTGATCCCCATCTAGTAGTAATGTTCCCCATCCTGGTCCTCATCTTGGAGTAATGTCCCCCATTCGGCAGTAATGCCCCATCCAGATGGTCCCCATCTTGTAGTAATATGCGTCATCCTGGTGATCCCCATCTAGTAGTAATGTGCCCCATCCTGGTGGTCCCCATCTGGTAGAATTGTCCCGTCGCTGTTCTTCACACACATAAAAAAGAAAAAAAAAAGATTCCTCTCACCTGTCCTCCATTCTCTCTACGTCCTTTGAGCACATGCGGCCCGCAGGCACAGACCCCTTGATGATTACGACCTGGTCCAGGAGGAGCCGCCGACAGCAGCGCTGCATTGACGCGCAGAGACCGGCTCTCTACAGAGCATTTTCAATGCCAGCCACCGGCCAATCAGAGGCCAGCAGCTGACATCTGTGCATGGCAGTGACGTCATACGCATGCGGCCTGCGGGGGCGTGTTTGAGACCTTTGATCTTTAGGGACACCTTGTATTTTAAGCATTCCATATGCTCAGTATATGAACTATTGTAAATTTTATGCATTACTATTCTAAAGAGAACATGACACTTGATTCATGCTGCCCCCGAACTAAGGCAGACTGACTCCATTATTGCAGCAATGTATGCTTTACTCTGAAATGCTATGGCGTTTCAGAAGAAATATGCTTTAAGGTCTCGTGCACACAAGTAAATAAATCGGACATATGCTGCCCGATTTTTTGGTTGGATAGCACATTGACTGCCCACTGACCCTTGCTATTCTATAGGGCTGTTCAGATGACTGATTTATCGAATCGGCCAACTGACGTAAAAGCTGGTCAGATGGATGGCACAAGGACATAAAACTGGTCAGATAGATGGCACAAGGACATAAAACTGGTCACATCGATGGCACATGGACGTAAAACTGGTCACATGGATGGCACATGAACGTAAAACTGGTCACATGGATGGCACATGGACGTAAAACTGGTCACATGGATGGCAAATGGACGTAAAAGCTGGTCATATAGATGGCACATGGACATAAAAACTGGTCACATGGATGGCCCATGGATGTAAAAACTGGTCACATGGATGGCACATAAACGTAAAAACTGGTCACATGGATGGCACAAGGAAGAAAAACTGGTCACATGGATGGCACATGGACATAAAAACTGGTCACATGGATGGCATATGGACATAAAAACTGGTCACATGGATGGCACGTGGACGTAAAACTGGTCATATGGATGGTACAAGGAAGTAAAACTGGTCATATTGATGGCACATGGACGTAAAAGCTGCTTATATAGATGGTCCATGAACATAAAAACTGGTCACATGGATGGCACATGAACATAAAAACTGGTCACATGGATGGCACATGAACATAAAAACTGTTCACATGGATGGCACATGAACGTAAAAACTGGTCACATGGATGGCACATGGACGTAAAAGCTGGTCACATGGATGGTACATGGACATAAAAACTGGTCACATGGATGGCACATGGACGTAAAAGCTGGTCATATAGATGGCACATGGACATAAAAACTGGTCACATGGATGGCCCTTGGATGTAAAAACTGGTCACATGGATGGAACATGGACGTAAAAACTGGTCACATGGATGGCAAATGGACATAAAAACTGGTCACATGGATAATACATGGACGTAAAACTGGTCACATGGATGGCACATGGACATAAAAACTGGTCACATGGATGGTATATGGACGTAAAACTAGTCACATGGATGGCACAAGGACGTAAAACTGGTCACATGGATGGCACATGGACATAAAAGCTGGTCATATAGATGGCACATTGACATAAAAACTGGTCACATGGATGGCACATGGACGTAAAAGCAGGTCACATGGATGGCACATGGACATAAAAACTGGTCACATGGATGGCACATGGACTTAAAAACTGGTCACATGGATGGCACGTAGATGTAAAAACTGGTCACATGGATGGCACGTAGTTGTAAAAACTGGTCACATGGATGACACATGGACATAAAAACTGGTCACATGGATGGACCATGGAGGTAAAAACTGGTCACATGGATGGCACATGGACATAAAAACTGGTCACATGGATGGCATATGGACATAAAAACTGGTCACATGGATGGCACGTGGACGTAAAACTGGTCATATGGATGGTACAAGGAAGTAAAACTGGTCACATGGATGGCACATGAACGAAAAAGCTGGTCATATAGATGGCACATGGACATAAAAACTGGTCACATGGATGGCAAATGAACATAAAAACTGGTCACATGGATGGCACATGAACGTAAAAACTGGTCACATGGATGGCACATAGACGTAAAAGCTGGTCACATAGATGGTACATGGACATAAAAACTGGTCACATGGATGGCACATGGACGTAAAAGCTGGTCATATAGATGGCACATGGACATAAAAACTGGTCCCATGGATGTAAAAACTGGTCACATGGATGGAACATGGGCGTAAAAACTGGTCACATGGATGGAAAATGGACATAAAAACTGGTCACATGGATAATACATGGACATAAAACTGGTCACATGGATGGCACATGGACATAAAAACTGGTCACATGGATGGTACATGGACGTAAAACTGGTCACATGGATGGCACAAGGACGTAAAACTGGTCACATGGATGGCACATGGACGTAAAAGCTGGTCATATAGATGGCACATTGACATAAAATCTGGTCACATGGATGGCACATGGACGTAAAAACAGGTCACATGGATGGCACATGGACATAAAAACTGGTCACATGGACGGCACGTAGATGTAAAAAATGGTCACATGGATGGCACGTAGTTGTAAAAACTGGTCACATGGATGGCACATGGACATAAAAACTGGTCACATAGATGGCACAAGGACGTAAAAACTGGTGACATGGATGGCACATGTACGTAAAAACTGGCCACATGGATGGCACATAGACGTAAAAACTGGTCACATGGATGGCACATGGACATAAAAACTGGTCACATGGATGGCACATGGATGGCACATGGACATAAAATCTGGTCACATGGATGGCCCATGGATGTAAAAACTGGTCACATAGATGGCACATGGACATAAAAACAGGTCACATGGATGGCCCATGGACATAAAAACTGGTCACATGGATGGCACTTGGACATAAAAACTAGTCACATGGATGGCACATGGACTTAAACACTGGTCACATGGATGGCACATGGACGTAAAAACTGGTCACATGGATGGCACTTGGACATAAAAACTAGTCACATGGATGGCACGTAGAGGTAAAAACTGGTCACATGGATGGCACGTGGACGTACAAACTGTTCACAATATGGATGGCACCTGGATGTAAAAACTGGTCACATGGATGGCACTTGGACATAAAAATGGTCACATGGATGGCACATGGACTTAAACACTGGTCACATGCATGGCACGTGGACGTAAAAACTGGTCACATGGATGGCACCTGGGTGTGAATCGTTTGAGTTTTCTGGATGAAACTCAGACGATTTTTCATATTCTCGTCTGCAGCCAGCCTAAAATCTGGATGACTAGTCCCAGAAGTAATGAACAACAAAGTAGCACTCTGTAACGCTGAGTATGTAAATATGAAGTATGAAATATGAATAGCATTACTGCTGTAGAATATAGAAATAAATGAGACATCTTAGCGCATAAATTGGCCAATTCATGTGTACCTGACAGCCGCGATAAGGCGTTTCTCGATGTCAGGACCTAACAATGTGAATACCTCTCTAAGGGACATCCGTCTGCTTATGTGTGGGAAAGTAAGATCCTGATGCAATTAAAACCACCTGGGGCATGGAGGTGGAGTGCTCAGTCAAAGCTTAAATCTATTAACAAAGAAAATGACGGCACTTCCACTACAAGAAATAGGTGTGAACAGGTGCTTACTAAGAGGAGCTACCTCCATGTGCAATGAACAAACAAAGTAGCACTCTGTAACGCTGAGTATGTAAATATGAAGTATGAAATATGAATAGCATTACTGCTGTAGAAAATAGAAATAAATGAGAAATTTTAGCGCATGTAAATATGAAGTATGAAATATGAATAGCATTACTGCTGTAGAATATAGAAATAAATGAGAAAATGATAATCAGGATCTTACTTTCCCACACATAAGCAGACGGATGACCCTTAGAGAGGTATTCACATTGTTAGGTCCTGACATTGAGCCTTATCGCGGCTGTCAGGTACACATGAATTGGCCAATTTATGCGCTAAGATTTTTAATTAATGGGTGCAGAAAATCTGCAACATCAAAAGCTCACCAAAAACTCATAATGGAAATGTAATCTTCGAATAAAAAGCCTAACCAGAATCTCAATATATTGACACGTGTTTCGGGGTGTTGCACTCTCCTCCACCATATCACCAGGGTGACTGTGATGCAACACCCACATAATTTTTTTGTAAGGGTGTTTATGATGCCGTAGGAAATTTTTTTAGAGACCTATCTCTAACTTTCTGTATATTGTACAGTATGTTCTGTTCATGTATACCCCCAGGGGTAAATGTTTTTCAGCCCATGCACTTAGTGCATGGGCATTACCAGTATAGGAGACCCATTCATTAACAATGGTAACAATTTTTTTTAATGAGGACCTCCTCTATGTCTCTTCAAAGGGGTATTGGAGTGCGTCCAATTTTTGGCCAGTCCTTGCAGTCACTGCATGGACATTACCAGTATAGGAGACCCACTCTTTTAGAATGGGAACATTTTTTTTACTGATACTGCCTCCCTTTTGGATTAAACATAACATTTAATAGTTCTGTTTCTTTTGTTCTGGAATCATTCCCTTCCCCGAAGCTATATACGCTACAAAAACGCAAGGGTTATTGGAGTGAGTCCTAAATTTTGGAAACCCTTGCAGTCACTGCATATGCAATAACAGAATAGGAGACCCGCTCCTTTATAATGGTAACATTTTTTTACTGAGGCCCTCCTCTATGTCTCTTCAAAGGGGTATTGTAGTGCGTGCTAATTTTTGGCAGCCCTTGTCTTCAAATTGGTATTGGGGTTTTTCCAAAATTTAGACAGCCCTTTAAGTCACTGCATACGCAATAACCGTATCGCAGAACCACTCCTTAATAATGGGAACATTTTTTTAACTGAGGCTCTCCTCAATGTGTCTTTAAATTGGTATTGGGGTTTTTCCAAAATTTAGGCAGCCGTTGCAGTCACTGCGTATGCAATAAATGTATAGCAGAACTGCTCCTTTATAATGGGAACATTTTTTTAAATCAGGCCCTCTATATGTCTTCAAAGGTGTATTGGGTGTTTTCTATATTTTAGACAGACCTTAGAGTTACTGCATACGCTATAACACTATAGGAGACCAGCTACTTAATAATGGGAATTTTTTTTAAAATCAGGCCCTCTATGTCTCTTCAAAGGGGTATTGGAGTTTTTCCAAATTTTGGGCAGGCGTTGAAGTCACTGCATACGCTATAACAGTATATGAGACCCGCTCCTTAATAATGGGAACAACAAAGCATAGCCAGCTAATGGTCCTCTAACAATAGTGAGGGCCAACTGCTGGCCCTTTAACAATAGTAAGGGCCTCCTGATGGCCCTATAAAAATAGGCTTTGTGACTTTCAGATTCCCTCCTTCATAAATGAAACAGGATGTGTCTGATCATGTCTCACATACCACATGGCCAGATAAGGTAGTAAAATGTTAAAATGACATTTACCGGTAAAGGTATTTTTCACCATTGAAAGCAATGCAAATGTGCAAAAACGCATCAAAAATGCTATGCGTGAACATAGCCCAAGGTGTGGAGGAGCATATTTTGGGGGGTTATTTATTTTGCCTTATATGGAAGTCATTGCACTGGAAAGGATGTTCCTTAACATTTTTTCCAGGAAAATCCATTTTGGTTTAGTTTTTGTATGGTTTATTGTGAGTCCGTAAAAGTGGCATAATACTCTGACAACATTGTTCACAGCAGTGACCTGGGAGTCAGAAATGCTTCCAGGGCTTTTCCCCATGCTGTTCCCATGTCATTTGAGCACTGTTCCAATCGATGTGAGAATTTTTTTGGCCCCCTGTAGACCTCCGGGGGGGGGGGGGGACGCTGGAAAAGTGCTTGAGTTTCCCATAGACTTACATTGGGCTCGTTGCTCGGGTCGAGCACCTGAGCATTCCAATTTGCTCGACCCAAGCAACGAACACCCGAGCATTTTAGTGCTCGCTCATTACTACTGAGGAACCTTTTTCTGACCCTTCCATAACTTTTGAGCTCCTGTCCTCATTACTGATGCTGGATGTACTGTACGTTAAGACTAAAGCCAATTGCAATCATCCCTGTCTCTTGAGGGTCATGAAGGGATCTTCTAAAATGGGTTTTATGTGAGCACACTTGAATGGGGCAGAACTACAATGCCATTCTTTCCATCATTAAAATTACAGTAATCGTAACCTTCATGAGAGTACCCTTCCTCTGCCTCATGGCTTGCAGCATTATCGATCTGGCAAGCTTCAGAGCAGCTCTTACAAGCTGCAAGTCCTGCACTCATTGCTAAGGAAATCTACCACCACTGATAGACTGCAAAAGTGGACAAGAACCTAGTCAATGAGCAGTAAATAAATAAATGTAATTTAATTTAAATTAAATATTAAATTAAAAATAACTCCTTTCTTGAGAACGGAGAGGATTTGTAATAACAAGTAAATCGTAAAGTTGCTTATTTTTACAATCATTTCGCAATTTTACCCATTTACCATGTTGAGACAACCCTCAAGAATGCCGCATTTAAACTGTCTTGTTAAGCTACTGCGACCTCCACCGCTCCTCCAAGGGGCATTTATACCATCTTGTTAAGCTACTGCGACCTGCACGTCTCTTCCAAGGGGCATTTAAACCATCTTGTTAAGGTACTGCGACCTCCACCGCTCTTACGAGGGGCATTTAAACCATCTTGTTAAGCTACTGCGACCTGCACGTCTCTTCCAAGGGGCAATTAATCCGTCTTCGTAAGCTACTGCGACTTGCAAGCCTATCCCAAGGGGCATTTAAACCCTCTTGTTAAGCTACTGCGACCTGCACGTCTCTTCCAAGGGGGATTTAAACCGTCTTGTTAAGCTACTGCGACCTGCACATGTCTTCCAAGGGGCATTTAAACCGTTTTGTTAAGCTACTGAGACCTCCACGTCTCTTCCAAGGGGCATTTAAACCGTCTTGTTAATCTACTGTAACCTCCACCACTTTTCCAAGGGGCATTTAAACCGTCTTGTTAATCTACTGTAACCTCCACCACTTTTCCAAGGGGCGCTTAAACCATCTTGTTAAGCTACTGCGACCTGCACGTCTCTTCCAAGGGGCATTTAATCCGTCTTGATAAGCTACTGCGACTTGCAAGCCTATCCCAAGGGGCATTTAAACCGTCTTGTTAAGCTACTGCGACCACCACGTCTCTTCCAAGGGGCATTTAAACCATCTTGTTAAGCTACTGCGACCTGCATGTCTCTACCAAGGGACATTTAAACCGTCTTGTTACGCTACTGCGACCTGCAAGTCTCTTCCAAGAGGCATTTAAACAGTCTTGTTAAGCTACTGCGAACTCCACCGCTCTTCCAAGGGGCATTTAAACTGTCTTGTTAAGCAACTGCGACCTGCACGTCTCTTCCAAGGGGCATTTAAACTGTCTTGTTAAGCTACTGCGAACTCCACCGCTCTTCCAAGGGGCATTTAAACTGTCTTGTTAAGCAACTGCGACCTGCATGTCTCTTCCAAGGGGCATTTAAATCGTCTTGGTAAGGTACTGAGACCTGCACGTCTCTTCCAAGGGGCATTTAAACTGTCTTATTAAGCTACTGCGACCTCCACCGCTCTTCCATGGGGCATTTAAACCATCTTGTTAAGCTACTGCGACCTGCACGTCTCTTCCAAGGGGCATTTAAACTGTTTAGTTAAGCTACTGCGACCTCCACCGCACTTCCAAGGGGCATTTTAACAGTCTTGTGAAGCTACTGCGACCTGCACGTCTCTTTCAAGGGGCATTTAAACTATCTTGTTAAGCTACTGCGACCTCCACCGCTCTTCCAAGGGGCATTTAAACCGTCTTGTTAAGCTACTGCGAACTGCACGTCTCTTCCAAGTGGCATTTAAACCGTCTTGTTAAGCTACTGCGACCTGCATGTCTCTTCCAAGGTGCATTTAAACTGTCTTGTTAAGCTACTGCGACCTGCACATCTCTTCCAAGGGGCATTTAAACCGTCTTATTAAACTTCTGCGACCTGCAAGCCTTTTCCAAGGGGCATTTAAACTGTCTTGTTAAGCTACTGCGACCTACACGTCTCTTCCAAGGGGCATTTAAACTGTCTTGTTAAGCTACTGCATCCTTCACCGCTCTTCCAAGGGGCATTTAAACCATCTTGTTAAGCTACTGCGACCTGCACGTCTCTTCCAAGGGGCATTTAAACTGTCTTGTTAAGCTACTGCGACCTGCACGTCTCTTCCAAGGGGCATTTAAACTGTCTTGTTAAGCTACTGCGACCTCCACCGCTCTTCCAAGGGGCATTTAAACCATCTTGTTAAGCTACTGTGACCTGCACGTCTCTTCCAAGGGGCATTTAAATTGTCTTGTTAAGCTACTGCGACCTGCACGTCTCTTCTAAGGGGCATTTAAACCGTCTTGTTAAGCTACTGCGACTTACACGTCTCTTCCAAGGGTCATTTAAAATGCTTTGTTAAGCTACTGCGACCTGCATGTCTCTTCCAAAGGGCATTTAAACCGTCTTGTTAAGCTACTGCGACCTGCACGTCTCTTCCAAGGGGCATTTAAACCATCTTGTTTAGCTGCTGCGACCTGCATGTCTCTTCCAAGGGGCATTTAAACCGTCTTGTTAAGCTACTGCGACCTCCACCGCTCTTCCAAGGGGCATTTAAACCGTCTTGTTAAGCTACTGCGACCTGCACGTCTCTTTCAAGGGGCATTTAACCTGTCTTGTTAAGCTACTGCGACCTGCACGTCTCTTCCAAGTGGCATTTAAATCGTCTTGGTAAGCTACGGCGACCTGCACGTCTCTTCCAAGGGGCATTTAAACTGTCTTGTTAAGCTACTGCGACCTCCACCGCTCTTCCATGGGGCATTTAAACCATCTTGTTAAGCTACTGCGACCTGCACGTCTCTTCCAAGGGGCATTTAAACTGTCTTGTTAAGCTACTGCGACATCCACCGCACTTCCAAGGGGCATTTAAACAGTCTTGTGAAGCTACTGCGACCTGCACGTCTCTTTCAAGGGGCATTTAAACTCTCTTGTTAAGCTACTGCGACCTCCACCGCTCTTCCAAGGGGCAATTAAACCGTCTTGTTAAGCTACTGCGAACTGCACGTCTCTTCCAAGTGGCATTTAAACAGTCTTGTTAAGCTACTGCGACCTGCACGTCTCTTCCAAGGTGCATTTAAACTGTCTTGTTAAGCTACTGCGACCTCCACCTCTCTTCCAAGGGGCATTTAAACCGTCTTATTAAGCTACTGCGACCTGCACATCTCTTCCAAGGGGCATTTAAACCGTCTTATTAAACTTCTGCGACCTGCAAGCCTCTTCCAAGGGGCATTTAAACTGTCTTGTTAAGCTACTGCGACCTACACGTCTCTTCCAAAGGGCATTTAAACTGTCTTGTTAAGCTACTGCATCCTTCACCGCTCTTCCAAGGGGCATTTAAACCATCTTGTTAAGCTACTGCGACCTGCACGTCTCTTCCATGGGGCATTTAAACCGTCTTGTTAAGCTACTGCGACCTGTATGTCTCTACCAAGGGACATTTAAACCGTCTTGTTAAGCTGCTGCGACCTGCATGTCTCTTCCAAGGGGCATTTAAACTGTCTTGTTAAGCAACTGCGACCTGCACGTCTCTTCCAAGGGGCATTTAAATCGTCTTGGTAAGCTACTGCGACCTGCACGTCTCTTCCAAGGGGCATTTAAACTGTCTTGTTAAGCTACTGCGACCTCCACCGGTCTTCAAAGGGGCATTTAAACGGTCTTATTAAGCTACTGCGACCTCCACCGCTCTTCCAAGGGGCATTTAAACCATCTTGTTAAGCTACTGCGACCTGCACGTCTCTTCCAAGGGGCATTTAAACTGTCTTGTTAAGCTACTGCGACTTGCACGTCTCTTCCAAGGGGCATTTAAACAGTCTTGTTAAGCTTCTGCGACCTGCACGTCTCTTCCAAGGGGCATGTAAACCGTCTTTTTAAGCTACTGCGACTTGAACGTCTCTTCCAAGGGACATTTAAACAGTCTTGTTAAGCTACTGTAACCTCCACCACTTTTCCAAGGGGCATCTAAACCGTCTTGTTAAGCTACTGCGACCTGCACGTCTCTTTCAAGGGGCATTTAAACCGTCTTGTTAAGCTACTGCGACCTGCATGTCTCTTCCAAGGGGCATTTAAAACGTCTTGTTAAGCTACTGCGACCTGCACGTCTCTTTCAAGGGGCATTTAAACTGTCTTGTTAAGCTACTGCGACCTCAACCGCTCTTCCAAGGGGCATTTAAACCGTCTTGTTAATCTACTGCGACCTGCACGTCTCTTCCAAGTGGCATTTAAACCGTCTTGTTAAGCTTCTGCGACCTGCAAGTCTCTTCCAAGGGGCATTTAAACTGTCTTGTTAAGCTACTGCGACCTCCACCTCTCTTCCAAGGGGCATTTAAACCATCTTGTTAAGCTACTGCGACCTGCACGTCTCTTTCAAGGGGCATTTAAACTGTCTTGTTAAGCTACTGCGACCTCAACCGCTCTTCCAAGGGGCATTTAAACCGTCTTGTTAATCTACTGCGACCTGCACGTCTCTTCCAAGTGGCATTTAAACCGTCTTGTTAAGCTTCTGCGACCTGCAAGTCTCTTCCAAGGGGCATTTAAACTGTCTTGTTAAGCTACTGCGACCTCCACCTCTCTTCCAAGGGGCATTTAAACCGTCTTGTTAAGCTACTGCGACCTGCACGTCTCTTCCAAGGGGCATTTAATCCATCTTGATAAGCTACTGCGACTTGCAAGCCTATCCCAAGGGGCATTTAAACCGTCTTGTTAAGCTACTGCGACCACCACGTCTCTTCCAAGGGGCATTTAAACCATCTTGTTAAGCTACTGCGACCTGCATGTCTCTACCAAGGG
Source organism: Phyllobates terribilis (assembly GCF_046119375.1). Classification (NCBI taxonomy): domain Eukaryota; kingdom Metazoa; phylum Chordata; class Amphibia; order Anura; family Dendrobatidae; genus Phyllobates; species Phyllobates terribilis. Next base: position 31,975,055 of record NW_027362775.1, read on the forward strand.
ACATTTAAACCGTCTTGTTACGCTACTGCAACCTGCAAGTCTCTTCCAAGAGGCATTTAAACAGTCTTGTTAAGCTACTGCGAACTCCACAGCTCTTCCAAGGGGCATTTAAACTGTCTTGTTAAGCAACTGCGACCTGCACGTCTCTTCCAAGGGGCATTTAAACTGTCTTGTTAAGCTACTGCGAACTCCACCGCTCTTCCAAGGGGCATTTAAACTGTCTTGTTAAGCAACTGCGACCTGCACGTCTCTTCCAAGGGGCATTTAAATCGTCTTGGTAAGGTACTGAGACCTGCACGTCTCTTCCAAGGGGCATTTAAACTGTCTTATTAAGCTACTGCGACCTCCACCGCTCTTCCATGGGGCATTTAAACCATCTTGTTAAGCTACTGCGACCTGCACGTCTCTTCCAAGGGGCATTTAAACTGTTTAGTTAAGCTACTGCGACCTCCACCGCACTTCCAAGGGGCATTTTAACAGTCTTGTGAAGCTACTGCGACCTGCACGTCTCTTTCAAGGGGCATTTAAACTATCTTGTTAAGCTACTGCGACCTCCACCGCTCTTCCAAGGGGCATTTAAACCGTCTTGTTAAGCTACTGCGATCTGCACGTCTCTTCCAAGTGGCATTTAAACCGTCTTGTTAAGCTACTGCGACCTGCATGTCTCTTCCAAGGTGCATTTAAACTGTCTTGTTAAGCTACTGCGACCTCCACCTCTCTTCCAAGGGGCATTTAAACCGTCTTATTAAGCTACTGCGACCTGCACATCTCTTCCAAGGGGCATTTAAACCGTCTTATTAAACTTCTGCGACCTGCAAGCCTTTTCCAAGGGGCATTTAAACTGTCTTGTTAAGCTACTGCGACCTACACGTCTCTTCCAAGGGGCATTTAAACTGTCTTGTTAAGCTACTGCATCCTTCACCGCTCTTCCAAGGGGCATTTAAACCATCTTGTTAAGCTACTGCGACCTGCACGTCTCTTCCAAGGGGCATTTAAACTGTCTTGTTAAGCTACTGCGACTTGCACGTCTCTTCCAAGGGGCATTTAAACAGTCTTGTTAAGCTTCTGCGACCTGCACGTCTCTTCCAAGGGGCATGTAAACCGTCTTTTTAAGCTACTGCGACTTGAACGTCTCTTCCAAGGGACATTTAAACAGTCTTGTTAAGCTACTGTAACCTCCACCACTTTTCCAAGGGGCATCTAAACCGTCTTGTTAAGCTACTGCGACCTGCACGTCTCTTTCAAGGGGCATTTAAACCGTCTTGTTAAGCTACTGCGACCTGCATGTCTCTTCCAAGGGGCATTTAAAACGTCTTGTTAAGCTACTGCGACCTGCACGTCTCTTTCAAGGGGCATTTAAACTGTCTTGTTAAGCTACTGCGACCTCAACCGCTCTTCCAAGGGGCATTTAAACCGTCTTGTTAATCTACTGCGACCTGCACGTCTCTTCCAAGTGGCATTTAAACCGTCTTGTTAAGCTTCTGCGACCTGCAAGTCTCTTCCAAGGGGCATTTAAACTGTCTTGTTAAGCTACTGCGACCTCCACCTCTCTTCCAAGGGGCATTTAAACCGTCTTGTTAAGCTACTGCGACCTGCACGTCTCTTTCAAGGGGCATTTAAACTGTCTTGTTAAGCTACTGCGACCTCAACCGCTCTTCCAAGGGGCATTTAAACCGTCTTGTTAATCTACTGCGACCTGCACGTCTCTTCCAAGTGGCATTTAAACCGTCTTGTTAAGCTTCTGCGACCTGCAAGTCTCTTCCAAGGGGCATTTAAACTGTCTTGTTAAGCTACTGCGACCTCCACCTCTCTTCCAAGGGGCATTTAAACCGTCTTGTTAAGCTACTGCGACCTGCACGTCTCTTCCAAGGGGCATTTAATCCATCTTGATAAGCTACTGCGACTTGCAAGCCTATCCCAAGGGGCATTTAAACCGTCTTGTTAAGCTACTGCGACCACCACGTCTCTTCCAAGGGGCATTTAAACCATCTTGTTAAGCTACTGCGACCTGCATGTCTCTACCAAGGGACATTTAAACCGTCTTGTTACGCTACTGCAACCTGCAAGTCTCTTCCAAGAGGCATTTAAACAGTCTTGTTAAGCTACTGCGAACTCCACCGCTCTTCCAAGGGGCATTTAAACTGTCTTGTTAAGCAACTGCGACCTGCACGTCTCTTCCAAGGGGCATTTAAACTGTCTTGTTAAGCTACTGCGAACTCCACCGCTCTTCCAAGGGGCATTTAAACTGTCTTGTTAAGCAACTGCGACCTGCACGTCTCTTCCAAGGGGCATTTAAATCGTCTTGGTAAGGTACTGAGACCTGCACGTCTCTTCCAAGGGGCATTTAAACTGTCTTATTAAGCTACTGCGACCTCCACCGCTCTTCCATGGGGCATTTAAACCATCTTGTTAAGCTACTGCGACCTGCACGTCTCTTCCAAGGGGCATTTAAACTGTTTAGTTAAGCTACTGCGACCTCCACCGCACTTCCAAGGGGCATTTTAACAGTCTTGTGAAGCTACTGCGACCTGCACGTCTCTTTCAAGGGGCATTTAAACTATCTTGTTAAGCTACTGCGACCTCCACCGCTCTTCCAAGGGGCATTTAAACCGTCTTGTTAAGCTACTGCGATCTGCACGTCTCTTCCAAGTGGCATTTAAACCGTCTTGTTAAGCTACTGCGACCTGCATGTCTCTTCCAAGGTGCATTTAAACTGTCTTGTTAAGCTACTGCGACCTCCACCTCTCTTCCAAGGGGCATTTAAACCGTCTTATTAAGCTACTGCGACCTGCACATCTCTTCCAAGGGGCATTTAAACCGTCTTATTAAACTTCTGCGACCTGCAAGCCTTTTCCAAGGGGCATTTAAACTGTCTTGTTAAGCTACTGCGACCTACACGTCTCTTCCAAGGGGCATTTAAACTGTCTTGTTAAGCTACTGCATCCTTCACCGCTCTTCCAAGGGGCATTTAAACCATCTTGTTAAGCTACTGCGACCTGCACGTCTCTTCCAAGGGGCATTTAAACTGTCTTGTTAAGCTACTGCGACCTGCACGTCTCTTCCAAGGAGCATTTAAACTGTCTTGTTAAGCTACTGCGACCTCCACCGCTCTTCCAAGGGGCATTTAAACCATCTTGTTAAGCTACTGTGACCTGCACGTCTCTTCCAAGGGGCATTTAAATTGTCTTGTTAAGCTACTGCGACCTGCACGTCTCTTCTAAGGGGCATTTAAACCGTCTTGTTAAGCTACTGCGACTTACACGTCTCTTCCAAGGGTCATTTAAAATGCTTTGTTAAGCTACTGCGACCTGCATGTCTCTTCCAAAGGGCATTTAAACCGTCTTGGTAAGCTACTGCGACCTGCACGTCTCTTCCAAGGGGCATTTAAACCATCTTGTTTAGCTGCTGCGACCTGCATGTCTCTTCCAAGGGGCATTTAAACCGTCTTGTTAAGCTACTGCGACCTCCACCGCTCTTCCAAGGGGCATTTAAACCGTCTTGTTAAGCTACTGCGACCTGCACGTCTCTTTCAAGGGGCATTTAACCTGTCTTGTTAAGCTACTGCGACCTGCACGTCTCTTCCAAGTGGCATTTAAATCGTCTTGGTAAGCTACGGCGACCTGCACGTCTCTTCCAAGGGGCATTTAAACTGTCTTGTTAAGCTACTGCGACCTCCACCGCTCTTCCATGGGGCATTTAAACCATCTTGTTAAGCTACTGCGACCTGCACGTCTCTTCCAAGGGGCATTTAAACTCTCTTGTTAAGCTACTGCGACCTCCACCGCACTTCCAAGGGGCATTTAAACAGTCTTGTGAAGCTACTGCGACCTGCACGTCTCTTTCAAGGGGCATTTAAACTCTCTTGTTAAGCTACTGCGACCTCCACCGCTCTTCCAAGGGGCAATTAAACCGTCTTGTTAAGCTACTGCGAACTGCACGTCTCTTCCAAGTGGCATTTAAACAGTCTTGTTAAGCTACTGCGACCTGCACGTCTCTTCCAAGGTGCATTTAAACTGTCTTGTTAAGCTACTGCGACCTCCACCTCTCTTCCAAGGGGCATTTAAACCGTCTTATTAAGCTACTGCGACCTGCACATCTCTTCCAAGGGGCATTTAAACCGTCTTATTAAACTTCTGCGACCTGCAAGCCTCTTCCAAGGGGCATTTAAACTGTCTTGTTAAGCTACTGCGACCTACACGTCTCTTCCAAAGGGCATTTAAACTGTCTTGTTAAGCTACTGCATCCTTCACCGCTCTTCCAAGGGGCATTTAAACCATCTTGTTAAGCTACTGCGACCTGCACGTCTCTTCCATGGGGCATTTAAACCGTCTTGTTAAGCTACTGCGACCTGCATGTCTCTACCAAGGGACATTTAAACCGTCTTGTTAAGCTGCTGCGACCTGCATGTCTCTTCCAAGGGGCATTTAAACTGTCTTGTTAAGCAACTGCGACCTGCACGTCTCTTCCAAGGGGCATTTAAATCGTCTTGGTAAGCTACTGCGACCTGCACGTCTCTTCCAAGGGGCATTTAAACTGTCTTGTTAAGCTACTGCGACCTCCACCGGTCTTCAAAGGGGCATTTAAACGGTCTTATTAAGCTACTGCGACCTCCACCGCTCTTCCAAGGGGCATTTAAACCATCTTGTTAAGCTACTGCGACCTGCACGTCTCTTCCAAGGGGCATTTAAACTGTCTTGTTAAGCTACTGCGACCTGCACGTCTCTTATAAGTGGCATTTAAACCATGTTGTTAAGCTACTGCGACTTGCACGTCTCTTCCAAGGGGCATTTAAACCGTCTTGTTAAGCTTCTGCGACCTGCACGTCTCTTCCAAGGGGCATGTAAACCGTCTTTTTAAGCTACTGCGACTTGAACGTCTCTTCCAAGGGACATTTAAACAGTCTTGTTAAGCTACTGTAACCTCCACCACTTTTCCAAGGGGCATCTAAACCGTCTTGTTAAGCTACTGCGACCTGCACGTCTCTTTCAAGGGGCATTTAAACCGTCTTGTTAAGCTACTGCGACCTGCATGTCTCTTCCAAGGGGCATTTAAAACGTCCTGTTAAGCTACTGCGACCTGCACGTCTCTTTCAAGGGGCATTTAAACTGTCTTGTTAAGCTACTGCGACCTCAACCGCTCTTCCAAGGGGCATTTAAACCGTCTTGTTAATCTACTGCGACCTGCACGTCTCTTCCAATTGGCATTTAAACCGTCTTGTTAAGCTACTGCGACCTGCAAGTCTCTTCCAAGGGGCATTTAAACTGTCTTGTTAAGCTACTGCGACCTCCACCTCTCTTCCAAGGGGCATTTAAAACGTCTTGTTAAGCTGCTGCGACCTGCACGTCTCTTCCAAGGGGCAATTAATCCGTCTTGATAAGCTACTGCGACTTGCAAGCCTATCCCAAGGGGCATTTAAACCGTCTTGTTAAGCTACTGCGACCACCACGTCTCTTCCAAGGGGCATTTAAACCATCTTGTTAAGCTACTGCGACCTGCATGTCTCTACCAAGGGACATTTAAACCGTCTTGTTAAGCTACTGCGACCTGCAAGTCTCTTCCAAGAGGCATTTAAACAGTCTTGTTAAGCTACTGCGAACTCCACCGCTCTTCCAAGGGGCATTTAAACTGTCTTGTTAAGCAACTGTGACCTGCACGTCTCTTCCAAGGGGCATTTAAACTGTTTAGTTAAGCTACTGCGACCTCCACCGCACTTCCAAGGGGCATTTTAACAGTCTTGTGAAGCTACTGCGACCTGCACGTCTCTTTCAAGGGGCATTTAACCTGTCTTGTTAAGCTACTGCGACCTGCACGTCTCTTCCAAGTGGCATTTAAATCGTCTTGGTAAGATACGGCGACCTGCACGTCTCTTCCAAGGGGCATTTAAACTGTCTTGTAAAGCTACTGCGACCTCCACCGCACTTCCAAGGGGCATTTAAACAGTCTTGTGAAGCTACTGCGACCTGCACGTCTCTTTCAAGGGGCATTTAAACTCTCTTGTTAAGCTACTGCGACCTCCACCGCTCTTCCAAGGGGCAATTAAACAGTCTTGTTAAGCTACTGCGAACTGCACGTCTCTTCCAAGGGGCATTTAAACTGTCTTGTTAAGCTACTGCGACCTCCACCGCACTTCCAAGGGGCATTTAAACAGTCTTGTGAAGCTACTGCGACCTGCACGTCTCTTTCAAGGGGCATTTAAACTCTCTTGTTAAGCTACTGCGACCTCCACCGCTCTTCCAAGGGGCAATTAAACAGTCTTGTTAAGCTACTGCGAACTGCACGTCTCTTCCAAGTGGCATTTAAACAGTCTTGTTAAGCTACTGCGACCTGCACGTTTCTTCCAAGGTGCATTTAAACTGTCTTGTTAAGCTACTGCGACCTCCACCTCTCTTCCAAGGGGCATTTAAACCGTCTTATTAAGCTACTGCGACCTGTACATCTCTTCCAAGGGGCATTTAAACCGTCTTATTAAACTTCTGCGACCTGCAAGCCTCTTCTAAGGGGCATTTAAACTGTCTTGTTAAGCTACTGCGACCTACACGTCTCTTCCAAGGGGCATTTAAACTGTCTTGTTAAGCTACTGCATCCTTCACCGCTCTTCCAAGGGGCATTTAAACCATCTTGTTAAGCTACTGCGACCTGCACGTCTCTTCCATGGGGCATTTAAACCGTCTTGTTAAGCTACTGCGACCTGCATGTCTCTACTAAGGGACATTTAAACCGTCTTGTTAAGCTGCTGCGACCTGCATGTCTCTTCCAAGGGGCATTTAAACTGTCTTGTTAAGCAACTGCGACCTGCACGTCTCTTCCAAGGGGCATTTAAATCGTCTTGGTAAGCTACTGCGAACTCCACGTCTCTTCCAAGGGGCATTTAAACTGTCTTGTTAAGCTACTGCGAACTCCACCGGTCTTCAAAGGAGCATTTAAACGGTCTTATTAAGCTACTGCGACCTCCACCGCTCTTCCAAGGGGCATTTAAACCATCTTGTTAAGCTACTGCGACCTGCACGTCTCTTCCAAGGGGCATTTAAACTGTCTTGTTAAGCTACTGCGACCTGCACGTCTCTTATAAGTGGCATTTAAACCATGTTGTTAAGCTACTGCAACTTGCACGTCTCTTCCAAGGGGCATTTAAACCATCTTGTTAAGCTTCTGCGACCTGCACGTCTCTTCCAAGGGGCATGTAAACCGTCTTTTTAAGCTACTGCGACTTGAACGTCTCTTCCAAGGGACATTTAAACAGTCTTGTTAAGCTACTGTAACCTCCACCACTTTTCCAAGGGGCATCTAAACCGTCTTGTTAAGCTACTGCGACCTGCACGTCTCTTCCAAGGGGCATTTAAATCGTCTTGGTAAGCTACTGCGAACTGCACGTCTCTTCCAAGGGGCATTTAAACTGTCTTGTTAAGCTACTGCGAACTCCACCGGTCTTCAAAGGAGCATTTAAACGGTCTTATTAAGCTACTGTGACCTCCACCGCTCTTCCAAGGGGCATTTAAACCATCTTGTTAAGCTACTGTGACCTGCACGTCTCTTCCAAGGGGCATTTAAACTGTCTTGTTAAGCTACTGCGACCTGCACGTCTCTTATAAGTGGCATTTAAACCATGTTGTTAAGCTACTGCAACTTGCACGTCTCTTCCAAGGGGCATTTAAACCATCTTGTTAAGCTTCTGCGACCTGCACGTCTCTTCCAAGGGGCATGTAAACCGTCTTTTTAAGCTACTGCGACTTGAACGTCTCTTCCAAGGGACATTTAAACAGTCTTGTTAAGCTACTGTAACCTCCACCACTTTTCCAAGGAGCATCTAAACCGTCTTGTTAAGCTACTGCGACCTGCACGTCTCTTTCAAGGGGCATTTAAACCATCTTGTTAAGCTACTGCGACCTGCATGTCTCTTCCAAGGGACATTTAAAACGTCTTGTTAAGCTACTGCGACCTGCACGTCTCTTTCAAGGGGCATTTAAACTGTCTTGTTAAGCTACTGCGACCTCAACCGCTCTTCCAAGGGGCATTTAAACCGTCTTGTTAATCTACTGCGACCTGCACGTCTCTTCCAAGTGGCATTTAAACCGTCTTGTTAAGCTACTGCGACCTGCAAGTCTCTTCCAAGGGGCATTTAAACTGTCTTGTTAAGCTACTGCGACCTCCACCTCTCTTCCAAGGGGCATTTAAACCGTCTTGTTAAGCTACTGCGACCTCCACCTCTCTTCCAAGGGGCATTTAAACCGTCTTGTTAAGCTACTGCGACCTGCAAGTCTCTTCCAAGGCTCATTTAAACCGTCTTTTTAAGCTACTGCGACTTGAACGTCTCTTCCAAGGGGCATTTAAACCGTCTTGTTAAGCTACCGTAACCTCCACCACTTTTCCAAGGGGCATCTAAACAGTCTTGTTAAGCTACTGCGACCTGCACGTCTCTTCCAAGGGGCATTTAAACCGTCTTGTTAAGCTACTGCGACCTCGACCTCTCTTCCAAGGGGCATTTAAACAGTCTTGTTAAGCTACTGCGACCTGCATGTCTCTTGCAAGGGGCATTTAAAACGTCTTGTTAAGCTACTGTGACCTGCACGTCTCTTCCATGGGGCATTTAAACCCTCTTGTTAAGCTCCTGCGACCTGCACGTCCCTTGAAATGGGCATTTAAACCCTCTTGTTAAGCTACTGCGACCTGCACGTCTCTTCCAAGGGGCATTTAAATTGTCTTGTTAAGCTACTGCGACCTGCACGTCTCTTCTAAGGGGCATTTAAACCGTCTTGTTAAGCTACTGCGACTTACACGTCTCTTCCAAGGGTCATTTAAAATGCTTTGTTAAGCTACTGCGACCTGCATGTCTCTTCCAAAGGGCATTTAAACCGTCTTGTTAAGCTACTGCGACCTGCACGTCTCTTCCAAGGGGCATTTAAACCATCTTGTTTAGCTGCTGCGACCTGCATGTCTCTTCCAAGGGGCATTTAAACCGTCTTGTTAAGCTACTGCGACCTCCACCGCTCTTCCAAGGGGCATTTAAACCGTCTTGTTAAGCTACTGCGACCTGCACGTCTCTTTCAAGGGGCATTTAACCTGTCTTGTTAAGCTACTGCGACCTGCACGTCTCTTCCAAGTGGCATTTAAATCGTCTTGGTAAGCTACGGCGACCTGCACGTCTCTTCCAAGGGGCATTTAAACTGTCTTGTTAAGCTACTGCGACCTCCACCGCTCTTCCATGGGGCATTTAAACCATCTTGTTAAGCTACTGCGACCTGCACGTCTCTTCCAAGGGGCATTTAAACTGTCTTGTTAAGCTACTGCGACCTCCACCGCACTTCCAAGGGGCATTTAAACAGTCTTGTGAAGCTACTGCGACCTGCACGTCTCTTTCAAGGGGCATTTAAACTCTCTTGTTAAGCTACTGCGACCTCCACCGCTCTTCCAAGGGGCAATTAAACAGTCTTTTTAAGCTACTGCGAACTGCACGTCTCTTCCAAGTGGCATTTAAACAGTCTTGTTAAGCTACTGCGACCTGCACGTCTCTTCCAAGGTGCATTTAAACTGTCTTGTTAAGCTACTGCGACCTCCACCTCTCTTCCAAGGGGCATTTAAACCGTCTTATTAAGCTACTGCGACCTGCACGTCTCTTTCAAGGGGCATATAAACCGTCTTGTTAAGCTACTGCGACCTGCATGTCTCTTCCAAGGGGCATTTAAAACGTCTTGTTAAGCTACTGCGACCTGCACGTCTCTTTCAAGGGGCATTTAAACTGTCTTGTTAAGCTACTGCGACCTCAACCGCTCTTCCAAGGGGCATTTAAACCGTCTTGTTAATCTACTGCGACCTGCACGTCTCTTCCAAGTGGCATTTAAACCGTCTTGTTAAGCTACTGCGACCTGCAAGTCTCTTCCAAGTGGCATTTAAACTGTCTTGTTAAGCTACTGCGACCTCCACCTCTCTTCCAAGGGGCATTTAAACCGTCTTGTTAAGCTACTGCGACCTCCACCTCTCTTCCAAGGGGCATTTAAACAGTCTTGTTAAGCTACTGCGACCTGCAAGTCTCTTCCAAGGCTCATTTAAACCGTCTTTTTAAGCTACTGCGACTTGAACGTCTCTTCCAAGGGGCATTTAAACCGTCTTGTTAAGCTACCGTAACCTCCACCACTTTTCCAAGGGGCATCTAAACAGTCTTTTTAAGCTACTGCGACCTGCACGTCTCTTCCAAGGGGCATTTAAACCGTCTTGTTAAGCTACTGCGACCTCGACCTCTCTTCCAAGGGGCATATAAACAGTCTTGTTAAGCTACTGCGACCTGCATGTCTCTTCCAAGGGGCATTTAAAACGTCTTGTTAAGCTACTGTGACCTGCACGTCTCTTCCATGGGGCATTTAAACCCTCTTGTTAAGCTCCTGCGACCTGCACGTCCCTTGAAACGGGCATTTAAACCCTCTTGTTAAGCTACTGCGACCTGCACGTCTCTTCCAAGGGGCATTTAAATTGTCTTGTTAAGCTACTGCGACCTGCACGTCTCTTCTAAGGGGCATTTAAACCGTCTTGTTAAGCTACTGCGACTTACACGTCTCTTCCAAGGGTCATTTAAAATGCTTTGTTAAGCTACTGCGACCTGCATGTCTCTTCCAAAGGGCATTTAAACCGTCTTGTTAAGCTACTGCGACCTGCACGTCTCTTCCAAGGGGCATTTAAACCATCTTGTTTAGCTGCTGCGACCTGCACGTCTCTTTCAAGGGGCATTTAACCTGTCTTGTTAAGCTACTGCGACCTGCACGTCTCTTCCAAGTGGCATTTAAATCGTCTTGGTAAGATACGGCGACCTGCACGTCTCTTCCAAGGGGCATTTAAACTGTCTTGTAAAGCTACTGCGACCTCCACCGCACTTCCAAGGGGCATTTAAACAGTCTTGTGAAGCTACTGCGACCTGCACGTCTCTTTCAAGGGGCATTTAAACTCTCTTGTTAAGCTACTGCGACCTCCACCGCTCTTCCAAGGGGCAATTAAACAGTCTTGTTAAGCTACTGCGAACTGCACGTCTCTTCCAAGGGGCATTTAAACTGTCTTGTTAAGCTACTGCGACCTCCACCGCACTTCCAAGGGGCATTTAAACAGTCTTGTGAAGCTACTGCGACCTGCACGTCTCTTTCAAGGGGCATTTAAACTCTCTTGTTAAGCTACTGCGACCTCCACCGCTCTTCCAAGGGGCAATTAAACAGTCTTGTTAAGCTACTGCGAACTGCACGTCTCTTCCAAGTGGCATTTAAACAGTCTTGTTAAGCTACTGCGACCTGCACGTCTCTTCCAAGGTGCATTTAAACTGTCTTGTTAAGCTACTGCGACCTCCACCTCTCTTCCAAGGGGCATTTAAACCGTCTTATTAAGCTACTGCGACCTGTACATCTCTTCCAAGGGGCATTTAAACCGTCTTATTAAACTTCTGCGACCTGCAAGCCTCTTCTAAGGGGCATTTAAACTGTCTTGTTAAGCTACTGCGACCTACACGTCTCTTCCAAGGGGCATTTAAACTGTCTTGTTAAGCTACTGCATCCTTCACCGCTCTTCCAAGGGGCATTTAAACCATCTTGTTAAGCTACTGCGACCTGCACGTCTCTTCCATGGGGCATTTAAACCGTCTTGTTAAGCTACTGCGACCTGCATGTCTCTACTAAGGGACATTTAAATCGTCTTGGTAAGCTACTGCGAACTCCACGTCTCTTCCAAGGGGCATTTAAACTGTCTTGTTAAGCTACTGCGAACTCCACCGGTCTTCAAAGGAGCATTTAAACGGTCTTATTAAGCTACTGCGACCTCCACCGCTCTTCCAAGGGGCATTTAAACCATCTTGTTAAGCTACTGCGACCTGCACGTCTCTTCCAAGGGGCATTTAAACTGTCTTGTTAAGCTACTGCGACCTGCACGTCTCTTATAAGTGGCATTTAAACCATGTTGTTAAGCTACTGCAACTTGCACGTCTCTTCCAAGGGGCATTTAAACCATCTTGTTAAGCTTCTGCGACCTGCACGTCTCTTCCAAGGGGCATGTAAACCGTCTTTTTAAGCTACTGCGACTTGAACGTCTCTTCCAAGGGACATTTAAACAGTCTTGTTAAGCTACTGTAACCTCCACCACTTTTCCAAGGGGCATCTAAACCGTCTTGTTAAGCTACTGCGACCTGCACGTCTCTTCCAAGGGGCATTTAAATCGTCTTGGTAAGCTACTGCGAACTGCACGTCTCTTCCAAGGGGCATTTAAACTGTCTTGTTAAGCTACTGCGAACTCCACCGGTCTTCAAAGGAGCATTTAAACGGTCTTATTAAGCTACTGTGACCTCCACCGCTCTTCCAAGGGGCATTTAAACCATCTTGTTAAGCTACTGCGACCTGCACGTCTCTTCCAAGGGGCATTTAAACTGTCTTGTTAAGCTACTGCGACCTGCACGTCTCTTATAAGTGGCATTTAAACCATGTTGTTAAGCTACTGCAACTTGCACGTCTCTTCCAAGGGGCATTTAAACCATCTTGTTAAGCTTCTGCGACCTGCACGTCTCTTCCAAGGGGCATGTAAACCGTCTTTTTAAGCTACTGCGACTTGAACGTCTCTTCCAAGGGACATTTAAACAGTCTTGTTAAGCTACTGTAACCTCCACCACTTTTCCAAGGGGCATCTAAACCGTCTTGTTAAGCTACTGCGACCTGCACGTCTCTTTCAAGGGGCATTTAAACCATCTTGTTAAGCTACTGCGACCTGCATGTCTCTTCCAAGGGACATTTAAAACGTCTTGTTAAGCTACTGCGACCTGCACGTCTCTTTCAAGGGGCATTTAAACTGTCTTGTTAAGCTACTGCGACCTCAAGCGCTCTTCCAAGGGGCATTTAAACCGTCTTGTTAATCTACTGCGACCTGCACGTCTCTTCCAAGTGGCATTTAAACCGTCTTGTTAAGCTACTGCGACCTGCAAGTCTCTTCCAAGGGGCATTTAAACTGTCTTGTTAAGCTACTGCGACCTCCACCTCTCTTCCAAGGGGCATTTAAACCGTCTTGTTAAGCTACTGCGACCTCCACCTCTCTTCCAAGGGGCATTTAAACCGTCTTGTTAAGCTACTGCGACCTGCAAGTCTCTTCCAAGGCTCATTTAAACCGTCTTTTTAAGCTACTGCGACTTGAACGTCTCTTCCAAGGGGCATTTAAACCGTCTTGTTAAGCTACCGTAACCTCCACCACTTTTCCAAGGGGCATCTAAACAGTCTTGTTAAGCTACTGCGACCTGCACGTCTCTTCCAAGGGGCATTTAAACCGTCTTGTTAAGCTACTGCGACCTCGACCTCTCTTCCAAGGGGCATTTAAACAGTCTTGTTAAGCTACTGCGACCTGCATGTCTCTTCCAAGGGGCATTTAAAACGTCTTGTTAAGCTACTGTGACCTGCACGTCTCTTCCATGGGGCATTTAAACCCTCTTGTTAAGCTCCTGCGACCTGCACGTCCCTTGAAATGGGCATTTAAACCCTCTTGTTAAGCTACTGCGACCTGCACGTCTCTTCCAAGGGGCATTTAAATTGTCTTGTTAAGCTACTGCGACCTGCACGTCTCTTCTAAGGGGCATTTAAACCGTCTTGTTAAGCTACTGCGACTTACACGTCTCTTCCAAGGGTCATTTAAAATGCTTTGTTAAGCTACTGCGACCTGCATGTCTCTTCCAAAGGGCATTTAAACCGTCTTGTTAAGCTACTGCGACCTGCACGTCTCTTCCAAGGGGCATTTAAACCATCTTGTTTAGCTGCTGCGACCTGCATGTCTCTTCCAAGGGGCATTTAAACCGTCTTGTTAAGCTACTGCGACCTCCACCGCTCTTCCAAGGGGCATTTAAACCGTCTTGTTAAGCTACTGCGACCTGCACGTCTCTTTCAAGGGGCATTTAACCTGTCTTGTTAAGCTACTGCGACCTGCACGTCTCTTCCAAGTGGCATTTAAATCATCTTGGTAAGCTACGGCGACCTGCACGTCTCTTCCAAGGGGCATTTAAACTGTCTTGTTAAGCTACTGCGACCTCCACCGCTCTTCCATGGGGCATTTAAACCATCTTGTTAAGCTACTGCGACCTGCACGTCTCTTCCAAGGGGCATTTAAACTGTCTTGTTAAGCTACTGCGACCTCCACCGCACTTCCAAGGGGCATTTAAACCGTCTTGTGAAGCTACTGCGACCTGCACGTCTCTTTCAAGGGGCATTTAAACTCTCTTGTTAAGCTACTGCGACCTCCACCGCTCTTCCAAGGGGCAATTAAACAGTCTTTTTAAGCTACTGCGAACTGCACGTCTCTTCCAAGTGGCATTTAAACAGTCTTGTTAAGCTACTGCGACCTGCACGTCTCTTCCAAGGTGCATTTAAACTGTCTTGTTAAGCTACTGCGACCTCCACCTCTCTTCCAAGGGGCATTTAAACCGTCTTATTAAGCTACTGCGACCTGCACGTCTCTTTCAAGGGGCATATAAACCGTCTTGTTAAGCTACTGCGACCTGCATGTCTCTTCCAAGGGGCATTTAAAACGTCTTGTTAAGCTACTGCGACCTGCACGTCTCTTTCAAGGGGCATTTAAACTGTCTTGTTAAGCTACTGCGACCTCAACCGCTCTTCCAAGGGGCATTTAAACCGTCTTGTTAATCTACTGCGACCTGCACGTCTCTTCCAAGTGGCATTTAAACCGTCTTGTTAAGCTACTGCGACCTGCAAGTCTCTTCCAAGGGGCATTTAAACTGTCTTGTTAAGCTACTGCGACCTCCACCTCTCTTCCAAGGGGCATTTAAACCGTCTTGTTAAGCTACTGCGACCTCCACCTCTCTTCCAAGGGGCATTTAAACAGTCTTGTTAAGCTACTGCGACCTGCAAGTCTCTTCCAAGGCTCATTTAAACCGTCTTTTTAAGCTACTGCGACTTGAACGTCTCTTCCAAGGGGCATTTAAACCGTCTTGTTAAGCTACCGTAACCTCCACCACTTTTCCAAGGGGCATCTAAACAGTCTTGTTAAGCTACTGCGACCTGCACGTCTCTTCCAAGGGGCATTTAAACCGTCTTGTTAAGCTACTGCGACCTCGACCTCTCTTCCAAGGGGCATTTAAACAGTCTTGTTAAGCTACTGCGACCTGCATGTCTCTTCCAAGGGGCATTTAAAACGTCTTGTTAAGCTACTGTGACCTGCACGTCTCTTCCATGGGGCATTTAAACCCTCTTGTTAAGCTCCTGCGACCTGCACGTCCCTTGAAACGGGCATTTAAACCCTCTTGTTAAGCTACTGCGACCTGCACGTCTCTTCCAAGGGGCATTTAAATTGTCTTGTTAAGCTACTGCGACCTGCACGTCTCTTCTAAGGGGCATTTAAACCGTCTTGTTAAGCTACTGCGACTTACACGTCTCTTCCAAGGGTCATTTAAAATGCTTTGTTAAGCTACTGCGACCTGCATGTCTCTTCCAAAGGGCATTTAAACCGTCTTGTTAAGCTACTGCGACCTGCACGTCTCTTCCAAGGGGCATTTAAACCATCTTGTTTAGCTGCTGCGACCTGCATGTCTCTTCCAAGGGGCATTTAAACCGTCTTGTTAAGCTACTGCGACCTCCACCGCTCTTCCAAGGGGCATTTAAACCGTCTTGTTAAGCTACTGCGACCTGCACGTCTCTTTCAAGGGGCATTTAACCTGTCTTGTTAAGCTACTGCGACCTGCACGTCTCTTCCAAGTGGCATTTAAATCGTCTTGGTAAGCTACGGCGACCTGCCCGTCTCTTCCAAGGGGCATTTAAACTGTCTTGTTAAGCTACTGCGACCTCCACCGCTCTTCCATGGGGCATTTAAACCATCTTGTTAAGCTACTGCGACCTGCACGTCTCTTCCAAGGGGCATTTAAACTGTCTTGTTAAGCTACTGCGACCTCCACCGCACTTCCAAGGGGCATTTAAACAGTCTTGTGAAGCTACTGCGACCTGCACGTCTCTTTCAAGGGGCATTTAAACTCTCTTGTTAAGCTACTGCGACCTCCACCGCTCTTCCAAGGGGCAATTAAACAGTCTTTTTAAGCTACTGCGAACTGCACGTCTCTTCCAAGTGGCATTTAAACAGTCTTGTTAAGCTACTGCGACCTGCACGTCTCTTCCAAGGTGCATTTAAACTGTCTTGTTAAGCTACTGCGACCTCCACCTCTCTTCCAAGGGGCATTTAAACCGTCTTATTAAGCTACTGCGACCTGCACATCTCTTCCAAAGGGCATTTAAACCGTCTTATTAAACTTCTGCGACCTGCAAGCCTCTTTCAAGGGGCATTTAAACTGTCTTTTTAAGCTACTGCGACCTACACGTCTCTTCCAAGGGGCATTTAAACTGTCTTGTTAAGCTACTGCATCCTTCACCGCTCTTCCAAGGGGCATTTAAACCATCTTGTTAAGCTACTGCGACCTGCACGTCTCTTCCATGGGGCATTTAAACCGTCTTGTTAAGCTACTGCGACCTGCATGTCTCTACTAAGGGACATTTAAACCATCTTGTTAAGCTGCTGCGACCTGCATGTCTCTTCCAAGGGGCATTTAAACTGTCTTGTTAAGCAACTGCGACCTGCACGTCTCTTCCAAGGGGCATTTAAATCGTCTTGGTAAGCTACTGCGACCTGCACGTCTCTTCCATGGGGCATTTAAACTGTCTTGTTAAGCTACTGCGAACTCCACCGGTCTTCAAAGTGGCATTTAAACGGTCTTATTAAGCTACTGCGACCTCCACCGCTCTTCCAAGGGGCATTTAAACCATCTTGTTAAGCTACTGCGACCTGCACGTCTCTTCCAAGGGGCATTTAAACTGTCTTGTTAAGCTACTGCTACCTGCACGTCTCTTATAAGTGGCATTTAAACCATGTTGTTAAGCTACTGCGACTTGCACGTCTCTTCCAAGGGGCATTTAAACCGTCTTGTTAAGCTACTGCGACCACCACGTCTCTTCCAAGGGGCATTTAAACCATCTTGTTAAGCTACTGCGACCTGCATGTCTCTACCAAGGGACATTTAAACCGTCTTGTTACGCTACTGCGACCTGCAAGTCTCTTCCAAGAGGCATTTAAACAGTCTTGTTAAGCTACTGCGAACTCCACCGCTCTTCCAAGGGGCATTTAAACTGTCTTGTTAAGCAACTGCGACCTGCACGTCTCTTCCAAGGGACATTTAAACTGTCTTGTTAAGCTACTGCGAACTCCACCGCTCTTCCAAGGGGCATTTAAACTGTCTTGTTAAGCAACTGCGATCTGCACGTCTCTTCCAAGGGGCATTTAAATCGTCTTGGTAAGGTACTGAGACCTGCACGTCTCTTCCAAGGGGCATTTAAACTGTCTTATTAAGCTACTGCGACCTCCACCGCTCTTCCATGGGGCATTTAAACCATCTTGTTAAGCTACTGCGACCTGCACGTCTCTTCCAAGGGGCATTTAAACTGTTTAGTTAAGCTACTGCGACCTCCACCGCACTTCCAAGGGGCATTTTAACAGTCTTGTGAAGCTACTACGACCTGCACGTCTCTTTCAAGGGGCATTTAAACTATCTTGTTAAGCTACTGCGACCTCCACCGCTCTTCCAAGGGGCATTTAAACCGTCTTGTTAAGCTACTGCGAACTGCACGTCTCTTCCAAGTGGCATTTAAACCGTCTTGTTAAGCTACTGCGACCTGCATGTCTCTTCCAAGGTGCATTTAAACTGTCTTGTTAAGCTACTTCGACCTCCACCTCTCTTCCAAGGGGCATTTAAACCGTCTTATTAAGCTACTGCGACCTGCACATCTCTTCCAAGGGGCATTTAAACCGTCTTATTAAACTTCTGCGACCTGCAAGCCTTTTCCAAGGGGCATTTAAACTGTCTTGTTAAGCTACTGCGACCTACACGTCTCTTCCAAGGGGCATTTAAACTGTCTTGTTAATCTACTGCATCCTTCACCGCTCTTCCAAGGGGCATTTAAACCATCTTTTTAAGCTACTGCGACCTGCACGTCTCTTCCAAGGGGCATTTAAACTGTCTTGTTAAGCTACTGCGACCTGCACGTCTCTTCCAAGGGGCATTTAAACTGTCTTTTTAAGCTACTGCGACCTCCACCGCTCTTCCAAGGGGCATTTAAACCATCTTGTTAAGCTACTGTGACCTGCACGTCTCTTCCAAGGGGCATTTAAATTGTCTTGTTAAGCTACTGCGACCTGCACGTCTCTTCTAAGGGGCATTTAAACCGTCTTGTTAAGCTACTGCGACTTACACGTCTCTTCCAAGGGTCATTTAAAATGCTTTGTTAAGCTACTGCGACCTGCATGTCTCTTCCAAAGGGCATTTAAACCGTCTTGTTAAGCTACTGCGACCTGCACGTCTCTTCCAAGGGGCATTTAAACCATCTTGTTTAGCTGCTGCGACCTGCATGTCTCTTCCAAGGGGCATTTAAACCGTCTTGTTAAGCTACTGCGACCTCCACCGCTCTTCCAAGGGGCATTTAAACCGTCTTGTTAAGCTACTGCGACCTCCACCGCTCTTCCAAGGGGCATTTAAACCGTCTTGTTAAGCTACTGCGACCTGCACGTCTCTTCCAAGTGGCATTTAAATCGTCTTGGTAAGCTACGGCGACCTGCACGTCTCTTCCAAGGGGCATTTAAACTGTCTTGTTAAGCTACTGCGACCTCCACCGCTCTTCCATGGGGCATTTAAACCATCTTGTTAAGCTACTGCGACCTGCACGTCTCTTCCAAGGGGCATTTAAACTGTCTTGTTAAGCTACTGCGACCTCCACCGCACTTCCAAGGGACATTTAAACAGTCTTGTGAAGCTACTGCGACCTGCACGTCTCTTTCAAGGGGCATTTAAACTCTCTTGTTAAGCTACTGCGACCTCCACCGCTCTTCCAAGGGGCAATTAAACAGTCTTGTTAAGCTACTGCGAACTGCACGTCTCTTTCAAGTGGCATTTAAACAGTCTTGTTAAGCTACTGCGACCTGCACGTCTCTTCCAAGGTGCATTTAAACTGTCTTGTTAAGCTACTGCGACCTCCACCTCTCTTCCAAGGGGCATTTAAACCGTCTTATTAAGCTACTGCGACCTGCACATCTCTTCCAAGGGGCATTTAAACCGTCTTATTAGACTTCTGCGACCTGCAAGCCTCTTCCAAGGGGCATTTAAACTGTCTTGTTAAGCTACTGCGACCTACACGTCTCTTCCAAGGGGCATTTAAACTGTCTTGTTAAGCTACTGCATCCTTCACCGCTCTTCCATGGGGCATTTAAACCATCTTGTTAAGCTACTGCGACCTGCACGTCTCTTCCATGGGGCATTTAAACCGTCTTGTTAAGCTACTGCGACCTGCATGTCTCTTCCAAGGGGCATTTAAAACGTCTTGTTAAGCTACTGCGACCTTCACGTCTCTTTCAAGGGGCATTTAAACTGTCTTGTTAAGCTACTGCGACCTCAACCGCTCTTCCAAGGGGCATTTAAACCGTCTTGTTAATCTACTGCGACCTGCACGTCTCTTCCAAGTGGCATTTAAACCGTCTTGTTAAGCTACTGCGACCTGCAAGTCTCTTCCAAGGGGCATTTAAACTGTCTTGTTAAGCTACTGCGACCTGCACCTCTCTTCCAAGGGGCATTTAAACCGTCTTGTTAAGCTACTGCGACCTCCACCTCTCTTCCAAGGGGCATTTAAACCGTCTTGTTAAGCTACTGCGACCTGCATGTCTCTTCCAAGGGGCATTTAAAACGTCTTGTTAAGCTACTGCGACCTGCACGTCTCTTTCAAGGGGCATTTAAACTGTCTTGTTAAGCTACTGCGACCTCAACCGCTCTTCCAAGGGGCATTTAAACCGTCTTGTTAATCTACTGCGACCTGCACGTCTCTTCCAAGTGGCATTTAAACCGTCTTGTTAAGCTACTGCGACCTGCAAGTCTCTTCCAAGGGGCATTTAAACTGTCTTGTTAAGCTACTGCGACCTCCACCTCTCTTCCAAGGGGCATTTAAACCGTCTTGTTAAGCTACTGCGACCTCCACCTCTCTTCCAAGGGGCATTTAAACCGTCTTGTTAAGCTACTGCGACCTGCAAGTCTCTTCCAAGGCTCATTTAAACCGTCTTTTTAAGCTACTGCGACTTGAACGTCTCTTCCAAGGGGCATTTAAACCGTCTTGTTAAGCTACCGTAACCTCCACCACTTTTCCAAGGGGCATCTAAACAGTCTTGTTAAGCTACTGCGACCTGCACGTCTCTTCCAAGGGGCATTTAAACCGTTTTGTTAAGCTACTGCGACCTCGACCTCTCTTCCAAGGGGCATTTAAACAGTCTTGTTAAGCTACTGCGACCTGCATGTCTCTTCCAAGGGGCATTTAAAACGTCTTGTTAAGCTACTGTGACCTGCACGTCTCTTCCAAGGGGCATTTAAACCCTCTTGTTAAGCTCCTGCGACCTGCACGTCCCTTGAAACGGGCATTTAAACCCTCTTGTTAAGATACTGCGACCTGCACGTCTCTTCCAAGGGGCATTTAAACTGTCTTGTTAAGCTACTGCGACCTCCACCTCTCTTCCAAGGGGGCATTTAAACAGTCTTGTTAAGCTTCTGTGACCTGCACATCTCTTCCAAGTTGCATTTAAACCGTCTTATTAAGTTACTGGGACCTGCACGTCTCTTCCAAGGGGCATTTAAACTGTCTTGTTAAGCTACTGCGACCTCCACCTCTCTTCCTAGGGGGCATTTAAACAGTCTTGTTAAGCTTCTGCGACCTGCACATCTCTTCCAAGTTGCATTTAAACCGTCTTATTAAGCTACTGCGACCTGCACGTCTCTTCCATGGGGCATTTAAACCGTCTTGGTAAGCTACTGCGACCTGCACGTCTCTTCCAATGGGCATTTAAACCATCTTGTTAAGCTACTGCGACCTGCTCTTCTCTTCCAAGGGGCATTTAAACCGTCTTGTTAAGCTACTGCGACTTGCACGTCTCTTCCAAGGGGCATTTAAACCGTCTTATTAAGCTACTGTAACCTCCACCACTTTTCCAAGGGGCTTTTAAACCGTCTTGTTAAGCTACTGTGACCTGCACGTCTCTTCCAAGGGGCATTTAAACCGTCTTGTTAAGCCACTGCGACCTGCACGTCTCTTCCAAGGGGCATTTAAACCATTGTGTTAAGCTACTGCGACCTCCATCGCTCTTCCAAGGGGGATTTAAACCATCTTGTTAAGCTACTGCGACCTGCACGTCTCTTCCAAGGGGCATTTAAACTGTCTTGGTAAGCTACTGCGACTTGCAAGCCTATCACAAGGGGCATTAAAACCCTCTTGTTAAGCTACTGCGACTCGCACGTCTCTTCCAACGGGGATTTAAACTGTCTTGTTAAGCTACTGCGACCTGCACGTCTCTTCCAACGGGGATTTAAACTGTCTTGTTAAGCTACTGCGACCTGCACCTCTCTTCCAAGGTGCATTTAAACCGTCTTGTTAAGCTACTGCGACCTGCACGTCTCTTCCAAGGGGCATTTAAACTGTCTTATTAAACTACTGCGACCTGCACGTATCCTCCAAGGGGCATTTAAACCGTCTTGTTAAGCTACTGCGACCTGCACGTTTCTTCCATGAGGCATTTAAACCATCTTGTTAAGCTTCTGCGACCTGCATGTCTCTACCAAGGGACATTTAAACTGTCTTGTTAAGCTACTGCGACCTGCACGTCTCTTCCAAGGGGCATTTAAACAGTCTTGTTAAGCTGCTGCGACCTGCATGTCTCTTCCAAGGGGCATTTAAACTGTCTTGTTAAGCTACTGCAACCTCCACCGCTCCTCCAATGGGCAAATAAACTGTCTTGTTAAGCAACTGCGACCTGCACGTCTCTTCCAAGGGGCATTTAAATCGCCTTGGTAAGCTACTGCGACCAGCACGTTTCTTCCAAGGGGCATTTAAACTGTCTTGTTAAGCTACTGCGACCTCCACCGCTCCTCCAAGGGGCATTTATACCATCTTGTTAAGCTACTGCGACCTGCACGTCTCTTCCAAGGGGCATTTAAACCATCTTGCTAAGCTACTGCGACCTCGACCGCTCTTACGAGGGGCATTTAAACCGTCTTGTTAAGCTTCTGCGACCTGGATATCTCTACCAAGGGACATTTAAACAGTCTTGTTAAGCTACTGCGACCTGCACGTCTCTTCCAAGGGGCATTTAAACCGTCTTTTTAAGCTGCTGCGACCTGCATGTCTCTTCCAAGGGGCATTTAAACTGTCTTGTTAAGCTACTGCAACCTCCACCGCTCCTCCAAGGGGCAATTAAACTGTCTTGTTAAGCAACTGCGACCTGCACTTCTCTTCCAAGGGGCATTTAAATCGTCTTGGTAAGCTACTGCGACCCGCACGTTTCTTCCAAGGGGCATTTAAACTGTCTTGTTAAGCTACTGCGACCTCCACCGCTCCTCCAAGGGGCATTTGAACCCTCCTGTTAAGCTACTGCGACCTGCACGTCTCTTCCAAGGGGGATTTAAACCGTCTTGTTAAGCTACTGCGACCTGCACTTATCTTCCAAGGGGCATTTAAACCGTCTTGTTAAGCTACTGCGACTTGCACGTCTCTTCCAAGGGGCATTTTAACCGTCTTGTTAATCTACTGTAACCTCCACCACTTTTCCAAGGGGCATTTAAACCGTCTTGTTAAGCTACTGCGACCTGCACGTGTCTTCCAAGATGCATTTAAACCATCTTGTTAAGCTACTGCGACCTGCATGTCTCTACCAAGGGACATTTAAACCGTCTTATTAAGCTACTGCGACCTGCACTTCTCTTCCAAGGGGTATTTAAACTGTCTTGTTAAGCTACTGTGACCTCCACCGCTCTTCCAAGGGGCATTTAAATCATCTTGGTAAGCTACTGCGACCTGCACGTCTCTTCCAAGGGGCATTTAAACTGTCTTGTTAAGCTACTGCGACCTCCACCGCTCTTCCATGGGGCATTTAAACCATCTTGTTAAGCTACTGCGACCTGCACATCTCTTCCAAGGGGCATTTAAACTGTCTTGTTAAGCTACTGCGACCTCCACCGCACTTCCAAGGGGCATTTAACAGTCTTGTGAAGCTTCTGCGACCTGCACGTCTCTTTCAAGGGGCATTTAAACTGTCTTGTTAAGCAACTGCTGCCTCCACCGCTCTTCGACGGGGCATTTAAACCGTCTTGTTAAGCTACTGCGAACTGCACGTCTCTTCCAAGTAGCATTTAAACCGTCTTGTTAAGCTACTGCGACCTGCAAGCCTCTTCCAAGGGGCATTTAAACTGTCTTGTTAAGCTACTGCGACCTACACGTCTCTTCCAAGGGGCATTTAAACTGTCTTGTTAAGCTACTGCATCCTTCACCGCTCTTCCAAGGGGCATTTAAACCATCTTGTTAAGCTACTGCGACCTGCACGTCTCTTCCAAGGGACATTTAAACTGTCTTGTTAAGCTACTGCGACCTGCACGTCTCTTCCAAGGGGCATTTAAACTGTCTTGTTAAGCTACTGCGACCTCCACCGCTCTTCCAAGGGGCATTTAAATCATCTTGTTAAGCTACTATGACCTGCACGTCTCTTCCAAGGGGCATTTAAACTGTCTTGTTAAGCTACTGCGACCTCCACCGCTCTTCCAAGGGGCATTTAAACCGTCTTATTAAGCTACTGCGACCTGCACATCTCTTCCAAGTGGCATTTAAACAGTCTTGTTAAGCTAATGCGACCTGCACTTCTCTTCCAAGGTGCATTTAAACTGTCTTGTTAAGCTACTGCGACCTCCACCTCTCTTCCAAGGGGCATTTAAACCGTCTTATTAAGCTACTGCGACCTGCACATCTCTTCCAAGTGGCATTTAAACAGTCTTGTTAAGCTACTGCGACCTGCACGTCTCTTCCAAGGTGCATTTAAACTGTCTTGTTAAGCTACTGCGACCTGCACTTCTCTTCCAAGGTGCATTTAAACTGTCTTGTTAAGCTACTGCGACCTCCACCTCTCTTCCAAGGGGCATTTAAACCGTCTTATTAAGCTACTGCGACCTGCACATCTCTTCCAAGTGGCATTTAAACAGTCTTGTTAAGCTACTGCGACCTGCACGTCTCTTCCAAGGTGCATTTAAACTGTCTTGTTAAGCTACTGCGACCTCCACCTCTCTTCCAAGGGGCATTTAAACCATCTTATTAAGCTACTGCGACCTGCACATCTCTTCCAAGGGGCAATTAAACCGTCTTATTAAACTTCTGCGACCTGCAAGCCTCTTCCAAGGGGCATTTAAACTGTTTGTTAAGCTACTGCGACCTACACGTCTCTTCCAAGGGGCATTTAAACTGTCTTGTTAAGCTACTGCATCCTTCACCGCTCTTCCAAATGACATTTAAACCATCTTGTTAAGCTACTGCGACCTGCACGTCTCTTCCAAGGGGCATTTAAACTGTCTTGTTAAGCTACTGCGACCTGCACGTCTCTTCCAAGGGGCATTTAAACTGTCTTGGTAAGCTACTGCGAACTCCACCGCTCTTCCAAGGGGCATTTAAACCATCTTGTTAAGCTACTGTGACCTGCACGTCTCTTCCAAGGGGCATTTAAACTGTCTTGTTAAGCTACTGCGACCTGCACGTCTCTTCTAAGGGGCATTTAAACCGTCTTGTTAAGCTACTGCGACTTGCACGTCTCTTCCAAGGGTCATTTAAAACGCTTTGTTAAGCTACTGCGACCTGCATGTCTCTTCCAAGGGGCATTTAAACCGTCTTGTTAAGCTACTGCGACCTGCACGTCTCTTCCAAGGGGCATTTAAACCATCTTGTTTAGCTGCTGCGACCTGCATGTCTCTTCCAAGGGGCATGTAAACCTTCTTGTTAAGCTACTGCGACCTCCACCGCTCTTCCAAGGGGCATTTAAAGCGTCTTGTTAAGCTACTGTGACCTGCACGTCTCTTTCAAGGGGCATTTAAACTGTCTTGTTAAGCTACTGCGACCTGCACGTCTCTTCCAAGTGGTATTTAAACCGTCTTGTTAAGCTACTGCGACCTGCACGTCTCTTCCAAGGGGCATTTAAACTGTCTTGTTAAGCTACTGTAACCTCCCCCACTTTTCCAAGGGACATTTAAACCGTCTTGTTAAGCTACTGCGACCTGCACGTCTCTTCCATTTGGCATTTAAACCGTCTTGTTAAGCTACTGCCACCTGCATGTCTCTACCAAGGGGCATTTAAACCGTCTTGTTAAGCCACTGTACCCTCCACCACTTTTCCAAGGGGCATTTAAACCGTCTTGTTAAGCTACTGCGACCTGCTCGTCTCTTCCAAGGGGCATTTAAGCTGTCTTGTTAAGCTATTGCGACATGCAAGTCTCTTCCAAGGCTTATTTAAACCGTCTTTTTAAGCTACTGCTACTTGAACGTCTCTTCCAAGGGGCATTTAAACTGTCTTGTTAAGCTACTGCGACATCCACTGCACTTCCAAGGGGCATTTAAACAGTCTTGTGAAGCTACTGCAAACTGCACGTCTCTTCCAAGGCGCATTTAAACTGTCTTGTTAAGCTACTGTGACCTGCACGTCTCTTCTAAGGGGCATTTAAACCGTCTTGTTAAGCTACTGCGACTTTCACATCTCTTCCAAGGGGCATTTAAACCGTCTTGTTAAGCCACTGTAACCTCCACCACTTTTCCAAGGGGCATTTAAACCGTCTTGTTAAGCTACTGCGACCTGCACGTCTCCTTCAAGGGGCATTTAAAATGCTTTGTTAAGCTACTGCGACCTGCACGTCTCTTCCAAGGGGCATTTAAACCGTCTTTTTAAGCTACTGCGACCTGCACGTCTCTTCCAAGGGGCATGTAAACCGTCTTGTTAAGCTACTGCGACCTCCACCGCATTTCCAAGGGGCATTTAAACAGTCTTGTGAAGCTACTGCGACCTGCACGTCTCTTTCAAGGGGCATTTAAACAGTCTTGTTAAGCTACTGCGACCTCCACCGCTCTTCCAAGTGGCATTTAAACCGTCTTGTTAAGCTACTGCGAACTGCACGTCTCTTCCAAGTGGCATTTAAACCATCTTGATAAGCTACTGCGACCTGCACTTCTCTTCCACGGGGCTTTTAAACTGTCTTGTTAAGCTACTGCGACCTCCACCTCTCTTCCAAGGGCGTTTAAACCGTCTTATTAAGCTACTGCGACCTGCACATCTCTTCAAAGGGGCATTTAAACCGTGTTATTAAGCTACTGCGACCTGCACGTCTCTTCCAAGGGGCATTTAAACTGTCTTGTTAAGCTACTGCGACCTGCACGTCTCTTCCAAGGGGCATTTAAATTGTCTTGGTAAGCTACTGCGACCTGCAAGCCTCTTCCAAGGGGCATTTAAACCGTCATGTTAAGCTACTGCGACCTGCACGTCTCTTCCAAGGGGCATTTAAACTGTCTTGTTAAGCTACTGCGACCTCCACCGCTCTTCCAAGGGTCATTTAAACTGTCTTTTTAAGCTACTGCGACCTGAACGTCTCTTCCAAGGGGCATTTAAATCGTCTTGGTAAGCTACTGCGACCTGCAAGCCTCATCCAAGGGGCATTTAAACCGTCATGTTAAGCTACTGCGACCTGCACATCTCTTCAAAAGGGCATTTAAACCGTCTTATTAAGCTACTGCGACCTGCACGTCTCTTCCAAGGGGCATTTAAACCATCTTGTTAAGCTACTGCGACCTGCACGTCTCTTCCAAGGGGCATTTAAACTGTCTTGTTAAGCAACTGTGACCTGAACGTCTCTTCCAAGGGGCATTTAAATCTTCTTGGTAATCTACTGCGACCTGCACGTCTCTTCCAAGGGGCATTTAAATCTTCTTGGTAATCTACTGCGACCTGCACGTCTCTTCCAAGGGGCATTTAAACCATCTTGTTAAGCTACTGCGACCTGCATGTCTCTTTCAAGGGGCATTTAAAATGCTTTGTTAAGCTACTGCGACCTGCCCGTCTCTTCCAAGGGGCATTTAAACCGTCTTGTTAAGCTACTGTGACCTGCGCGTCTCTAATAAGGGGCATTTAAACCGTCTTGTTAAGCTTCTGTGACCTGCATG
Organism: Phyllobates terribilis; assembly: GCF_046119375.1. Taxonomy (NCBI): domain Eukaryota; kingdom Metazoa; phylum Chordata; class Amphibia; order Anura; family Dendrobatidae; genus Phyllobates; species Phyllobates terribilis. The sequence continues at coordinate 32,002,081 of NW_027362775.1, forward strand.
TCTCTTCCAAGGGGCATTTAAACCGTCTTGCTAAGCTACTGCGACCTCCACCGCACTTCCAAGGGGCATTTAAACAGTCTTGTGAAGCTACTGCGACCTGCACGTCTCTTTCAAGGGGCATTTAAACTGTCTTGTTAAGCTACTGCGACCTCCACCGCTCTTCCAAGGGGCATTTAAACCGTCTTGTTAAGCTACTGCGAACTGCACGTCTCTACCAAGTGGCATTTAAACCGTCTTGATAAGCTACTGCGACCTGCACGTCTCTTCCACGGGGCTTTTAAACTGTCTTGTTAAGCTACTGCGATCTCCACCTCTCTTCCAAGGGCATTTAAACCGTCTTATTAAGCTACTGCAACCTGCACATCTCTTCCAAGGGGCATTCAAACCGTCTTATTAAGCTACTGCGACCTGCACGTCTCTTCCAAGGGGCATTTAAACTGTCTTGTTAAGCTACTGCGACCTGCACGTCTCTTCCAAAGGGCATTTAAATCGTCTTGGTAAGCTACTGCGACCTGCAATCCTCTTCCAAGGGGTATTTAAACCGTCATGTTAAGATACTGTGACCTGCACGTCTTTCCAAGGGGCATTTAAACTGTCTGGTTAAGCTACTGCGACTTGCACGTCTCTTCCAAGGGGCATTTAAACTGTCTTGTTAAGCTACTGCGACCTCCACCGCTCTTCCAAGTGGCATTTAAACCATCTTGTTAAGCTACTGTGACCTGCACGTCTCTTCCAAGGGGCATTTAAACTGTCTTGTTAAGCTACTGCGACCTGCACGTCTCTTCTAAGGGGCATTTAAACCGTCTTGTTAAGCTACTGTGAATTGCACGTCTCTTCCAAGTGGCATTTAAAACGCTTTGTTAAGATACTGCGATCTGCACGTCTCTTCCAAGGGGCATTTAAACCGTCTTGTTAAGCTACTGCGACCTGCACGTCTCTTCCAAGGGGCATTTAAACTGTCTTGTTAAGCTACTGCGACCTGCACGTCTCTTCCAACGGGCATTTAACCTGTCTTGTTAAGCTACTGCGACCTCCACCGCTCTTCCAAGTGGCATTTAAACCATCTTGTTAAGCTACTGTGACCTGCACGTCTCTTCCAAGGGGCATTTAAACTGTCTTGTTAAGCTACTGCGACCTGCACGTCTCTTCCAAGTGGCATTTAAAACGTTTTGTTAAGCTACTGCGACCTGCATGTCTCTTCCAATGGGCATTTAAACCGTCTTGTTAAGCTACTGCGACCTGCACGTCTCTTCCAAGGGGCATTTATGCAATCTTGTTTAGCTGCTGCGACCTGCATGTCTCTTCCAAGGGGCATTTAAACCGTCTTGTTAAGCTACTGCGACCTGCACGTCTCTTTCAAGGGGCATTTAAACTGTCTTGTTAAGCTACTGCGACCTCCACCGCCCTTCCAAGGGGCATTTAAACCGACTTGTTAAGCTACTGCGACCTGCACGTCTCTTCCAAGTGGCATTTAAACCTTCTTGTTAAGCTACTACGACCTGCACGTCTCTTCCAAGGGGCATTTAAACTGTCTTGTTAAGCTACTGCGACCTCCACCTCTCTTCCAAGGGGCATTTAAACTGTCTTGTTAAGCTACTGAGACCTGGTCGTCTCTTCCAAGGGGCATTTAAACCGTCTTGTTAAGCTACTGCGACCTGCACGTCTCTTTCAAGGGGCATCTAAACTGTCTTGTTAAGCTACTGCGACCTCAACCGCTCTTCCAAGGGGCATTCAAACCGTCTTGTTAAGCTACTGCGACCTGCACGTCTCTTCCAATGGGCATTTAAATCACCTTGGTAAGCTACTGCGACCTGCAAGCCTCTTCCAAGGGGTATTTAAACCGTCATGTTAAGATACTGCGACCTGCACGTCTTTCCAAGGGGCATTTAAACTGTCTGGTTAAGCTACTGCGACCTGCACGTCTCTTCCAAGGGGCATTTAAACTGTCTTGTTAAGCTACTGCGACCTCCACCGCTCTTCCAAGTGGCATTTAAACCATCTTGTTAAGCTACTGAGACCTGCAGGTCTCTTCCAAGGGGCATTTAAACTGTCTTGTTAAGCTACTGTGACCTGCACGTCTCTTCTAAGGGGCATTTAAACCGTCTTGTTAAGCTACTGCGACTTGCACGTCTCTTCCAAGTGGCATTTAAAACACTTTGTTAAGCTACTGCGACCTGCACGTCTCTTCCAAGGGGCCTTTAAACCGTGTTTTTAAGCTACTGCGACCTGCACGTCTCTTCCAAGGGGCATTTAAACTGTCTTGTCAAGCTACTGCGACCTGCACGTCTTTTCCAACGGGCATTTAAACTGTCTTGTTAAGCTACTGCGACCTCCACCGCTCTTCCAAGTGGCATTTAAACCATCTTGTTAAGCTACTGTGACCTGCACGTCTCTTCCAAGCGGCATTTAAACTGTCTTGTTAAGCTACTGCGACCTGCACGTCTCTTCCAAGTGGCATTTAAAACGCTTTGTTAAGCTACTGAGACCTGCATGTCTCTTCCAAGGGGCATTTAAGCCGTCTTGTTAAGCTACTGCGACCTGCATGTCTCTTCCAAGGGGCATTTAAGCAATCTTGTTTAGCTGCTGCGACCTGCATGTCTCTTCCAAGGGGCATTTAAACCGTCTTGTTAAGCTACTGCGACCTGCACGTCTCTTTCAAGGGGCGTTTAAACTGTCTTGTTAAGCTACTGCGACTTCCACCGCCCTTCCAAGGGGCATTTAAACCGACTTGTTAAGCTACTGCGACCTGCACGTCTCTTCCAAGTGGCATTTAAACCTTCTTGTTAAGCTACTGCGACCTGCAAGTCTCTTCCAAGGCTCATTTAAATCGTCTTTTTAAGCTACTGCGACTTGAACGTCTCTTCCAAGGGGCATTTAAACCGTCTTGTTAAGCTACTGTAACCTCCACCACTTTTCCAAGGGGCATCTAAACCGTCTTGTTAAGCTACTGCGACCTGCTCGTCTCTTCCAAGGGGCATTTAAGCTGTCTTGTTAAGCTACTGCGACATGCAAGTCTCTTCCAAGGCTTATTTAAACTGTCTTTTTAAGCTACTGCTACTTGAACGTCTCTTCCAAGGGGCATTTAAACTGTCTTGTTAAGCTACTGCGACATCCACTGCACTTCCAAGGGGCATTTAAACCGTCTTGTTAAGCTACTGCGACTTGCACATCTCTTCCAAGGGGCATTTAAACCGTCTTGTTAAGCTACTGCGACCTGCACGTCTCCTTCAAGGGGCATTTAAAATGCTTTGTTAAGCTACTGCGACCTGCACGTCTCTTCCAAGGGGCATTTAAACCGTCTTGTTAAGCTACTGCGACCTGCACGTCTCTTCCAAGGGGCATGTAAATCGTCTTGTTAAGCTACTGCGACCTCCACCGCATTTCCAAGGGGCATTTAAACAGTCTTTTGAAGCTACTGCGACCTGCACGTCTCTTTCAAGGGGCATTTAAACTGTCTTGTTAAGCTACTGCGACCTCCACCGCTCTTCCAAGGGGCATTTAAACCGTCTTGTTAAGCTACTGCGAACTGCACGTCTCTTCCAAGTGGCATTTAAACCATCTTGATAAGCTACTGCGACCTGCACGTCTCTTCCACGGGGCTTTTAAACTGTCTTGTTAAGCTACTGCGACCTCCACCTCTCTTCCAAGGGCGTTTAAACCGTCTTATTAAGCTACTGCGACCTGCACATCTCTTCAAAGGGGCATTCAAACCGTGTTATTAAGCTACTGCGACCTGTACGTCTCTTCCAAGGGGCATTTAAACTGTCTTGTTAAGCTACTGTGACCTCCACCGCTCTTCCAAGGGTCATTTAAACTGTCTTGTTAAGCTACTGCGACCTGCACGTCTCTTCCAAGGGGCATTTAAACTGTCTTGTTAAGCTACTGCGACCACCACCGCTCTTCCAAGGGTCATTTAAACTGTCTTTTTAAGCTACTGCGACCTGCACGTCTCTTCCAAGGGACATTTAAATCGTCTTGGTAAGCTACTGCGACCTGCAAGCCTCATCCAAGGGGCATTTAAACCGTCATGTTAAGCTACTGCGACCTGTACATCTCTTCAAAAGGGCATTTAAACCGTCTTATTAAGCTACTGCGACCTGCACGTCTCTTCCAAGGGGCATTTAAACCATCTTGTTAAGCTTCTGCGACCTGCACGTCTCTTCCAAGGGGCATTTAAACTGTCTTGTTAAGCAACTGTGACCTGAACGTCTCTTCCAAGGGGCATTTAAATCTTCTTGGTAATCTACTGCGACCTGCACGTCTCTTCCAAGGGGCATTTAAACTGTCTTGTTAAGCTACTGTGACCTCCACCGCTCTTCCAAGGGTCATTTAAACTGTCTTGTTAAACTACTGCGACCTGCAAGCCTCTTCCAAGGGGCATTTAAACCGTCATGTTAAGCTACTGCGACCTGCACGTCTCTTCCAAGGGGCATTTAAGCTGTCTTGTTAAGCTACTGCGACCACCACCGCTCTTCCAAGGGTCATTTAAACTGTCTTTTTAAGCTACTGCGACCTGCACGTCTCTTCCAAGGGACATTTAAATCGTCTTGGTAAGCTACTGCGACCTGCAAGCCTCATCCAAGGGGCATTTAAACCGTCATGTTAAGCTACTGCGACCTGCACATCTCTTCAAAAGGGCATTTAAACCGTCTTATTAAGCTACTGCGACCTGCACGTCTCTTCCAAGGGGCATTTAAACCATCTTGTTAAGCTTCTGCGACCTGCACGTCTCTTCCAAGGGGCATTTAAACTGTCTTGTTAAGCAACTGTGACCTGAACGTCTCTTCCAAGATACATTTAAATCTTCTTGGTAATCTACTGCGACCTGCACGTCTCTTCCAAGGGGCATTTAAATCTTCTTGGTAATCTACTGCGACCTGCACGTCTCTTCCAAGGGGCATTTAAACCATCTTGTTAAGCTACTGCGACCTGCATGTCTCTTTCAAGGGGCATTTAAAATGCTTTGTTAAGCTACTGCGACCTGCCCGTCTCTTCCAAGGGGCATTTAAACCGTCTTGTTAAGCTACTGTGACCTGCGCGTCTCTAATAAGGGGCATTTAAACCGTCTTGTTAAGCTTCTGCGACCTACACGTCTCTTCCAAGGGGCATTTAAACCGTGTTTTTAAGCTACTGCGACCTGCACGTCTCTTCCAAGGGGCATTTAAACTGTCTTGTCAAGCTACTGCGACCTGCACGTCTTTTCCAACGGGCATTTAAACTGTCTTGTTAAGCTACTGCGACCTCCACCGCTCTTCTAAGTGGCATTTAAACCATCTTGTTAAGCTACTGTGACCTGCACGTCTCTTCCAAGCGGCATTTAAACTGTCTTGTTAAGCTACTGCGACCTGCACGTCTCTTCCAAGTGGCATTTAAAACGCATTGTTAAGCTACTGAGACCTGCATGTCTCTTCCAAGGGGCATTTAAGCCGTCTTGTTAAGCTACTGCGACCTGCATGTCTCTTCCAAAGGGCATTTATGCAATCTTGTTTAGCTGCTGCGACCTGCATGTCTCTTCCAAGGGGCATTTAAACCGTCTTGTTAAGCTACTGCGACCTGCACGTCTCTTTCAAGGGGCGTTTAAACTGTCTTGTTAAGCTACTGCGACTTCCACCGCCCTTCCAAGGGGCATTTAAACCGACTTGTTAAGCTACTGCGACCTGCACGTCTCTTCCAAGTGGCATTTAAACCTTCTTGTTAAGCTACTGCGACCTGCAAGTCTCTTCCAAGGCTCATTTAAACCGTCTTTTTAAGCTACTGCGACTTGAACGTCTCTTCCCAGGGGCATTTAAACCGTCTTGTTAAGCTACTGTAACCTCCACCACTTTTCCAAGGGGCATCTAAACCGTCTTGTTAAGCTACTGCGACCTGCTCGTCTCTTCCAAGGGGCATTTAAGCTGTCTTGTTAAGCTACTGCGACATGCAAGTCTCTTCCAAGGCTTATTTAAACTGTCTTTTTAAGCTACTGCTACTTGAACGTCTCTTCCAAGGGGCATTTAAACTGTCTTGTTAAGCTACTGCGACATCCACTGCACTTCCAAGGGGCATTTAAACAGTCTTGTGAAGCTACTGCGAACTGCACGTCTCTTCCAAGGCGCATTTAAACTGTCTTGTTAAGCTACTGCGACCTGCACGTCTCTTCTAAGGGGCATTTAAACCGTCTTGTTAAGCTACTGCGACTTGCACATCTCTTCCAAGGGGCATTTAAACCGTCTTGTTAAGCTACTGCGACCTGGACGTCTCCTTCAAGGGGCATTTAAAATGCTTTGTTAAGCTACTGCGACCTGCACGTCTCTTCCAAGGGGCATTTAAACCGTCTTGTTAAGCTACTGCGACCTGCACATCTCTTCCAAGGGGCATGTAAACCGTCTTGTTAAGCTACTGCGACCTCCACCGCATTTCCAAGGGGCATTTAAACAGTCTTGTGAAGCTACTGCGACCTGCACGTCTCTTTCAAGGGGCATTTAAACAGTCTTGTTAAGCTACTGCGACCTCCACCGCTCTTCCAAGGAGCATTTAAACCGTCTTGTTAAGCTACTGCGAACTGCACGTCTCTTTCAAGTGGCATTTAAACCATCTTGATAAGCTACTGCGACCTGCACGTCTCTTCCACGGGGCTTTTAAACTGTCTTGTTAAGCTACTGCGACCTCCACCTCTCTTCCAAGGGCGTTTAAACCGTCTTATTAAGCTACTGCGACCTGCACATCTCTTCAAAGGGGCATTTAAACCGTGTTATTAAGCTACTGCGACCTGTACGTCTCTTCCAAGGGGCATTTAAACTGTCTTGTTAAGCTACTGTGACCTCCACCGCTCTTCCAAGGGTCATTTAAACTGTCTTGTTAAACTACTGCGACCTGCACGTCTCTTCCAAGGGGCATTTAAATCGTCTTGGTAAGCTACTGCGACCTGCAAGCATCTTCCAAGGGGCATTTAAACCGTCATGTTAAGCTACTGCGACCTGCACGTCTCTTCCAAGGGGCATTTAAACTGTCTTGTTAAGCTACTGCGACCACCACCGCTCTTCCAAGGGTCATTTAAACTGTCTTTTTAAGCTACTGCGACCTGCACGTCTCTTCCAAGGGACATTTAAATCGTCTTGGTAAGCTACTGCGACCTGCAAGCCTCATCCAAGGGGCATTTAAAAAGTCATGTTAAGCTACTGCGACCTGTACATCTCTTCAAAAGGGCATTTAAACTGTCTTATTAAGCTACTGCGACCTGCACGTCTCTTCCAAGGGGCATTTAAACCATCTTGTTAAGCTACTGCGACCTGCACGTCTCTTCCAAGGGGCATTTAAACTGTCTTGTTAAGCAACTGTGACCTGAACGTCTCTTCCAAGGGGCATTTAAATCTTCTTGGTAATCTACTGCGACCTGCACGTCTCTTCCAAGGGGCATTTAAATCTTCTTGGTAATCTACTGCGACCTGCACGTCTCTTCCAAGGGGCATTTAAACCATCTTGTTAAGCTACTGCGACCTGCATGTCTCTTTCAAGGGGCATTTAAAATGCTTTGTTAAGCTACTGCGACATGCCCGTCTCTTCCAAGGGGCATTTAAACCGTCTTGTTAAGCTACTGTGACCTGCGCGTCTCTAATAAGGGGCATTTAAACCGTCTTGTTAAGCTTCTGCGACCTGCATGTCTCTTCCAAGGGGCATTTAAACCGTCTTGCTAAGCTACTGCGACCTCCACCGCACTTCCAAGGGGCATTTAAACTGTCTTGTTAAGCTACTGCGAACTCCACCGCTCTTCCAAGGGGCATTTATACCATCTTGTTAAGCTACTGCGAACTGCACGTCTCTTCCAAGTGGCATTTAAACCGTCTTGATAAGCTACTGCGACCTGCACGTCTCTTCCATGGGGCTTTTAAACTGTCTTGTTAAGCTACTGCGATCTCCACCTCTCTTCCAAGGGCATTTAAACCGTCTTATTAAGCTACTGCGACCTGCACATCTCTTCCAAGGGGCATTCAAACCGTCTTATTAAGCTACTGCGACCTGCACGTCTCTTCCAAGGGGCATTTAAACTGTCTTGTTAGGCTACTGCGACCTGCACGTCTCTTCCAATGGGCATTTAAATCGTCTTGGTAAGCTACTGCGACCTGCAATCCTCTTCCAAGGGGTATTTAAACAGTCATGTTAAGATACTGCGACCTGCACGTCTTTCCAAGGGCTATTTAAACTGTCTGGTTAAGCTACTGCGACCTGCACGTCTCTTCCAAGGGGCATTTAAACTGTCTTGTTAAGATACTGCGACCTCCACCGCTCTTCCAAGTGGCATTTAAACCATCTTGTTAAGCTACTGTGACCTGCACATCTCTTCCAAGGGGCATTTAAACTGTCTTGTTAAGCTACTGCGACCTGCACGTCTCTTCTAAGGGGCATTTAAACCGTCTTGTTAAGCTACTGCGACTTACACGTCTCTTCCAAGTGGCATTTAAAACGCTTTGTTAAGACACTGCGATCTGCACGTCTCTTCCAAGGGGCATTTAAACTGTCTTGTTAAGCTACTGCGACCTGCACGTCTCTTCCAAGGGGCATTTAAACTGTCTTGTTAAGCTACTGCGACCTGCACGTCTCTTCCAACGGGCATTTAAACTGTCTTGTTAAGCTACTGCGACCTCCACCGCTCTTCCAAGTGGCATTTAAACCATCTTTTTAAGCTACTGTGACCTGCACGTCTCTTCCAAGGGGCATTTAAACCGTCTTGTTAAGCTACTGCGACCTGCACGTCTCTTCCAAGGGGCATTTATGCAATCTTGTTTAGCTGCTGCGACCTGCATGTCTCTTCCAAGGGGCATTTAAACCATCTTGTTAAGCTACTGCGACCTGCACGTCTCTTTCAAGGGGCATTTAAACTGTCTTGTTAAGCTACTGCGACCTCCACTGCCCTTCCAAGGGGCATTTAAACCGACTTGTTTAGCTACTGCGATCTGCACGTCTCTTCCAAGTGGCATTTAAACCTTCTTGTTAAGCTACTAAGACCTGCACGTCTCTTCCAAGGGGCATTTAAACTGTCTTGTTAAGCTACTGTGACCTCCACCTCTCTTCCAAGGGGCATTTAAACTGTCTTGTTAAGCTACTGCGACCTGCTCGTCTCTTCCAAGGGGCATTTAAACCGTCTTGTTAAGCTACTGCGACCTGCACGTCTCTTTCAAGGGGCATCTAAACTGTCTTGTTAAGCTACTGCGACCTCAACCGCTCTTCCAAGGGGCATTCAAACCGTCTTGTTAAGCTACTGCGACCTGCACGTCTCTTCCAATGGGCATTTAAATCGCCTTGGTAAGCTACTGCGACCTCCACCGCTCTTCCAAGTGGCATTTAAACCATATTGTTAAGCTACTGAGACCTGCAGGTCTCTTCCAAGGGGCATTTAAGCTGTCTTGTTAAGCTACTGCGACCTGCATTTCTCTTCTAAGGGGCATTTAAACTGTCTTGTTAAGCTACTGCGACCTGCACGTCTCTTCCAACGGGCATTTAAACTGTCTTGTTAAGCTACTGCGACCTCCACCGCTCTTCCAACGGGCATTTAAACTGTCTTGTTAAGCTACTGCGACCTCCACCGCTCTTCCAAGTGGCATTTAAACCATCTTGTTAAGCTACTGTGACCTGCACGTCTCTTCCAAGGTGCATTTAAACTGTCTTGTTAAGCTACTGCGACCTGCACGTCTCTTTCAAGTGGCCTTTAAAACGCTTTGTTAAGCTACTGCGACCTGCATGTCTCTTCCAATGGGCATTTAAGCCGTCTTGTTAAGCTACTGCGACCTGCATGTCTCTTCCAAGGGGCATTTATGCAATCTTGTTTAGCTGCTGCGACCTGCATGTCTCTTCCAAGGGGCATTTAAACCGTCTTGTTAAGCTACTGCGACCTGCACGTCTCTTTCAAGGGGCGTTTAAACTGTCTTGTTAAGCTACTGCGACCTCCACCGCCCTTCCAAGGGGCATTTAAACCGACTTGTTAAGCTACTGCGACCTGCACGTCTCTTCCAAGTGGCATTTAAACCTTCTTGTTAAGCTACTGCGACCTGCAAGTCTCTTCCAAGGCTTATTTAAACCGTCTTTTTAAGCTACTGCGACTTGAACGTCTCTTCCAAGGGGCATTTAAACCGTCTTGTTAAGCTACTGTAACCTCCACCACTTTTCCAAGGGGCATCTAAACCGTCTTGTTAAGCTACTGCAACCTGCACTTCTCTTTCAAGGGGCATTTAAACCGTCTTGTTAAGCTACTGCGACCGGCACGTCTCTTCCAAGGGGCATTTAAACCGTCTTGTTAAGCTGCTGCGACCTGCATGTCTCTTCCAAGGGGCATTTAAAACGTCTTGTTAAGCTACTGCGACCGGCACGTCTCTTCCAAGGGGCATTTAAACCGTCTTGTTAAGCTGCTGCGACCTGCATGTCTCTTCCAAGGGGCATTTAAACCATCTTGTTAAGCTACTTCAACCTCCACCGCACTTCCAAGGGGCATTTAAACCGTCTTGTTAAGCTACTGCGACCTGCACGTCTCTTTCAAGGGGCATCTAAACTGTCTTGTTAAGCTACTGCGACCTGCACGTCTCTTCCAAGTGGCATTTAAACCATCTTGATAAGCTACTGCGACCTGCACGTCTGTTCCACGGGGCTTTTAAACTGTCTGGTTAAGCTACTGCGACCTCCACCTCTCTTCCAAGGGCGTTTAAACCGTCTTATTAAGCTACTGCAACCTGCACATCTCTTCAAAGGGGCATTTAAACCGTGTTATTAAGCTACTGCGACCTGCACGTCTCTTCCAAGGGGCATTTAAACCGTCTTGTTAAGCTACTGTGACCTCCACCGCTCTTCCAAGGGTCATTTAAACTGTCTTGTTAAGCTACTGCGACCTGCATGTCTCTTCCAAGGGGCATTTAAATCGTCTTGGTAAGCTACTGCGACCTGCAAGCCTCTTCCAAGGGGCATTTAAACCGTCATGTTAAGCTATTGCGACCTGCACGTCTCTTCCAAGGGGCATTTAAACTGTCTTGTTAAGCTACTGCGACCTCCACCGCTCTTCAAAGGGTCATTTAAACTGTCTTGTTAAGCTACTGCGACCTGCATGTCTCTTCCAAGGGGCATTTAAATCGTCTTGGTAAGCTTCTGCGACCTGCAAGCCTCATCCAAGGGGCATTTAAACCGTCATGTTAAGCTACTGCGACCTGCACATCTCTTCAAAAGGGCATTTAAACAGTCTTATTAAGCTACTGCGACCTGCACGTCTCTTCCAAGGGGCATTTAAACCATCTTGTTAAGCTACTGCGACCTGCACGTCTCTTCCAAGGGGCATTTAAACTGTCTTGTTAAGCAACTGTGACCTGAACGTCTCTTCCAAGGGGCATTTAAATCTTCTTGGTAATCTACTGCGACCTGCACGTCTCTTCCAAGGGGCATTTAAACCTTCTTGGTAATCTACTGCGTCCTGCACGTCTCTTCCAAGGGGCATTTAAACTGTCTTGTTAAGCTACTGCGACCTGCATTTCTCTTCCAAGGGGCATTTAAACCGTCTTCTTAAGCTACTGTAACCTCCACCACTTTTCCAAGCGGCATTTAAACCGTCTTGTTAAGCTACTGCGACCTGCATGTCTCTTTCAAGGGGCATTTAAAATGCTTTGTTAAGCTACTGCGACCTCCACGTCTCTTCCAAGGGGCATTTAAACCGTATTGTTAAGCTACTGTGACCTGCACGTCTCTTCTAAGGGGCATTTAAACCGTCTTGTTAAGCTTCTGCGACCTGCATGTCTCTTCCAAGGGGCATTTAAACCGTCTTGTTAAGCTACTGCGACCTCCACCGCACTTCCAAGGGGCATTTAAACAGTCTTGTGAAGCTACTGCGACCTGCACGTCTCTTTCAAGGGGCATTTAAACTGTCTTGTTAAGCTACTGCGACCTCCACCGCTCTTCCAAGTGGCATTTAAACCATCTTGTTAAGCTACTGTGACCTGCACGTCTCTTACAAGGGGCATTTAAACTGTCTTGTTAAGCTACTGCGACCTGCACGTCTCTTCCAAGTGGCCTTTAAAACGCTTTGTTAAGCTACTGCGACCTGCATGTCTCTTCCAAGGGGCATTTAAGCCGTCTTGTTAAGCTACTGCGACCTGCATGTCTCTTCCAAGGGGCATTTATGCAATCTTGTTTAGCTGCTGCGACCTGCATGTCTCTTCCAAGGGGCATTTAAACCGTCTTGTTAGGCTACTGCGACCTGCACGTCTCTTTCAAGGGGCGTTTAAACTGTCTTGTTAAGCTACTGCGACCTCCACCGCCCTTCCAAGGGGCATTTAAACCGACTTGTTAAGCTACTGCGACCTGCACGTCTCTTCCAAGTGGCATTTAAACCTTCTTGTTAAGCTACTGCGACCTGCAAGTCTCTTCCAAGGCTTATTTAAACCGTCTTTTTAAGCTACTGCGACTTGAACGTCTCTTCCAAGGGGCATTTAAACCGTCTTGTTAAGCTACTGTAACCTCCACCACTTTTCCAAGGGGCATCTAAACCGTCTTGTTAAGCTACTGCAACCTGCACTTCTCTTTCAAGGGGCATTTAAACCGTCTTGTTAAGCTACTGCGACCGGCACGTCTCTTCCAAGGGGCATTTAAACCGTCTTGTTAAGCTGCTGCGACCTGCATGTCTCTTCCAAGGGGCATTTAAAACGTCTTGTTAAGCTACTGCGACCGGCACGTCTCTTCCAAGGGGCATTTAAACCGTCTTGCTAAGCTGCTGCGACCTGCATGTCTCTTCCAAGGGGCATTTAAACCATCTTGTTAAGCTACTTCAACCTCCACCGCACTTCCAAGGGGCATTTAAACCGTCTTGTTAAGCTACTGCGACCTGCACGTCTCTTTCAAGGGGCATCTAAACTGTCTTGTTAAGCTACTGCGACCTGCACGTCTCTTCCAAGTGGCATTTAAACCATCTTGATAAGCTACTGCGACCTGCACGTCTCTTCCACGGGGCTTTTAAACTGTCTGGTTAAGCTACTGCGACCTCCACCTCTCTTCCAAGGGCGTTTAAACCGTCTTATTAAGCTACTGCCACCTGCACATCTCTTCAAAGGGGCATTTAAACCGTGTTATTAAGCTACTGCGACCTGCACGTCTCTTCCAAGGGGCATTTAAACTGTCTTGTTAAGCTACTGTGACCTCCACCGCTCTTCAAAGGGTCATTTAAACTGTCTTGTTAAGCTACTGCGACCTGCATGTCTCTTCCAAGGGGCATTTAAATCGTATTGGTAAGCTACTGCGACCTGCAAGCCTCTTCCAAGGGGCATTTAAACCGTCATGTTAAGCTATTGCGACCTGCACGTCTCTTCCAAGGGGCATTTAAACTGTCTTGTTAAGCTACTGCGACCTCCACCGCTCTTCAAAGGGTCATTTAAACTGTCTTGTTAAGCTACTGCGACCTGCACGTCTCTTCCAAGGGGCATTTAATACGTCTTGTTAAGCTACTGCGACCTCCACCGCACTTCCAAGGGGCATTTAAACCGTCTTGTTAAGCTACTGCGAACTGCACGTCTCTTCCAAGTGGCATTTAAACCGTCTTGATAAGCTACTGCGACCTGCACGTCTCTTCCAAGGGGCTTTTAAACTGTCTTGTTAAGCTACTGCGATCTCCACCTCTCTTCCAAGGGCATTTAAACCGTCTTATTAAGCTACTGCGACTTGCACATCTCTTCCAAGGGGCATTCAAACCGTCTTATTAAGCTACTGCGACCGGCACGTCTCTTCCAAGGGGCATTTAAACCGTCTTGTTAAGCTGCTGCGACCTGCATGTCTCTTCCAAGGGGCATTTAAACCATCTTGTTAAGCTACTTCAACCTCCAACGCTCTTCCAAGGGGCATTTAAACCGTCTTGTTAAGCTACTGCGACCTGCACGTCTCTTTCAAGGGGCATCTAAACTGTCTTGTTAAGCTACTGCGACCTCAACCGCTCTTCCAAGGGGCATTCAAACCGTCTTGTTAAGCTACTGCGACCTGCACCTCTCTTCCAATGGGCATTTAAATCGGCTTGGTAAGCTACTGCGACCTGCAAGCCTCTTCCAAGGGGTATTTAAACCGTCATGTTAAGATAATGCGACCTGCACGTCTTTCCAAGGGTCATTTAAACTGTCTGGTTAAGCTACTGCGACCTGCTCGTCTCCTCCAAGGGGCATTTAAACCATCTTGTTAAGCTACTGTGACCTGCACGTCTCTTCCAAGGGGCATTTAAACTGTCTTGTTAAGCTACTGCGACCTGCACGTCTCTTCTAAGGGGCATTTAAACCGTCTTGTTAAGCTACTGCGACTTGCACGTCTCTTCCAAGTGGCATTTAAAACGCTTTGTTAAGATACTGCGACCTGCACGTCTCTTCCAAGGGGCATTTAAACCGTCTTGTTAAGCTACTGCGACCTGCACGTCTCTTCCAAGGGGCATTTAAACTGTCTTGTTAAGCTACTGCGACCTGCACGTCTCTTCCAACGGGCATTTAAACTGTCTTGTTAAGCTACTGCAACCTCCACCGCTCTTCCAAGTGGCATTTAAACCATCTTGTTAAGCTACTGTGACCTGCACGTCTCTTCCAAGGGGCATTTAAACTGTCTTGTTAAGCTACTGCGACCTGCACGTCTCTTTCAAGTGGCATTTAAAACGCTTTGTTAAGCTACTGCGACCTGCATGTCTCTTCCAAGGTGCATTTAAACCGACTTGTTAAGCTACTGCGACCTGCACGTCTCTTCCAAGAGGCAGTTATGCAATCTTGTTTAGCTGCTGCGACCTGCATGTCTCTTCGAAGGGGCATTTAAACCGTCTTGTTAAGCTACTGCGACCGGCACGTCTCTTCCAAGGGGCATTTAAACCGTCTTGTTAAGCTGCTGCGACCTGCATGTCTCTTCCAAGGGGCATTTAAACCATCTTGTTAAGCTACTTCAACCTCCAACGCTCTTCCAAGGGGCATTTAAACCGTCTTGTTAAGCTACTGCGACCTGCACGTCTCTTTCAAGGGGCATCTAAACTGTCTTGTTAAGCTACTGCGACCTCAACCGCTCTTCCAAGGGGCATTCAAACCGTCTTGTTAAGCTACTGCGACCTGCACGTCTCTTCCAATGGGCATTTAAATCGTCTTCGTAAGCTACTGCGACCTGCAAGCCTCTTCCAAGGGGTATTTAAACCGTCATGTTAAGATAATGCGACCTGCACGTCTTTCCAAGGGTCATTTAAACTGTCTGGTTAAGCTACTGCGACCTGCTCGTCTCCTCCAAGGGGCATTTAAACTGTCTTGTTAAGCTACTGCGACCTCCACCGCTCTTCCAAGTGGCATTTAAACCATCTTGTTAAGCTACTGTGACCTGCACGTCTCTTCCAAGGGGCATTTAAACTGTCTTGTTAAGCTACTGCGACCTGCACGTCTCTTCTAAGGGGCATTTAAACCGTCTTGTTAAGCTACTGCGACTTGCACGTCTCTTCCAAGTGGCATTTAAAACGCTTTGTTAAGATACTGCGACCTGCACGTCTCTTCCAAGGGGCATTTAAACCGTCTTGTTAAGCTACTGCGACCTGCACGTCTCTTCCAAGGGGCATTTAAACTGTCTTGTTAAGCTACTGCGACCTGCACGTCTCTTCCAACGGGCATTTAAACTGTCTTGTTAAGCTACTGCAACTTCCACCGCTCTTCCAAGTGGCATTTAAACCATCTTGTTAAGCTACTGTGACCTGCACGTCTCTTCCAAGGGGCATTTAAACTGTCTTGTTAAGCTACTGCGACCTGCACGTCTCTTCCAAGTGGCATTTAAAACGCTTTGTTAAGCTACTGCGACCTGCATGTCTCTTCCAAGGGGCATTTAAACCGACTTGTTAAGCTACTGCGACCTGCACGTCTCTTCCAAGAGGCAGTTATGCAATCTTGTTTAGCTGCTGCGACCTGCATGTCTCTTCCAAGGGGCATTTAAACCGTCTTGTTAAGCTACTGCGACCTGCACGTCTCTTTCAAGGGGCATTTAAACTGTCTTTTTAAGCTACTGCGACCTCCACCGCCCTTCCAAGGGGCATTTAAACCGACTTGTTAAGCTACTGCGACCGGCACGTCTCTTCCAAGGGGCATTTAAACCGTCTTGTTAAGCTGCTGCGACCTGCATGTCTCTTCCAAGGGGCATTTAAACCGTCTTGTTAAGCTACTGCGACCGGCACGTCTCTTCCAAGGGGCATTTAAACCGTCTTGTTAAGCTGCTGCGACCTGCATGTCTCTTCCAAGGGGCATTTAAACCATCTTGTTAAGCTACTTCAACCTCCAACGCTCTTCCAAGGGGCATTTAAACCGTCTTGTTAAGCTACTGCGACCTGCACGTCTCTTTCAAGGGGCATCTAAACTGTCTTGTTAAGCTACTGCGACCTCAACCGCTCTTCCAAGGGGCATTCAAACCGTCTTGTTAAGCTACTGCGACCTGCACGTCTCTTCCAATGGGCATTTAAATCGTCTTCGTAAGCTACTGCGACCTGCAAGCCTCTTCCAAGGGGTATTTAAACCGTCATGTTAAGATAATGCGACCTGCACGTCTTTCCAAGGGTCATTTAAACTGTCTGGTTAAGCTACTGCGACCTGCTCGTCTCCTCCAAGGGGCATTTAAACTGTCTTGTTAAGCTACTGCGACCTCCACCGCTCTTCCAAGTGGCATTTAAACCATCTTGTTAAGCTACTGTGACCTGCACGTCTCTTCCAAGGGGCATTTAAACTGTCTTGTTAAGCTACTGCGACCTGCACGTCTCTTCTAAGGGGCATTTAAACCGTCTTGTTAAGCTACTGCGACTTGCACGTCTCTTCCAAGTGGCATTTAAAACGCTTTGTTAAGATACTGCGACCTGCACGTCTCTTCCAAGGGGCATTTAAACCGTCTTGTTAAGCTACTGCGACCTGCACGTCTCTTCCAAGGGGCATTTAAACTGTCTTGTTAAGCTACTGCGACCTGCACGTCTCTTCCAACGGGCATTTAAACTGTCTTGTTAAGCTACTGCAACTTCCACCGCTCTTCCAAGTGGCATTTAAACCATCTTGTTAAGCTACTGTGACCTGCACGTCTCTTCCAAGGGGCATTTAAACTGTCTTGTTAAGCTACTGCGACCTGCACGTCTCTTCCAAGTGGCATTTAATACGCTTTGTTAAGCTACTGCGACCTGCATGTCTCTTCCAAGGGGCATTTAAACCGACTTGTTAAGCTACTGCGACCTGCACGTCTCTTCCAAGAGGCAGTTATGCAATCTTGTTTAGCTGCTGCGACCTGCATGTCTCTTCCAAGGGGCATTTAAACCGTCTTTTTAAGCTACTGCGACCTCCACCGCCCTTCCAAGGGGCATTTAAACCGACTTGTTAAGCTACTGCGACCTGCACGTCTCTTCCAAGTGGCATTTAAACCTTCTTGTTAAGCTACTACGACCGGCACGTCTCTTCCAAGGGGCATTTAAACTGTCTTGTTAAGCTACTGCGACCTCCACCTCTCTTCCAATGGGCATTTAAACTGTCTTGTTAAGCTACTGCGACCTGCTCGTTTCTTCCAAGGGGCATTTAAACCGTCTTGTTAAGCTACTGCGACCTGCAAGTCTCTTCCAAGGCTTATTTAAACCGTCTTTTTAAGCTACTGCGACTTGAACGTCTCTTCCAAGGGGCATTTAAACCGTCTTGTTAAGCTACTGTAACCTCCACCACTTTTCCAAGGGGCATCTAAACAGTCTTGTTAAGCTACTGCAACCTGCACTTCTCTTTCAAGGGGCACTTAAACCGTCTTGTTAAGCTACTGCGACCTGCATGTCTCTTCCAAGGGGCATTTAAAACGTCTTGTTAAGCTACTGCGACCGGCACGTCTCTTCCAAGGGGCATTTAAACCGTCTTGTTAAGCTGCTGCGACCTGCATGTCTCTTCCAAGGGGCATTTAAACCATCTTGTTAAGCTACTTCAACCTCCAGCGCACTTCCAAGGGGCATTTAAACCGTCTTGTTAAGCTACTGCGAACTGCACGTCTCTTTCAAGGGGCATCTAAACTGTCTTGTTAAGCTACTGCGAACTGCACGTCTCTTCCAAGTGGCATTTAAACCATCTTGATAAGCTACTACGACCTGCACGTCTCTTCCACGGGGATTTTAAACTGTCTTGTTAAGCTACTGCGACCTCCACCTCTCTTCCAAGGGCGTTTAAATCGTCTTATTAAGCTACTGCGACCTGCACATCTCTTCAAAGGGGCATTTAAACCGTGTTATTAAGCTACTGCGACCTGCACGTCTCTTCCAAGGGGCATTTAAACTGTCTTGTTAAGCTACTGTGACCTCCACCGCTCTTCCAAGGGTCATTTAAACTGTCTTGTTAAGCTACTGCGATCTGTACGTCTCTTCCAAGGGGCATTTAAATCGTCTTGGTAAGCTACTGCGACCTGCAAGCCTCTTCCAAGGGGCATTTAAACCGTCATGTTAAGCTACTGCGACCTGCACGTCTCTTCCAAGGGGCATTTAAACTGTCTTGTTAAGCTACTGTGACCTCCACCGCTCTTCCAAGGGTCATTTAAACTGTCTTGTTAAGCTACTGCGACCTGCACGTCTCTTAAAAGGGGCATTTAAATTGTCTTGGTAAGCTACTGCGACCTGCAAGCCTCATCCAAGGGGCATTTAAACCGTCATGTTAAGCAACTGCGACCTGCGCATCTCTTCAAAAGGGCATTTAAACAGTCTTATTAAGCTACTGCGACCTGCACGTCTCTTCCAAGGGGCATTTAAACCATCTTGTTAAGCTACTGCGATGCGACCTGCACGACTCTTCCAAGGGGCATTTAAACTGTCTTTTTAAGCAACTGTGACCTGAACGTCTCATCCAAGGGGCATTTAAATCTTATTGGTAATCTACTGCGACCTGCACGTCTCTTCCAAGGGGCATTTAAATCTTCTTGGTAATCTACTGCGACCTGCACGTCTCTTCCAAGGGGCATTTAAACTGTCTTGTTAAGCTACTGCAACCTGCACGTCTCTTCCAAGGGGAATTTAAACCGTCTTCTTAAGCTACTGTAACCTCCACCACTTTTCCAAGGGGCAATTAAACCGTCTTGTTAAGCTACTGCGACCTGCATGTCTCTTACAAGGGGCATTTAAAATGCTTTGTTAAGCTACTGCGACCTGCACGTCTCTTGCAAGGGGCATTTAAACCGTCTTGTTAAGCTACTGTGACCTGCACGTCTCTTCTAAGGGGCATTTAAACCGTCTTGTTAAGCTTCTGCGACCTGCATGTCTCTTCCAAGGGGCATTTAAACCGTCTTGTTAAGCTACTGCGACCTCCACTGCACTTCCAAGGGGCATTTAAACAGTCTTGTGAAGCTACTGCGACCTGCACGTCTCTTTCAAGGGGCATTTAAACTGTCTTGTTAAGCTACTGCGACCTCCACCGCTCTTCCAACGGGCATTTAAACCGTCTTGTTAAGCTACTGCGAACTGCACGTCTCTTCCAAGTGGCATTTAAACCGTCTTGATAAGCTACTGCGACCTGCACGTCTCTTCCACAGGGCTTTTAAACTGTCTTGTTAAGCTACTGCGATCTCCACCTCTCTTCCAAGGGCATTTAAACCGTCTTATTAAGCTACTGCGACCTGCACATCTCTTCCAAGGGGCATTCAAACCGTCTTATTAAGCTACTGCGACCTGCATGTCTCTTCCAAGGGGCATTTAAAACTTCTTGTTAAGCTACTGCGACCGGCACGTCTCTTCCAAGGGGCATTTAAACCTTCTTGTTAAGCTACTACGACCGGCACGTCTCTTCCAAGGGGCATTTAAACTGTCTTGTTAAGCTACTGCGACCTCCACCTCTCTTCCAATGGGCATTTAAACTGTCTTGTTAAGCTACTGCGACCTGCTCGTCTCTTCCAAGGGGCATTTAAACCGTCTTGTTAAGCTAATGCGACCTGCAAGTCTCTTCCAAGGCTTATTTAAACCGTCTTTTTAAGCTACTGCGACTTGAACGTCTCTTCCAAGGGGCATTTAAACCGTCTTGTTAAGCTACTGTAACCTCCACCACTTTTCCAAGGGGCATCTAAACAGTCTTGTTAAGCTACTGCAACCTGCACTTCTCTTTCAAGGGGCACTTAAACCGTCTTGTTAAGCTACTGCGACCTGCATGTCTCTTCCAAGGGGCATTTAAAACGTCTTGTTAAGCTACTGCGACCGGCACGTCTCTTCCAAGGGGCATTTAAACCGTCTTGTTAAGCTGCTGCGACCTGCATGTCTCTTCCAAGGGGCATTTAAACCATCTTGTTAAGCTACTTCAACCTCCAGCGCACTTCCAAGGGGCATTTAAACCGTCTTGTTAAGCTACTGCGACCTGCACGTCTCTTTCAAGGGGCATCTAAACTGTCTTGTTAAGCTACTGCGAACTGCACGTCTCTTCCAAGTGGCATTTAAACCATCTTGATAAGCTACTACGACCTGCACGTCTCTTCCACGGGGATTTTAAACTGTCTTGTTAAGCTACTGCGACCTCCACCTCTCTTCCAAGGGCGTTTAAACCGTCTTATTAAGCTACTGCGACCTGCACATCTCTTCAAAGGGTCATTTAAACCGTGTTATTAAGCTACTGCGACCTGCACGTCTCTTCCAAGGGGCATTTAAACTGTCTTGTTAAGCTACTGTGACCTCCACCGCTCTTCCAAGGGTCATTTAAACTGTCTTGTTAAGCTACTGCGATTTGTACGTCTCTTCCAAGGGGCATTTAAATCGTCTTGGTAAGCTACTGCGACCTGCAAGCCTCTTCCAAGGGGCATTTAAACCGTCATGTTAAGCTACTGCGACCTGCACGTCTCTTCCAAGGGGCATTTAAACTGTCTTGTTAAGCTACTGTGACCTCCACCGCTCTTCCAAGGGTCATTTAAACTGTCTTGTTAAGCTACTGCGACCTGCACGTCTCTTAAAAGGGGCATTTAAATTGTCTTGGTAAGCTACTGCGACCTGCAAGCCTCATCCAAGGGGCATTTAAACCGTCATGTTAAGCAACTGCGACCTGCGCATCTCTTCAAAAGGGCATTTAAACAGTCTTATTAAGCTACTGCGACCTGCACGTCTCTTCCAAGGGGCATTTAAACCATCTTGTTAAGCTACTGCGATGCGACCTGCACGACTCTTCCAAGGGGCATTTAAACTGTCTTTTTAAGCAACTGTGACCTGAACGTCTCATCCAAGGGGCATTTAAATCTTATTGGTAATCTACTGCGACCTGCACGTCTCTTCCAAGGGGCATTTAAATCTTCTTGGTAATCTACTGCGACCTGCACGTCTCTTCCAAGGGGCATTTAAACTGTCTTGTTAAGCTACTGCGACCTGCACGTCTCTTCCAAGGGGCATTTAAACCGTCTTCTTAAGCTACTGTAACCTCCACCACTTTTCCAAGGGGCAATTAAACCGTCTTGTTAAGCTACTGCGACCTGCATGTCTCTTACAAGGGGCATTTAAAATGCTTTGTTAAGCTACTGCGACCTGCACGTCTCTTGCAAGGGGCATTTAAACCGTCTTGTTAAGCTACTGTGACCTGCACGTCTCTTCTAAGGGGCATTTAAACCGTCTTGTTAAGCTTCTGCGACCTGCATGTCTCTTCCAAGGGGCATTTAAACCGTCTTGTTAAGCTACTGCGACCTCCACTGCACTTCCAAGGGGCATTTAAACAGTCTTGTGAAGCTACTGCGACCTGCACGTCTCTTTCAAGGGGCATTTAAACTGTCTTGTTAAGCTACTGCGACCTCCACCGCTCTTCCAAGGGGCATTTAAACCGTCTTGTTAAGCTACTGCGAACTGCACGTCTCTTCCAAGTGGCATTTAAACCGTCTTGATAAGCTACTGCGACCTGCACGTCTCTTCCACGGGGCTTTTAAACTGTCTTGTTAAGCTACTGCGATCTCCACCTCTCTTCCAAGGGCATTTAAACCGTCTTATTAAGCTACTGCGACCTGCACATCTCTTCCAAGGGGCATTCAAACCGTCTTATTAAGCTACTGCGACCTGCATGTCTCTTCCAAGGGGCATTTAAAACTTCTTGTTAAGCTACTGCGACCGGCACGTCTCTTCCACGAGGCTTTTAAACTGTCTTGTTAAGCTACTGCGACCTCCACCTCTCTTCCAAGGGCGTTTAAACCGTCTTATTAAGCTACTGCGAAGTGCACATCTCTTCAAAGGGGCATTTAAACCGTGTTATTAAGCTACTGCGACCTGCACGTCTCTTCCAAGGGGCATTTAAACTGTCTTGTTAAGCTACTGTGACCTCCACCGCTCTTCCAAGGGTCATTTAAACTGTCTTGTTAAGCTACTGCGACCTGCACGTCTCTTCCAAGGGGCATTTAAGTCGTCTTGGTAAGCTACTGCGACCTGCAAGCCTCTTCCAAGGGGCATTTAAACCGTCATGTTAAGCTACTGCGACCTGCACGTCTCTTCCAAGGGGCATTTAAACTGTCTTGTTAAGCTACTGCGACCTCCACCGCTCTTCCAAGGGTCATTTAAACTGTCTTGTTAAGCTACTGCGACCTGCACGTCTCTTAAAAGGGGCATTTAAATTGTCTTGGTAAGCTACTGCGACCTGCAAGCCTCATCCAAGGGGCATTTAAACCGTCATGTTAAGCTACTGCGACCTGCGCATCTCTTCAAAAGGGCATTTAAACAGTCTTATTAAGCTACTGCGACCTGCACGTCTCTTCCAAGGGGCATTTAAACCATCTTGTTAAGCTACTGCGATGCGACCTGCACGTCTCTTCCAAGGGGCATTTAAACTGTCTTGTTAAGCAACTGTGACCTGAACGTCTCTTCCAAGGTGCATTTAAATCTTCTTGGTAATCTACTGCGACCTGCACGTCTCTTCCAAGGGGCATTTAAATCTTCTTGGTAATCTACTGCGACCTGCACGTCTCTTCCAAGGGGCATTTAAACTGTCTTGTTAAGCTACTTCGACCTGCACGTCTCTTCCAAGGGGCATTTAAACCGTCTTCTTAAGCTACTGTAACCTCCACCACTTTTCCAAGGGGCAATTAAACCGTCTTGTTAAGCTGCTGCGACCTGCATGTCTCTTTCAAGGGGCATTTAAAATGCTTTGTTAAGCTACTGCGACCTGCACGTCTCTTCCAAGGGCCATTTAAACCGTCTTGTTAAGCTACTGTGACCTGCACGTCTCTTCTAAGGGGCATTTAAACCGTCTTTTTAAGCTTCTGCGACCTGCATGTCTCTTCCAAGGGGCATTTAAACCGTCTTGTTAAGCTACTGCGACCTCCACCGCATTTCCAAGGGGCATTTAAACAGTCTTGTGAAGGTACTGCGACCTGCACGTCTCTTTCAAGGGGCATTTAAACTGTCTTGTTAAGCTACTGCGACCTCCACCGCTCTTCCAAGGGTCATTTAAACCGTCTTGTTAAGCTACTGCGAACTGCACGTCTCTTCCAAGTGGAATTTAAACCATCTTGATAAGCTACTGCGACCTGCACGTCTCTTCCACGGGGCTTTTAAACTGTCTTGTTAAGCTACTGCGATCTCCACCTCTCTTCCAAGGGCATTTAAACCGTCTTATTAAGCTACTGCGACCTGCACATCTCTTCCAAGGGGCATTCAAACCGTCTTATTAAGCTACTGCGACCTGCATGTCTCTTCCAAGGGGCATTTAAAACTTCTTGTTAAGCTACTGCGACCGGCACGTCTCTTCCAAGGGGCATTTAAACCGTCTTGTTAAGCTGCTGCGACCTGCATGTCTCTTCCAAGGGGCATTTAAACCATCTTGTTAAGCTACTTCAACCTCCACCGCACTTCCAAGGGGCATTTAAACCGTCTTGTTAAGCTAATGCAACCTGCACGTCTCTTTCAAGGGGCATCTAAACCGTCTTGTTAAGCTACGGCGACCTGCACGTGTCTTCCAAGGGGCATTTAAACCGTCTTGTTAAGCTACTGCGACTTGAACGTCTCTTCCAAGGGGCATTTAAACCGTCTTGTTAAGCAACTGTAACCTGCACCACTTTTCGAAGGGGCATTTAAACCGTCTTGTTAAGCTACTGCGACCTGCATGTCTCTACCAAGGGACATTTAAACCGTCTTGTTAAGCTACTGCGACCTGCACGTCTCTTCCAAGGGGCATTTAAACAGTCTTGTTAAGCTGCTGCGACCTGCATGTCTCTTCAAGGGGCATTTAAATCGTCTTGTTAAGCTACTGCGACCTCCACCGCTCTTCCAAGGGGCATTTAAACTGTCTTGTTAAGCTACTGCGACCGCCACCGCTCTTGCAAGGGGCATTTAAACCATCTTGTTAAGCTACTACGACCTGCACGTCTCTTCCAAGGGGCATTTAAACTGTCTTGTTAAGCTACTGCGACCTGCACGTCTCTTCTAAGGGGCATGTAAACCGTATTGTTAAGCTACTGCGACTTGCACGTCTCTTCCAAGCGGCATTTAAACTGTCTTGTTAAGCTACTGTAACCTCCACCACTTTTCCAAGGGGCATTTAAACCGTCTTGTTAAGCTACTGCGACCTGCATGTTTCTTTCAAGGGGCATTTCAAATGCTTTGTTAAGCTACTGCGACCTGCATGTCTCTTCCAAGGGGCATTTAAACCGTCTTGTTAAGCTACTGCGACCTGCACGTCTCTTCCAACTGGCATTTCAACCGTCTTGATAAGCTTCTGCGACCTGCATGTCTCTTGCAAGGGGCATTTAAACCGTCTTGTTAAGCTACTGCAACCTGCACGTCTCTACCAAGGGGCATTTAAACATTCTTGTTAAGCTACTGCGACCTGCACATCTCTTCCAAGGGGCATTTAAACTGTCTTGTTAAGCAACTGCGACCTCCACTGCTCTTCCAAGGGGCATTTAAACAGTCTTGTTAAGCTACTGCGACCTGGACGTGTCTTCCAAGGGGCATTTAAACCGTCTTGTTAAGCTAGTGCGACTTGCACGTCTCTTCCAAGGTGCATTTAAACCGTCTTGTTAAGCTACTGTAACCTCCACCACTTTTCCAAGGTGCATTTAAAGCGTCTTGTTAAGCTACTGCGACCTGCACGTCTCTTCCATGGGGCATTTAAACCGTCTTGTTAAGCTACTGCGACCTGCACGTCTCTTCCAAGGGGCATTTAAACAGTCTTGTTAAGCTGCTGCGACTTGCATGTCTCTTCCAAGGGGCATTTAAACTGTCTTGTTAAGCTACTGAGACCTCCACCGCTCTTCCAAGGGGCATTTAAACTGTCTTGTTAAGCAAATGCGACCTGCACGTCTCTTCCAAGGGGCATTTAAATCGTCTTGGTAAGCTACTGCGACCTCTACCGCTCTTCCAAGGGGCATTTAAACTGTCTTGTTAAGCTACTGCGACCGCCACCGCTTTTGCAAGGGGCATTTAAACCATCTTGTTAAGCTACTACGACCTGCACGTCTCTTCCAAGGGGCATTTAAACTGTCTTGTTAAGCTACTGCGACCTGCACGTCTCTTCTAAGGGGCATGTAAACCGTATTGTTAAGCTACTGCGACTTGCACGTCTCTTCCAAGCGGCATTTAAACCGTCTTGTTAAGCTACTGTAACCTCCACCACTTTTCCAAGGGGCATTTAAACCGTCTTGTTAAGCTACTGTAACCTCCACCACTTTTCCAAGGTGCATTTAAAGCGTCTTGTTAAGCTACTGCGACCTGCACGTCTCTTCCATGGGGCATTTAAACCGTCTTGTTAAGCTACTGCGACCTGCACGTCTCTTCCAAGGGGCATTTAAACAGTCTTGTTAAGCTGCTGCGACTTGCATGTCTCTTCCAAGGGGCATTTAAACTGTCTTGTTAAGCTACTGCGACCTCCACCGCTCTTCCAAGGGCCATTTAAACTGTCTTGTTAAGCAAATGCGACCTGCACGTCTCTTCCAAGGGGCATATAAATCGTCTTGGTAAGCTACTGCGACCTCTACCGCTCTTCCAAGGGGCATTTAAACTGTCTTGTTAAGCTACTGCGACCGCCACCGCTCTTGCAAGGGGCATTTAAACCATCTTGTTAAGCTACTACGACCTGCACGTCTCTTCCAAGGGGCATTTAAACTGTCTTGTTAAGCTACTGCGACCTGCACGTCTCTTCTAAGGGGCATTTAAACCGTATTGTTAAGCTACTGCGACTTGCACGTCTCTTCCAAGCGGCATTTAAACCGTCTTGTTAAGCTACTGTAACCTCCACCACTTTTCCAAGGGGCATTTAAACCGTCTTGTTAAGCTACTGCGACCTGCATGTCTCTTCCAAGGGGCATTTAAAACTTCTTGTTAAGCTACTGCGACCGGCACGTCTCTTCCAAGGGGCATTTAAACCGTCTTGTTAAGCTGCTGCGACCTGCATGTCTCTTCCAAGGGGCATTTAAACCATCTTGTTAAGCTACTTCAACCTCCACCGCACTTCCAAGGGGCATTTAAACCGTCTTGTTAAGCTAATGCAACCTGCACGTCTCTTTCAAGGGGCATCTAAACCGTCTTGTTAAGCTACGGCGACCTGCACGTGTCTTCCAAGGGGCATTTAACCCGTCTTGTTAAGCTACTGCGACTTGAACGTCTCTTCCAAGGGGCATTTAAACCGTCTTGTTAAGCAACTGTAACCTGCACCACTTTTCGAAGGGGCATTTAAACCGTCTTGTTAAGCTACTGCGACCTGCATGTCTCTACCAAGGGACATTTAAACCGTCTTGTTAAGCTACTGCGACCTGCACGTCTCTTCCAAGGGGCATTTAAACAGTCTTGTTTAGCTGCTGCGACCTGCATGTCTCTTCAAGGGGCATTTAAATCGTCTTGTTAAGCTACTGCGACCTCCACCGCTCTTCCAAGGGGCATTTAAACTGTCTTGTTAAGCTACTGCGACCGCCACCGCTCTTGCAAGGGGCATTTAAACCATCTTGTTAAGCTACTACGACCTGCACGTCTCTTCCAAGGGGCATTTAAACTGTCTTGTTAAGCTACTGCGACCTGCACGTCTCTTCTAAGGGGCATGTAAACCGTATTGTTAAGCTACTGCGACTTGCACGTCTCTTCCAAGCGGCATTTAAACTGTCTTGTTAAGCTACTGTAACCTCCACCACTTTTCCAAGGGGCATTTAAACCGTCTTGTTAAGCTACTGCGACCTGCATGTTTCTTTCAAGGGGCATTTCAAATGCTTTGTTAAGCTACTGCGACCTGCATGTCTCTTCCAAGGGGCATTTAAACCGTCTTGTTAAGCTACTGCGACCTGCACGTCTCTTCCAACTGGCATTTCAACCGTCTTGATAAGCTTCTGCGACCTGCATGTCTCTTGCAAGGGGCATTTAAACCGTCTTGTTAAGCTACTGCAACCTGCACGTCTCTACCAAGGGGCATTTAAACATTCTTGTTAAGCTACTGCGACCTGCACATCTCTTCCAAGGGGCATTTAAACTGTCTTGTTAAGCTACTGCGACCTCCACTGCTCTTCCAAGGGGCATTTAAACAGTCTTGTTAAGCTACTGCGACCTGGACGTGTCTTCCAAGGGGCATTTAAACCGTCTTGTTAAGCTAGTGCGACTTGCACGTCTCTTCCAAGGTGCATTTAAACCGTCTTGTTAAGCTACTGTAACCTCCACCACTTTTCCAAGGTGCATTTAAAGCGTCTTGTTAAGCTACTGCGACCTGCACGTCTCTTCCATGGGGCATTTAAACCGTCTTGTTAAGCTACTGCGACCTGCACGTCTCTTCCAAGGGGCATTTAAACAGTCTTGTTAAGCTGCTGCGACTTGCATGTCTCTTCCAAGGGGCATTTAAACTGTCTTGTTAAGCTACTGAGACCTCCACCGCTCTTCCAAGGGGCATTTAAACTGTCTTGTTAAGCAAATGCGACCTGCACGTCTCTTCCAAGGGGCATTTAAATCGTCTTGGTAAGCTACTGCGACCTCTACCGCTCTTCCAAGGGGCATTTAAACTGTCTTGTTAAGCTACTGCGACCGCCACCGCTCTTGCAAGGGGCATTTAAACCATCTTGTTAAGCTACTACGACCTGCACGTCTCTTCCAAGGGGCATTTAAACTGTCTTGTTAAGCTACTGCGACCTGCACGTCTCTTCTAAGGGGCATGTAAACCGTATTGTTAAGCTACTGCGACTTGCACGTCTCTTCCAAGCGGCATTTAAACCGTCTTGTTAAGCTACTGTAACCTCCACCACTTTTCCAAGGGGCATTTAAACCATCTTGTTAAGCTACTGTAACCTCCACCACTTTTCCAAGGTGCATTTAAAGCGTCTTGTTAAGCTACTGCGACCTGCACGTCTCTTCCATGGGGCATTTAAACCGTCTTGTTAAGCTACTGCGACCTGCACGTCTCTTCCAAGGGGCATTTAAACAGTCTTGTTAAGCTGCTGCGACTTGCATGTCTCTTCCAAGGGGCATTTAAACTGTCTTGTTAAGCTACTGCGACCTCCACCGCTCTTCCAAGGGGCATTTAAACTGTCTTGTTAAGCAAATGCGACCTGCACGTCTCTTCCAAGGGGCATTTAAATCGTCTTGGTAAGCTACTGCGACCTCTACCGCTCTTCCAAGGGGCATTTAAACTGTCTTGTTAAGCTACTGCGACCGCCACCGCTCTTGCAAGGGGCATTTAAACCATCTTGTTAAGCTACTACGACCTGCACGTCTCTTCCAAGGGGCATTTAAACTGTCTTGTTAAGCTACTGCGACCTGCACGTCTCTTCTAAGGGGCATTTAAACCGTATTGTTAAGCTACTGCGACTTGCACGTCTCTTCCAAGCGGCATTTAAACCGTCTTGTTAAGCTACTGTAACCTCCACCACTTTTCCAAGGGGCATTTAAACCGTCTTGTTAAGCTACTGCGACCTGCATGTTTCTTTCAAGGGGCATTTAAAATGCTTTGTTAAGCTACTGCGACCTGCACGTCTCTTCCAAGGGGCATTTAAACCGTCTTGTTAAGCTACTGGGACCTGCACGTCTCTTCCAACTGGCATTTCAACCGTCTTGATAAGCTTCTGCGACCTGCATGTCTCTTGCAAGGGGCATTTAAACCGTCTTGTTAAGCTACTGCAACCTGCACGTCTCTACCAAGGGGCATTTAAACATTCTTGTTAAGCTACTGCGACCTGCACATCTCTTCCAAGGGGCATTTAAACTGTCTTGTTAAGCTACTGCGACCTCCACTGCTCTTCCAAGGGGCATTTAAACAGTCTTGTTAAGCTACTGCGACCTGGACGTGTCTTCCAAGGGGCATTTAAACCGTCTTGTTAAGCTAGTGCGACTTGCACGTCTCTTCCAAGGTGCATTTAAACCGTCTTGTTAAGCTACTGTAACCTCCACCACTTTTCCAAGGTGCATTTAAAGCGTCTTGTTAAGCTACTGCGACCTGCACGTCTCTTCCATGGGGCATTTAAACCGTCTTGTTAAGCTACTGCGACCTGCACGTCTCTTCCAAGGGGCATTTAAACAGTCTTGTTAAGCTGCTGCGACTTGCATGTCTCTTCCAAGGGGCATTTAAACTGTCTTGTTAAGCTACTGCGACCTCCACCGCTCTTCCAAGGGGCATTTAAACTGTCTTGTTAAGCAAATGCGACCTGCACGTCTCTTCCAAGGGGCATTTAAATCGTCTTGGTAAGCTACTGCGACCTGCAGGTCTCTTCCAAGGGGCATTTAAACTGTCTTGTTAAGCTACTGCGACCTCCACCGCTCTTGCAAGGGGCATTTAAACCATCTTGTTAAGCTACTGCGACCTGCACGTCTCTTCCAAGGGGCATTTAAACTGTCTTGTTAAGCTACTGCGACCTGCACGTCTCTTCTAAGGGGCATTTAAACCGTATTGTTAAGCTACTGCGACTTGCACGTCTCTTCCAAGCGGCATTTAAACCGTCTTGTTAAGCTACTGTAACCTCCACCACTTTTCCAATTGGCATTTAAACCTTCTTGTTAAGCTACTGCGACCTGCATGTTTCTTTCAAGGGGCATTTAAAATGCTTTGTTAAGCTACTGCGACCTGCACGTCTCTTCCAAGGGGCATTTAAACCGTCTTGTTAAGCTACTGCGACCTGCACGACTCTTCCAACTGGCATTTCAACCGTCTTGATAAGCTTCTGCGACCTGCATGTCTCTTGCAAGGGGCATTTAAACCGTCTTGTTAAGCTAGTCCGACCTCCACCGCACTTCCAAGGGGCATTTAAACAGTCTTGTGAAGCTACTGCGACCTGCACGTATCTTTCAAGGGGCATTTAAACTGTCTTGTTAAGATACTGCGAACTCCACCGCTCATCCAAGGGGCATTTAAAGTATCTTCTTAAGCTACTGCGACCTGCACGTCTCTTCCAATGAGCATTTAAACTGTGTTAAGCTACGGCGACCTCCACCTCTCTTCCAAGGGGCATTTAAACCATCTTATTAAGCTACTGCGACCTGCACATCTCTTCCAAGGGCCATTTAAACCGTCTTATTAAGCTACTGCGACCTGCACGTCTCTTCCAAGGGGCATTTAAACTGTCTTGTTAAGCTACTGCGACCTCCACCGCTCTTCCAAGGGTCATTTAAACTGTCTTGTTAACCTACTGCGACCTGCATGTCTCTTCCAAGGGGCATTTAAATCGTCTTGGTAAGCTACTGCCACCTGCACGTCTCTTCCAAGGGGCATTTAAACTGTCTTTTTAAGCTACTGCGACCTTCACCGCTCTTCCATGGGGCATTTAAACCATCTTGTTAAGCTACTGCGACCTGCACGTCTCGTACAAGTGGCATTTAAACTGTCTTGTTCAGCTACTGCGACCTGCACTTCTCTTCCAAGGGGTATTTAAACTGTCTTGTTAAGCTACTGCGACCTCCACCGCTCTTCCAAGGGGCATTTAAACAGTCTTGTTAAGATACTGCGACCTGCACGTGTCTTCCAAGGGGCATTTAAACCGTCTTGTTAAGCTACTGCGACTTGCACGTCTCTTCCAAGGTGCATTTAAACCGTCTTGTTAAGCTACTGTAACCTCCACCACTTTTCCAAGGTGCATTTAAACCGTCTTGTTAAGCTACTGCGACCTGCACGTCTCTTCCATGGGGCATTTAAACCGTCTTGTTAAGCTACTGCGACCTGCACGTCTCTTCCAAGGGGCATTTAAACAGTCTTGTTAAGCTGCTGCGACCTGCATGTCTCTTCCAAGGGGCATTTAAACTGTCTTGATAAGCTACTGCGACCTCCACCGCTCTTCCAAGGGGCATTTAAACTGTCTTGTTAAGCAAATGCGACCTGCACGTCTCTTCCAAGGGGCATTTAAATCGTCTTGGTAAGCTACTGCGACCTGCAGGTCTCTTCCAAGGGGCATTTAAACAGTCTTGTTAAGCTACTGTAACCTCCACCACTTTTCCAAGGTGCATTTAAAGCGTCTTGTTAAGCTACTGCGACCTGCACGTCTCTTCCATGGGGCATTTAAACCGTCTTGTTAAGCTACTGCGACCTGCACGTCTCTTCCAAGGGGCATTTAAACAGTCTTGTTAAGCTGCTGCGACTTGCATGTCTCTTCCAAGGGGCATTTAAACTGTCTTGTTAAGCTACTGAGACCTCCACCGCTCTTCCAAGGGGCATTTAAACTGTCTTGTTAAGCAAATGCGACCTGCACGTCTCTTCCAAGGGGCATTTAAATCGTCTTGGTAAGCTACTGCGACCTCTACCGCTCTTCCAAGGGGCATTTAAACTCTCTTGTTATGCTACTGCGACCGCCACCGCTCTTGCAAGGGGCATTTAAACCATCTTGTTAAGCTACTACGACCTGCACGTCTCTTCCAAGGGGCATTTAAACTGTCTTGTTAAGCTACTGCGACCTGCATGTCTCTTCTAAGGGGCATGTAAACCGTATTGTTAAGCTACTGCGACTTGCACGTCTCTTCCAAGCGGCATTTAAACCGTCTTGTTAAGCTACTGTAACCTCCACCACTTTTCCAAGGGGCATTTAAACCGTCTTGTTAAGCTACTGTAACCTCCACCACTTTTCCAAGGTGCATTTAAAGCGTCTTGTTAAGCTACTGCGACCTGCACGTCTCTTCCATGGGGCATTTAAACCGTCTTGTTAAGCTACTGCGACCTGCACGTCTCTTCCAAGGGGCATTTAAACAGTCTTGTTAAGCTGCTGCGACTTGCATGTCTCTTCCAAGGGGCATTTAAACTGTCTTGTTAAGCTACTGCGACCTCCACCGCTCTTCCAAGGGGCATTTAAACTGTCTTGTTAAGCAAATGCGACCTGCACGTCTCTTCCAAGGGGCATTTAAATCGTCTTGGTAAGCTACTGCGACCTCTACCGCTCTTCCAAGGGGCATTTAAACTGTCTTGTTAAGCTACTGCGACCGCCACCGCTCTTGCAAGGGGCATTTAAACCATCTTGTTAAGCTACTACGACCTGCACGTCTCTTCCAAGGGGCATTTAAACTGTCTTGTTAAGCTACTGCGACCTGCACGTCTCTTCTAAGGGGCATTTAAACCGTATTGTTAAGCTACTGCGACTTGCACGTCTCTTCCAAGCGGCATTTAAACCGTCTTGTTAAGCTACTGTAACCTCCACCACTTTTCCAAGGGGCATTTAAACCGTCTTGTTAAGCTACTGCGACCTGCATGTTTCTTTCAAGGGGCATTTAAAATGCTTTGTTAAGCTACTGCGACCTGCACGTCTCTTCCAAGGGGCATTTAAACCGTCTTGTTAAGCTACTGGGACCTGCACGTCTCTTCCAACTGGCATTTCAACCGTCTTGATAAGCTTCTGCGACCTGCATGTCTCTTGCAAGGGGCATTTAAACCGTCTTGTTAAGCTACTGCAACCTGCACGTCTCTACCAAGGGGCATTTAAACATTCTTGTTAAGCTACTGCGACCTGCACATCTCTTCCAAGGGGCATTTAAACTGTCTTGTTAAGCTACTGCGACCTCCACTGCTCTTCCAAGGGGCATTTAAACAGTCTTGTTAAGCTACTGCGACCTGGACGTGTCTTCCAAGGGGCATTTAAACCGTCTTGTTAAGCTAGTGCGACTTGCACGTCTCTTCCAAGGTGCATTTAAACCGTCTTGTTAAGCTACTGTAACCTCCACCACTTTTCCAAGGTGCATTTAAAGCGTCTTGTTAAGCTACTGCGACCTGCACGTCTCTTCCATGGGGCATTTAAACCGTCTTGTTAAGCTACTGCGACCTGCACGTCTCTTCCAAGGGGCATTTAAATCGTCTTGGTAAGCTACTGCGACCTGCAGGTCTCTTCCAAGGGGCATTTAAACTGTCTTGTTAAGCTACTGCGACCTCCACCGCTCTTGCAAGGGGCATTTAAACCATCTTGTTAAGCTACTGCGACCTGCACGTCTCTTCCAAGGGGCATTTAAACTGTCTTGTTAAGCTACTGCGACCTGCACGTCTCTTCTAAGGGGCATTTAAACCGTATTGTTAAGCTACTGCGACTTGCACGTCTCTTCCAAGCGGCATTTAAACCGTCTTGTTAAGCTACTGTAACCTCCACCACTTTTCCAAGGGGCATTTAAACCTTCTTGTTAAGCTACTGCGACCTGCATGTTTCTTTCAAGGGGCATTTAAAATGCTTTGTTAAGCTACTGCGACCTGCACGTCTCTTCCAAGGGGCATTTAAACCGTCTTGTTAAGCTACTGCGACCTGCACGACTCTTCCAACTGGCATTTCAACCGTCTTGATAAGCTTCTGCGACCTGCATGTCTCTTGCAAGGGGCATTTAAACCGTCTTGTTAAGCTAGTCCGACCTCCACCGCACTTCCAAGGGGCATTTAAACAGTCTTGTGAAGCTACTGCGACCTGCACGTATCTTTCAAGGGGCATTTAAACTGTCTTGTTAAGATACTGCGAACTCCACCGCTCATCCAAGGGGCATTTAAAGTATCTTCTTAAGCTACTGCGACCTGCACGTCTCTTCCAATGAGCATTTAAACTGTGTTAAGCTACGGCGACCTCCACCTCTCTTCCAAGGGGCATTTAAACCATCTTATTAAGCTACTGCGACCTGCACATCTCTTCCAAGGGCCATTTAAACCGTCTTATTAAGCTACTGCGACCTGCACGTCTCTTCCAAGGGGCATTTAAACTGTCTTGTTAAGCTACTGCGACCTCCACCGCTCTTCCAAGGGTCATTTAAACTGTCTTGTTAACCTACTGCGACCTGCACGTCTCTTCCAAGGGGCATTTAAATCGTCTTGGTAAGCTACTGCCACCTGCACGTCTCTTCCAAGGGGCATTTAAACTGTCTTTTTAAGCTACTGCGACCTTCACCGCTCTTCCATGGGGCATTTAAACCATCTTGTTAAGCTACTGCGACCTGCACGTCTCGTACAAGTGGCATTTAAACTGTCTTGTTCAGCTACTGCGACCTGCACTTCTCTTCCAAGGGGTATTTAAACTGTCTTGTTAAGCTACTGCGACCTCCACCGCTCTTCCAAGGGGCATTTAAACAGTCTTGTTAAGATACTGCGACCTGCACGTGTCTTCCAAGGGGCATTTAAACCGTCTTGTTAAGCTACTGCGACTTGCACGTCTCTTCCAAGGTGCATTTAAACCGTCTTGTTAAGCTACTGTAACCTCCACCACTTTTCCAAGGTGCATTTAAACCGTCTTGTTAAGCTACTGCGACCTGCACGTCTCTTCCATGGGGCATTTAAACCGTCTTGTTAAGCTACTGCGACCTGCACGTCTCTTCCAAGGGGCATTTAAACAGTCTTGTTAAGCTGCTGCGACCTGCATGTCTCTTCCAAGGGGCATTTAAACTGTCTTGATAAGCTACTGCGACCTCCACCGCTCTTCCAAGGGGCATTTAAACTGTCTTGTTAAGCAAATGCGACCTGCACGTCTCTTCCAAGGGGCATTTAAATCGTCTTGGTAAGCTACTGCGACCTGCAGGTCTCTTCCAAGGGGCATTTAAACAGTCTTGTTAAGCTACTGCGACCTCCACCGCTCTTGCAAGGGGCATTTAAACCGTATTGTTAAGCTACTGCGACTTGCACGTCTCTTCCAAGGAGCATTTAAACCATCTTGTTAAGCTACTGCAACCTCCACCACTTTTCCAAGAGGCATTTAAACCGTCTTGTTAAGCTACTGCCACCTGCATGTCTCTTCCAAGGGGCATTTAAAACGCTTTGTTAAGCTACTGCGACCTGCACGTCTCTTCCAAGGGGAATTTAAACCGTCTTGTTAAGCTACTGCAACCCGCACTTCTCTTCCAAGGGGCATTTAAACCGTCTTGTTTAGCTGCTGCGAACTGCATGTCTCTTCCAAGGGGCATTTAAACCGTCTTGTTAAGCTACTGCTACCTCCACCGCACTTCCAAGGGGCATTTAAACTGTCTTGTTAAACTACTGCGACCTGTACGTCTCTTCCAAGGGGCATTTAAACCGTCTTGTTAAGCTACTGCAACCCGCACGTCTCTTCCAAGGGGCATTTAAACCGTCTTGTTTAGCTGCTGCGAACTGCATGTCTCTTCCAAGGGGCATTTAAACCGTCTTGTTAAGCTACTGCTACCTCCACCGCACTTCCAAGGGGCATTTAAACTGTCTTGTTAAGCTACTGCGACCTGTACGTCTCTTCCAAGGGGCGCTTAAACTGTCTTGTTAAGCTACTGCGACCTCCACCTCTCTTCCAAGGGGTATTTAAACCGTCTTGTTAAGCTACTGCGACCTGCAAGTCTCTTCCAAGGCTTATTTAAACCGTCTTTATAAGCTACTGCGACTTGAACGTCTCTTCCAAGGGGCATTTAAACCGTCTTGTTAAGCTACTGTAACCTCCACCACTTTTCAAAGGGGCATCTAAACCGTCTTGTTAAGCTACTGCGACCTGCACGTCTCTTCCAACTGGCATTTCAACCGTATTGATAAGCTTCTGCGACCTGCATGTCTCTTGCAAGGGGCATTTAAACCGTCTTGTTAAGCTGCTGCAACCTGCACGTCTCTACCAAGGGGCATTTAAACATTCTTGTTAAGCTACTGCGACCTGCACATCTCTTCCAAGGGGCATTTAAACTGTCTTGTTAAGCTACTGCGACCTCCACTGCTCTTCCAAGGGGCATTTAAACAGTCTTGTTAAGCTACTGCGACCTGGACGTGTCTTCCAAGGGGCATTTAAACCGTCTTGTTAAGCTAGTGCGACTTGCACGTCTCTTCCAAGGTGCATTTAAACCGTCTTGTTAAGCTACTGTAACCTCCACCACTTTTCCAAGGTGCATTTAAAGCGTCTTGTTAAGCTACTGCGACCTGCACGTCTCTTCCATGGGGCATTTAAACCGTCTTGTTAAGCTACTGCAACCTCCACCACTTTTCCAAGAGGCATTTAAACCGTCTTGTTAAGCTACTGCGACCTGCATGTCTCTTCCAAGGGGCATTTAAAACGCTTTGTTAAGCTACTGCGACCTGCACGTCTCTTCCAAGGGGAATTTAAACCGTCTTGTTAAGCTGCTGCGACTTGCATGTCTCTTCCAAGGGGCATTTAAACTGTCTTGTTAAGCTACTGCGACCTCCACCGCTCTTCCAAGGGGCATTTAAACTGTCTTGTTAAGCAAATGCGACCTGCACGTCTCTTCCAAGGGGCATTTAAATCGTCTTGGTAAGCTACTGCGACCTGCAGGTCTCTTCCAAGGGGCATTTAAACAGTCTTGTTAAGCTACTGCGACCTCCACCGCTCTTGCAAGGGGCATTTAAACCGTATTGTTAAGCTACTGCGACTTGCACGTCTCTTCCAAGGAGCATTTAAACCGTCTTGTTAAGCTACTGCAACCTCCACCACTTTTCCAAGAGGCATTTAAACCGTCTTGTTAAGCTACTGCGACCTGCATGTCTCTTCCAAGGGGCATTTAAAACGCTTTGTTAAGCTACTGCGACCTGCACGTCTCTTCCAAGGGGAATTTAAACCGTCTTGTTAAGCTACTGCAACCCGCACTTCTCTTCCAAGGGGCATTTAAACCGTCTTGTTTAGCTGCTGCGAACTGCATGTCTCTTCCAAGGGGCATTTAAACCGTCTTGTTAAGCTACTGCTACCTCCTCCGCACTTCCAAGTGGCATTTAAACTGTCTTGTTAAACTACTGCGACCTGTACGTCTCTTCCAAGGGGCATTTAAACCTTCTTGTTAAGCTACTGCAACCCGCACGTCTCTTCCAAGGGGCATTTAAACCGTCTTGTTTAGCTGCTGCGAACTGCATGTCTCTTCCAAGGGGCATTTAAACCGTCTTGTTAAGCTACTGCTACCTCCACCGCACTTCCAAGGGGCATTTAAACTGTCTTGTTAAGCTACTGCGACCTGTACGTCTCTTCCAAGGGGCGCTTAAACTGTCTTGTTAAGCTACTGCGACCTCCACCTCTCTTCCAAGGGGTATTTAAACCGTCTTGTTAAGCTACTGCGACCTGCAAGTCTCTTCCAAGGCTTATTTAAACCGTCTTTATAAGCTACTGCGACTTGAACGTCTCTTCCAAGGGGCATTTAAACCGTCTTGTTAAGCTACTGTAACCTCCACCACTTTTCAAAGGGGCATCTAAACCGTCTTGTTAAGCTACTGCGACCTGCACGTCTCTTCCAACTGGCATTTCAACTGTCTTGATAAGCTTCTGCGACCTGCATGTCTCTTGCAAGGGGCATTTAAACCGTCTTGTTAAGCTGCTGCAACCTGCACGTCTCTACCAAGGGGCATTTAAACATTCTTGTTAAGCTACTGCGACCTGCACATCTCTTCCAAGGGGCATTTAAACTGTCTTGTTAAGCTACTGCGACCTCCACTGCTCTTCCAAGGGGCATTTAAACAGTCTTGTTAAGCTACTGCGACCTGGACGTGTCTTCCAAGGGGCATTTAAACCGTCTTGTTAAGCTAGTGCGACTTGCACGTCTCTTCCAAGGTGCATTTAAACCGTCTTGTTAAGCAACTGTAACCTCCACCACTTTTCCAAGGTGCATTTAAAGCGTCTTGTTAAGCTACTGCGACCTGCACGTCTCTTCCATTGGGCATTTAAACCGTCTTGTTAAGCTACTGCGACCTGCACGTCTCTTCCAAGGGGCATTTAAACAGTCTTGTTAAGCTGCTGCGACTTGCATGTCTCTTCCAAGGGGCATTTAAACTGTCTTGTTAAGCTACTGCGACCTCCACCGCTCTTCCAAGGGGCATTTAAACTGTCTTGTTAAGCAAATGCGACCTGCACGTCTCTTCCAAGGGGCATTTAAATCGTCTTGGTAAGCTACTGCGACCTCTACCGCTCTTCCAAGGGGCATTTAAACTGTCTTGTTAAGCTACTGCGACCGCCACCGCTCTTGCAAGGGGCATTTAAACCATCTTGTTAAGCTACTACGACCTGCACGTCTCTTCCAAGGGGCATTTAAACTGTCTTGTTAAGCTACTGCGACCTGCACGTCTCTTCTAAGGGGCATGTAAACCGTATTGTTAAGCTACTGCGACTTGCACGTCTCTTCCAAGCGGCATTTAAACCGTCTTGTTAAGCTACTGTAACCTCCACCACTTTTCCAAGGGGCATTTAAACCGTCTTGTTAAGCTACTGCGACCTGCATGTCTCTACCAAGGGACATTTAAACTGTCTTGTTAAGCTACTGCGACCTGCACGTCTCTTCCAAGGGGCATTTAAACAGTCTTGTTAAGCTGCTGCGACCTGCATGTCTCTTCAAGGGGCATTTAAATCGTCTTTTTAAGCTACTGCGACCTCCACCGCTCTACCAAGGGGCATTTAAACTGTCTTGTTAAGCTACTGCGACCGCCACCGCTCTTGCAAGGGGCATTTAAACCATCTTGTTAAGCTACTACGACCTGCACGTCTCTTCCAAGGGGCATTTAAACTGTCTTGTTAAGCTACTGCGACCTGCACGTCTCTTCTAAGGGGCATGTAAACCGAATTGTTAAGCTACTGCGACTTGCACGTCTCTTCCAAGCGGCATTTAAACTGTCTTGTTAAGCTACTGTAACCTCCACCACTTTTCCAAGGGGCATTTAAACCGTCTTGTTAAGCTACTGCGACCTGCATGTTTCTTTCAAGGGGCATTTAAAATGCTTTGTTAAGCTACTGCGACCTGCATGTCTCTTCCAAGGGGCATTTAAACCGTCTTGTTAAGCTACTGCGACCTGCACGTCTCTTCCAACTGGCATTTCATCCGTCTTGATAAGCTTCTGCGACCTGCATGTCTCTTGCAAGGGGCATTTAAACCGTCTTGTTAAGCTACTGCAACCTGCACGTCTCTACCAAGGGGCATTTAAACATTCTTGTTAA
Organism: Phyllobates terribilis; assembly: GCF_046119375.1. Classification (NCBI taxonomy): domain Eukaryota; kingdom Metazoa; phylum Chordata; class Amphibia; order Anura; family Dendrobatidae; genus Phyllobates; species Phyllobates terribilis. The sequence continues at coordinate 32,041,258 of NW_027362775.1, forward strand.
GCTACTGCGACCTGCACATCTCTTCCAAGGGGCATTTAAACTGTCTTGTTAAGCTACTGCGACCTCCACTGCTCTTCCAAGGGGCATTTAAACAGTCTTGTTAAGCTACTGCGACCTGGACGTGTCTTCCAAGGGGCATTTAAACCGTCTTGTTAAGCTAGTGCGACTTGCACGTCTCTTCCAAGGTGCATTTAAACCGTCTTGTTAAGCTACTGTAACCTCCACCACTTTTCCAAGGTGCATTTAAAGCGTCTTGTTAAGCTACTGCGACCTGCACGTCTCTTCCATGGGGCATTTAAACCGTCTTGTTAAGCTACTGCGACCTGCACGTCTCTTCCAAGGGGCATTTAAACAGTCTTGTTAAGCTGCTGCGACTTGCATGTCTCTTCCAAGGGGCATTTAAACTGTCTTGTTAAGCTACTGCGACCTCCACCGCTCATCCAAGGGGCATTTAAACTGTCTTGTTAAGCAAATGCGACCTGCACGTCTCTTCCAAGGGGCATTTAAATCGTCTTGGTAAGCTACTGCGACCTGCAGGTCTCTTCCAAGGGGCATTTAAACTGTCTTGTTAAGCTACTGCGACCTCCACCGCTCTTGCAAGGGGCATTTAAACCATCTTGTTAAGCTACTGCGACCTGCTCGTCTCTTCCAAGGGGCATATAAACTGTCTTGTTAAGCTACTGCGACCTGCACGTCTCTTCTAAGGGGCATTTAAACCGTATTGTTAAGCTACTGCGACTTGCACGTCTCTTCCAAGCGGCATTTAAACCGTCTTGTTAAGCTACTGTAACCTCCACCACTTTTCCAAGGGGCATTTAAACCTTCTTGTTAAGCTACTGCGACCTGCATGTTTCTTTCAAGGGGCATTTAAAATGCTTTGTTAAGCTACTGCGACCTGCACGTCTCTTCCAAGGGGCATTTAAACCGTCTTGTTAAGCTACTGCGACCTGCACGACTCTTCCAACTGGCATTTCAACCGTCTTGATAAGCTTCTGCGACCTGCATGTCTCTTGCAAGGGGCATTTAAACCGTCTTGTTAAGCTAGTGCGACCTCCACCGCACTTCCAAGGGGCATTTAAACAGTCTTGTGAAGCTACTGCGACCTGCACGTATCTTTCAAGGGGCATTTAAACTGTCTTTTTAAGATACTGCGAACTCCACCGCTCATCCAAGGGGCATTTAAAGTATCTTCTTAAGCTACTGCGACCTGCACGTCTCTTCCAATGAGCATTTAAACTGTCTTGTTAAGCTACGGCGACCTCCACCTCTCTTCCAAGGGGCATTTAAACCATCTTATTAAGCTACTGCGACCTGCACATCTCTTCCAAGGGCCATTTAAACCGTCTTATTAAGCTACTGCGACCTGCACGTATCTTCCAAGGGGCATTTAAACTGTCTTGTTAAGCTACTGCGACCTCCACCGCTCTTCCAAGGGTCATTTAAACTGTCTTGTTAACCTACTGCGACCTGCACGTCTCTTCCAAGGGGCATTTAAATCGTCTTGGTAAGCTACTGCCACCTGCACGTCTCTTCCAAGGGGCATTTAAACTGTCTTTTTAAGCTACTGCGACCTTCACCGCTCTTCCAAGGGGCATTTAAACCATCTTGTTAAGCTACTGCGACCTGCACGTCTCGTACAAGTGGCATTTAAACTGTCTTGTTCAGCTACTGCGACCTGCACTTCTCTTCCAAGGGGTATTTAAACTGTCTTGTTAAGCTACTGCGACCTCCACCGCTCTTCCAAGGGGCATTTAAACAGTCTTGTTAAGATACTGCGACCTGCACGTGTCTTCCAAGGGGCATTTAAACCGTCTTGTTAAGCTACTGCGACTTGCACGTCTCTTCCAAGGTGCATTTAAACCGTCTTGTTAAGCTACTGTAACCTCCACCACTTTTCCAAGGTGCATTTAAACCGTCTTGTTAAGCTACTGCGACCTGCACGTCTCTTCCATGGGGCATTTAAACCGTCTTGTTAAGCTACTGCGACCTGCACGTCTCTTCCAAGGGGCATTTAAACAGTCTTGTTAAGCTGCTGCGACCTGCATGTCTCTTCCAAGGGGCATTTAAACTGTCTTGTTAAGCTACTGCGACCTCCACCGCTCTTCCAAGGGGCATTTAAACTGTCTTGTTAAGCAAATGCGACCTGCACGTCTCTTCCAAGGGGCATTTAAATCGTCTTGGTAAGCTACTGCGACCTCTCCCACTCTTCCCAGGGGCATTTAAACTGTCTTGTTAAGCTACTGCGACCGCCACCGCTCTTGCAAGGGGCATTTAAACTGTCTTGTTAAGCTACTGCGACCTGCACGTCTCTTCTAAGGGGCATGTAAACCGTATTGTTAAGCTACTGCGACTTGCACGTCTCTTCCAAGCGGCATTTAAACCGTCTTGTTAAGCTACTGTAACCTCCACCACTTTTCCAAGGGGCATTTAAACCATCTTGTTAAGCTACTGCGACCTGCATGTTTCTTTCAAGGGGCATTTAAAATGCTTTGTTAAGCTACTGCGACCTGCACGTCTCTTCCAAGGGGCATTTAAACCGTCTTGTTAAGCTACTGGGACCTGCACGTCTCTTCCAACTGGCATTTCAACCGTCTTGATAAGCTTCTGCGACCTGCATGTCTCTTGCAAGGGGCATTTAAACCGTCTTGTTAAGCTACTGCAACCTGCACGTCTCTACCAAGGGGCATTTAAACATTCTTGTTAAGCTACTGCGACCTGCACATCTCTTCCAAGGGGCATTTAAACTGTCTTGTTAAGCTACTGCGACCTCCACTGCTCTTCCAAGGGGCATTTAAACAGTCTTGTTAAGCTACTGCGACCTGGACGTGTCTTCCAAGGGGCATTTAAACCGTCTTGTTAAGCTAGTGCGACTTGCACGTCTCTTCCAAGGTGCATTTAAACCGTCTTGTTAAGCTACTGTAACCTCCACCACTTTTCCAAGGTGCATTTAAAGCGTCTTGTTAAGCTACTGCGACCTGTACGTCTCTTCCATGGGGCATTTAAACCGTCTTGTTAAGCTACTGCGACCTGCACGTCTCTTCCAAGGGGCATTTAAACAGTCTTGTTAAGCTGCTGCGACTTGCATGTCTCTTCCAAGGGGCATTTAAACTGTCTTGTTAAGCTACTGCGACCTCCACCGCTCTTCCAAGGGGCATTTAAACTGTCTTGTTAAGCAAATGCGACCTGCACGTCTCTTCCAAGGGGCATTTAAATCGTCTTGGTAAGCTACTGCGACCTCTACCGCTCTTCCAAGGGGCATTTAAACTGTCTTGTTAAGCTACTGCGACCGCCACCGCTCTTGCAAGGGGCATTTAAACCATCTTGTTAAGCTACTACGACCTGCACGTCTCTTCCAAGGGGCATTTAAACTGTCTTGTTAAGCTACTGCGACCTGCACGTCTCTTCTAAGGGGCATGTAAACCGTATTGTTAAGCTACTGCGACTTGCACGTCTCTTCCAAGCGGCATTTAAACCGTCTTGTTAAGCTACTGTAACCTCCACCACTTTTCCAAGGGGCATTTAAACCGTCTTGTTAAGCTACTGCGACCTGCATGTTTCTTTCAAGGGGCATTTAAAATGCTTTGTTAAGCTACTGCGACCTGCACGTCTCTTCCAAGGGGCATTTAAACCGTCTTGTTAAGCTACTGCGACCTGCACGTCTCTTCCAACTGGCATTTCAACCGTCTTGATAAGCTTCTGCGACCTGCATGTCTCTTGCAAGGGGCATTTAAACCGTCTTGTTAAGCTACTGCAACCTGCACGTCTCTACCAAGGGGCAGTTAAACATTCTTGTTAAGCTACTGCGACCTGCACATCTCTTCCAAGGGGCATTTAAACTGTCTTGTTAAGCTACTGCGACCTCCACTGCTCTTCCAAGGGGCATTTAAACAGTCTTGTTAAGCTACTGCGACCTGGACGTCTCTTCCAAGGGGCATTTAAACCGTCTTGTTAAGCTACTGTAACCTCCACCACTTTTCCAAGGTGCATTTAAAGCGTCTTGTTAAGCTACTGCGACCTGCACGTCTCTTCCATGGGGCATTTAAACCGTCTTGTTAAGCTACTGCGACCTGCACGTCTCTTCCAAGGGGCATTTAAACAGTCTTGTTAAGCTGCTGCGACTTGCATGTCTCTTCCAAGGGGCATTTAAACTGTCTTGTTAAGCTACTGCGACCTCCACCGCTCTTCCAAGGGGCATTTAAACTGTCTTGTTAAGCAAATGCGACCTGCACGTCTCTTCCAAGGGGCATTTAAATCGTCTTGGTAAGCTACTGCGACCTCTACCGCTCTTCCAAGGGGCATTTAAACTGTCTTGTTAAGCTACTGCGACCGCCACCGCTCTTGCAAGGGGCATTTAAACCATCTTGTTAAGCTACTACGACCTGCACGTCTCTTCCAAGGGGCATTTAAACTGTCTTGTTAAGCTACTGCGACCTGCACGTCTCTTCTAAGGGGCATGTAAACCGTATTGTTAAGCTACTGCGACTTGCACGTCTCTTCCAAGCGGCATTTAAACCGTCTTGTTAAGCTACTGTAACCTCCACCACTTTTCCAAGGGGCATTTAAACCGTCTTGTTAAGCTACTGCGACCTGCATGTTTCTTTCAAGGGGCATTTAAAATGCTTTGTTAAGCTACTGCGACCTGCACGTCTCTTCCAAGGGGCATTTAAACCGTCTTGTTAAGCTACTGCGACCTGCACGTCTCTTCCAACTGGCATTTCAACCGTCTTGATAAGCTTCTGCGACCTGCATGTCTCTTGCAAGGGGCATTTAAACCGTCTTGTTAAGCTACTGCAACCTGCACGTCTCTACCAAGGGGCAGTTAAACATTCTTGTTAAGCTACTGCGACCTGCACATCTCTTCCAAGGGGCATTTAAACTGTCTTGTTAAGCTACTGCGACCTCCACTGCTCTTCCAAGGGGCATTTAAACAGTCTTGTTAAGCTACTGCGACCTGGACGTCTCTTCCAAGGGGCATTTAAACCGTCTTGTTAAGCTACTGTAACCTCCACCACTTTTCCAAGGTGCATTTAAAGCGTCTTGTTAAGCTACTGCGACCTGCACGTCTCTTCCATGGGGCATTTAAACCGTCTTGTTAAGCTACTGCGACCTGCACGTCTCTTCCAAGGGGCATTTAAACAGTCTTGTTAAGCTGCTGCGACTTGCATGTCTCTTCCAAGGGGCATTTAAACTGTCTTGTTAAGCTACTGCGACCTCCACCGCTCTTCCAAGGGGCATTTAAACTGTCTTGTTAAGCAAATGCGACCTGCACGTCTCTTCCAAGGTGCATTTAAATCGTCTTGGTAAGCTACTGCGACCTGCAGGTCTCTTCCAAGGGGCATTTAAACTGTCTTGTTAAGCTACTGCGACCTCCACCGCTCTTGCAAGGGGCATTTAAACCATCTTGTTAAGCTACTGTGACCTGCACGTCTCTTCCAAGGGGCATTTAAACTGTCTTGTTAAGCTACTGCGACCTGCACGTCTCTTCTAAGGGGCATTTAAACCGTATTGTTAAGCTACTGCGACTTGCACGTCTCTTCCAAGCGGCATTTAAACCGTCTTGTTAAGCTACTGTAACCTCCACCACTTTTCCAAGGGGCATTTAAACCTTCTTGTTAAGCTACTGCGACCTGCATGTTTCTTTCAAGGGGCATTTAAACCGTCTTGTTAAGCTACTGCGACCTGCACGACTCTTCCAACTGGCATTTCAACCGTCTTGATAAGCTTCTGCGACCTGCATGTCTCTTGCAAGGGGCATTTAAACCGTCTTGTTAAGCTACTGCGACCTGCACGACTCTTCCAACTGGCATTTCAACCGTCTTGATAAGCTTCTGCGACCTGCATGTCTCTTGCAAGGGGCATTTAAACCGTCTTGTTAAGCTAGTGCGACCTCCACCGCACTTCCAAGGGGCATTTAAACAGTCTTGTGAAGCTACTGCGACCTGCACGTCTCTTCCAAGGGGCATTTAAACTGTCTTGTTAAGCTACTGCGACCTCCACCGCTCTTCCAAGGGGCATTTAAACTGTCTTGTTAAGCAAATGCGACCTGCACGTCTCTTCCAAGGGGCATTTAAATCGTCTTGGGAAGCTACTGCGACCTGCAGGTCTCTTCCAAGGGGCATTTAAACAGTCTTGTTAAGCTACTGCGACCTCCACCGCTCTTGCAAGGGGCATTTAAACCGTATTGTTAAGCTACTGCGACTTGCACGTCTCTTCCAAGGAGCATTTAAACCGTCTTGTTAAGCTACTGCAACCTCCACCACTTTTCCAAGAGGCATTTAAACCGTCTTGTTAAGCTACTGCGACCTGCATGTCTCTTCCAAGGGGCATTTAAAACGCTTTGTTAAGCTACTGCGACCTGCACGTCTCTTCCAAGGGGAATTTAAACCGTCTTGTTAAGCTACTGCAACCCGCACTTCTCTTCCAAGGGGCATTTAAACCGTCTTGTTTAGCTGCTGCGAACTGCATGTCTCTTCCAAGGGGCATTTAAACCGTCTTGTTAAGCTACTGCTACCTCCAGCGCACTTCCAAGGGGCATTTAAACTGTCTTGTTAAACTACTGCGACCTGTACGTCTCTTCCAAGGGGCATTTAAACCGTCTTGTTAAGCTACTGCAACCCGCACGTCTCTTCCAAGGGGCATTTAAACCGTCTTGTTTAGCTGCTGCGAACTGCATGTCTCTTCCAAGGGGCATTTAAACCATCTTGTTAAGCTACTGCTACCTCCACCGCACTTCCAAGGGGCATTTAAACTGTCTTGTTAAGCTACTGCGACCTGTACGTCTCTTCCAAGGGGCGCTTAAACTGTCTTGTTAAGCTACTGCGACCTCCACCTCTCTTCCAAGGGGCTTTTAAACCGTCTTGTTAAGCTACTGCGACCTGCAAGTCTCTTCCAAGGCTTATTTAAACCGTCTTTATAAGCTACTGCGACTTGAACGTCTCTTCCAAGGGGCATTTAAACCGTCTTGTTAAGCTACTGTAACCTCCACCACTTTTCAAAGGGGCATCTAAACCGTCTTGTTAAGGTACTGCGACCTGCACGTCTCTTTCAAGGGGCATTTAAACCGTCTTGTTAAGCTACTGCGACCTGCATGTCTCTTCCAAGGGGCATTTAAACCGTCTTGTTAAGCTACTGCGACCTGCATGTCTCTTCCAAGGGGCATTTAAACCGTCTTGTTAAGCTACTGCGACCTGCATGTCTCTTCCAAGGGGCATTTAAACCGTCTTGTTAAGCTACTGCAACCTCCACCGCACTTGCAAGGGGCATTTAAACTGTTTTGTTAAGCTACTGCGACCTGCATGTCTCTTCCAAGGGGCATTTAAACGGTCTTGGTAAGCTACTGCGACCTCAACCGCTCTTCCAAGGGGCATTTAAACGGTCTTGTTAAGCTACTGCGACCTCCACCTCTCTTCCAAGGGGCATTTAAACCGGCTTATTAAGCTACTGCGACCTCCACCTCTCTTCCAAGGGGCATTTAAACTGTCTTGTTAAGCTACTTCGACCTGCACGTCTCTTCCAAGGGGCATTTAAATCGTCTTGGTAAGCTACTGCGACCTGCAAACCTCTTCCAAGGGGCATTTAAAACGTCTTGTTAAGCTACTGCGACCTGCACGTCTCTTCCAAGGGGCATTTAAACTGTCTTGTTAAGCTACTGCGACCTTCACCGCTCTTACAAGGGGCATTTAAACCATCTTGTTAAGCTATTGCGACCTGCACGTTTCGTACAAGGTGCATTTAAACTGTCTTGTTAAGCTACTGCGACCTGCACGTCTCTTCCAAGGGGCATTTAAACTGTCTTTTTAAGCTACTGCGACCTCCACCGCTCTTCCAAGCAGCATTTGAACCATCTTGTTAAGCTACTGCGACCTGCACGTCTCTTCCAAGGTGCATTTAAACTGTCTTTTTAAGCTACTGCGACCTGCACTTCTCTTCTAAGGGGCATGTAAACCGTCTTGTTAAGCTACTGCTACTTGCACGTCTCTTCCAAGGGGCATTTAAACCGTCTTGTTAAGCTACTGTAAACTCCACCACTTTTCCAAGAGGCATTTAAACCGTCTTGTTAAGCTTCTACGACCTGCATATCTCTACCAAGGGACATTTAAACAGTCTTGTTAAGCTACTGCGACCTGCACGTCTCTTCCAAGGGGCATTTAAACCGTCTTTTTAAGCTGCTGCGACCTGCATGTCTCTTCCAAGGGGCATTTAAACTATCTTGTTAAGCTACTGCGACCTGCACGTCTCTTCCAAGGGGCATTTAAACTGTCTTGTTAAGCTACTGCGACCTGCACGTCTCTTCTAAGGGGCATTTAAACCGTATTGTTAAGCTACTGCGACTTGCACGTCTCTTCCAAGCGGCATTTAAACCGTCTTGTTAAGCTACTGTAACCTCCACCACTTTTCCAAGGGGCATTTAAACCTTCTTGTTAAGCTACTGCGACCTGCATGTTTCTTTCAAGGGGCATTTAAAATGCTTTGTTAAGCTACTGCGACCTGCACGTCTCTTCCAAGGGGCATTTAAACCGTCTTGTTAAGCTACTGCGACCTGCACGACTCTTCCAACTGGCATTTCAACCGTCTTGATAAGCTTCTGCGACCTGCATGTCTCTTGCAAGGGGCATTTAAACCGTCTTGTTAAGCTAGTGCGACCTCCACCGCACTTCCAAGGGGCATTTAAACAGTCTTGTTAAGCTACTGCGACCTGCACGTATCTTTCAAGGGGCATTTAAACTGTCTTGTTAAGATACTGCGAACTCCACCGCTCATCCAAGGGGCATTTAAAGTATCTTTTTAAGCTACTGCGACCTGCACGTCTCTTCCAATGAGCATTTAAACTGTCTTGTTAAGCTACGGCGACCTCCACCTCTCTTCCAAGGGGCATTTAAACCATCTTATTAAGCTACTGCGACCTGCACATCTCTTCCAAGGGGCATTTAAACCGTCTTATTAAGCTACTGCGACCTGCACGTCTCTTCCAAGGGGCATTTAAACTGTCTTGTTAAGCTACTGCGACCTCCACCGCTCTTCCAAGGGTCATTTAAACTGTCTTGTTAACCTACTGCGACCTGCTCGTCTCTTCCAAGGGGCATTTAAATCGTCTTGGTAAGCTACTGCCACCTGCACGTCTCTTCCAAGGGGCATTTAAACTGTCTTTTTAAGCTACTGCGACCTTCACCGCTCTTCCAAGGGGCATTTAAACCATCTTGTTAAGCTACTGCGACCTGCACGTCTCGTACAAGGGGCATTTAAACTGTCTTGTTCAGCTACTGCGACCTGCACTTCTCTTCCAAGGGGTATTTAAACTGTCTTGTTAAGCTACTGCGACCTCCACCGCTCTTCCAAGGGGCATTTAAACAGTCTTGTTAAGATACTGCGACCTGCACGTGTCTTCCAAGGGGCATTTAAACCGTCTTGTTAAGCTACTGCGACTTGCACGTCTCTTCCAAGGTGCATTTAAACCGTCTTGTTAAGCTACTGTAACCTCCACCACTTTTCCAAGGTGCATTTAAACCGTCTTGTTAAGCTACTGCGACCTGCACGTCTCTTCCATGGGGCATTTAAACCGTCTTGTTAAGCTACTGCGACCTGCACGTCTCTTCCAAGGGGCATTTAAACAGTCTTGTTAAGCTGCTGCGACCTGCATGTCTCTTCCAAGGGGCATTTAAACTGTCTTGTTAAGCTACTGCGACCTCCACCGCTCTTCCAAGGGGCATTTAAACTGTCTTGTTAAGCAAATGCGACCTGCACGTCTCTTCCAAGGGGCATTTAAATCGTCTTGGTAAGCTACTGCGACCTGCAGGTCTCTTCCAAGGGGCATTTAAACAGTCTTGTTAAGCTACTGCGACCTCCACCGCTCTTGCAAGGGGCATTTAAACCGTATTGTTAAGCTACTGCGACTTGCACGTCTCTTCCAAGGAGCATTTAAACCGTCTTGTTAAGCTACTGCAACCTCCACCACTTTTCCAAGAGGCATTTAAACCATCTTGTTAAGCTACTGCGACCTGCATGTCTCTTCCAAGGGGCATTTAAAACGCTTTGTTAAGCTACTGCGACCTGCACGTCTCTTCCAAGGGGCATTTAAACCGTCTTGTTAAGCTACTGCAACCCGCACTTCTCTTCCAAGGGGCATTTAAACCGTCTTGTTTAGCTGCTGCGAACTGCATGTCTCTTCCAAGGGGCATTTAAACCGTCTTGTTAAGCTACTGCTACCTCCACCGCACTTCCAAGTGGCATTTAAACTGTCTTGTTAAACTACTGCGACCTGTACGTCTCTTCCAAGGGGCATTTAAACCGTCTTGTTAAGCTACTGCAACCCGCACGTCTCTTCCAAGGGGCATTTAAACCGTCTTGTTTAGCTGCTGCGAACTGCATGTCTCTTCCAAGGGGCATTTAAACCGTCTTGTTAAGCTACTGCTACCTCCACCGCACTTCCAAGGGGCATTTAAACTGTCTTGTTAAGCTACTGCGACCTGTACGTCTCTTCCAAGGGGCGCTTAAACTGTCTTGTTAAGCTACTGCGACCTCCACCTCTCTTCCAAGGGGCATTTAAACCGTCTTGTTAAGCTACTGCGACCTGCAAGTCTCTTCCAAGGCTTATTTAAACCGTCTTTATAAGCTACTGCGACTTGAACGTCTCTTCCAAGGGGCATTTAAACCGTCTTGTTAAGCTACTGTAACCTCCACCACTTTTCAAAGGGGCATCTAAACCGTCTTGTTAAGGTACTGCGAACTGCACGTCTCTTTCAAGGGGCATTTAAACCGTCTTGTTAAGCTACTGCGACCTGCATGTCTCTTCCAAGGGGCATTTAAACCGTCTTGTTAAGCTACTGCGACCTGCACGTCTCTTCCAAGGGGAATTTAAACCGTCTTGTTAAGCTGCTGCGACCTGCATGTCTCTTCCAAGGGGCATTTAATCCGTCTTGTTAAGCTACTGCAACCTCCACCGCACTTGCAAGGGGCATTTAAACTGTTTTGTTAAGCTACTGCGACCTGCATGTCTCTTCCAAGGGGCATTTAAACGGTCTTGGTAAGCTACTGCGACCTCAACCGCTCTTCCAAGGGGCATTTAAACCGTCTTGTTAAGCTACTGCGACCTCCACCTCTCTTCCAAGGGGCATTTAAACCGTCTTATTAAGCTACTGCGACCTGCACATCTCTTCCTAGGGGCATTTAGACTGGCTTATTAAGCTACTGCGACCTCCACCTCTCTTCCAAGGGGCATTTAAACTGTCTTGTTAAGCTACTTTGACCTGCACGTCTCTTCCAAGGGGCATTTAAATCGTCTTGGTAAGCTACTGCGACCTGCAAACCTCTTCCAAGGGGCATTTAAAACGTCTTGTTAAGCTACTGCGACCTGCACGTCTCTTCCAAGGGGCATATAAACTGTCTTGTTAAGCTACTGCTACCTTCACCGCTCTTCCAAGGGGCATTTAAACCATCTTGTTAAGCTACTACGACCTGCACGTCTCGTACAAGGGGCTTTTAAACTGTCTTGTTAAGCTGCTGCGACCTGCATGTGTCTTCCAAGTGGCATCTAAACCGTCTTGTTAAGCTACTGCAACCTCGACCGCACTTGCAAGGGGCATTTAAACCATCTTGTTAAGCTACTGCGACCTGCATGTCTCTTCCAAGGGGCATTTAAACCGTCTTGGTAAGCTACTGTGACCTCAACCGCTCTTCCAAGGGGCATTTAAACCGTCTTGTTAAGCTACTGCGACCTCCACCTCTTATCCAAGGGGCATTTAAACCGACTTATTAAGCTACTGCGACCTGCACATCTCTTCCAAGGGGCATTTAAATCGTCTTGGTAAGCTACTGCGACCTGCAAGCCTCTTCCAAGGGGCATTTAAAACGTCTTGTTAAGCTACTGCGACCTGCACGTCTCTTCCAAGGGGCATTTAAACTGTCTTGTTAAGCTACTGCGACCTTCACCGCTCTTACAAGGGGCATTTAAACCATCTTTTTAAGCTATTGCGACCTGCACATCTCGTACAAGGTGCATTTAAAGTGTCTTGTTAAGCTACTGCGACCTGCACGTCTCTTCCAAGGGGCATTTAAACTGTCTTTTTAAGCTACTGCGACCTCCACCGCTCTTCCAAGCAGCATTTGAACCATCTTGTTAAGCTACTGTGACCTGCACGTCTCTTCCAAGGTGCATTTAAACTGTCTTTTTAAGCTACTGCGACCTGCACTTCTCTTCTAAGGGGCATTTAAACCGTCTTGTTAAGCTAATGCTACTTGTACGTCTCTTCCAAGGGGCATTTAAACCGTCTTGTTAAGCTACTGTAAACTCCACCACTTTTCCAAGAGGCATTTAAACCGTCTTGTTAAGCTACTGTAAACTCCACCACTTTTCCAAGAGGCATTTAAACCGTCTTGTTAAGCTTCTGCGACCTGCATATCTCTACCAAGGGACATTTAAACAGTCTTGTTAAGCTACTGCGACCTGCCCGTCTCTTCCAAGGGGCATTTAAATCGTCTTTTTAAGCTGCTGCGACCTGCATGTCTCTTCCAAGGGGCATTTAAACTGTCTTGTTAAGCTACTGCAACCTCCACCGCTCCTCCAAGGGGCAATTAAACTGTCTTGTTAAGCAACTGCGACCTGCACTTCTCTTCCAAGGGGCATTTAAATCGTCTTGGTAAGCTACTGCGACCTGCACGTTTCTTCCAAGGGGCATTTAAACTGTCTTGTTAAGCTACTGCGACCTCCACCGCTCATCCAAGGGGCATTTAAACCCTCTTGTTAAGCTACTGCGACCTGCACGTCTCTTCCAAGGGGTATTTAAACCGTCTTGTTAAGCTACTGCGACCTGCACTTATCTTCCAAGGGGCATTTAAACCGTCTTTTTAAGCTACTGCGACTTGCACGTCTCTTCCAAGGGGCATTTTAACCGTCTTGTTAATCTACTGTAACCTCCACCACTTTTCCAAGGGGCATTTAAACCGTCTTGTTAAGCAACTGCGACCTGCACGTGTCTTCCAAGGTGCATTTAAACCATCTTGTTAAGCTACTGCGACCTGCATGTCTCTACCAAGGGACATTTAAACCATCTTGTTACGCTACTGCGACCTGCACGTCTCTTCCAAGGGGCATTTAAACAGTCTTGTTAAGCTACTGAGAACTCCAACGCTCTTCCAAGAGGCATTTAAATTGTCTTGTTAAGCAACTGCGACCTGCACGTCTCTTCCAAGGGGCATTTAAACTGTCTTGTTAAGCTACTGCGAACTCCACCGCTCTTCCAAGGGGCATTTAAACTGTCTTGTTAAGCAACTGCTACCTGCACGTCTCTTCCAAGGGGCATTTAAATCATCTTTGTAAGCTACTGCGACCTGCACGTCTCTTCCAAGGGGCATTTAAACTGTCTTGTTAAGCTACTGCGACCTCCACCGCTCTTCCATGGGGCATTTAAACCATCTTCTTAAGCTACTGCGACCTGCACATCTCTTCCAAGGGGCATTTAAACTGTCTTGTTAAGCTACTGCGACCTCCACCGCACTTCCAAGGGGCATTTAAACAGTCTTGTGAAGCTACTGCGACCTGCACGTCTCTTTAAAGGGGCATTTAAACTGTCTTGTTAAGCTACTGCTGCCTCCACCGCTCTTCCACGGGGCATTTAAACCGTCTTGTTAAGCTACTGCGAACTGCACGTCTCTTCCAAGTAGCATTTAAACCGTCTTGTTAAGCTACTGCGACCTGCAAGCCTCTTCCAAGGGGCATTTAAACTGTCTTGTTAAGCTACTGCGACCTACACGTCTCTTCCAAGGGGCATTTAAACTGTCTTGTTAAGCTACTGCATCCTTCACCGCTCTTCCAAGGGGCATTTAAACCATCTTGTTAAGCTACTGCGACCTGCACGTCTCTTCCAAGGGACATTTAAACTGTCTTGTTAAGCTACTGCGACCTGCACGTCTCTTCCAAGGGGCATTTAAACTGTCTTGTTAAGCTACTGCGACCTCCACCGCTCTTCCAAGGGGCATTTAAATCATCTTGTTAAGCTACTGTGACCTGCACGTCTCTTCCAAGGGGCATTTAAACTGTCTTGTTAAGCTACTGCGACCTCCACCACTCTTCCAAGGGGCATTTAAACCGTCTTATTAAGCTACTGCGACCTGCACATCTCTTCCAAGTGCCATTTAAACAGTCTTGTTAAGCTACTGCGACCTGCACTTCTCTTCCAAGGTGCATTTAAACTGTCTTGTTAAGCTACTGCGACCTCCACCTCTCTTCCAAGGGGCATTTAAACCGTCTTATTAAGCTACTGCGACCTGCACATCTCTTCCAAGTGGCATTTAAACAGTCTTGTTAAGCTACTGCGACCTGCACTTCTCTTCCAAGGTGCATTTAAACTGTCTTGTTAAGCTACTGCGACCTCCACCTCTCTTCCAAGGGGCATTTAAACCGTCTTATTAAGCTACTGTGACCTGCACATCTCTTCCAAGGGGCAATTAAACCGTCTTATTAAACTTCTGCGACCTGCAAGCCTCTTCCAAGGGGCATTTAAACTGTCTTGCTAAGCTACTGCGACCTACACGTCTCTTCCAAGGGGCATTTAAACTGTCTTGTTAAGCTACTGCATCCTTCACCGCTCTTCCAAATGACATTTAAATCATCTTGTTAAGCTACTGCGACCTGCACGTCTCTTCCAAGGGGCATTTAAACTGTCTTGTTAAGCTACTGCGACCTGCACGTCTCTTCCAAGGGGCATTTAAACTGTCTTGGTAAGCTACTGCGAACTCCACCGCTCTTCCAAGGGGCATTTAAACCATCTTGTTAAGCTACTGTGACCTGCACGTCTCTTCCAAGGGGCATTTAAACTGTCTTGTTAAGCTACTGCGACCTGCACGTCTCTTCTAAGGGGCATTTAAACCGTCTTGTTAAGCTACTGCGACTTGCACGTCTCTTCCAAGGGTCATTTAAAACGCTTTGTTAAGCTACTGCGACCTGCATGTCTCTTCCAAGGGGCATTTAAACCGTCTTGTTAAGCTACTGCGACCTGCACGTCTCTTCCAAGGGGCATTTAAACCATCTTGTTTAGCTGCTGCGACCTGCATGTCTCTTCCAAGGGGCATTTAAACCTTCTTGTTAAGCTACTGCGACCTCCACCGCTCTTCCAAGGGGCATTTAAACCGTCTTGTTAAGCTACTGTGACCTGCACGTCTCTTTCAAGGGGCATTTAAACTGTCTTGTTAAGCTACTGCGACCTGCACGTCTCTTCCAAGTGGTATTTAAACCGTCTTGTTAAGCTACTGCGACCTGCACGTCTCTTCCAAGGGGCATTTAAACTGTCTTGTTAAGCTACTGTAACCTCCCCCACTTTTCCAAGGGACATTTAAACCGTCTTGTTAAGCTACTGCGACCTGCACGTCTCTTCCATGGGGCATTTAAACCGTCTTGTTAAGCTACTGCCACCTGCATGTCTCTACCAAGGGGCATTTAAACCATCTTGTTAAGCCACTGTAACCTCCACCACTTTTCCAAGGGGCATTTAAACCGTCTTGTTAAGCTACTGCGACCTGCTCGTCTCTTTCAAGGGGCATTTAAGCTGTCTTGTTAAGCTATTGCGACATGCAAGTCTCTTCCAAGTCTTATTTAAACCGTCTTTTTAAGCTACTGCTACTTGAACGTCTCTTCCAAGTGGCATTTAAACTGTCTTGTTAAGCTACTGCGACATCCACTGCACTTCCAAGGGGCATTTAAACAGTCTTGTGAAGCTAATGCAAACTGCACGTCTCTTCCAAGGCGCATTTAAACTGTCTTGTTAAGCTACTGCGACCTGCACGTCTCTTCTAAGGGGCATTTAAACCGTCTTGTTAAGCTACTGCGACGTTCACATCTCTTCCAAGGGGCATTTAAACCGTCTTGTTAAGCCACTGTAACCTCCACCACTTTTCCAAGGGGCATTTAAACCGTCTTGTTAAGCTACTGCGACCTGCACGTCTCCTTCAAGGGGCATTTAAAATGCTTTGTTAAGCTACTGCGACCTGCACGTCTCTTCCAAGGGGCATTTAAACTGTCTTGTTAAGCTACTGTGACCTACACGTCTCTTCCAAGGGGCATGTAAACCGTCTTGTTAAGCTACTGCGACCTCCACCGCATTTCCAAGGGGCATTTAAACAGTCTTGTGAAGCTACTGCGACCTGCACGTCTCTTTCAAGGGGCATTTAAACAGTCTTGTTAAGCTACTGCGACCTCCACCGCTCTTCCAAGTGGCATTTAAACCGTCTTGTTAAGCTACTGCGAACTGCACGTCTCTTCCAAGTGGCATTTAAACCATCTTGATAAGCTACTGCGACCTGCACGTCTCTTCCACGGGGCTTTTAAACTGTTTTGTTAAGCTACTGCGACCTCCACCTCTCTTCCAAGGGCGTTTAAACCGTCTTATTAAGCTACTGCGACCTGCACATCTCTTCAAAGGGGCATTTAAACCGTGTTATTAAGCTACTGCGACCTGCACGTCTCTTCCAAGGGGCATTTAAACTGTCTTGTTAAGCTACTGCGACCTGCACGTCTCTTCCAAGGGGCATTTAAATCGTCTTGGTAAGCTACTGCGACCTGCAAGCCTCTTCCAAGGGGCATTTAAACCGTCATGTTAAGCTACTGCGACCTGCACGTCTCTTCCAAGGGGCATTTAAACTGTCTTGTTAAGCTACTGCGACCTCCACCGCTCTTCAAAGGGTCATTTAAACTGTCTTTTTAAGCTACTGCGACCTGAACGTCTCTTCCAAGGGGCATTTAAATCGTTTGGTAAGCTACTGCGACCTGCAAGCCTCATCCAAGGGGCATTTAAACCGTCATGTTAAGCTACTGCGACCTGCACATCTCTTCAAAAGGGCATTTAAACCGTCTTATTAAGCTACTGCGACCTGCACGTCTCTTCCAAGGGGCATTTAAACCATCTTGTTAAGCTACTGCGACCTGCACGTCTCTTCCAAGGGGCATTTAAACTGTCTTGTTAAGCAACTGTGACCTGAACGTCTCTTCCAAGGGGCATTTAAATCTTTTTGGTAATCTACTGCGACCTGCACGTCTCTTCCAAGGGGCATTTAAATCTTCTTGGTAATCTACTGCGACCTGCACGTCTCTTCCAAGGGGCATTTAAACCATCTTGTTAAGCTACTGCGACCTGCATGTCTCTTTCAAGGGGCATTTAAAATGCTTTGTTAAGCTACTGCGACCTGCGCGTCTCTAATAAGGGGCATTTAAACCGTCTTGTTAAGCTTCTGCGACCTGCATGTCTCTTCCAAGGGGCATTTAAACCGTCTTGCTAAGCTACTGCGACCTCCACCGCACTTCCAAGGGGCATTTAAACAGTCTTGTGAAGCTACTGCGACCTGCACGTCTCTTTCAAGGGGCATTTAAACTGTCTTGTGAAGCTACTGCGACCTCCACCGCTCTTCCAAGGGGCATTTAAACCGTCTTGTTAAGCTACTGCGAACTGCACGTCTCTACCAAGTGGCATTTAAACCGTCTTGATAAGCTACTGCGACCTGCACGTCTCTTCCACGGGGCTTTTAAACTGTCTTGTTAAGCTACTTCGATCTCCACCTCTCTTCCAAGGGCATTTAAACCGTCTTATTAAGCTACTGCAACCTGCACATCTCTTCCAAGGGGCATTCAAACCGTCTTATTAAGCTACTGCGACCTGCACGTCTCTTCCAAGGGGCATTTAAACTGTCTTGTTAAGCTACTGCGACCTGCACGTCTCTTCCAAAGGGCATTTAAATCGTCTTGGTAAGCTACTGCGACCTACAATCCTCTTCCAAGGGGTATTTAAACCGTCATGTTAAGATACTGCGACCTGCACGTCTTTCCAAGGGGCATTTAAACTGTCTGGTTAAGCTACTGCGACTTGCACGTCTCTTCCAAGGGGCATTTAAACTGTCTTGTTAAGCTACTACGACCTCCACCGCTCTTCCAAGTGGCATTTAAACCATCTTGTTAAGCTACTGTGACCTGCACGTCTCTTCCAAGGGGCATTTAAACTGTCTTGTTAAGCTACTGCGACCTGCACGTCTCTTCTAAGGGGCATTTAAACCGACTTGTTAAGCTACTGTGAATTGCACGTCTCTTCCAAGTGGCATTTAAAACGCTTTGTTAAGATACTGCGATCTGCACGTCTCTTCCAAGGGGCATTTAAACCGTCTTGTTAAGCTACTGCGACCTGCACGTCTCTTCCAAGGGGCATTTAAACTGTCTTGTTAAGCTACTGCGACCTGCACGTCTCTTCCAACGGACATTTAACCTGTCTTGTTAAGCTACTGCGACCTCCACCGCTCTTCCAAGTGGCATTTAAACCATCTTGTTAAGCTACTGTGACCTGCACGTCTCTTCCAAGGGGCATTTAAACTGTCTTGTTAAGCTACTGCGACCTGCACGTCTCTTCCAAGTGGCATTTAAAACGTTTTGTTAAGCTACTGCGACCTGCATGTCTCTTCCAAGGGGCATTTAAACCGTCTTGTTAAGCTACTGCGACCTGCACGTCTCTTCCAAGGGGTATTTATGCAATCTTGTTTAGCTGCTGCGACCTGCATGTCTCTTCCAAGGGGCATTTATACCGTCTTGTTAAGCTACTGCGACCTGCACGTCTCTTTCAAGGGGCATTTAAACTGTCTTGTTAAGCTACTGCGACCTCCACCGCCCTTCCAAGGGGCATTTAAACCGACTTGTTAAGCTACTGCGACCTGCACGTCTCTTCCAAGGGGCATTTAAACCTTCTTGTTAAGCTACTACGACCTGCACGTCTCTTCCAAGGGGCATTTAAACTGTCTTGTTAAGCTACTGCGACCTCCACCTCTCTTCCAAGGGGCATTTAAACTGTCTTGTTAAGCTACTGCGACCTGCACGTCTCTTCCAAGGGGCATTTAAACCGTCTTGTTAAGCTACTGCGACCTGCACGTCTCTTTCAAGGGGCATCTAAACTGTCTTGTTAAGCTACTGCGACCTCAACCGCTCTTCCAAGGGGCATTCAAACCGTCTTGTTAAGCTACTGCGACCTGCACGTCTCTTCCAATGGGCATTTAAATCACCTTGGTAAGCTACTGCGACCTGCAAGCCTCTTCCAAGGGGTATTTAAAACGTCATGTTAAGATACTGCGACCTGCACGTGTTTCCAACGGGCATTTAAACTGTCTGGTTAAGCTACTGCGACCTGCACGTCTCTTCCAAGGGGCATTTAAACTGTCTTGTTAAGCTACTGCGACCTCCACCGCTCTTCCAAGTGGCATTTAAACCATCTTGTTAAGCTACTGAGACCTGCAGGTCTCTTCCAAGGGGCATTTAAACTGTCTTGTTAAGCTACTGCGTCCTGCACGTCTCTTCTAAGGGACATTTAAACCGTCTTGTTAAGCTACTGCGACTTGCACGTCTCTTCCAAGTGGCATTTAAAACACTTTGTTAAGCTACTGCGACCTGCACGTCTCTTCCAAGGGGCATTTAAACTGTCTTGTTAAGCTACTGCGACCTGCACGTCTCTTCCAACGGGCATTTAAACTGTCTTGTTAAGCTACTGCGACCTCCACCGCTCTTCCAAGTGGCATTTAAACCATCTTGTTAAGCTACTGTGACCTGCACGTCTCTTCCAAGGGGCATTTAAACTGTCTTGTTAAGCTACTGCGACCTGCACGTCTCTTCCAAGTGGCATTTAAAACGCTTTGTTAAGCTACTGAGACCTGCATGTCTCTTCCAAGGGGCATTTAAGCCGTCTTGTTAAGCTACTGCGACCTGCATGTCTCTTCCAAGGGGCATTTATGCAATCTTGTTTAGCTGCTGCGACCTGCATGTCTCTTCCAAGGGGCATTTAAACCGTCTTGTTAAGCTACTGCGACCTGCACGTCTCTTTCAAGTGGCGTTTAAACTGTCTTGTTAAGCTACTGCGACTTCCACCGCCCTTCCAAGGGGCATTTAAACCGACTTGTTAAGCTACTGCGACCTGCACGTCTCTTCCAAGTGGCATTTAAACCTTCTTGTTAAGCTACTGTGACCTGCAAGTCTCTTCCAAGGCTTATTTAAACCGTCTTTTTAAGCTACTGCTACTTGAACGTCTCTTCCAAGGGGCATTTAAACTGTCTTGTTAAGCTACTGCGACATCCACTGCACTTCCAAGGGGCATTTAAACAGTCTTGTGAAGCTACTGCGAACTGCATGTCTCTTCCAAGGCGCATTTAAACTGTCTTGTTAAGCTACTGCGACCTGCACGTCTCTTCTAAGGGGCATTTAAACCGTCTTGTTAAGCTACTGCGACTTGCACATCTCTTCCAAGGGGCATTTAAACCTTCTTGTTAAGCCACTGTAACCTCCACCACTTTTCCAAGGGGCATTTAAACCGTCTTGTTAAGCTACTGCGACCTGCACGTCTCCTTCAAGGGGCATTTAAAATGCTTTGTTAAGCTACTGCGACCTGCACGTCTCTTCCAAGGGGCATTTAAACCGTCTTGTTAAGCTACTGCGACCTGCACGTCTCTTCCAAGGGGCATGTAAACCGTCTTGTTAAGCTACTGCGACCTCCAGCGCATTTCCAAGGGGCATTTAAACAGTCTTGTGAAGCTACTGCGACCTGCACGTCTCTTTCAAGGGGCATTTAAACAGTCTTGTTAAGCTACTGCGACCTCCACCGCTCTTCCAAGGGGCATTTAAACCGTCTTGTTAAGCTACTGCGAACTGCACGTCTCTTCCAAGTGGCATTTAAACCATCTTGATAAGCTACTGCGACCTGCACGTCTCTTCCACGGGGCTTTTAAACTGTCTTGTTAAGCTACTGCGACCTCCACCTCTCTTCCAAGGGCGTTTAAACCGTCTTATTAAGCTACTGCGACCTGCACATCTCTTCAAAGGGGCATTTAAACCGTGTTATTAAGCTACTGCGACCTGTACGTCTCTTCCAAGGGGCATTTAAACTGTCTTGTTAAGCTACTGTGACCTCCACCGCTCATCCAAGGGTCATTTAAACTGTCTTGTTAAACTACTGCGACCTGCACGTCTCTTCCAAGGGGCATTTAAATCGTCTTCGTAAGCTACTGCGACCTGCAAGTCTCTTCCAAGGGGCATTTAAACCGTCATGTTAAGCTACTGCGACCTGCACTTCTCTTCCAAGGGGCATTTAAACTGTCTTGTTAAGCTACTGCGACCACCACCGCTCTTCCAAGGGTCATTTAAACTGTCTTTTTAAGCTACTGCGACCTGCACGTCTCTTCCAAGGGACATTTAAATCGTCTTGGTAAGCTACTGCGACCTGCAAGCCTCATCCAAGGGGCATTTAAACCGTCATGTTAAGCTACTGCGACCTGTACATCTCTTCAAAAGGGCATTTAAACCGTCTTATTAAGCTACTGCGACCTGCACGTCTCTTCCAAGGGGCATTAAAACCATCTTGTTAAGCTACTGCGACCTGAACGTCTCTTCCAAGGGGCATTTAAACTGTCTTGTTAAGCAACTGTGACCTGAACGTCTCTTCCAAGGGGCATTTAAATCTTCTTGGTAATCTACTGCGACCTGCACGTCTCTTCCAAGGGGCATTTAAATCTTCTTGGTAATCTACTGCGACCTGCACGTCTCTTCCAAGGGGCATTTAAACCATCTTGTTAAGCTACTGCGACCTGCATGTCTCTTTCAAGGGGCATTTAAAATGCTTTGTTAAGCTACTGCGACCTGCCCGTCTCTTCCAAGGGGCATTTAAACCGTCTTGTTAAGCTACTGTGACCTGCGCGTCTCTAATAAGGGGCATTTAAACCGTCTTGTTAAGCTTCTGCGACATGCATGTCTCTTCCAAGGGGCATTTAAACCGTCTTGCTAAGCTACTGCGACCTCCACCGCACTTCCAAGGGGCATTTAAACTGTCTTGTTAAGCTACTGCGACCTCCACCGCTCTTCCAAGAGGCATTTATACCGTCTTGTTAAGCTACTGCGAACTGCACGTCTCTTCCAAGTGGCATTTAAACCGTCTTGATAAGCTACTGCGACCTGCACGTCTCTTCCATGGGGCTTTTAAACTGTCTTGTTAAGCTACTGCGATCTCCACCTCTCTTCCAAGGGCATTTAAACCGTCTTATTAAGCTACTGCGACCTGCACATCTCTTCCAAGGGGCATTCAAACCGTCTTATTAAGCTACTGCGACCTGCACGTCTCTTCCAAGGGGCATTTAAACTGTCTTGTTGGGCTACTGCGACCTGCACGTCTCTTCCAATGGGCATTTAAATCGTCTTGGTAAGCTACTGCGACCTGCAATCCTCTTCCAAGGGGTATTTAAACAGTCATGTTAAGATACTGCGACCTGCACGTCTTTCCAAGGGCCATTTAAACTGTCTGGTTAAGCTACTGCGACCTGCACGTCTCTTCCAAGGGGCATTTAAACTGTCTTGTTAAGCTACTGTAACCTCCACCACTTTTCCAAGGGGCATCTAAACCGTCTTGTTAAGCTACTGCAACCTGCACGTCTCTTTCAAGGGGCATTTAAACCGTCTTGTTAAGCTACTGCGACCGGCACGTCTCTTCCAAGGGGCATTTAAACCGTCTTGTTAAGCTGCTGCGACCTGCATGTCTCTTCCAAGGGGCATTTAAAACGTCTTGATAAGCTACTGCGACCGGCACGTCTCTTCCAAGGGGCATTTAAACCGTCTTGTTAAGCTGCTGCGACCTGCATGTCTCTTCCAAGGGGCATTTAAACCATCTTGTTAAGCTACTTCAACCTCCACCGCACTTCCAAGGGGCATTTAAACCGTCTTGTTAAGCTACTGCGACCTGCACGTCTCTTTCAAGGGGCATCTAAACTGTCTTGTTAAGCTACTGCGACCTGCACGTCTCTTCCAAGTGGCATTTAAACCATCTTGATAAGCTACTGCGACCTGCACGTCTCTTCAACGGGGCTTTTAAACTGTCTTGTTAAGCTACTGCGACCTCCACCTCTCTTCCAAGGGCGTTTAAACCGTCTTATTAAGCTACTGCAACCTGCACATCTCTTCAAAGGGGCATTTAAACCGTGTTTTTAAGCTACTGCGACCTGCACGTCTCTTCCAAGGGGCATTTAAACTGTCTTGTTAAGCTACTGTGACCTCCACCGCTCTTCCAAGGGTCATTTAAACTGTCTTGTTAAGCTACTGCGACCTGCATGTCTCTTCCAAGGGGCTTTTAAATCGTCTTGGTAAGCAACTGCGACCTGCAAGCCTCTTCCAAGGGGCATTTAAACCGTCATGTTAAGCTATTGCGACCTGCACGTCTCTTCCAAGGGGCATTTAAACTGTCTTGTTAAGCTACTGCGACCTCCACCGCTCTTCAAAGGGTCATTTAAACTGTCTTGTTAAGCTACTGCGACCTGCACGTCTCTTCCAAGGGGCATTTAAATCGTCTTGGTAAGCTTCTGCGACCTGCAAGCCTCATCCAAGGGGCATTTAAACCGTCATGTTAAGCTACTGCGACCTGCACATCTCTTCAAAAGGGCATTTAAACAGTCTTATTAAGCTACTGCGACCTGCACGTCTCTTCCAAGGGGCATTAAACCATCTTGTTAAGCTACTGCGACCTGCACGTCTCTTCCAAGGGGCATTTAAACTGTCTTGTTAAGCAACTGTGACCTGAACGTCTCTTTCAAGGGGCATTTAAATCTTCTTGGTAATCTACTGCGACCTGCACGTCTCTTCCAAGGGGCATTTAAATCTTAGTGGTAATCTACTGCGTCCTGCACGTCTCTTCCAAGGGGCATTTAAACTGTCTTGTTAAGCTACTGCGACCTGCATGTCTCTTCCAAGGGGCATTTAAACCGACTTCTTAAGCTACTGCAACCTCCACCACTTTTCCAAGGGGCATTTAAACCGTCTTGTTAAGCTAATGCGACCTGCATGTCTCTTTCAAGGGGCATTTAAAATGCTTTGTTAAGCTACTGCGACCTCCACGTCTCTTCCAAGGGGCATTTAAACCGTATTGTTAAGCTACTGTGACCTGCACGTCTCTTCTAAGGGACATTTAAACCGTCTTGTTAAGGTTCTGCGACCTGCATGTCTCTTCCAAGGGGCATTTAAACCGTCTTGTTAAGCTACTGCGACCTCCACCGCACTTCCAAGGGGCATTTAAACAGTCTTGTGAAGATACTGCGACCTGCACGTCTCTTTCAAGGGGCATTTAAACTGTCTTGTTAAGCTACTGCGACCTCCACCGCTCTTCCAAGGAGCATTTAAACCGTCTTGTTAAGCTACTGCGAACTGCACGTCTCTTCCAAGTGGCATTTAAACCGTCTTGATAAGCTACTGAGACCTGCACGTCTCTTCCACGGGGCTTTTAAACTGTCTTGTTAAGCTACTGCGATCTCCACCTCTCTTCCAAGGGCATTTAAACCGTCTTATTAAGCTACTGCGACCTGCACATCTCTTCCAAGGGGCATTCAAACCGTCTTATTAAGCTACTGCGACCTGCATGTCTCTTCCAAGGGGCATTTAATACGTCTTGTTAAGCTACTGCGACCGGCACGTCTCTTCCAAGGGGCATTTAAACCGTCTTGTTAAGCTGCTGCGACCTGCATGTCTCTTCCAAGGGGCATTTAAACCATCTTGTTAAGCTACTTCAACCTCCACCGCTCTTCCAAGGGGCATTTAAACCGTCTTGTTAAGCTACTGCGACCTGCACGTCTCTTTCAAGGGGCATCTAAACTGTCTTGTTAAGCTACTGCGACCTCAACCGCTCTTCCAAGGGGCATTCAAACCGTCTTGTTAAGCTACTGCGACCTGCACGTCTCTTCCAATGGGCATTTAAATCGTCTTGGTAAGCTACTGCGACCTGCAAGCCTCTTCCAAGGGGTATTTAAACCGTCATGTTAAGAGAATGCGACCTGCACGTCTTTCCAAGGGGCATTTAAACTGTCTGGTTAAGCTACTGCGACCTGCTCGTCTCCTCCAAGGGGCATTTAAACTGTCTTGTTAAGCTACTGCGACCTCCACCGCTCTTCCAAGTGGCATTTAAACCATCTTGTTAAGCTACTGTGACCTGCACGTCTCTTCCAAGGGACATTTAAACTGTCTTGTTAAGCTACTGCGACCTGCACGTCTCTTCTAAGGGGCATTTAAACCGTCTTGTTAAGCTACTGCGACTTGCACGTCTCTTCCAAGTGGCATTTAAAACGCTTTGTTAAGATACTGCGACCTGCACGTCTCTTCCAAGGGGCATTTAAACCGTCTTGTTAAGCTACTGCGACCTGCAAGTCTCTTCCAAGGGGCATTTAAACTGTCTTGTTAAGCTACTGCGACCTGCACGTCTCTTCCAACGGGCATTTAAACTGTCTTGTTAAGCTACTGCGACCTCCACCGCTCTTCCAAGTGGCATTTAAACCATCTTGTTAAGCTACTGTGACCTGCGCGTCTCTTCCAAGGGGCATTTAAACCATCTTGTTAAGCTACTGCGACCTGCATGTCTCTTTCAAGGGGCATTTAAAATGCTTTGTTAAGCTACTGCGACCTGCCCGTCTCTTCCAAGGGGCATTTAAACCGTCTTGTTAAGCTACTGTGACCTGCGCGTCTCTAATAAGGGGCATTTAAACCGTCTTGTTAAGCTTCTGCGACATGCATGTCTCTTCCAAGGGGCATTTAAACCGTCTTGCTAAGCTACTGCGACCTCCACCGCACTTCCAAGGGGCATTTAAACTGTCTTGTTAAGCTACTGCGACCTCCACCGCTCTTCCAAGAGGCATTTATACCGTCTTGTTAAGCTACTGCGAACTGCACGTCTCTTCCAAGTGGCATTTAAACCGTCTTGATAAGCTACTGCGACCTGCACGTCTCTTCCATGGGGCTTTTAAACTGTCTTGTTAAGCTACTGCGATCTCCACCTCTCTTCCAAGGGCATTTAAACCGTCTTATTAAGCTACTGCGACCTGCACATCTCTTCCAAGGGGCATTCAAACCGTCTTATTAAGCTACTGCGACCTGCACGTCTCTTCCAAGGGGCATTTAAACTGTCTTGTTAGGCTACTGCGACCTGCACGTCTCTTCCAATGGGCATTTAAATCGTCTTGGTAAGCTACTGCGACCTGCAATCCTCTTCCAAGGGGTATTTAAACAGTCATGTTAAGATACTGCGACCTGCACGTCTTTCCAAGGGCCATTTAAACTGTCTGGTTAAGCTACTGCGACCTGCACGTCTCTTCCAAGGGGCATTTAAACTGTCTTGTTAAGCTACTGTAACCTCCACCACTTTTCCAAGGGGCATCTAAACCGTCTTGTTAAGCTACTGCAACCTGCACGTCTCTTTCAAGGGGCATTTAAACCGTCTTGTTAAGCTACTGCGACCGGCACGTCTCTTCCAAGGGGCATTTAAACCGTCTTGTTAAGCTGCTGCGACCTGCATGTCTCTTCCAAGGGGCATTTAAAACGTCTTGATAAGCTACTGCGACCGGCACGTCTCTTCCAAGGGGCATTTAAACCGTCTTGTTAAGCTGCTGCGACCTGCATGTCTCTTCCAAGGGGCATTTAAACCATCTTGTTAAGCTACTTCAACCTCCACCGCACTTCCAAGGGGCATTTAAACCGTCTTGTTAAGCTACTGCGACCTGCACGTCTCTTTCAAGGGGCATCTAAACTGTCTTGTTAAGCTACTGCGACCTGCACGTCTCTTCCAAGTGGCATTTAAACCATCTTGATAAGCTACTGCGACCTGCACGTCTCTTCAACGGGGCTTTTAAACTGTCTTGTTAAGCTACTGCGACCTCCACCTCTCTTCCAAGGGCGTTTAAACCGTCTTATTAAGCTACTGCAACCTGCACATCTCTTCAAAGGGGCATTTAAACCGTGTTTTTAAGCTACTGCGACCTGCACGTCTCTTCCAAGGGGCATTTAAACTGTCTTGTTAAGCTACTGTGACCTCCACCGCTCTTCCAAGGGTCATTTAAACTGTCTTGTTAAGCTACTGCGACCTGCATGTCTCTTCCAAGGGGCTTTTAAATCGTCTTGGTAAGCAACTGCGACCTGCAAGCCTCTTCCAAGGGGCATTTAAACCGTCATGTTAAGCTATTGCGACCTGCACGTCTCTTCCAAGGGGCATTTAAACTGTCTTGTTAAGCTACTGCGACCTCCACCGCTCTTCAAAGGGTCATTTAAACTGTCTTGTTAAGCTACTGCGACCTGCACGTCTCTTCCAAGGGGCATTTAAATCGTCTTGGTAAGCTTCTGCGACCTGCAAGCCTCATCCAAGGGGCATTTAAACCGTCATGTTAAGCTACTGCGACCTGCACATCTCTTCAAAAGGGCATTTAAACAGTCTTATTAAGCTACTGCGACCTGCACGTCTCTTCCAAGGGGCATTAAACCATCTTGTTAAGCTACTGCGACCTGCACGTCTCTTCCAAGGGGCATTTAAACTGTCTTGTTAAGCAACTGTGACCTGAACGTCTCTTCCAAGGGGCATTTAAATCTTCTTGGTAATCTACTGCGACCTGCACGTCTCTTCCAAGGGGCATTTAAATCTTAGTGGTAATCTACTGCGTCCTGCACGTCTCTTCCAAGGGGCATTTAAACTGTCTTGTTAAGCTACTGCGACCTGCATGTCTCTTCCAAGGGGCATTTAAACCGACTTCTTAAGCTACTGCAACCTCCACCACTTTTCCAAGGGGCATTTAAACCGTCTTGTTAAGCTAATGCGACCTGCATGTCTCTTTCAAGGGGCATTTAAAATGCTTTGTTAAGCTACTGCGACCTCCACGTCTCTTCCAAGGGGCATTTAAACCGTATTGTTAAGCTACTGTGACCTGCACGTCTCTTCTAAGGGACATTTAAACCGTCTTGTTAAGGTTCTGCGACCTGCATGTCTCTTCCAAGGGGCATTTAAACCGTCTTGTTAAGCTACTGCGACCTCCACCGCACTTCCAAGGGGCATTTAAACAGTCTTGTGAAGATACTGCGACCTGCACGTCTCTTTCAAGGGGCATTTAAACTGTCTTGTTAAGCTACTGCGACCTCCACCGCTCTTCCAAGGAGCATTTAAACCGTCTTGTTAAGCTACTGCGAACTGCACGTCTCTTCCAAGTGGCATTTAAACCGTCTTGATAAGCTACTGAGACCTGCACGTCTCTTCCACGGGGCTTTTAAACTGTCTTGTTAAGCTACTGCGATCTCCACCTCTCTTCCAAGGGCATTTAAACCGTCTTATTAAGCTACTGCGACCTGCACATCTCTTCCAAGGGGCATTCAAACCGTCTTATTAAGCTACTGCGACCTGCATGTCTCTTCCAAGGGGCATTTAATACGTCTTGTTAAGCTACTGCGACCGGCACGTCTCTTCCAAGGGGCATTTAAACCGTCTTGTTAAGCTGCTGCGACCTGCATGTCTCTTCCAAGGGGCATTTAAACCATCTTGTTAAGCTACTTCAACCTCCACCGCTCTTCCAAGGGGCATTTAAACCGTCTTGTTAAGCTACTGCGACCTGCACGTCTCTTTCAAGGGGCATCTAAACTGTCTTGTTAAGCTACTGCGACCTCAACCGCTCTTCCAAGGGGCATTCAAACCGTCTTGTTAAGCTACTGCGACCTGCACGTCTCTTCCAATGGGCATTTAAATCGTCTTGGTAAGCTACTGCGACCTGCAAGCCTCTTCCAAGGGGTATTTAAACCGTCATGTTAAGAGAATGCGACCTGCACGTCTTTCCAAGGGGCATTTAAACTGTCTGGTTAAGCTACTGCGACCTGCTCGTCTCCTCCAAGGGGCATTTAAACTGTCTTGTTAAGCTACTGCGACCTCCACCGCTCTTCCAAGTGGCATTTAAACCATCTTGTTAAGCTACTGTGACCTGCACGTCTCTTCCAAGGGACATTTAAACTGTCTTGTTAAGCTACTGCGACCTGCACGTCTCTTCTAAGGGGCATTTAAACCGTCTTGTTAAGCTACTGCGACTTGCACGTCTCTTCCAAGTGGCATTTAAAACGCTTTGTTAAGATACTGCGACCTGCACGTCTCTTCCAAGGGGCATTTAAACCGTCTTGTTAAGCTACTGCGACCTGCAAGTCTCTTCCAAGGGGCATTTAAACTGTCTTGTTAAGCTACTGCGACCTGCACGTCTCTTCCAACGGGCATTTAAACTGTCTTGTTAAGCTACTGCGACCTCCACCGCTCTTCCAAGTGGCATTTAAACCATCTTGTTAAGCTACTGTGACCTGCGCGTCTCTTCCAAGGGGCATTTAAACTGTCTTGTTAAGCTACTGCGACCTGCACGTCTCTTCCAAGTGGCATTTAAAACGCTTTGTTAAGCTACTGCGACCTGCATGTCTCTTCCAAGGGGCATTTAAACCGTCTTGTTAAGCTACTGCGACCTGCACGTCTCTTCCAAGAGGCATTTATGCAATCTTGTTTAGCTGCTGCGACCTGCATGTCTCTTCCAAGGGGCATTTAAACCGTCTTGTTAAGCTACTGCGACCTGCACGTCTCTTTCAAGGGGCATTTAAACTGTCTTTTTAAGCTACTGCGACCTCCACCCCCCTTCCAAGGGGCATTTAAACCGACTTGTTAAGCTACTGCGACCTGCACGTCTCTTCCAAGTGGCATTTAAACCTTCTTGTTAAGCTACTACGACCGGCACGTCTCTTCCAAGGGGCATTTAAACTGTCTTGTTAAGCTACTGCGACCTCCACCTCTCTTCCAATGGGCATTTAAACTGTCTTGTTAAGCTACTGCGACCTGCTCGTCTCTTCCAAGGGGCATTTAAACCGTCTTGTTAAGCTACTGCGACCTGCAAGTCTCTTCCAAGGCTTATTTAAACTGTCTTTTTAAGCTACTGCGACTTGAACGTCTCTTCCAAGGGGCATTTAAACCGTCTTGTTAAGCTACTGTAACCTCCACCACTTTTCCAAGGGGCATCTAAACAGTCTTGTTAAGCTACTGCAACCTGCACGTCTCTTTCAAGGGGCATTTAAACCGTCTTGTTAAGCTACTGCGACCTGCATGTCTCTTCCAAGGGGCATTTAAAACGTCTTGTTAAGCTACTGCGACCGGCACGTCTCTTCCAAGGGGCATTTAAACCGTCTTGTTAAGCTGCTGAGACCTGCATGTCTCTTCCAAGGGGCATTTAAACCATCTTGTTAAGCTACTTCAACCTCCACCGCACTTCCAAGGGGCATTTAAACCGTCTTGTTAAGCTACTGCGACCTGCACGTCTCTTTCAAGGGGCATCTAAACTGTCTTGTTAAGCTACTGCGAACTGCACGTCTCTTCCAAGTGGCATTTAAACCATCTTGATAAGCTACTGCGACCTGCACGTCTCTTCCACGGGGCTTTTAAACTGTCTTGTTAAGCTACTGCGACCTCCACCTCTCTTCCAAGGGCGATTAAACCGTCTTATTAAGCTACTGCGACCTGCACATCTCTTCAAAGGGGCATTTAATCCGTGTTATTAAGCTACTGCGACCTGCACGTCTCTTCCAAGGGGCATTTAAACTGTCTTGTTAAGCTACTGTGACCTCCACCGCTCTTCCAAGGGTCATTTAAACTGTCTTGTTAAGCTACTGCGACCTGCACGTCTCTTCCAAGGGGCATTTAAATCGTCTTGGTAAGCTACTGCGACCTGCAAGCCTCTTCCAAGGGGCATTTAAACCGTCATGTTAAGCTACTGCGACCTGCACGTCTCTTCCAATGGGCATTTAAACTGTCTTGTTAAGCTACTGTGACCTCCACCGCTCTTCCAAGGGTCATTTAAACTGTCTTGTTAAGCTACTGCGACCTGCACGTCTCTTAAAAGGGGCATTTAAATTGTCTTGGTAAGCTACTGCGACCTGCAAGCCTCATCCAAGGGGCATTTAAACCGTCATGTTAAGCTACTGCGACCTGCGCATCTCTTCAAAAGGGCATTTAAACAGTCTTATTAAGCTACTGCGACCTGCACGTCTCTTCCAAGGGGCATTTAAACCATCTTGTTAAGCTACTGCGATGCGACCTGCACGACTCTTCCAAGGGGCATTTAAACTGTCTTGTTAAGCAACTGTGACCTGAACGTCTCTTCCAATGGGCATTTAAATCTTATTGGTAATCTACAGCGACCTGCACGTCTCTTCCAAGGGGCATTTAAATCTTCTTGGTAATCTACTGCGACCTGCACGTCTCTTCCAAGGGGCATTTAAACTGTCTTGTTAAGCTACTGCGACCTGCACGTCTCTTCCAAGGGGCATTTAAACCGTCTTCTTAAGCTACTGTAACCTCCACCACTTTTCCAAGGGGCAATTAAACCGTCTTGTTAAGCTACTGCGACCTGCATGTCTCTTTCAAGGGGCATTTAAAATGCTTTGTTAAGCTACTGCGACCTGCACGTCTCTTGCAAGGGGCATTTAAACCGTCTTGTTAAGCTACTGTGACCTGCATGTCTCTTCTAAGGGGCATTTAAACCGTCTTGTTAAGCTTCTGCGACCTGCATGTCTCTTCCAAGGTGCATTTAAACTGTCTTTTTAAGCTACTATGACCTGCACGTCTCTTCCAAGGTGCATTTAAACTGTCTTTTTAAGCTACTGCGACCTGCACTTCTCTTCTAAGGGGCATTTAAACCGTCTTGTTAAGCTAATGCTACTTGTACGTCTCTTCCAAGGGGCATTTAAACCGTCTTGTTAAGCTACTGTAAACTCCACCACTTTTCCAAGAGGCATTTAAACCGTCTTGTTAAGCTACTGTAAACTCCACCACTTTTCCAAGAGGCATTTAAACCGTCTTGTTAAGCTTCTGCGACCTGCATATCTCTACCAAGGGACATTTAAACAGTCTTGTTAAGCTACTGCGACCTGCCCGTCTCTTCCAAGGGGCATTTAAATCGTCTTTTTAAGCTGCTGCGACCTGCATGTCTCTTCCAAGGGGCATTTAAACTGTCTTGTTAAGCTACTGCAACCTCCACCGCTCCTCCAAGGGGCAATTAAACTGTCTTGTTAAGCAACTGCGACCTGCACTTCTCTTCCAAGGGGCATTTAAATCGTCTTGGTAAGCTACTGCGACCTGCACGTTTCTTCCAAGGGGCATTTAAACTGTCTTGTTAAGCTACTGCGACCTCCACCGCTCATCCAAGGGGCATTTAAACCCTCTTGTTACGCTACTGCGACCTGCACGTCTCTTCCAAGGGGGATTTAAACCGTCTTGTTAAGCTACTGCGACCTGCACTTATCTTCCAAGGGGCATTTAAACCGTCTTTTTAAGCTACTGCGACTTGCACGTCTCTTCCAAGGGGCATTTTAACCGTCTTGTTAATCTACTGTAACCTCCACCACTTTTCCAAGGGGCATTTAAACCGTCTTGTTAAGCAACTGCGACCTGCACGTGTCTTCCAAGGTGCATTTAAACCATCTTGTTAAGCTACTGCGACCTGCATGTCTCTACCAAGGGACATTTAAACCATCTTGTTACGCTACTGCGACCTGCACGTCTCTTCCAAGGGGCATTTAAACAGTCTTGTTAAGCTACTGAGAACTCCAACGCTCTTCCAAGAGGCATTTAAATTGTCTTGTTAAGCAACTGCGACCTGCACGTCTCTTCCAAGGGGCATTTAAACTGTCTTGTTAAGCTACTGCGAACTCCACCGCTCTTCCAAGGGGCATTTAAACTGTCTTGTTAAGCAACTGCTACCTGCACGTCTCTTCCAAGGGGCATTTAAATCATCTTGGTAAGCTACTGCGACCTGCACGTCTCTTCCAAGGGGCATTTAAACTGTCTTGTTAAGCTACTGCGACCTCCACCGCTCTTCCATGGGGCATTTAAACCATCTTCTTAAGCTACTGCGACCTGCACATCTCTTCCAAGGGGCATTTAAACTGTCTTGTTAAGCTACTGCGACCTCCACCGCACTTCCAAGGGGCATTTAAACAGTCTTGTGAAGCTACTGCGACCTGCACGTCTCTTTAAAGGGGCATTTAAACTGTCTTGTTAAGCTACTGCTGCCTCCACCGCTCTTCCACGGGGCATTTAAACCGTCTTGTTAAGCTACTGCGAACTGCACGTCTCTTCCAAGTAGCATTTAAACCGTCTTGTTAAGCTACTGCGACCTGCAAGCCTCTTCCAAGGGGCATTTAAACTGTCTTGTTAAGCTACTGCGACCTACACGTCTCTTCCAAGGGGCATTTAAACTGTCTTGTTAAGCTACTGCATCCTTCACCGCTCTTCCAAGGGGCATTTAAACCATCTTGTTAAGCTACTGCGACCTGCACGTCTCTTCCAAGGGACATTTAAACTGTCTTGTTAAGCTACTGCGACCTGCACGTCTCTTCCAAGGGGCATTTAAACTGTCTTGTTAAGCTACTGCGACCTCCACCGCTCTTCCAAGGGGCATTTAAATCATCTTGTTAAGCTACTGTGACCTGCACGTCTCTTCCAAGGGGCATTTAAACTGTCTTGTTAAGCTACTGCGACCTCCACCGCTCTTCCAAGGGGCATTTAAACCGTCTTATTAAGCTACTGCGACCTGCACATCTCTTCCAAGTGCCATTTAAACAGTCTTGTTAAGCTACTGCGACCTGCACTTCTCTTCCAAGGTGCATTTAAACTGTCTTGTTAAGCTACTGCGACCTCCACCTCTCTTCCAAGGGGCATTTAAACCGTCTTATTAAGCTACTGCGACCTGCACATCTCTTCCAAGTGGCATTTAAACAGTCTTGTTAAGCTACTGCGACCTGCACTTCTCTTCCAAGGTGCATTTAAACTGTCTTGTTAAGCTACTGCGACCTCCACCTCTCTTCCAAGGGGCATTTAAACCGTCTTATTAAGCTACTGTGACCTGCACATCTCTTCCAAGGGGCAATTAAACCGTCTTATTAAACTTCTGCGACCTGCAAGCCTCTTCCAAGGGGCATTTAAACTGTCTTGCTAAGCTACTGCGACCTACACGTCTCTTCCAAGGGGCATTTAAACTGTCTTGTTAAGCTACTGCATCCTTCACCGCTCTTCCAAATGACATTTAAATCATCTTGTTAAGCTACTGCGACCTGCACGTCTCTTCCAAGGGGCATTTAAACTGTCTTGTTAAGCTACTGCGACCTGCACGTCTCTTCCAAGGGGCATTTAAACTGTCTTGGTAAGCTACTGCGAACTCCACCGCTCTTCCAAGGGGCATTTAAACCATCTTGTTAAGCTACTGTGACCTGCACGTCTCTTCCAAGGGGCATTTAAACTGTCTTGTTAAGCTACTGCGACCTGCACGTCTCTTCTAAGGGGCATTTAAACCGTCTTGTTAAGCTACTGCGACTTGCACGTCTCTTCCAAGGGTCATTTAAAACGCTTTGTTAAGCTACTGCGACCTGCATGTCTCTTCCAAGGGGCATTTAAACCGTCTTGTTAAGCTACTGCGACCTGCACGTCTCTTCCAAGGGGCATTTAAACCATCTTGTTTAGCTGCTGCGACCTGCATGTCTCTTCCAAGGGGCATTTAAACCTTCTTGTTAAGCTACTGCGACCTCCACCGCTCTTCCAAGGGGCATTTAAACCATCTTGTTAAGCTACTGTGACCTGCACGTCTCTTTCAAGGGGCATTTAAACTGTCTTGTTAAGCTACTGCGACCTGCACGTTTCTTCCAAGTGGTATTTAAACCGTCTTGTTAAGCTACTGTGACCTGCACGTCTCTTCCAAGGGGCATTTAAACTGTCTTGTTAAGCTACTGTAACCTCCCCCACTTTTCCAAGGGACATTTAAACCGTCTTGTTAAGCTACTGCGACCTGCACGTCTCTTCCATGGGGCATTTAAACCGTCTTGTTAAGCTACTGCCACCTGCATGTCTCTACCAAGGGGCATTTAAACCATCTTGTTAAGCCACTGTAACCTCCACCACTTTTCCAAGGGGCATTTAAACCGTCTTGTTAAGCTACTGCGACCTGCTCGTCTCTTTCAAGGGGCATTTAAGCTGTCTTGTTAAGCTATTGCGACATGCAAGTCTCTTCCAAGTCTTATTTAAACCGTCTTTTTAAGCTACTGCTACTTGAACGTCTCTTCCAAGTGGCATTTAAACTGTCTTGTTAAGCTACTGCGACATCCACTGCACTTCCAAGGGGCATTTAAACAGTCTTGTGAAGCTAATGCAAACTGCACGTCTCTTCCAAGGCGCATTTAAACTGTCTTGTTAAGCTACTGCGACCTGCACGTCTCTTCTAAGGGGCATTTAAACCGTCTTGTTAAGCTACTGCGACGTTCACATCTCTTCCAAGGGGCATTTAAACCGTCTTGTTAAGCCACTGTAACCTCCACCACTTTTCCAAGGGGCATTTAAACCGTCTTGTTAAGCTACTGCGACCTGCACGTCTCCTTCAAGGGGCATTTAAAATGCTTTGTTAAGCTACTGCGACCTGCACGTCTCTTCCAAGGGGCATTTAAACTGTCTTGTTAAGCTACTGCGACCTACACGTCTCTTCCAAGGGGCATGTAAACCGTCTTGTTAAGCTACTGCGACCTCCACCGCATTTCCAAGGGGCATTTAAACAGTCTTGTGAAGCTACTGCGACCTGCACGTCTCTTTCAAGGGGCATTTAAACAGTCTTGTTAAGCTACTGCGACCTCCACCGCTCTTCCAAGTGGCATTTAAACCGTCTTGTTAAGCTACTGCGAACTGCACGTCTCTTCCAAGTGGCATTTAAACCATCTTGATAAGCTACTGCGACCTGCACGTCTCTTCCACGGGGCTTTTAAACTGTTTTGTTAAGCTACTGCGACCTCCACCTCTCTTCCAAGGGCGTTTAAACCGTCTTATTAAGCTACTGCGACCTGCACATCTCTTCAAAGGGGCATTTAAACCGTGTTATTAAGCTACTGCGACCTGCACGTCTCTTCCAAGGGGCATTTAAACTGTCTTGTTAAGCTACTGCGACCTGCACGTCTCTTCCAAGGGGCATTTAAATCGTCTTGGTAAGCTACTGCGACCTGCAAGCCTCTTCCAAGGGGCATTTAAACCGTCATGTTAAGCTACTGCGACCTGCACGTCTCTTCCAAGGGGCATTTAAACTGTCTTGTTAAGCTACTGCGACCTCCACCGCTCTTCAAAGGGTCATTTAAACTGTCTTTTTAAGCTACTGCGACCTGAACGTCTCTTCCAAGGGGCATTTAAATCGTTTGGTAAGCTACTGCGACCTGCAAGCCTCATCCAAGGGGCATTTAAACCGTCATGTTAAGCTACTGCGACCTGCACATCTCTTCAAAAGGGCATTTAAACCGTCTTATTAAGCTACTGCGACCTGCACGTCTCTTCCAAGGGGCATTTAAACCATCTTGTTAAGCTACTGCGACCTGCACGTCTCTTCCAAGGGGCATTTAAACTGTCTTGTTAAGCAACTGTGACCTGAACGTCTCTTCCAAGGGGCATTTAAATCTTTTTGGTAATCTACTGCGACCTGCACGTCTCTTCCAAGGGGCATTTAAATCTTGGTAATCTACTGCGACCTGCACGTCTCTTCCAAGGGGCATTTAAACCATCTTGTTAAGCTACTGCGACCTGCATGTCTCTTTCAAGGGGCATTTAAAATGCTTTGTTAAGCTACTGCGACCTGCGCGTCTCTAATAAGGGGCATTTAAACCGTCTTGTTAAGCTTCTGCGACCTGCATGTCTCTTCCAAGGGGCATTTAAACCGTCTTGCTAAGCTACTGCGACCTCCACCGCACTTCCAAGGGGCATTTAAACAGTCTTGTGAAGCTACTGCGACCTGCACGTCTCTTTCAAGGGGCATTTAAACTGTCTTGTGAAGCTACTGCGACCTCCACCGCTCTTCCAAGGGGCATTTAAACCGTCTTGTTAAGCTACTGCGAACTGCACGTCTCTACCAAGTGGCATTTAAACCGTCTTGATAAGCTACTGCGACCTGCACGTCTCTTCCACGGGGCTTTTAAACTGTCTTGTTAAGCTACTTCGATCTCCACCTCTCTTCCAAGGGCATTTAAACCGTCTTATTAAGCTACTGCAACCTGCACATCTCTTCCAAGGGGCATTCAAACCGTCTTATTAAGCTACTGCGACCTGCACGTCTCTTCCAAGGGGCATTTAAACTGTCTTGTTAAGCTACTGCGACCTGCACGTCTCTTCCAAAGGGCATTTAAATCGTCTTGGTAAGCTACTGCGACCTACAATCCTCTTCCAAGGGGTATTTAAACCGTCATGTTAAGATACTGCGACCTGCACGTCTTTCCAAGGGGCATTTAAACTGTCTGGTTAAGCTACTGCGACTTGCACGTCTCTTCCAAGGGGCATTTAAACTGTCTTGTTAAGCTACTACGACCTCCACCGCTCTTCCAAGTGGCATTTAAACCATCTTGTTAAGCTACTGTGACCTGCACGTCTCTTCCAAGGGGCATTTAAACTGTCTTGTTAAGCTACTGCGACCTGCACGTCTCTTCTAAGGGGCATTTAAACCGACTTGTTAAGCTACTGTGAATTGCACGTCTCTTCCAAGTGGCATTTAAAACGCTTTGTTAAGATACTGCGATCTGCACGTCTCTTCCAAGGGGCATTTAAACCGTCTTGTTAAGCTACTGCGACCTGCACGTCTCTTCCAAGGGGCATTTAAACTGTCTTGTTAAGCTACTGCGACCTGCACGTCTCTTCCAACGGACATTTAACCTGTCTTGTTAAGCTACTGCGACCTCCACCGCTCTTCCAAGTGGCATTTAAACCATCTTGTTAAGCTACTGTGACCTGCACGTCTCTTCCAAGGGGCATTTAAACTGTCTTGTTAAGCTACTGCGACCTGCACGTCTCTTCCAAGTGGCATTTAAAACGTTTTGTTAAGCTACTGCGACCTGCATGTCTCTTCCAAGGGGCATTTAAACCGTCTTGTTAAGCTACTGCGACCTGCACGTCTCTTCCAAGGGGTATTTATGCAATCTTGTTTAGCTGCTGCGACCTGCATGTCTCTTCCAAGGGGCATTTATACCGTCTTGTTAAGCTACTGCGACCTGCACGTCTCTTTCAAGGGGCATTTAAACTGTCTTGTTAAGCTACTGCGACCTCCACCGCCC
Organism: Phyllobates terribilis; assembly: GCF_046119375.1. Lineage (NCBI taxonomy): Eukaryota > Metazoa > Chordata > Amphibia > Anura > Dendrobatidae > Phyllobates > Phyllobates terribilis. The sequence goes on from NW_027362775.1 coordinate 32,079,167, forward strand.
TTCCAAGGGGCATTTAAACCGACTTGTTAAGCTACTGCGACCTGCACGTCTCTTCCAAGTGGCATTTAAACCTTCTTGTTAAGCTACTACGACCTGCACGTCTCTTCCAAGGGGCATTTAAACTGTCTTGTTAAGCTACTGCGACCTCCACCTCTCTTTCAAGGGGCATTTAAACTGTCTTGTTAAGCTACTGCGACTTGGTCGTCTCTTCCAAGGGGCATTTAAACCGTCTTGTTAAGCTACTGCGACCTGCACGTCTCTTTCAAGGGGCATCTAAACTGTCTTGTTAAGCTACTGCGACCTCAACCGCTCTTCCAAGGGGCATTCAAACCGTCTTGTTAAGCTACTGCGACCTGCACGTCTCTTCCAATGGGCATTTAAATCACCTTGGTAAGCTACTGCGACCTGCAAGCCTCTTCCAAGGGGTATTTAAAACGTCATGTTAAGATACTGCGATCTGCACGTCTTTCCAACGGGCATTTAAACTGTCTGGTTAAGCTACTGCGACCTGCACGTCTCTTCCAAGGGGCATTTAAACTGTCTTGTTAAGCTACTGCGACCTCCACCGCTCTTCCAAGTGGCATTTAAACCATCTTGTTAAGCTACTGAGACCTGCAGGTCTCTTCCAAGGGGCATTTAAACTGTCTTGTTAAGCTACTGCGACCTGCACGTCTCTTCTAAGGGGCATTTAAACCGTCTTGTTAAGCTACTGCGACTTGCACGTCTCTTCCAAGTGGCATTTAAAACACTTTGTTAAGCTACTGCGACCTGCACGTCTCTTCCAAGGGGCATTTAAACTGTCTTGTTAAGCTACTGCGACCTGCACGTCTCTTCCAACGGGCATTTAAACTGTCTTGTTAAGCTACTGCGACCTCCACCGCTCTTCCAAGTGGCATTTAAACCATCTTGTTAAGCTACTGTGACCTGCACGTCTCTTCCAAGGGGCATTTAAACTGTCTTGTTAAGCTACTGCGACCTGCACGTCTCTTCCAAGTGGCATTTAAAACGCTTTGTTAAGCTACTGAGACCTGCATGTCTCTTCCAAGGGGCATTTAAGCCGTCTTGTTAAGCTACTGCGACCTGCATGTCTCTTCCAAGGGGCATTTATGCAATCTTGTTTAGCTGCTGCGACCTGCATGTCTCTTCCAAGGGGCATTTAAACCGTCTTGTTAAGCTACTGCGACCTGCACGTCTCTTTCAAGTGGCGTTTAAACTGTCTTGTTAAGCTACTGCGACTTCCACCGCCCTTCCAAGGGGCATTTAAACCGACTTGTTAAGCTACTGCGACCTGCACGTCTCTTCCAAGTGGCATTTAAACCTTCTTGTTAAGCTACTGTGACCTGCAAGTCTCTTCCAAGGCTTATTTAAACCGTCTTTTTAAGCTACTGCTACTTGAACGTCTCTTCCAAGGGGCATTTAAACTGTCTTGTTAAGCTACTGCGACATCCACTGCACTTCCAAGGGGCATTTAAACAGTCTTGTGAAGCTACTGCGAACTGCATGTCTCTTCCAAGGCGCATTTAAACTGTCTTGTTAAGCTACTGCGACCTGCACGTCTCTTCTAAGGGGCATTTAAACCGTCTTGTTAAGCTACTGCGACTTGCACATCTCTTCCAAGGGGCATTTAAACCTTCTTGTTAAGCCACTGTAACCTCCACCACTTTTCCAAGGGGCATTTAAACCGTCTTGTTAAGCTACTGCGACCTGCACGTCTCCTTCAAGGGGCATTTAAAATGCTTTGTTAAGCTACTGCGACCTGCACGTCTCTTCCAAGGGGCATTTAAACCGTCTTGTTAAGCTACTGCGACCTGCACGTCTCTTCCAAGGGGCATGTAAACCGTCTTGTTAAGCTACTGCGACCTCCAGCGCATTTCCAAGGGGCATTTAAACAGTCTTGTGAAGCTACTGCGACCTGCACGTCTCTTTCAAGGGGCATTTAAACAGTCTTGTTAAGCTACTGCGACCTCCACCGCTCTTCCAAGGGGCATTTAAACCGTCTTGTTAAGCTACTGCGAACTGCACGTCTCTTCCAAGTGGCATTTAAACCATCTTGATAAGCTACTGCGACCTGCACGTCTCTTCCACGGGGCTTTTAAACTGTCTTGTTAAGCTACTGCGACCTCCACCTCTCTTCCAAGGGCGTTTAAACCGTCTTATTAAGCTACTGCGACCTGCACATCTCTTCAAAGGGGCATTTAAACCGTGTTATTAAGCTACTGCGACCTGTACGTCTCTTCCAAGGGGCATTTAAACTGTCTTGTTAAGCTACTGTGACCTCCACCGCTCTTCCAAGGGTCATTTAAACTGTCTTGTTAAACTACTGCGACCTGCACGTCTCTTCCAAGGGGCATTTAAATCGTCTTCGTAAGCTACTGCGACCTGCAAGTCTCTTCCAAGGGGCATTTAAACCGTCATGTTAAGCTACTGCGACCTGCACTTCTCTTCCAAGGGGCATTTAAACTGTCTTGTTAAGCTACTGCGACCACCACCGCTCTTCCAAGGGTCATTTAAACTGTCTTTTTAAGCTACTGCGACCTGCACGTCTCTTCCAAGGGACATTTAAATCGTCTTGGTAAGCTACTGCGACCTGCAAGCCTCATCCAAGGGGCATTTAAACCGTCATGTTAAGCTACTGCGACCTGTACATCTCTTCAAAAGGGCATTTAAACCGTCTTATTAAGCTACTGCGACCTGCACGTCTCTTCCAAGGGGCATTAAAACCATCTTGTTAAGCTACTGCGACCTGAACGTCTCTTCCAAGGGGCATTTAAACTGTCTTGTTAAGCAACTGTGACCTGAACGTCTCTTCCAAGGGGCATTTAAATCTTCTTGGTAATCTACTGCGACCTGCACGTCTCTTCCAAGGGGCATTTAAATCTTCTTGGTAATCTACTGCGACCTGCACGTCTCTTCCAAGGGGCATTTAAACCATCTTGTTAAGCTACTGCGACCTGCATGTCTCTTTCAAGGGGCATTTAAAATGCTTTGTTAAGCTACTGCGACCTGCCCGTCTCTTCCAAGGGGCATTTAAACCGTCTTGTTAAGCTACTGTGACCTGCGCGTCTCTAATAAGGGGCATTTAAACCGTCTTGTTAAGCTTCTGCGACATGCATGTCTCTTCCAAGGGGCATTTAAACCGTCTTGCTAAGCTACTGCGACCTCCACCGCACTTCCAAGGGGCATTTAAACTGTCTTGTTAAGCTACTGCGACCTCCACCGCTCTTCCAAGAGGCATTTATACCGACTTGTTAAGCTACTGCGAACTGCACGTCTCTTCCAAGTGGCATTTAAACCGTCTTGATAAGCTACTGCGACCTGCACGTCTCTTCCATGGGGCTTTTAAACTGTCTTGTTAAGCTACTGCGATCTCCACCTCTCTTCCAAGGGCATTTAAACCGTCTTATTAAGCTACTGCGACCTGCACATCTCTTCCAAGGGGCATTCAAACCGTCTTATTAAGCTACTGCGACCTGCACGTCTCTTCCAAGGGGCATTTAAACTGTCTTGTTAGGCTACTGCGACCTGCACGTCTCTTCCAATGGGCATTTAAATCGTCTTGGTAAGCTACTGCGACCTGCAATCCTCTTCCAAGGGGTATTTAAACAGTCATGTTAAGATACTGCGACCTGCACGTCTTTCCAAGGGCCATTTAAACTGTCTGGTTAAGCTACTGCGACCTGCACGTCTCTTCCAAGGGGCATTTAAACTGTCTTGTTAAGCTACTGTAACCTCCACCACTTTTCCAAGGGGCATCTAAACCGTCTTGTTAAGCTACTGCAACCTGCACGTCTCTTTCAAGGGGCATTTAAACCGTCTTGTTAAGCTACTGCGACCGGCACGTCTCTTCCAAGGGGCACTTAAACCGTCTTGTTAAGCTGCTGCGACCTGCATGTCTCTTCCAAGGGGCATTTAAAACGTCTTGATAAGCTACTGCGACCGGCACGTCTCTTCCAAGGGGCATTTAAACCGTCTTGTTAAGCTGCTGCGACCTGCATGTCTCTTCCAAGGGGCATTTAAACCATCTTGTTAAGCTACTTCAACCTCCACCGCACTTCCAAGGGGCAATTAAACCGTCTTGTTAAGCTACTGCGACCTGCACGTCTCTTTCAAGGGGCATCTAAACTGTCTTGTTAAGCTACTGCGACCTGCACGTCTCTTCCAAGTGGCATTTAAACCATCTTGATAAGCTACTGCGACCTGCACGTCTCTTCAACGGGGCTTTTAAACTGTCTTGTTAAGCTACTGCGACCTCCACCTCTCTTCCAAGGGCGTTTAAACCGTCTTATTAAGCTACTGCAACCTGCACATCTCTTCAAAGGGGCATTTAAACCGTGTTATTAAGCTACTGCGACCTGCACGTCTCTTCCAAGGGGCATTTAAACTGTCTTGTTAAGCTACTGTGACCTCCACCGCTCTTCCAAGGGTCATTTAAACTGTCTTGTTAAGCTACTGCGACCTGCATGTCTCTTCCAAGGGGCTTTTAAATCGTCTTGGTAAGCAACTGCGACCTGCAAGCCTCTTCCAAGGGGCATTTAAACCGTCATGTTAAGCTATTGCGACCTGCACGTCTCTTCCAAGGGGCATTTAAACTGTCTTGTTAAGCTACTGCGACCTCCACCGCTCTTCAAAGGGTCATTTAAACTGTCTTGTTAAGCTACTGCGACCTGCACGTCTCTTCCAAGGGGCATTTAAATCGTCTTGGTAAGCTTCTGCGACCTGCAAGCCTCATCCAAGGGGCATTTAAACCGTCATGTTAAGCTACTGCGACCTGCACATCTCTTCAAAAGGGCATTTAAACAGTCTTATTAAGCTACTGCGACCTGCACGTCTCTTCCAAGGGGCATTAAACCATCTTGTTAAGCTACTGCGACCTGCACGTCTCTTCCAAGGGGCATTTAAACTGTCTTGTTAAGCAACTGTGACCTGAACGTCTCTTCCAAGGGGCATTTAAATCTTCTTGGTATTCTACTGCGACCTGCACGTCTCTTCCAAGGGGCATTTAAATCTTAGTGGTAATCTACTGCGTCCTGCACGTCTCTTCCAAGGGGCATTTAAACTGTCTTGTTAAGCTACTGCGACCTGCATGTCTCTTCCAAGGGGCATTTAAACCGACTTCTTAAGCTACTGCAACCTCCACCACTTTTCCAAGGGGCATTTAAACCGTCTTGTTAAGCTAATGCGACCTGCATGTCTCTTTCAAGCGGCATTTAAAATGCTTTGTTAAGCTACTGCGACCTCCACGCCTCTTCCAAGGGGCATTTAAACCGTATTTTTAAGCTACTGTGACCTGCACGTCTCTTCTAAGGGGCATTTAAACCGTCTTGTTAAGGTTCTGCGACCTGCATGTCTCTTCCAAGGGGCATTTAAACCGTCTTGTTAAGCTACTGCGACCTCCACCGCACTTCCAAGGGGCATTTAAACAGTCTTGTGAAGATACTGCGACCTGCACGTCTCTTTCAAGGGGCATTTAAACTGTCTTGTTAAGCTACTGCGACCTCCACCGCTCTTCCAAGGAGCATTTAAACCGTCTTGTTAAGCTACTGCGAACTGCACGTCTCTTCCAAGTGGCATTTAAACCGTCTTGATAAGCTACTGAGACCTGCACGTCTCTTCCAAGGGCATTTAAACCGTCTTATTAAGCTACTGCGACCTACACATCTCTTCCAAGGGGCATTCAAACCGTCTTATTAAGCTACTGCGACCTGCATGTCTCTTCCAAGGGGCATTTAATACGTCTTGTTAAGCTACTGCGACCGGCACGTCTCTTCCAAGGGGCATTTAAACCGTCATGTTAAGCTGCTGCGACCTGCATGTCTCTTCCAAGGGGCATTTAAACCATCTTGTTAAGCTACTTCAACCTCCACCGCTCTTCCAAGGGGCATTTAAACCGTCTTGTTAAGCTACTGCGACCTGCACGTCTCTTTCAAGGGGCATCTAAACTGTCTTGTTAAGCTACTGCGACCTCAACCGCTCTTCCAAGGGGCATTCAAACCGTCTTGTTAAGCTACTGCGACCTGCACGTCTCTTCCAATGGGCATTTAAATCGTCTTGGTAAGCTACTGCGACCTGCAAGCCTCTTCCAAGGGGTATTTAAACCGTCATGTTAAGAGAATGCGACCTGCACGTCTTTCCAAGGGGCATTTAAACTGTCTGGTTAAGCTACTGCGACCTCCACCGCTCTTCCAAGTGGCATTTAAACCATCTTGTTAAGCTACTGTGACCTGCACGTCTCTTCCAAGGGGTATTTAAACCGTCATGTTAAGAGAATGCGACCTGCTCGTCTCCTCCAAGGGGCATTTAAACTGTCTTGTTAAGCTACTGCGACCTCCACCGCTCTTCCAAGTGGCATTTAAACCATCTTGTTAAGCTACTGTGACCTGCACGTCTCTTCCAAGGGACATTTAAACTGTCTTGTTAAGCTACTGCGACCTGCACGTCTCTTCTAAGGGGCATTTAAACCGTCTTGTTAAGCTACTGCGACTTGCACGTCTCTTCCAAGTGGCATTTAAAACGCTTTGTTAAGATACTGCGACCTGCACGTCTCTTCCAAGGGGCATTTAAACCGTCTTGTTAAGCTACTGCGACCTGCAAGTCTCTTCCAAGGGGCATTTAAACTGTCTTGTTAAGCTACTGCGACCTGCACGTCTCTTCCAACGGGCATTTAAACTGTCTTGTTAAGCTACTGCGACCTCCACCGCTCTTCCAAGGGGCATTTAAACTGTCTTGTTAAGCAACTGCTACCTGCACGTCTCTTCCAAGGGGCATTTAAATCATCTTGGTAAGCTACTGCGACCTGCACGTCTCTTCCAAGGGGCATTTAAACTGTCTTGTTAAGCTACTGCGACCTCCACCGCTCTTCCATGGGGCATTTAAACCATCTTCTTAAGCTACTGCGACCTGCACATCTCTTCCAAGGGGCATTTAAACTGTCTTGTTAAGCTACTGCGACCTCCACCGCACTTCCAAGGGGCATTTAAACAGTCTTGTGAAGCTACTGCGACCTGCACGTCTCTTTAAAGGGGCATTTAAACTGTCTTGTTAAGCTACTGCTGCCTCCACCGCTCTTCCACGGGGCATTTAAACCGTCTTGTTAAGCTACTGCGAACTGCACGTCTCTTCCAAGTAGCATTTAAACCGTCTTGTTAAGCTATTGCGACCTGCAAGCCTCTTCCAAGGGGCATTTAAACTGTCTTGTTAAGCTACTGCGACCTACACGTCTCTTCCAAGGGGCATTTAAACTGTCTTGTTAAGCTACTGCATCCTTCACCGCTCTTCCAAGGGGCATTTAAACCATCTTGTTAAGCTACTGCGACCTGCACGTCTCTTCCAAGGGACATTTAAACTGTCTTGTTAAGCTACTGCGACCTGCACGTCTCTTCCAAGGGGCATTTAAACTGTCTTGTTAAGCTACTGCGACCTCCACCGCTCTTCCAAGGGGCATTTAAATCATCTTGTTAAGCTACTGTGACCTGCACGTCTCTTCCAAGGGGCATTTAAACTGTCTTGTTAAGCTACTGCGACCTCCACCGCTCTTCCAAGGGGCATTTAAACCGTCTTATTAAGCTACTGCGACCTGCACATCTCTTCCAAGTGCCATTTAAACAGTCTTGTTAAGCTACTGCGACCTGCACTTCTCTTCCAAGGTGCATTTAAACTGTCTTGTTAAGCTACTGCGACCTCCACCTCTCTTCCAAGGGGCATTTAAACCGTCTTATTAAGCTACTGCGACCTGCACATCTCTTCCAAGTGGCATTTAAACAGTCTTGTTAAGCTACTGCGACCTGCACTTCTCTTCCAAGGTGCATTTAAACTGTCTTGTTAAGCTACTGCGACCTCCACCTCTCTTCCAAGGGGCATTTAAACCGTCTTATTAAGCTACTGTGACCTGCACATCTCTTCCAAGGGGCAATTAAACCGTCTTATTAAACTTCTGCGACCTGCAAGCCTCTTCCAAGGGGCATTTAAACTGTCTTGCTAAGCTACTGCGACCTACACGTCTCTTCCAAGGGGCATTTAAACTGTCTTGTTAAGCTACTGCATCCTTCACCGCTCTTCCAAATGACATTTAAATCATCTTGTTAAGCTACTGCGACCTGCACGTCTCTTCCAAGGGGCATTTAAACTGTCTTGTTAAGCTACTGCGACCTGCACGTCTCTTCCAAGGGGCATTTAAACTGTCTTGGTAAGCTACTGCGAACTCCACCGCTCTTCCAAGGGGCATTTAAACCATCTTGTTAAGCTACTGTGACCTGCACGTCTCTTCCAAGGGGCATTTAAACTGTCTTGTTAAGCTACTGCGACCTGCACGTCTCTTCTAAGGGGCATTTAAACCGTCTTGTTAAGCTACTGCGACTTGCACGTCTCTTCCAAGGGTCATTTAAAACGCTTTGTTAAGCTACTGCGACCTGCATGTCTCTTCCAAGGGGCATTTAAACCGTCTTGTTAAGCTACTGCGACCTGCACGTCTCTTCCAAGGGGCATTTAAACCATCTTGTTTAGCTGCTGCGACCTGCATGTCTCTTCCAAGGGGCATTTAAACCTTCTTGTTAAGCTACTGCGACCTCCACCGCTCTTCCAAGGGGCATTTAAACCGTCTTGTTAAGCTACTGTGACCTGCACGTCTCTTTCAAGGGGCATTTAAACTGTCTTGTTAAGCTACTGCGACCTGCACGTCTCTTCCAAGTGGTATTTAAACCGTCTTGTTAAGCTACTGCGACCTGCACGTCTCTTCCAAGGGGCATTTAAACTGTCTTGTTAAGCTACTGTAACCTCCCCCACTTTTCCAAGGGACATTTAAACCGTCTTGTTAAGCTACTGCGACCTGCACGTCTCTTCCATGGGGCATTTAAACCGTCTTGTTAAGCTACTGCCACCTGCATGTCTCTACCAAGGGGCATTTAAACCATCTTGTTAAGCCACTGTAACCTCCACCACTTTTCCAAGGGGCATTTAAACCGTCTTGTTAAGCTACTGCGACCTGCTCGTCTCTTTCAAGGGGCATTTAAGCTGTCTTGTTAAGCTATTGCGACATGCAAGTCTCTTCCAAGTCTTATTTAAACCGTCTTTTTAAGCTACTGCTACTTGAACGTCTCTTCCAAGTGGCATTTAAACTGTCTTGTTAAGCTACTGCGACATCCACTGCACTTCCAAGGGGCATTTAAACAGTCTTGTGAAGCTAATGCAAACTGCACGTCTCTTCCAAGGCGCATTTAAACTGTCTTGTTAAGCTACTGCGACCTGCACGTCTCTTCTAAGGGGCATTTAAACCGTCTTGTTAAGCTACTGCGACGTTCACATCTCTTCCAAGGGGCATTTAAACCGTCTTGTTAAGCCACTGTAACCTCCACCACTTTTCCAAGGGGCATTTAAACCGTCTTGTTAAGCTACTGCGACCTGCACGTCTCCTTCAAGGGGCATTTAAAATGCTTTGTTAAGCTACTGCGACCTGCACATCTCTTCCAAGGGGCATTTAAACTGTCTTGTTAAGCTACTGCGACCTACACGTCTCTTCCAAGGGGCATGTAAACCGTCTTGTTAAGCTACTGCGACCTCCACCGCATTTCCAAGGGGCATTTAAACAGTCTTGTGAAGCTACTGCGACCTGCACGTCTCTTTCAAGGGGCATTTAAACAGTCTTGTTAAGCTACTGCGACCTCCACCGCTCTTCCAAGTGGCATTTAAACCGTCTTGTTAAGCTACTGCGAACTGCACGTCTCTTCCAAGTGGCATTTAAACCATCTTGATAAGCTACTGCGACCTGCACGTCTCTTCCACGGGGCTTTTAAACTGTTTTGTTAAGCTACTGCGACCTCCACCTCTCTTCCAAGGGCGTTTAAACCGTCTTATTAAGCTACTGCGACCTGCACATCTCTTCAAAGGGGCATTTAAACCGTGTTATTAAGCTACTGCGACCTGCACGTCTCTTCCAAGGGGCATTTAAACTGTCTTGTTAAGCTACTGCGACCTGCACGTCTCTTCCAAGGGGCATTTAAATCGTCTTGGTAAGCTACTGCGACCTGCAAGCCTCTTCCAAGGGGCATTTAAACCGTCATGTTAAGCTACTGCGACCTGCACGTCTCTTCAAAGGGTCATTTAAACTGTCTTTTTAAGCTACTGCGACCTGAACGTCTCTTCCAAGGGGCATTTAAATCGTTTGGTAAGCTACTGCGACCTGCAAGCCTCATCCAAGGGGCATTTAAACCGTCATGTTAAGCTACTGCGACCTGCACATCTCTTCAAAAGGGCATTTAAACCGTCTTATTAAGCTACTGCGACCTGCACGTCTCTTCCAAGGGGCATTTAAACCATCTTGTTAAGCTACTGCGACCTGCACGTCTCTTCCAAGGGGCATTTAAACTGTCTTGTTAAGCAACTGTGACCTGAACGTCTCTTCCAAGGGGCATTTAAATCTTTTTGGTAATCTACTGCGACCTGCACGTCTCTTCCAAGGGGCATTTAAACTGTCTTGTTAAGCTACTGCGACATCCACTGCACTTCCAAGGGGCATTTAAACAGTCTTGTGAAGCTACTGCGAACTGCATGTCTCTTCCAAGGCGCATTTAAACTGTCTTGTTAAGCTACTGCGACCTGCACGTCTCTTCTAAGGGGCATTTAAACCGTCTTGTTAAGCTACTGCGACTTGCACATCTCTTCCAAGGGGCATTTAAACCTTCTTGTTAAGCCACTGTAACCTCCACCACTTTTCCAAGGGGCATTTAAACCGTCTTGTTAAGCTACTGCGACCTGCACGTCTCCTTCAAGGGGCATTTAAAATGCTTTGTTAAGCTACTGCGACCTGCACGTCTCTTCCAAGGGGCATTTAAACCGTCTTGTTAAGCTACTGCGACCTGCACGTCTCTTCCAAGGGGCATGTAAACCGTCTTGTTAAGCTACTGCGACCTCCAGCGCATTTCCAAGGGGCATTTAAACAGTCTTGTGAAGCTACTGCGACCTGCACGTCTCTTTCAAGGGGCATTTAAACAGTCTTGTTAAGCTACTGCGACCTCCACCGCTCTTCCAAGGGGCATTTAAACCGTCTTGTTAAGCTACTGCGAACTGCACGTCTCTTCCAAGTGGCATTTAAACCATCTTGATAAGCTACTGCGACCTGCACGTCTCTTCCACGGGGCTTTTAAACTGTCTTGTTAAGCTACTGCGACCTCCACCTCTCTTCCAAGGGCGTTTAAACCGTCTTATTAAGCTACTGCGACCTGCACATCTCTTCAAAGGGGCATTTAAACCGTGTTATTAAGCTACTGCGACCTGTACGTCTCTTCCAAGGGGCATTTAAACTGTCTTGTTAAGCTACTGTGACCTCCACCGCTCTTCCAAGGGTCATTTAAACTGTCTTGTTAAACTACTGCGACCTGCACGTCTCTTCCAAGGGGCATTTAAATCGTCTTCGTAAGCTACTGCGACCTGCAAGTCTCTTCCAAGGGGCATTTAAACCGTCATGTTAAGCTACTGCGACCTGCACTTCTCTTCCAAGGGGCATTTAAACTGTCTTGTTAAGCTACTGCGACCACCACCGCTCTTCCAAGGGTCATTTAAACTGTCTTTTTAAGCTACTGCGACCTGCACGTCTCTTCCAAGGGACATTTAAATCGTCTTGGTAAGCTACTGCGACCTGCAAGCCTCATCCAAGGGGCATTTAAACCGTCATGTTAAGCTACTGCGACCTGTACATCTCTTCAAAAGGGCATTTAAACCGTCTTATTAAGCTACTGCGACCTGCACGTCTCTTCCAAGGGGCATTAAAACCATCTTGTTAAGCTACTGCGACCTGAACGTCTCTTCCAAGGGGCATTTAAACTGTCTTGTTAAGCAACTGTGACCTGAACGTCTCTTCCAAGGGGCATTTAAATCTTCTTGGTAATCTACTGCGACCTGCACGTCTCTTCCAAGGGGCATTTAAATCTTCTTGGTAATCTACTGCGACCTGCACGTCTCTTCCAAGGGGCATTTAAACCATCTTGTTAAGCTACTGCGACCTGCATGTCTCTTTCAAGGGGCATTTAAAATGCTTTGTTAAGCTACTGCGACCTGCCCGTCTCTTCCAAGGGGCATTTAAACCGTCTTGTTAAGCTACTGTGACCTGCGCGTCTCTAATAAGGGGCATTTAAACCGTCTTGTTAAGCTTCTGCGACATGCATGTCTCTTCCAAGGGGCATTTAAACCGTCTTGCTAAGCTACTGCGACCTCCACCGCACTTCCAAGGGGCATTTAAACTGTCTTGTTAAGCTACTGCGACCTCCACCGCTCTTCCAAGAGGCATTTATACCGACTTGTTAAGCTACTGCGAACTGCACGTCTCTTCCAAGTGGCATTTAAACCGTCTTGATAAGCTACTGCGACCTGCACGTCTCTTCCATGGGGCTTTTAAACTGTCTTGTTAAGCTACTGCGATCTCCACCTCTCTTCCAAGGGCATTTAAACCGTCTTATTAAGCTACTGCGACCTGCACATCTCTTCCAAGGGGCATTCAAACCGTCTTATTAAGCTACTGCGACCTGCACGTCTCTTCCAAGGGGCATTTAAACTGTCTTGTTAGGCTACTGCGACCTGCACGTCTCTTCCAATGGGCATTTAAATCGTCTTGGTAAGCTACTGCGACCTGCAATCCTCTTCCAAGGGGTATTTAAACAGTCATGTTAAGATACTGCGACCTGCACGTCTTTCCAAGGGCCATTTAAACTGTCTGGTTAAGCTACTGCGACCTGCACGTCTCTTCCAAGGGGCATTTAAACTGTCTTGTTAAGCTACTGTAACCTCCACCACTTTTCCAAGGGGCATCTAAACCGTCTTGTTAAGCTACTGCAACCTGCACGTCTCTTTCAAGGGGCATTTAAACCGTCTTGTTAAGCTACTGCGACCGGCACGTCTCTTCCAAGGGGCACTTAAACCGTCTTGTTAAGCTGCTGCGACCTGCATGTCTCTTCCAAGGGGCATTTAAAACGTCTTGATAAGCTACTGCGACCGGCACGTCTCTTCCAAGGGGCATTTAAACCGTCTTGTTAAGCTGCTGCGACCTGCATGTCTCTTCCAAGGGGCATTTAAACCATCTTGTTAAGCTACTTCAACCTCCACCGCACTTCCAAGGGGCAATTAAACCGTCTTGTTAAGCTACTGCGACCTGCACGTCTCTTTCAAGGGGCATCTAAACTGTCTTGTTAAGCTACTGCGACCTGCACGTCTCTTCCAAGTGGCATTTAAACCATCTTGATAAGCTACTGCGACCTGCACGTCTCTTCAACGGGGCTTTTAAACTGTCTTGTTAAGCTACTGCGACCTCCACCTCTCTTCCAAGGGCGTTTAAACCGTCTTATTAAGCTACTGCAACCTGCACATCTCTTCAAAGGGGCATTTAAACCGTGTTATTAAGCTACTGCGACCTGCACGTCTCTTCCAAGGGGCATTTAAACTGTCTTGTTAAGCTACTGTGACCTCCACCGCTCTTCCAAGGGTCATTTAAACTGTCTTGTTAAGCTACTGCGACCTGCATGTCTCTTCCAAGGGGCTTTTAAATCGTCTTGGTAAGCAACTGCGACCTGCAAGCCTCTTCCAAGGGGCATTTAAACCGTCATGTTAAGCTATTGCGACCTGCACGTCTCTTCCAAGGGGCATTTAAACTGTCTTGTTAAGCTACTGCGACCTCCACCGCTCTTCAAAGGGTCATTTAAACTGTCTTGTTAAGCTACTGCGACCTGCACGTCTCTTCCAAGGGGCATTTAAATCGTCTTGGTAAGCTTCTGCGACCTGCAAGCCTCATCCAAGGGGCATTTAAACCGTCATGTTAAGCTACTGCGACCTGCACATCTCTTCAAAAGGGCATTTAAACAGTCTTATTAAGCTACTGCGACCTGCACGTCTCTTCCAAGGGGCATTAAACCATCTTGTTAAGCTACTGCGACCTGCACGTCTCTTCCAAGGGGCATTTAAACTGTCTTGTTAAGCAACTGTGACCTGAACGTCTCTTCCAAGGGGCATTTAAATCTTCTTGGTAATCTACTGCGACCTGCACGTCTCTTCCAAGGGGCATTTAAATCTTAGTGGTAATCTACTGCGTCCTGCACGTCTCTTCCAAGGGGCATTTAAACTGTCTTGTTAAGCTACTGCGACCTGCATGTCTCTTCCAAGGGGCATTTAAACCGACTTCTTAAGCTACTGCAACCTCCACCACTTTTCCAAGGGGCATTTAAACCGTCTTGTTAAGCTAATGCGACCTGCATGTCTCTTTCAAGCGGCATTTAAAATGCTTTGTTAAGCTACTGCGACCTCCACGCCTCTTCCAAGGGGCATTTAAACCGTATTTTTAAGCTACTGTGACCTGCACGTCTCTTCTAAGGGGCATTTAAACCGTCTTGTTAAGGTTCTGCGACCTGCATGTCTCTTCCAAGGGGCATTTAAACCGTCTTGTTAAGCTACTGCGACCTCCACCGCACTTCCAAGGGGCATTTAAACAGTCTTGTGAAGATACTGCGACCTGCACGTCTCTTTCAAGGGGCATTTAAACTGTCTTGTTAAGCTACTGCGACCTCCACCGCTCTTCCAAGGAGCATTTAAACCGTCTTGTTAAGCTACTGCGAACTGCACGTCTCTTCCAAGTGGCATTTAAACCGTCTTGATAAGCTACTGAGACCTGCACGTCTCTTCCAAGGGCATTTAAACCGTCTTATTAAGCTACTGCGACCTACACATCTCTTCCAAGGGGCATTCAAACCGTCTTATTAAGCTACTGCGACCTGCATGTCTCTTCCAAGGGGCATTTAATACGTCTTGTTAAGCTACTGCGACCGGCACGTCTCTTCCAAGGGGCATTTAAACCGTCATGTTAAGCTGCTGCGACCTGCATGTCTCTTCCAAGGGGCATTTAAACCATCTTGTTAAGCTACTTCAACCTCCACCGCTCTTCCAAGGGGCATTTAAACCGTCTTGTTAAGCTACTGCGACCTGCACGTCTCTTTCAAGGGGCATCTAAACTGTCTTGTTAAGCTACTGCGACCTCAACCGCTCTTCCAAGGGGCATTCAAACCGTCTTGTTAAGCTACTGCGACCTGCACGTCTCTTCCAATGGGCATTTAAATCGTCTTGGTAAGCTACTGCGACCTGCAAGCCTCTTCCAAGGGGTATTTAAACCGTCATGTTAAGAGAATGCGACCTGCACGTCTTTCCAAGGGGCATTTAAACTGTCTGGTTAAGCTACTGCGACCTCCACCGCTCTTCCAAGTGGCATTTAAACCATCTTGTTAAGCTACTGTGACCTGCACGTCTCTTCCAAGGGGTATTTAAACCGTCATGTTAAGAGAATGCGACCTGCTCGTCTCCTCCAAGGGGCATTTAAACTGTCTTGTTAAGCTACTGCGACCTCCACCGCTCTTCCAAGTGGCATTTAAACCATCTTGTTAAGCTACTGTGACCTGCACGTCTCTTCCAAGGGACATTTAAACTGTCTTGTTAAGCTACTGCGACCTGCACGTCTCTTCTAAGGGGCATTTAAACCGTCTTGTTAAGCTACTGCGACTTGCACGTCTCTTCCAAGTGGCATTTAAAACGCTTTGTTAAGATACTGCGACCTGCACGTCTCTTCCAAGGGGCATTTAAACCGTCTTGTTAAGCTACTGCGACCTGCAAGTCTCTTCCAAGGGGCATTTAAACTGTCTTGTTAAGCTACTGCGACCTGCACGTCTCTTCCAACGGGCATTTAAACTGTCTTGTTAAGCTACTGCGACCTCCACCGCTCTTCCAAGGGGCATTTAAACTGTCTTGTTAAGCAACTGCTACCTGCACGTCTCTTCCAAGGGGCATTTAAATCATCTTGGTAAGCTACTGCGACCTGCACGTCTCTTCCAAGGGGCATTTAAACTGTCTTGTTAAGCTACTGCGACCTCCACCGCTCTTCCATGGGGCATTTAAACCATCTTCTTAAGCTACTGCGACCTGCACATCTCTTCCAAGGGGCATTTAAACTGTCTTGTTAAGCTACTGCGACCTCCACCGCACTTCCAAGGGGCATTTAAACAGTCTTGTGAAGCTACTGCGACCTGCACGTCTCTTTAAAGGGGCATTTAAACTGTCTTGTTAAGCTACTGCTGCCTCCACCGCTCTTCCACGGGGCATTTAAACCGTCTTGTTAAGCTACTGCGAACTGCACGTCTCTTCCAAGTAGCATTTAAACCGTCTTGTTAAGCTATTGCGACCTGCAAGCCTCTTCCAAGGGGCATTTAAACTGTCTTGTTAAGCTACTGCGACCTACACGTCTCTTCCAAGGGGCATTTAAACTGTCTTGTTAAGCTACTGCATCCTTCACCGCTCTTCCAAGGGGCATTTAAACCATCTTGTTAAGCTACTGCGACCTGCACGTCTCTTCCAAGGGACATTTAAACTGTCTTGTTAAGCTACTGCGACCTGCACGTCTCTTCCAAGGGGCATTTAAACTGTCTTGTTAAGCTACTGCGACCTCCACCGCTCTTCCAAGGGGCATTTAAATCATCTTGTTAAGCTACTGTGACCTGCACGTCTCTTCCAAGGGGCATTTAAACTGTCTTGTTAAGCTACTGCGACCTCCACCGCTCTTCCAAGGGGCATTTAAACCGTCTTATTAAGCTACTGCGACCTGCACATCTCTTCCAAGTGCCATTTAAACAGTCTTGTTAAGCTACTGCGACCTGCACTTCTCTTCCAAGGTGCATTTAAACTGTCTTGTTAAGCTACTGCGACCTCCACCTCTCTTCCAAGGGGCATTTAAACCGTCTTATTAAGCTACTGCGACCTGCACATCTCTTCCAAGTGGCATTTAAACAGTCTTGTTAAGCTACTGCGACCTGCACTTCTCTTCCAAGGTGCATTTAAACTGTCTTGTTAAGCTACTGCGACCTCCACCTCTCTTCCAAGGGGCATTTAAACCGTCTTATTAAGCTACTGTGACCTGCACATCTCTTCCAAGGGGCAATTAAACCGTCTTATTAAACTTCTGCGACCTGCAAGCCTCTTCCAAGGGGCATTTAAACTGTCTTGCTAAGCTACTGCGACCTACACGTCTCTTCCAAGGGGCATTTAAACTGTCTTGTTAAGCTACTGCATCCTTCACCGCTCTTCCAAATGACATTTAAATCATCTTGTTAAGCTACTGCGACCTGCACGTCTCTTCCAAGGGGCATTTAAACTGTCTTGTTAAGCTACTGCGACCTGCACGTCTCTTCCAAGGGGCATTTAAACTGTCTTGGTAAGCTACTGCGAACTCCACCGCTCTTCCAAGGGGCATTTAAACCATCTTGTTAAGCTACTGTGACCTGCACGTCTCTTCCAAGGGGCATTTAAACTGTCTTGTTAAGCTACTGCGACCTGCACGTCTCTTCTAAGGGGCATTTAAACCGTCTTGTTAAGCTACTGCGACTTGCACGTCTCTTCCAAGGGTCATTTAAAACGCTTTGTTAAGCTACTGCGACCTGCATGTCTCTTCCAAGGGGCATTTAAACCGTCTTGTTAAGCTACTGCGACCTGCACGTCTCTTCCAAGGGGCATTTAAACCATCTTGTTTAGCTGCTGCGACCTGCATGTCTCTTCCAAGGGGCATTTAAACCTTCTTGTTAAGCTACTGCGACCTCCACCGCTCTTCCAAGGGGCATTTAAACCGTCTTGTTAAGCTACTGTGACCTGCACGTCTCTTTCAAGGGGCATTTAAACTGTCTTGTTAAGCTACTGCGACCTGCACGTCTCTTCCAAGTGGTATTTAAACCGTCTTGTTAAGCTACTGCGACCTGCACGTCTCTTCCAAGGGGCATTTAAACTGTCTTGTTAAGCTACTGTAACCTCCCCCACTTTTCCAAGGGACATTTAAACCGTCTTGTTAAGCTACTGCGACCTGCACGTCTCTTCCATGGGGCATTTAAACCGTCTTGTTAAGCTACTGCCACCTGCATGTCTCTACCAAGGGGCATTTAAACCATCTTGTTAAGCCACTGTAACCTCCACCACTTTTCCAAGGGGCATTTAAACCGTCTTGTTAAGCTACTGCGACCTGCTCGTCTCTTTCAAGGGGCATTTAAGCTGTCTTGTTAAGCTATTGCGACATGCAAGTCTCTTCCAAGTCTTATTTAAACCGTCTTTTTAAGCTACTGCTACTTGAACGTCTCTTCCAAGTGGCATTTAAACTGTCTTGTTAAGCTACTGCGACATCCACTGCACTTCCAAGGGGCATTTAAACAGTCTTGTGAAGCTAATGCAAACTGCACGTCTCTTCCAAGGCGCATTTAAACTGTCTTGTTAAGCTACTGCGACCTGCACGTCTCTTCTAAGGGGCATTTAAACCGTCTTGTTAAGCTACTGCGACGTTCACATCTCTTCCAAGGGGCATTTAAACCGTCTTGTTAAGCCACTGTAACCTCCACCACTTTTCCAAGGGGCATTTAAACCGTCTTGTTAAGCTACTGCGACCTGCACGTCTCCTTCAAGGGGCATTTAAAATGCTTTGTTAAGCTACTGCGACCTGCACATCTCTTCCAAAGGGCATTTAAACTGTCTTGTTAAGCTACTGCGACCTACACGTCTCTTCCAAGGGGCATGTAAACCGTCTTGTTAAGCTACTGCGACCTCCACCGCATTTCCAAGGGGCATTTAAACAGTCTTGTGAAGCTACTGCGACCTGCACGTCTCTTTCAAGGGGCATTTAAACAGTCTTGTTAAGCTACTGCGACCTCCACCGCTCTTCCAAGTGGCATTTAAACCGTCTTGTTAAGCTACTGCGAACTGCACGTCTCTTCCAAGTGGCATTTAAACCATCTTGATAAGCTACTGCGACCTGCACGTCTCTTCCACGGGGCTTTTAAACTGTTTTGTTAAGCTACTGCGACCTCCACCTCTCTTCCAAGGGCGTTTAAACCGTCTTATTAAGCTACTGCGACCTGCACATCTCTTCAAAGGGGCATTTAAACCGTGTTATTAAGCTACTGCGACCTGCACGTCTCTTCCAAGGGGCATTTAAACTGTCTTGTTAAGCTACTGCGACCTGCACGTCTCTTCCAAGGGGCATTTAAATCGTCTTGGTAAGCTACTGCGACCTGCAAGCCTCTTCCAAGGGGCATTTAAACCGTCATGTTAAGCTACTGCGACCTGCACGTCTCTTCAAAGGGTCATTTAAACTGTCTTTTTAAGCTACTGCGACCTGAACGTCTCTTCCAAGGGGCATTTAAATCGTTTGGTAAGCTACTGCGACCTGCAAGCCTCATCCAAGGGGCATTTAAACCGTCATGTTAAGCTACTGCGACCTGCACATCTCTTCAAAAGGGCATTTAAACCGTCTTATTAAGCTACTGCGACCTGCACGTCTCTTCCAAGGGGCATTTAAACCATCTTGTTAAGCTACTGCGACCTGCACGTCTCTTCCAAGGGGCATTTAAACTGTCTTGTTAAGCAACTGTGACCTGAACGTCTCTTCCAAGGGGCATTTAAATCTTTTTGGTAATCTACTGCGACCTGCACGTCTCTTCCAAGGGGCATTTAAATCTTCTTGGTAATCTACTGCGACCTGCACGTCTCTTCCAAGGGGCATTTAAACCATCTTGTTAAGCTACTGCGACCTGCATGTCTCTTTCAAGGGGAATTTAAAATGCTTTGTTAAGCTACTGCGACCTGCGCGTCTCTAATAAGGGGCATTTAAACCGTCTTGTTAAGCTTCTGCGACCTGCATGTCTCTTCCAAGGGGCATTTAAACCGTCTTGCTAAGCTACTGCGACCTCCACCGCACTTCCAAGGGGCATTTAAACAGTCTTGTGAAGCTACTGCGACCTGCACGTCTCTTTCAAGGGGCATTTAAACTGTCTTGTGAAGCTACTGCGACCTCCACCGCTCTTCCAAGGGGCATTTAAACCGTCTTGTTAAGCTACTGCGAACTGCACGTCTCTACCAAGTGGCATTTAAACCGTCTTGATAAGCTACTGCGACCTGCACGTCTCTTCCACGGGGCTTTTAAACTGTCTTGTTAAGCTACTTCGATCTCCACCTCTCTTACAAGGGCATTTAAACCGTCTTATTAAGCTACTGCAACCTGCACATCTCTTCCAAGGGGCATTCAAACCGTCTTATTAAGCTACTGCGACCTGCACGTCTCTTCCAAGGGGCATTTAAACTGTCTTGTTAAGCTACTGCGACCTGCACGTCTCTTCCAAAGGGCATTTAAATCGTCTTGGTAAGCTACTGCGACCTACAATCCTCTTCCAAGGGGTATTTAAACCGTCATGTTAAGATACTGCGACCTGCACGTCTTTCCAAGGGGCATTTAAACTGTCTGGTTAAGCTACTGCGACTTGCACGTCTCTTCCAAGGGGCATTTAAACTGTCTTGTTAAGCTACTACGACCTCCACCGCTCTTCCAAGTGGCATTTAAACCATCTTGTTAAGCTACTGTGACCTGCACGTCTCTTCCAAGGGGCATTTAAACTGTCTTGTTAAGCTACTGCGACCTGCACGTCTCTTCTAAGGGGCATTTAAACCGACTTGTTAAGCTACTGTGAATTGCACGTCTCTTCCAAGTGGCATTTAAAACGCTTTGTTAAGATACTGCGATCTGCACGTCTCTTCCAAGGGGCATTTAAACCGTCTTGTTAAGCTACTGCGACCTGCACGTCTCTTCCAAGGGGCATTTAAACTGTCTTGTTAAGCTACTGCGACCTGCACGTCTATTCCAACGGACATTTAACCTGTCTTGTTAAGCTACTGCGACCTCCACCGCTCTTCCAAGTGGCATTTAAACCATCTTGTTAAGCTACTGTGACCTGCACGTCTCTTCCAAGGGGCATTTAAACTGTCTTGTTAAGCTACTGCGACCTGCACGTCTCTTCCAAGTGGCATTTAAAACGTTTTGTTAAGCTACTGCGACCTGCATGTCTCTTCCAAGGGGCATTTAAACCTTCTTGTTAAGCTACTACGACCTGCACGTCTCTTCCAAGGGGCATTTAAACTGTCTTGTTAAGCTACTGCGACCTCCACCTCTCTTCCAAGGGGCATTTAAACTGTCTTGTTAAGCTACTGCGACTTGGTCGTCTCTTCCAAGGGGCATTTAAACCGTCTTGTTAAGCTACTGCGACCTGCACGTCTCTTTCAAGGGGCATCTAAACTGTCTTGTTAAGCTACTGCGACCTCAACCGCTCTTCCAAGGGGCATTCAAACCGTCTTGTTAAGCTACTGCGACCTGCACGTCTCTTCCAATGGGCATTTAAATCACCTTGGTAAGCTACTGCGACCTGCAAGCCTCTTCCAAGGGGTATTTAAAACGTCATGTTAAGATACTGCGATCTGCACGTCTTTCCAACGGGCATTTAAACTGTCTTGTTAAGCTACTGCGACCTCCACCGCTCTTCCAAGTGGCATTTAAACCATCTTGTTAAGCTACTGAGACCTGCAGGTCTCTTCCAAGGGGCATTTAAACTGTCTTGTTAAGCTACTGCGACCTGCACGTCTCTTCTAAGGGGCATTTAAACCGTCTTGTTAAGCTACTGCGACTTGCACGTCTCTTCCAAGTGGCATTTAAAACACTTTGTTAAGCTACTGCGACCTGCACGTCTCTTCCAAGGGGCATTTAAACTGTCTTGTTAAGCTACTGCGACCTGCACGTCTCTTCCAACGGGCATTTAAACTGTCTTGTTAAGCTACTGCGACCTCCACCGCTCTTCCAAGTGGCATTTAAACCATCTTGTTAAGCTACTGTGACCTGCACGTCTCTTCCAAGGGGCATTTAAACTGTCTTGTTAAGCTACTGCGACCTGCACGTCTCTTCCAAGTGGCATTTAAAACGCTTTGTTAAGCTACTGAGACCTGCATGTCTCTTCCAAGGGGCATTTAAGCCGTCTTGTTAAGCTACTGCGACCTGCATGTCTCTTCCAAGGGGCATTTATGCAATCTTGTTTAGCTGCTGCGACCTGCATGTCTCTTCCAAGGGGCATTTAAACCGTCTTGTTAAGCTACTGCGACCTGCACGTCTCTTTCAAGTGGCGTTTAAACTGTCTTGTTAAGCTACTGCGACTTCCACCGCCCTTCCAAGGGGCATTTAAACCGACTTGTTAAGCTACTGCGACCTGCACGTCTCTTCCAAGTGGCATTTAAACCTTCTTGTTAAGCTACTGTGACCTGCAAGTCTCTTCCAAGGCTTATTTAAACCGTCTTTTTAAGCTACTGCTACTTGAACGTCTCTTCCAAGGGGCATTTAAACTGTCTTGTTAAGCTACTGCGACATCCACTGCACTTCCAAGGGGCATTTAAACAGTCTTGTGAAGCTACTGCGAACTGCATGTCTCTTCCAAGGCGCATTTAAACTGTCTTGTTAAGCTACTGCGACCTGCACGTCTCTTCTAAGGGGCATTTAAACCGTCTTGTTAAGCTACTGCGACTTGCACATCTCTTCCAAGGGGCATTTAAACCTTCTTGTTAAGCCACTGTAACCTCCACCACTTTTCCAAGGGGCATTTAAACCGTCTTGTTAAGCTACTGCGACCTGCACGTCTCCTTCAAGGGGCATTTAAAATGCTTTGTTAAGCTACTGCGACCTGCACGTCTCTTCCAAGGGGCATTTAAACCGTCTTGTTAAGCTACTGCGACCTGCACGTCTCTTCCAAGGGGCATGTAAACCGTCTTGTTAAGCTACTGCGACCTCCAGCGCATTTCCAAGGGGCATTTAAACAGTCTTGTGAAGCTACTGCGACCTGCACGTCTCTTTCAAGGGGCATTTAAACAGTCTTGTTAAGCTACTGCGACCTCCACCGCTCTTCCAAGGGGCATTTAAACCGTCTTGTTAAGCTACTGCGAACTGCACGTCTCTTCCAAGTGGCATTTAAACCATCTTGATAAGCTACTGCGACCTGCACGTCTCTTCCACGGGGCTTTTAAACTGTCTTGTTAAGCTACTGCGACCTCCACCTCTCTTCCAAGGGCGTTTAAACCGTCTTATTAAGCTACTGCGACCTGCACATCTCTTCAAAGGGGCATTTAAACCGTGTTATTAAGCTACTGCGACCTGTACGTCTCTTCCAAGGGGCATTTAAACTGTCTTGTTAAGCTACTGTGACCTCCACCGCTCTTCCAAGGGTCATTTAAACTGTCTTGTTAAACTACTGCGACCTGCACGTCTCTTCCAAGGGGCATTTAAATCGTCTTCGTAAGCTACTGCGACCTGCAAGTCTCTTCCAAGGGGCATTTAAACCGTCATGTTAAGCTACTGCGACCTGCACTTCTCTTCCAAGGGGCATTTAAACTGTCTTGTTAAGCTACTGCGACCACCACCGCTCTTCCAAGGGTCATTTAAACTGTCTTTTTAAGCTACTGCGACCTGCACGTCTCTTCCAAGGGACATTTAAATCGTCTTGGTAAGCTACTGCGACCTGCAAGCCTCATCCAAGGGGCATTTAAACCGTCATGTTAAGCTACTGCGACCTGTACATCTCTTCAAAAGGGCATTTAAACCGTCTTATTAAGCTACTGCGACCTGCACGTCTCTTCCAAGGGGCATTAAAACCATCTTGTTAAGCTACTGCGACCTGAACGTCTCTTCCAAGGGGCATTTAAACTGTCTTGTTAAGCAACTGTGACCTGAACGTCTCTTCCAAGGGGCATTTAAATCTTCTTGGTAATCTACTGCGACCTGCACGTCTCTTCCAAGGGGCATTTAAATCTTCTTGGTAATCTACTGCGACCTGCACGTCTCTTCCAAGGGGCATTTAAACCATCTTGTTAAGCTACTGCGACCTGCATGTCTCTTTCAAGGGGCATTTAAAATGCTTTGTTAAGCTACTGCGACCTGCCCGTCTCTTCCAAGGGGCATTTAAACCGTCTTGTTAAGCTACTGTGACCTGCGCGTCTCTAATAAGGGGCATTTAAACCGTCTTGTTAAGCTTCTGCGACATGCATGTCTCTTCCAAGGGGCATTTAAACCGTCTTGCTAAGCTACTGCGACCTTCACCGCACTTCCAAGGGGCATTTAAACTGTCTTGTTAAGCTACTGCGACCTCCACCGCTCTTCCAAGAGGCATTTATACCGACTTGTTAAGCTACTGCGAACTGCACGTCTCTTCCAAGTGGCATTTAAACCGTCTTGATAAGCTACTGCGACCTGCACGTCTCTTCCATGGGGCTTTTAAACTGTCTTGTTAAGCTACTGCGATCTCCACCTCTCTTCCAAGGGCATTTAAACCGTCTTATTAAGCTACTGCGACCTGCACATCTCTTCCAAGGGGCATTCAAACCGTCTTATTAAGCTACTGCGACCTGCACGTCTCTTCCAAGGGGCATTTAAACTGTCTTGTTAGGCTACTGCGACCTTCACGTCTCTTCCAATGGGCATTTAAATCGTCTTGGTAAGCTACTGCGACCTGCAATCCTCTTCCAAGGGGTATTTAAACAGTCATGTTAAGATACTGCGACCTGCACGTCTTTCCAAGGGCCATTTAAACTGTCTGGTTAAGCTACTGCGACCTGCACGTCTCTTCCAAGGGGCATTTAAACTGTCTTGTTAAGCTACTGTAACCTCCACCACTTTTCCAAGGGGCATCTAAACCGTCTTGTTAAGCTACTGCAACCTGCACGTCTCTTTCAAGGGGCATTTAAACCGTCTTGTTAAGCTACTGCGACCGGCACGTCTCTTCCAAGGGGCATTTAAACCGTCTTGTTAAGCTGCTGCGACCTGCATGTCTCTTCCAAGGGGCATTTAAAACGTCTTGATAAGCTACTGCGACCGGCACGTCTCTTCCAAGGGGCATTTAAACCATCTTGTTAAGCTGCTGCGACCTGCATGTCTCTTCCAAGGGGCATTTAAACCATCTTGTTAAGCTACTTCAACCTCCACCGCACTTCCAAGGGGCAATTAAACCGTCTTGTTAAGCTACTGCGACCTGCACGTCTCTTTCAAGGGGCATCTAAACTGTCTTGTTAAGCTACTGCGACCTGCACGTCTCTTCCAAGTGGCATTTAAACCATCTTGATAAGCTACTGCGACCTGCACGTCTCTTCAACGGGGCTTTTAAACTGTCTTGTTAAGCTACTGCGACCTCCACCTCTCTTCCAAGGGCGTTTAAACCGTCTTATTAAGCTACTGCAACCTGCACATCTCTTCAAAGGGGCATTTAAACCGTGTTATTAAGCTACTGCGACCTGCACGTCTCTTCCAAGGGGCATTTAAACTGTCTTGTTAAGCTACTGTGACCTCCACCGCTCTTCCAAGGGTCATTTAAACTGTCTTGTTAAGCTACTGCGACCTGCATGTCTCTTCCAAGGGGCTTTTAAATCGTCTTGGTAAGCAACTGCGACCTGCAAGCCTCTTCCAAGGGGCATTTAAACCGTCATGTTAAGCTATTGCGACCTGCACGTCTCTTCCAAGGGGCATTTAAACTGTCTTGTTAAGCTACTGCGACCTCCACCGCTCTTCAAAGGGTCATTTAAACTGTCTTGTTAAGCTACTGCGACCTGCACGTCTCTTCCAAGGGGCATTTAAATCGTCTTGGTAAGCTTCTGCGACCTGCAAGCCTCATCCAAGGGGCATTTAAACCGTCATGTTAAGCTACTGCGACCTGCACATCTCTTCAAAAGGGCATTTAAACAGTCTTATTAAGCTACTGCGACCTGCACGTCTCTTCCAAGGGGCATTAAACCATCTTGTTAAGCTACTGCGACCTGCACGTCTCTTCCAAGGGGCATTTAAACTGTCTTGTTAAGCAACTGTGACCTGAACGTCTCTTCCAAGGGGCATTTAAATCTTCTTGGTAATCTACTGCGACCTGCACGTCTCTTCCAAGGGGCATTTTAATCTTAGTGGTAATCTACTGCGTCCTGCACGTCTCTTCCAAGGGGCATTTAAACTGTCTTGTTAAGCTACTGCGACCTGCATGTCTCTTCCAAGGGGCATTTAAACCGACTTCTTAAGCTACTGCAACCTCCACCACTTTTCCAAGGGGCATTTAAACCGTCTTGTTAAGCTAATGCGACCTGCATGTCTCTTTCAAGGGGCATTTAAAATGCTTTGTTAAGCTACTGCGACCTCCACGTCTCTTCCAAGGGGCATTTAAACCGTATTGTTAAGCTACTGTGACCTGCACGTCTCTTCTAAGGGGCATTTAAACCGTCTTGTTAAGGTTCTGCGACCTGCATGTCTCTTCCAAGGGGCATTTAAACCGTCTTGTTAAGCTACTGCGACCTCCACCGCACTTCCAAGGGGCATTTAAACAGTCTTGTGAAGATACTGCGACCTGCACGTCTCTTTCAAGGGGCATTTTCAACTGTCTTGTTAAGCTACTGCGACCTCCACCGCTCTTCCAAGGAGCATTTAAACCGTCTTGTTAAGCTACTGCGAACTGCACGTCTCTTCCAAGTGGCATTTAAACCGTCTTGATAAGCTACTGAGACCTGCACGTCTCTTCCACGGGGCTTTTAAACTGTCTTGTTAAGCTACTGCGATCTCCACCTCTCTTCCAAGGGCATTTAAACCGTCTTATTAAGCTACTGCGACCTACACATCTCTTCCAAGGGGCATTCAAACCGTCTTATTAAGCTACTGCGACCTGCATGTCTCTTCCAAGGGGCATTTAGTACGTCTTGTTAAGCTACTGCGACCGGCACGTCTCTTCCAAGGGGCATTTAAACCGTCTTGTTAAGCTGCTGCGACCTGCATGTCTCTTCCAAGGGGCATTTAAACCATCTTGTTAAGCTACTTCAACCTCCACCGCTCTTCCAAGGGGCATTTAAACCGTCTTGTTAAGCTACTGCGACCTGCACGTCTCTTTCAAGGGGCATCTAAACTGTCTTGTTAAGCTACTGCGACCTCAACCGCTCTTCCAAGGGGCATTCAAACCGTCTTGTTAAGCTACTGCGACCTGCACGTCTCTTCCAATGGGCATTTAAATCGTCTTGGTAAGCTACTGCGACCTGCAAGCCTCTTCCAAGGGGTATTTAAACCGTCATGTTAAGAGAATGCGACCTGCACGTCTTTCCAAGGGGCATTTAAACTGTCTGGTTAAGCTACTGCGACCTGCTCGTCTCCTCCAAGGGGCATTTAAACTGTCTTGTTAAGCTACTGCGACCTCCACCGCTCTTCCAAGTGGCATTTAAACCATCTTGTTAAGCTACTGTGACCTGCACGTCTCTTCCAAGGGACATTTAAACTGTCTTGTTAAGCTACTGCGACCTGCACGTCTCTTCTAAGGGGCATTTAAACCGTCTTGTTAAGCTACTGCGACTTGCACGTCTCTTCCAAGTGGCATTTAAAACGCTTTGTTAAGATACTGCGACCTGCACGTCTCTTCCAAGGGGCATTTAAACCGTCTTGTTAAGCTACTGCGACCTGCAAGTCTCTTCCAAGGGGCATTTAAACTGTCTTGTTAAGCTACTGCGACCTGCACGTCTCTTCCAACGGGCATTTAAACTGTCTTGTTAAGCTACTGCGACCTCCACCGCTCTTCCAAGTGGCATTTAAACCATCTTGTTAAGCTACTGCGACTTGCACGTCTCTTCCAAGTGGCATTTAAAACGCTTTGTTAAGATACTGCGACCTGCACGTCTCTTCCAAGTGGCATTTAAACCATCTTGTTAAGCTACTGTGTCCTGCGCGTCTCTTCCAAGGGGCATTTAAACTGTCTTGTTAAGCTACTGCGACCTGCACGTCTCTTCCAAGTGGCATTTAAAACGCTTTATTAAGCTACTGCGACCTGCATGTCTCTTCCAAATGGCATTTAAACCGTCTTGTTAAGCTACTGCGACCTGCACGTCTCTTCCAAGAGGCATTTATGCAATCTTGTTTAGCTGCTGCGACCTGCATGTCTCTTCCAAGGGGCATTTAAACCGTCTTGTTAAGCTACTGCGACCTGCACGTCTCTTTCAAGGGGCATTTAAACTGTCTTTTTAAGCTACTGCGACCTCCACCCCCCTTCCAAGGGGCATTTAAACCGACTTGTTAAGCTACTGCGACCTGCACGTCTCTTCCAAGTGGCATTTAAACCTTCTTGTTAAGCTACTACGACCGGCACGTCTCTTCCAAGGGGCATTTAAACTGTCTTGTTAAGCTACTGCGACCTCCACCTCTCTTCCAATGGGCATTTAAACTGTCTTGTTAAGCTACTGCGACCTCAACCGCTCTTCCAAGGGGCATTCAAACCGTCTTGTTAAGCTACTGCGACCTGCACGTCTCTTCCAATGGGCATTTAAATCGTCTTGGTAAGCTACTGCGACCTGCAAGCCTCTTCCAAGGGGTATTTAAACCGTCATGTTAAGAGAATGCGACCTGCACGTCTTTCCAAGGGGCATTTAAACTGTCTGGTTAAGCTACTGCGACCTGCTCGTCTCCTCCAAGGGGCATTTAAACTGTCTTGTTAAGCTACTGCGACCTCCACGCTCTTCCAAGTGGCATTTAAACCATCTTGTTAAGCTACTGTGACCTGCACGTCTCTTCCAAGGGACATTTAAACTGTCTTGTTAAGCTACTGCGACCTGCACGTCTCTTCTAAGGGGCATTTAAACCGTCTTGTTAAGCTACTGCGACTTGCACGTCTCTTCCAAGTGGCATTTAAAACGCTTTGTTAAGATACTGCGACCTGCACGTCTCTTCCAAGGGGCATTTAAACCGTCTTGTTAAGCTACTGCGACCTGCAAGTCTCTTCCAAGGGGCATTTAAACTGTCTTGTTAAGCTACTGCGACCTGCACGTCTCTTCCAACGGGCATTTAAACTGTCTTGTTAAGCTACTGCGACCTCCACCGCTCTTCCAAGTGGCATTTAAACCATCTTGTTAAGCTACTGCGACTTGCACGTCTCTTCCAAGTGGCATTTAAAACGCTTTGTTAAGATACTGCGACCTGCACGTCTCTTCCAAGTGGCATTTAAACCATCTTGTTAAGCTACTGTGTCCTGCGCGTCTCTTCCAAGGGGCATTTAAACTGTCTTGTTAAGCTACTGCGACCTGCACGTCTCTTCCAAGTGGCATTTAAAACGCTTTGTTAAGCTACTGCGACCTGCATGTCTCTTCCAAATGGCATTTAAACCGTCTTGTTAAGCTACTGCGACCTGCACGTCTCTTCCAAGAGGCATTTATGCAATCTTGTTTAGCTGCTGCGACCTGCATGTCTCTTCCAAGGGGCATTTAAACCGTCTTGTTAAGCTACTGCGACCTGCACGTCTCTTTCAAGGGGCATTTAAACTGTCTTTTTAAGCTACTGCGACCTCCACCCCCCTTCCAAGGGGCATTTAAACCGACTTGTTAAGCTACTGCGACCTGCACGTCTCTTCCAAGTGGCATTTAAACCTTCTTGTTAAGCTACTACGACCGGCACGTCTCTTCCAAGGGGCATTTAAACTGTCTTGTTAAGCTACTGCGACCTCCACCTCTCTTCCAATGGGCATTTAAACTGTCTTGTTAAGCTACTGCGACATGCTCGTCTCTTCCAAGGGGCATTTAAACCGTCTTGTTAAGCTACTGCGACCTGCAAGTCTCTTCCAA
Source organism: Phyllobates terribilis (assembly GCF_046119375.1). Taxonomy (NCBI): domain Eukaryota; kingdom Metazoa; phylum Chordata; class Amphibia; order Anura; family Dendrobatidae; genus Phyllobates; species Phyllobates terribilis. The sequence goes on from NW_027362775.1 coordinate 32,108,627, forward strand.
GGCTTATTTAAACTGTCTTTTTAAGCTACTGCGACTTGAACGTCTCTTCCAAGGGGCATTTAAACCGTCTTGTTAAGCTACTGTAACCTCCACCACTTTTCCAAGGGGCATCTAAACAGTCTTGTTAAGCTACTGCAACCTGCACGTCTCTTTCAAGGGGCATTTAAACCGTCTTGTTAAGCTACTGCGACCTGCATGTCTCTTCCAAGGGGCATTTAAAACGTCTTGTTAAGCTACTGCGACCGGCACGTCTCTTCCAAGGGGCATTTAAACCGTCTTGTTAAGCTGCTGAGACCTGCATGTCTCTTCCAAGGGGCATTTAAACCATCTTGTTAAGCTACTTCAACCTCCACCGCACTTCCAAGGGGCATTTAAACCGTCTTGTTAAGCTACTGCGACCTGCCCGTCTCTTCCAAGGGGCATTTAAACCGTCTTGTTAAGCTACTGTGACCTGCGCGTCTCTAATAAGGGGCATTTAAACCGTCTTGTTAAGCTTCTGCGACATGCATGTCTCTTCCAAGGGGCATTTAAACCGTCTTGCTAAGCTACTGCGACCTTCACCGCACTTCCAAGGGGCATTTAAACTGTCTTGTTAAGCTACTGCGACCTCCACCGCTCTTCCAAGAGGCATTTATACCGACTTGTTAAGCTACTGCGAACTGCACGTCTCTTCCAAGTGGCATTTAAACCGTCTTGATAAGCTACTGCGACCTGCACGTCTCTTCCATGGGGCTTTTAAACTGTCTTGTTAAGCTACTGCGATCTCCACCTCTCTTCCAAGGGCATTTAAACCGTCTTATTAAGCTACTGCGACCTGCACATCTCTTCCAAGGGGCATTCAAACCGTCTTATTAAGCTACTGCGACCTGCACGTCTCTTCCAAGGGGCATTTAAACTGTCTTGTTAGGCTACTGCGACCTTCACGTCTCTTCCAATGGGCATTTAAATCGTCTTGGTAAGCTACTGCGACCTGCAATCCTCTTCCAAGGGGTATTTAAACAGTCATGTTAAGATACTGCGACCTGCACGTCTTTCCAAGGGCCATTTAAACTGTCTGGTTAAGCTACTGCGACCTGCACGTCTCTTCCAAGGGGCATTTAAACTGTCTTGTTAAGCTACTGTAACCTCCACCACTTTTCCAAGGGGCATCTAAACCGTCTTGTTAAGCTACTGCAACCTGCACGTCTCTTTCAAGGGGCATTTAAACCGTCTTGTTAAGCTACTGCGACCGGCACGTCTCTTCCAAGGGGCATTTAAACCGTCTTGTTAAGCTGCTGCGACCTGCATGTCTCTTCCAAGGGGCATTTAAAACGTCTTGATAAGCTACTGCGACCGGCACGTCTCTTCCAAGGGGCATTTAAACCGTCTTGTTAAGCTGCTGCGACCTGCATGTCTCTTCCAAGGGGCATTTAAACCATCTTGTTAAGCTACTTCAACCTCCACCGCACTTCCAAGGGGCAATTAAACCGTCTTGTTAAGCTACTGCGACCTGCACGTCTCTTTCAAGGGGCATCTAAACTGTCTTGTTAAGCTACTGCGACCTGCACGTCTCTTCCAAGTGGCATTTAAACCATCTTGATAAGCTACTGCGACCTGCACGTCTCTTCAACGGGGCTTTTAAACTGTCTTGTTAAGCTACTGCGACCTCCACCTCTCTTCCAAGGGCGTTTAAACCGTCTTATTAAGCTACTGCAACCTGCACATCTCTTCAAAGGGGCATTTAAACCGTGTTATTAAGCTACTGCGACCTGCACGTCTCTTCCAAGGGGCATTTAAACTGTCTTGTTAAGCTACTGTGACCTCCACCGCTCTTCCAAGGGTCATTTAAACTGTCTTGTTAAGCTACTGCGACCTGCATGTCTCTTCCAAGGGGCTTTTAAATCGTCTTGGTAAGCAACTGCGACCTGCAAGCCTCTTCCAAGGGGCATTTAAACCGTCATGTTAAGCTATTGCGACCTGCACGTCTCTTCCAAGGGGCATTTAAACTGTCTTGTTAAGCTACTGCGACCTCCACCGCTCTTCAAAGGGTCATTTAAACTGTCTTGTTAAGCTACTGCGACCTGCACGTCTCTTCCAAGGGGCATTTAAATCGTCTTGGTAAGCTTCTGCGACCTGCAAGCCTCATCCAAGGGGCATTTAAACCGTCATGTTAAGCTACTGCGACCTGCACATCTCTTCAAAAGGGCATTTAAACAGTCTTATTAAGCTACTGCGACCTGCACGTCTCTTCCAAGGGGCATTAAACCATCTTGTTAAGCTACTGCGACCTGCACGTCTCTTCCAAGGGGCATTTAAACTGTCTTGTTAAGCAACTGTGACCTGAACGTCTCTTCCAAGGGGCATTTAAATCTTCTTGGTAATCTACTGCGACCTGCACGTCTCTTCCAAGGGGCATTTAAATCTTAGTGGTAATCTACTGCGTCCTGCACGTCTCTTCCAAGGGGCATTTAAACTGTCTTGTTAAGCTACTGCGACCTGCATGTCTCTTCCAAGGGGCATTTAAACCGACTTCTTAAGCTACTGCAACCTCCACCACTTTTCCAAGGGGCATTTAAACCGTCTTGTTAAGCTAATGCGACCTGCATGTCTCTTTCAAGGGGCATTTAAAATGCTTTGTTAAGCTACTGCGACCTCCACGTCTCTTCCAAGGGGCATTTAAACCGTATTGTTAAGCTACTGTGACCTGCACGTCTCTTCTAAGGGGCATTTAAACCGTCTTGTTAAGGTTCTGCGACCTGCATGTCTCTTCCAAGGGGCATTTAAACCGTCTTGTTAAGCTACTGCGACCTCCACCGCACTTCCAAGGGGCATTTAAACAGTCTTGTGAAGATACTGCGACCTGCACGTCTCTTTCAAGGGGCATTTAAACTGTCTTGTTAAGCTACTGCGACCTCCACCGCTCTTCCAAGGAGCATTTAAACCGTCTTGTTAAGCTACTGCGAACTGCACGTCTCTTCCAAGTGGCATTTAAACCGTCTTGATAAGCTACTGAGACCTGCACGTCTCTTCCACGGGGCTTTTAAACTGTCTTGTTAAGCTACTGCGATCTCCACCTCTCTTCCAAGGGCATTTAAACCGTCTTATTAAGCTACTGCGACCTACACATCTCTTCCAAGGGGCATTCAAACCGTCTTATTAAGCTACTGCGACCTGCATGTCTCTTCCAAGGGGCATTTAATACGTCTTGTTAAGCTACTGCGACCGGCACGTCTCTTCCAAGGGGCATTTAAACCGTCTTGTTAAGCTGCTGCGACCTGCATGTCTCTTCCAAGGGGCATTTAAACCATCTTGTTAAGCTACTTCAACCTCCACCGCTCTTCCAAGGGGCATTTAAACCGTCTTGTTAAGCTACTGCGACCTGCACGTCTCTTTCAAGGGGCATCTAAACTGTCTTGTTAAGCTACTGCGACCTCAACCGCTCTTCCAAGGGGCATTCAAACCGTCTTGTTAAGCTACTGCGACCTGCACGTCTCTTCCAATGGGCATTTAAATCGTCTTGGTAAGCTACTGCGACCTGCAAGCCTCTTCCAAGGGGTATTTAAACCGTCATGTTAAGAGAATGCGACCTGCACGTCTTTCCAAGGGGCATTTAAACTGTCTGGTTAAGCTACTGCGACCTGCTCGTCTCCTCCAAGGGGCATTTAAACTGTCTTGTTAAGCTACTGCGACCTCCACCGCTCTTCCAAGTGGCATTTAAACCATCTTGTTAAGCTACTGTGACCTGCACGTCTCTTCCAAGGGACATTTAAACTGTCTTGTTAAGCTACTGCGACCTGCACGTCTCTTCTAAGGGGCATTTAAACCGTCTTGTTAAGCTACTGCGACTTGCACGTCTCTTCCAAGTGGCATTTAAAACGCTTTGTTAAGATACTGCGACCTGCACGTCTCTTCCAAGGGGCATTTAAACCGTCTTGTTAAGCTACTGCGACCTGCAAGTCTCTTCCAAGGGGCATTTAAACTGTCTTGTTAAGCTACTGCGACCTGCACGTCTCTTCCAACGGGCATTTAAACTGTCTTGTTAAGCTACTGCGACCTCCACCGCTCTTCCAAGTGGCATTTAAACCATCTTGTTAAGCTACTGCGACTTGCACGTCTCTTCCAAGTGGCATTTAAAACGCTTTGTTAAGATACTGCGACCTGCACGTCTCTTCCAAGTGGCATTTAAACCATCTTGTTAAGCTACTGTGTCCTGCGCGTCTCTTCCAAGGGGCATTTAAACTGTCTTGTTAAGCTACTGCGACCTGCACGTCTCTTCCAAGTGGCATTTAAAACGCTTTGTTAAGCTACTGCGACCTGCATGTCTCTTCCAAGGGGCATTTAAACCGTCTTGTTAAGCTACTGCAACCTGCACGTCTCTTCCAAGAGGCATTTATGCAATCTTGTTTAGCTGCTGCGACCTGCATGTCTCTTCCAAGGGGCATTTAAACCGTCTTGTTAAGCTACTGCGACCTGCACGTCTCTTTCAAGGGGCATTTAAACTGTCTTTTTAAGCTACTGCGACCTCCACCCCCCTTCCAAGGGGCATTTAAACCGACTTGTTAAGCTACTGCGACCTGCACGTCTCTTCCAAGTGGCATTTAAACCTTCTTGTTAAGCTACTACGACCGGCAGGTCTCTTCCAAGGGGCATTTAAACTGTCTTGTTAAGCTACTGCGACCTCCACCTCTCTTCCAATGGGCATTTAAACTGTCTTCTTAAGCTACTGCGACCTGCTCGTCTCTTCCAAGGGGCATTTAAACCGTCTTGTTAAGCTACTGCGACCTGCAAGTCTCTTCCAAGGCTTATTTAAACTGTCTTTTTAAGCTACTGCGACTTGAACGTCTCCTCCAAGGGGCATTTAAACCGTCTTGTTAAGCTACTGTAACCTCCACCACTTTTCCAAGGGGCATCTAAACAGTCTTGTTAAGCTACTGCAACCTGCACGTCTCTTTCAAGGGGCATTTAAACCGTCTTGTTAAGCTACTGCGACCTGCATGTCTCTTCCAAGGGGCATTTAAAACGTCTTGTTAAGCTACTGCGACCGGCACGTCTCTTCCAAGGGGCATTTAAACCGTCTTGTTGAGCTGCTGAGACCTGCATGTATCTTCCAAGGGGCATTTAAACCATCTTGTTAAGCTACTTCAACCTCCACCGCACTTCCAAGGGGCATTTAAACCGTCTTGTTAAGCTACTGCGACCTGCACGTCTCTTTCAAGGGGCATCTAAACTGTCTTGTTAAGCTACTGCGAACTGCACGTCTCTTCCAAGTGGCATTTAAACCATCTTGATAAGCTACTGCGACCTGCACGTCTCTTCCACGGGGCTTTTAAACTGTCTTGTTAAGCTACTGCGACCTCCACCTCTCTTCCAAGGGCGTTTAAACCGTCTTATTAAGCTACTGCGACCTGCACATCTCTTCAAAGGGACATTTAATCCGTGTTATTAAGCTACTGCGACCTGCACGTCTCTTCCAAGGGGCATTTAAACTGTCTTGTTAAGCTACTGTGACCTCCACCGCTCTTCCAAGGGTCATTTAAACTGTCTTGTTAAGCTACTGCGACCTGCACGTCTCTTCCAAGGGGCATTTAAATCGTCTTGGTAAGCTACTGCGACCTGCAAGCCTCTTCCAAGGGGCATTTAAACCGTCATGTTAAGCTACTGCGACCTGCACGTCTCTTCCAATGGGCATTTAAACTGTCTTGTTAAGCTACTGTGACCTCCACCGCTCTTCCAAGGGTCATTTAAACTGTCTTGTTAAGCTACTGCGACCTGCACGTCTCTTAAAAGGGGCATTTAAATTGTCTTGGTAAGCTACTGCGACCTGCAAGCCTCATCCAAGGGGCATTTAAACCGTCATGTTAAGCTACTGCGACCTGCGCATCTCTTCAAAAGGGCATTTAAACAGTCTTATTAAGCTACTGCGACCTGCACGTCTCTTCCAAGGGGCATTTAAACCATCTTGTTAAGCTACTGCGATGCGACCTGCACGACTCTTCCAAGGGGCATTTAAACTGTCTTGTTAAGCAACTGTGACCTGAACGTCTCTTCCAATGGGCATTTAAATCTTATTGGTAATCTACAGCGACCTGCACGTCTCTTCCAAGGGGCATTTAAATCTTCTTGGTAATCTACTGCGACCTGCACGTCTCTTCCAAGGGGCATTTAAACTGTCTTGTTAAGCTACTGCGACCTGCACGTCTCTTCCAAGGGGCATTTAAACCGTCTTCTTAAGCTACTGTAACCTCCACCACTTTTCCAAGGGGCAATTAAACCGTCTTGTTAAGCTACTGCGACCTGCATGTCTCTTTCAAGGGGCATTTAAAATGCTTTGTTAAGCTACTGCGACCTGCACGTCTCTTGCAAGGGGCATTTAAACCGTCTTGTTAAGCTACTGTGACCTGCACGTCTCTTCTAAGGGGCATTTAAACCGTCTTGTTAAGCTTCTGCGACCTGCATGTCTCTTCCAAGGGGCATTTAAACCGTCTTGTTAAGCTACTGCGACCTCCACCGCTCTTCCAAGGGGCATTTAAACCGTCTTGTTAAGCTACTGCGAACTGCACGTCTCTTCCAAGTGGCATTTAAACCGTCTTGATAAGCTACTGCGACCTGCACGTCTCTTCCACGGGGCTTTTAAACTGTCTTGTTAAGCTACTGCGATCTCCACCTCTCTTCCAAGGGCATTTAAACCGTCTTATTAAGCTACTGCGACCTGCACATCTCTTCCAAGGGGCATTCAAACCGTCTTATTAAGCTACTGCGACCTGCATGTCTCTTCCAAGGGGCATTTAAAACTTCTTGTTAAGCTACTGCGACCGGCACTTCTCTTCCAAGGGGCATTTAAACCGTGTTGTTAAGCTGCTGCGACCTGCATGTCTCTTTCAAGGGGCATTTAAACCATCTTGTTAAGCTACTTCAACCTCCACCGCACTTCCAAGGGGCATTTAAACCGTCTTGTTAAGCTACTGCAACCTGCACGTCTCTTTCAAGGGGCATCTAAACCGTCTTGTTAAGCTACTGCGACCTGCACGTGTCTTCCAAGGGGCATTTAAACCGTCTTGTTAAGCTACTGCAACTTGAGCGTCTCTTCCAAGGGGCATTTAAACCGTCTTGTTAAGCAACTGTAACCTGCACCACTTTTCGAAGGGGCATTTAGACCGTCTTGTTAAGCTACTGCGACCTGCATGACTCTACCAAGGGACATTTAAACCGTCTTGTTAAGCTACTGCGACCTGCACGTGTCTTCCAAGGGGCATTTAAACAGTCTTGTTAAGCTGCTGCGACCTGCATGTCTCTTCAAGGGGCATTTAAATCGTCTTGTTAAGCTACTGCGACCTCCACCGCTCTTCCAAGGAGCATTTAAACTGTCTTGTTAAGCTACTGCGACCGCCACCGCTCTTGCAAGGGGCATTTAAACCATCTTGTTAAGCTACTGCGACCTGCACGTCTCTTCCAAGCGGCATTTAAACCGTCTTGTTAAGCTACTGCGACCTGCATGTTTCTTTCAAGGGGCATTTAAAATGCTTTGTTAAGCTACTGCGACCTGCACGTCTCTTCCAAGGGGCATTTAAACTGTCTTGTTAAGCTACTGCGACCTGCACGACTTTTCCAACTGGCATTTCAACCGTCTTGATAAGCTTCTGCGACCTGCATGTCTCTTGCAAGGGGCATTTAAACCGTCTTGTTAAGCTACTGCAACCTGCACGTCTCTAACAAGGGGCATTTAAACATTCTTGTTAAGCTACTGCGACCTGCACATCTCTTCCAAGGGGCATTTAAACTGTCTTGTTAAGCTACTGCGACCTCCACTGCTCTTCCAAGGGGCATTTAAACAGTCTTGTTAAACTACTGCGACCTGGACGTGTCTTCCAAGGGGCATTTAAACCGTCTTGTTAAGCTAGTGCGACTTGCACGTCTCTTCCAAGGTGCATTTAAACCATCTTGTTAAGCTACTGTAACCTCCACCACTTTTCCAAGGTGCATTTAAACCGTCTTGTTAAGCTACTGCGACCTGCACGTCTCTTCCATGGGGCATTTAAACCGTCTTGTTAAGCTACTGCGACCTGCACGTCTCTTCCAAGGGGCATTTAAACAGTCTTGTTAAGCTGCTGCGACTTGCATGTCTCTTCCAAGGGGCATTTAAACTGTCTTGTTAAGCTACTGCGACCTCCACCGCTCTTCCAAGGGGCATTTCAACTGTCTTGTTATGCAAATGCGACCTGCACGTCTCTTCCAAGGGGCATTTAAATCGTCTTGGTAAGCTACTGCGACCTGCACGTCTCTTCCAAGGGGCATTTAAACTGTCTTGTTAAGCTACTGCGACCTGCATGTCTCTTCCAAGTGACATTTAAACCATCTTGATAAGCTACTGCGACCTGCACGTCTCTTCCACGGGGCTTTTAAACTGTCTTGTTAAGCTACTGCGACCTCCACCTCTCTTCCAAGGGCGTTTAAACCGTCTTATTAAGCTACTGCGAAGTGCACATCTCTTCAAAGGGGCATTTAAACTGTGTTATTAAGCTACTGCGACCTGCACGTCTCTTCCAAGGGGCATTTAAACTGTCTTGTTAAGCTACTCTACCTCCACCGCTCTTCCAAGGGTCATTTAAACTGTCTTGTTAAGCTACTGCGACCTGCACGTCTCTTCCAAGGGGCATTTAAATCGTCTTGGTAAGCTACTGCGACCTGCAAGCCTCTTCCAAGGGGCATTTAAGCCGTCATGTTAAGCTACTGCGACCTGCACGTCTCTTCCAAGGGGCATTTAAACTGTCTTGTTAAGCTACTGCGACCTCCACCGCTCTTCCAAGGGTCATTTAAACTGTCTTGTTAAGCTACTGCGACCTGCACGTCTCTTAAAAGGGGCATTTAAATTGTCTTGGTAAGCTACTGCGACCTGCAAGCCTCATCCAAGGGGCATTTAAACCATCATGTTAAGCTACTGCGACCTGCGCATCTCTTCAAAAGGGCATTTAAACAGTCTTATTAAGCTACTGCGACCTGCACGTCTCTTCCAAGGGGCATTTAAACCATCTTGTTAAGCTACTGCGATGCGACCTGCACGTCTCTTCCAAGGGGCATTTAAACTGTCTTGTTAAGCAACTGTGACCTGAACGTCTCTTCCAAGGGGCATTTAAATCTTCTTGGTAATCTACTGCGACCTGCACGTCTCTTCCAAGGGGCATTTAAATCTTCTTGGTAATCTACTGCGACCTGCACGTCTCTTCCAAGGGGCATTTAAACTGTCTTGTTAAGCTACTTCGACCTGCACGTCTCTTCCAAGGGGCATTTAAACCGTCTCCTTAAGCTACTGTAACCTCCACCACTTTTCCAAGGGGCAATTAAACCGTCTTGTTAAGCTACTGCGTCCTGCATGTCTCTTTCAAGGGGCATTTAAAATGCTTTGTTAAGCTACTGCGACCTGCACGTCTCTTCCAAGGGGCATTTAAACTGTCTTGTTAAGCTACTGTGACCTGCACATCTCTTCTAAGGGGCATTTAAACCGTCTTGTTAAGCTTCTGCGACCTGCATGTCTCTTCCAAGGGGCATTTAAACCGTCTTGTTAAGCTACTGCGACTTCCACTGCACTTCCAAGGGGCATTTAAACAGTCTTGTGAAGTTACTGCAACCTGCATGTCTCTTTCAAGGGGCATTTAAACTGTCTTGTTAAGCTACTGCGACCTCCACCGCTCTTCCAAGGGGCATTTAAACCATCTTGTTAAGCTACTGCGATCTCCACCTCTCTTCCAAGGGCATTTAAACCATCTTATTAAGCTACTGCGACCTGCACATCTCTTCCAAGGGGCATTCAAACCATCTTATTAAGCTACTGCGACCTGCATGTCTCTTCCAAGGGGCATATAAAACTTCTTGTTAAGCTACTGCGACCGGCACGTCTCTTCCAAGGGGCATTTAAACCGTCTTGTTAAGCTGCTGTGACCTGCATGTCTCTTCCAAGGGGCATTTAAACCATCTTGTTAAGCTACTTCAACCTCCACCGCACTTCCAAGGGGCATTTAAACCGTCTTGTTAAGCTACTGCAACCTGCACGTCTCTTTCAAGGGGCATCTAAACCGTCTTGTTAAGCTACTGCGACCTGCACGTGTCTTCCAAGGGGCATTTAAACCGTCTTGTTAAGCTACTGCGACTTGAACGTCTCTTCCAAGGGGCATTTAAACCGTTTTGTTAAGCAACTGCGACCTGCATGTCTCTACCAAGGGACATTTAAACCGTCTTGTTAAGCTACTGCGACCTGCACGTCTCTACCAAGGGACATTTAAACCGTCTTGTTAAGCTACTGCGACCTGCACGTCTCTTCCAAGGGGCATTTTAACAGTCTAGTTAAGCTGCTGCGACCTGCACGTCTCTTCCAAGGGGCATTTTAACAGTCTAGTTAAGCTGCTGCGACCTGCATGTCTCTTCAAGGGGCATTTAAATCGTCTTGTTAAGCTACTGCGACCTCCACCGCTCTTCCAAGGGGCATTTATACTGTCTTGTTAAGCTACTGCGACCGCCACCGCTCTTGCAAGGGGCATTTAAACCATCTTGTTAAGCTACTACGACCTGCACGTCTCTTCCAAGGGGCATTTAAACTGTCTTGTTAAGCTACTGCGACCTGCACGTCTCTTCTAAGGGGCATGTAAACCGTATTGTTAAGCTACTGCGACTTGCACGTCTCTTCCAAGCGGCATTTAAACCGTCTTGTTAAGCTACTGTAACCTCCACCACTTTTCCAAGGTGCATTTAAACCGTCTTGTTAAGCTACTGCGACCTGCACGTCTCTTCCATGGGGCATTTAAACCGTCTTGTTAAGCTACTGCGACCTGCACGTCTCTTCCAAGGGGCATTTAAACAGTCTTGTAAAGCTGCTGCGACTTGCATGTCTCTTTCAAGGGGCATTTAAACTGTCTTGTTAAGCTACTGCGACCTCCACCGCTCTTCCAAGGGGCATTTAAACTGTCTTGTTAAGCAAATGCGACCTGCACGTCTCTTCCAAGGGGCATTTAAACTATCTTGTTAACCTACTGCGACCTCCACCGCTCTTGCAAGGGGCATTTAAACCATCTTGTTAAGCTACTGCGACCTGCACGTCTCTTCCAAGGGGCATTTAAACTGTCTTGTTAAGCTACTGCGACCTGCACGTCTCTTCTAAGGGGCATTTAAACCGTATTGTTAAGCTACTGCGACTTGCACGTCTCTTCCAAGCGGCATTTAAACCGTCTTGTTAAGCTACTGTAACCTCCACCACTTTTCCAAGGGGCATTTAAACCGTCTTGTTAAGCTACTGCGACCTGCATGTTTCTTTCAAGGGGCATTTAAAATGCTTTGTTAAGCTACTGCGACCTGCACGTCTCTTCCAAGGGGCATTTAAACCGTCTTGTTAAGCTACTGCGAGCTGCACGACTCTTCCAACTGGCATTTCAACCGTCTTGATAAGCTTCTGCGACCTGCATGTCTCTTGCAAGGGGCATTTAAACCGTCTTGTTAAGCTAGTGCGACCTCCACCGCACTTCCAAGGGGCATTTAAACAGTCTTGTGAAGCTACTGCGACCTGCACGTATCTTTCAAGGGGCATTTAAACTGTCTTGTTAAGATACTGCGAACTCCACCGTTCATCCAAGGGGCATTTAAAGTATCTTCTTAAGCTACTGCGACCTGCACGTCTCTTCCAATGGGCATTTAAACTGTCTTGTTAAGCTACGGCGACCTCCACCTCTCTTCCAAGGGGCATTTAAACCATCTTATTAAGCTACTGCGACCTGCACATCTCTTCCAAGGGGGATTTAAACCGTCTTATTAAGCTACTGCGACCTGCACGTCTCTTCCAAGGGGCATTTAAACTGTCTTGTTAAGCTACTGCGACCTCCACCGCTCTTCCAAGGGTCATTTAAACTGTCTTGTTAAGCTACTGCGACCTGCACGTCTCTTCCAAGGGGCATTTAAATCGTCTTGGTAAGCTACTGCCACCTGCACGTCTCTTCCAAGGGGCATTTAAACTGTCTTTTTAAGCTACTGCGACCTTCACCGCTCTTCCAAGGGGCATTTAAACCATCTTGTTAAGCTACTTCGACCTGCACGTCTCGTACAAGGGGCATTTAAACTGTCTTGTTCAGCTACTGCGACCTGCACGTCTCTTCCAAGGGGCATTTAAACTGTCTTGTTAAGCTACTGCGACCTCCACCGCTCTTCCAAGGGGCATTTAAACAGTCTTGTTAAGATACTGCGACCTGCACGTGTCTTCCAAGGGGCATTTAAACCGTCTTGTTAAGCTACTGCGACTTGCACGTCTCTTCCAAGGTGCATTTAAACCGTCTTGTTAAGCTACTGTAACCTCCACCACTTTTCCAAGGTGCATTTAAACCGTCTTGTTAAGCTACTGCGACCTGCACGTCTCTTCCAAGGGGCATTTAAATCGTCTTGGTAAGCTACTGCGACCTGCAGGTCTCTTCCAAGGGGCATTTAAACTGTCTTGTTAAGCTACTGCGACCTCCACCGCTCTTGCAAGGGGCATTTAAACCGTATTGTTAAGCTACTGCGACTTGCACGTCTCTTCCAAGGAGCATTTAAACCGTCTTGTTAAGCTACTGCAACCTCCACCACTTTTCCAAGAGGCATTTAAACCGTCTTGTTAAGCTACTGCGACCTGCATGTCTCTTCCAAGGGGCATTTAAAACGCTTTGTTAAGCTACTGCGACCTGCACGTCTCTTCCAAGGGGCATTTAAACCGTCTTGTTAAGCTACTGCAACCCGCACTTCTCTTCCAAGGGGCATTTAAACCGTCTTGTTTAGCTGCTGCGAACTGCATGTCTCTTCCAAGGGGCATTTAAACCGTCTTGTTAAGCTACTGCTACCTCCACCGCACTTCCAAGGGGCATTTAAACTGTCTTGTTAAACTACTGCGACCTGTACGTCTCTTCCAAGGGGCATTTAAACCGTCTTGTTAAGCTACTGCAACCCGCACGTCTCTTCCAAGGGGCATTTAAACCGTCTTGTTTAGCTGCTGCGAACTGCATGTCTCTTCCAAGGGGCATTTAAACCGTCTTGTTAAGCTACTGCTACCTCCACCGCACTTCCAAGGGGCATTTAAACTGTCTTGTTAAGCTACTGCGACCTGTACGTCTCTTCCAAGGGGCGCTTAAACTGTCTTGTTAAGCTACTGCGACCTCCACCTCTCTTCCAAGGGGCATTTAAACCGTCTTGTTAAGCTACTGCGACCTGCAAGTCTCTTCCAAGGCTTATTTAAACCGTCTTTATAAGCTACTGCGACTTGAACGTCTCTTCCAAGGGGCATTTAAACCGTCTTGTTAAGCTACTGTAACCTCCACCACTTTTCAAAGGGGCATCTAAACCGTCTTGTTAAGGTACTGCGACCTGCACGTCTCTTTCAAGGGGCATTTAAACCGTCTTGTTAAGCTACTGCGACCTGCATGTCTCTTCCAAGGGGCATTTAAACCGTCTTGTTAAGCTACTGCGACCTGCACGTCTCTTCCAAGGGGAATTTAAACCGTCATGTTAAGCTGCTGCGACCTGCATGTCTCTTCCAAGGGGCATTTAAACCGTCTTGTTAATCTACTGCAACCTCCACCGCACTTGCAAGGGGCATTTAAACAGTTTTGTTAAGCTACTGTGACCTGCATGTCTCTTCCAAGGGGCATTTAAACGGTCTTGGTAAGCTACTGCGACCTCAACCACTCTTCCAAGGGGCATTTAAACCGTCTTGTTAAGCTACTGCGACCTCCACCTCTCTTCCAAGGGGCATTTAAACCGTCTTATTAAGCTACTGCGACCTGCACATCTCTTCCTAGGGGCATTTAGACCGGCTTATTAAGCTACTGCGACCTCCACCTCTTATCCAAGGGGCATTTAAACCGTCTTATTAAGCTACTGCGACCTGCACATCTCTTCCAAGGGGCATTTAAATCGTCTTGGTAAGCTACTGCGACCTGCAAGCCTCTTACAAGGGGCATTTAAAACGTCTTGTTAAGCTACTGCGACCTGCACGTCTCTTCCAAGGGGCATTTAAACTGTCTTGTTAAGCTACTGCGACCTTCACCGCTCTTACAAGGGGCATTTAAACCATCTTGTTAAGCTATTGCGACCTGCACGTCTCGTACAAGGTGCATTTAAACTGTCTTGTTACGCTACTGCGACCTGCACGTCTCTTCCAAGGGGCATTTAAACTGTCTTTTTAAGCTACTGCGACCTCCACCGCTCTTCCAAGCAGCATTTGAACCATCTTGTTAAGCTACTGTGACCTGCACGTCTCTTCCAAGGTGCATTTAAACTGTCTTTTTAAGCTACTGCGACCTGCACTTCTCTTCTAAGGGGCATGTAAACCGTCTTGTTAAGCTACTGCTACTTGCACGTCTCTTCCAAGGGGCATTTAAACCGTCTTGTTAAGCTACTGTAAACTCCACCACTTTTCCAAGAGGCATTTAAACCGTCTTGTTATGCTACTGCGACCTGCATGTCTCTTCCAAGGGGCATTTAAAACGCTTTGTTAAGCTACTGCGACCTGCATGTCTCTTCCAAGGGGCATATAAACCATCTTGTTAAGCTGCTGCGACCTGCATGTCACTTCCAAGGTGCATTTAAACCATCTTGTTAAGCTACTGCAACCTCCACCGCACTTGCAAGGGGCATTTAAACCGTCTTGTTAAGCTACTGCGACCTGCACATCTCTTTCAACGGGCATTTAAACTTTCTTGTTAAGCTACTGCGACCTCCACCTCTCTTCCAAGGGGCGTTTAAACCATCTTGTTAAGCTACTGCGACCTGCAAGTCTCTTCCAAGGCGCATTTAAACCGTCTTTTTAAGCTACTTCGACTTGAACGTCTCTTCCAAGGGGTATTTAAACCGTCTTGTTAAGCTACCGTAACCTCCACCACTTTTCCAAGGGGCACCTAAACAGTCTTGTTAAGCTACTGCGACCTCCACGTCTCTTCCAAGGGGCATTTAAACCGTCTTGTTAAGCTACTGCGACTTCCACCTCTCTTCCAAGGGGCATTTAAACCATCTTGTTAAGCTACTGGGACCTGCACGTCTCGTCCAAGGGGCATTTAAACTGTCTCGTTAAGCTACTGCGACCTCCACCGCTCTTCCAAGTGGCATTTAAACCATCTTGTTAAGCTACTGCGACCTGCATGTCTCTTCCAGGGCCATTTAAACCGTCTTGTTAAGCTACTGCGACCTGCACGTCTCTTCCAAGGGGCATTTAAACCATCTTGTTAAGCTACTGCGACCTGCACGTCTCTTCCAAGGGGCTTTTAAACCGTCTTATTAAGCTACTGCGACCTGCACGTCTCTTCGAAGGGGCATTTAAACTGTCTTCTTAAGCTACTGCGACCTCCACCGCTCTTCCAAGGGTCATTTAAACCATCTTGTTAAGCTACTGCGACCTCCACATCTCTTCCAAGGGGCATTTAAACCGTCTTGTTAAGCTCCTGCGACCTGCACGTCCCTTGAAAGGGGCATTTAATCCCTCTTGTTAAGCTACTGCGACCTGCATGTCTCTTCCAAGGGGCATTTAAACCATCTTGCTAAGCTACTGCGACCTCCACCGCTCTTCCAAGGGGCATTTAAACCATCTTGTTAAGCTACTGCGACCTGCACGTCTCTTCCAAGGGGCATTTAAACCGTCTTGGTAAGCTACTGTGACTTGCAAGCCTATCCCAAGGGGCATTTAAACCCTCTTGTTAAGCTACTGCGACCTGCACGTCTCTTCCAAGGGGGATTTAAACTGTCTTGTTAAGCTACTGTGACCTGCACGTCTCGTCCAAGATGCATTTAAACTGTCTCGTTAAGCTACTGCGACCTCCACGTCTCTTCCAAGTGGCATTTAAACCATCTTGTTAAGCTACTGCGACCGGCACGTCTCTTCCAAGGGGCATTTAAACTATCTTGTTACGCTACTGCGACCTGCACGTCTCGTCCAAGGGGCATTTAAACTGTCTCGTTAAGCTACTGCGACCTCCACGTCTCTTCCAAGTGGCATTTAAACCATCTTGTTAAGCTACTGCGACCGGCACGTCTCTTCCAAGGGGCATTTAAACCATCTTGTTAAGCTACTGCGACCTGCACATCTCTTCCAAGGGGCATTTAAACCATCTTGTTAAGCTACTGCGACCTGCACGTCTCTTCTAAGGGGCATTTAAACCGTCTTATTAAGCTACTGCGACCTGCATGTCTCTTCTAAGGGGCATTTAAACTGTCTTGATAAGCTACTGCGACCTCCACCGCTCTTCCAAGGGGCATTTAAACCGTCTCGTTAAGCTACTGCGACCTCCACATCTCTTCCAAGGGGCATTTAAACCGTCTTGTTAAGTTACTGCGACCTGCACGTGTCTTCCGAGGGGCATTTAAACCGTCTTGTTAAGCTACTGCGTCTTGCACGTCTCTTCCAAGGGGCATTTAAACCGTCTTGTTAAGCTATTGTAACCACCACCACTTTTCCAAGGAGCATTTAAACCGTCTTGTTAAGCCACTGCGACCTGCACGTCTCTTCCAAGGGGCATTTAAACCATCTTGTTAAGCTACTGTGACCTGCACGTCTCTTCCAAGGGGCAATTAAACCGTCTTATTAAGCTACTGCGACCTGAACGTCTCTTCCAAGGGGCATTTAAACTGTCTTGTTAAGCTACTGTGACCTCCACCGCTCTTCCAAGGGGCATTTAAGCAGTCTTGTTAAGCTGCTGCGACCTTCACATCTCTTCCAAGGGGCATTTAAATTGTCTTATTAAGCTACTGTAACCTCCACCACTTTTCCAAGGGGCATTTAAACCGTCTTGTTAAGCTACTGCGACCTGCACGTCTCTTCCAAGAGGCATTTAAGCCGTCTTGTTAAGCTACTGCGACCTGCACGTCTCTTCCAAGGTGCATTTAAACTGTCTTTTTAAGCTACTGCGACCTGCACTTCTCTTCTAAGGGGCATGTAAACCGTCTTGTTAAGCTACTGCTACTTGCACGTCTCTTCCAAGGGGCATTTAAACCGTCATGTTAAGCTACTGTAAACTCCACCACTTTTCCAAGAGGCATTTAAACCGTCTTGTTATGCTACTGCGACCTGCATGTCTCTTCCAAGGGGCATTTAAAACGCTTTGTTAAGCTACTGCGACCTGCACGTCTCTTCCAAGGGGCATTTAAACCATCTTGTTAAGCTACTGTGACCTGCACGTCTCTTCCAAGGGGCAATTAAACCGTCTTATTAAGCTACTGCGACCTGAACGTCTCTTCCAAGGGGCATTTAAACTGTCTTGTTAAGCTACTGTGACCTCCACCGCTCTTCCAAGGGGCATTTAAGCAGTCTTGTTAAGCTGCTGCGACCTTCACATCTCTTCCAAGGGGCATTTAAATTGTCTTATTAAGCTACTGTAACCTCCACCACTTTTCCAAGGGGCATTTAAACCGTCTTGTTAAGCTACTGCGACCTGCACGTCTCTTCCAAGAGGCATTTAAGCCGTCTTGTTAAGCTACTGCGACCTGCACGTCTCTTTCAAGGGGCATTTAAACCGTCTTGTTAAGCTACTTCCACCTCCACCTCTCTTCCAAGGGGCATTTTAACCATCTTGTTAAGCTACTGCGACCTGCACGTCTCTTCCAAGGGGGATTTAAACCGTCTTGTTAAGCTACTGCGACCTGCAACTCTCTTCCAAGGTGCATTTAAACCATCTTGTTAAGCTACTGCGACCTGCACGTCTCGTCCAAGGGTCATTTAAACTGTCTCGTTAAGCTACTGCGACCTCCACCGCTCTTCCAAGTGGCATTTAAACCATCTTGTTAAGCTACTGCGATCTGCACGTCTCTTCCAAGGGGCATTTAAACCGTCTTGTTAAGCTACTGCGACCTGCACGTCTCTTCCAAGGGGCATTTAAACTGTCTTGTTAAGCTACTGCGACCTGCACGTCTCTTCCAAGGGGCATTTAAACCGTCTTATTAAGCTATTGTGACCAGCACGTCTCTTCCAAGGGGCATTTAAACTGTCTTGTTAAGCTACTGCGACCTCCACCGCTCTTCCAAGGGGCATTTACACTGTCTTGGTAAGCTACTGCGACCTCCACGTCTCTTCCAAGGGGCATTTAAACCGTCTTGTTAAGCTACTGCGACCTGCACGTGTCTTCCAAGGGGCATTTAAACCGTCTTGTTAAGCTACTGCGACCTCCCCCGCTCTTCCAAGGGTCATTTAAACTGTCTTGTTGAGCTACTGCGACCTGCACGTCTCTTCCAAGGGGCATTTAAATCGTCTTGGTAAGCTACTGCGACCTGCAAGCCTCTTCCAAGGGGCATTTAAAACGTCTTGTTAAGCTCCTGCGACCTGCACGTCTCTTCCAAGGGGCATTTAAACTGTCTTGTTAAGCTACTGCGACCTTACCGCTCTTCTAAGGGGCATTTAAACCATCTTGTTAAGCTACTGCGACCTGCACGTCTCGTACAAGGGGCATTTAAACTGGCTTGTTAAGCTACTGCGACCTGCACGTCTCTTCCAAGGGGCATTTAAACTGTCTTGTTAAGCTACTGCGACCTCCAACGCTCTTCCAAGGGACATTTAAACCATCTTGTTAAGCTACTGTGACCTGCACGTCTCTTCCAAGGGGCATTTAAACTGTCTTGTTAAGCTACTGCGACCTGCACGTCTCTTCTAAGGGGCATTTAAACCGTCTTGTTAAGCTACTGCGACTTGCACATCTCTTCCAAGGGGCAATTAAACCGTCTTGTTAAGCTACTGTAACCTCCACCACTTTTCCAAGAGGCATTTAAAGCGTCTTGTTAAGCTACTGCGACCTGCATGTCTCTTCCAAGGGGCATTTAAAACGCTTTGTTAAGCTACTGCGACCTGGATGTCTCTTCCAAGGGGCATTTAAACCGTCTTGTTAAGCTACTGCGACCTGCACGTCTCTTCCAAGGGGCATTTAATCTGTCTTGTTTAGCTGCTGCGACCTCCACCGCTCTCCCAAGGGGCATTTAAACCGTCTTTTTAAGCTACTGCGACCTGCACGTCTCTTCCAAGGGGCATTTAAACCGTCTTGGTAAGCTACTGCGACCTGCAAGCCTATTCCAAGGGGCATTTAAACCCTCTTCTTAAGCTTCTGCGACCTGCACGTCTCTTCCAAGGGGGATTTAATCCGTCTTGTTAAGATACTGCGAACTGCACGTCTCTTCCAAAGGGCATTTAAACCGTCTTGTCAAGCCACTGCGACCTGCACGTCTCTTCCAAGGGGCATTTAAGCCATCTTGCTAAGCTACTTCCACCTCCACCTCTCTTCCAAGGGGCATTTAAACCATCTTGTTAAGCTACTGCGACCTGCACGTCTCTTCCAAGGGGGATTTAAACCGTCTTGTTAAGCTACTGCGACCTGCACCTCTCTTCCAAGGTGCATTTAAACCATCTTGTTAAGCTACTGCGACCTGCACGTCTCGTCCAAGGGTCATTTAAACTGTCTCGTTAAGCTACTGCGACCTCCACCGCTCTTCCAAGTGGCATTTAAACCATCTTGTTAAGCTACTGCTACCTGCACGTCTCTTCCAAGGGGCATTTAAACCGTCTTGTTAAACTACTGCGACCTGCACGTCTCTTCCAAGGGGCATTTAAACTGTCTTGTTAACCTACTGCGACCTGCACGTCTCTTCCAAGGGGCATTTAAACCGTCTTATTAAGCTATTGTGACCTGCACGTCTCTTCCAAGGGGCATTTAAACTGTCTTGTTAAGCTACTGCGACCTCCACCGCTCTTCCAAGGGGCATTTAAACTGTCTTGTTAAGCTACTGCGACCTCCCCGTCTCTTCCAAGGGGCATTTAAACCGTCTTGTTAAGCTACTGCGACCTGCACGTGTCTTCCAAGGGGCATTTAAACCGTCTTGTTAAGCTACTGCGACTTGCACGTGTCTTCCAAGGGGCATTTAAACCGTCTTGTTAAGATACTGTAACGACCACCACTTTTCCAAGGGGCATTTAAACCGACTTGTTAAGCTACTGCGACCTGCACGTCTCTTCCATGGGGCATTTAAACCATCTTGTTGAGCTACTGCGACCTGCATGTCTGTACCAAGGGACATTTAAACCGTCTTGTTAAGCTACTGCGACCTGCACGTCTCATCCAAGGGGCATTTAAACAGTCTTGATAAGCTGCTGCGACATGCATGTCTCTTCCAAGGGGCATTTAAACTGTCTTGTTAAGCTACTGCGACCTCCACCGCTCTTCCAATGGGCATTTAAACTTTCTTGTTAAGCAACTGCGACCTGCACGTCTCTTCCAAGGGGCATTTAAATAGTCTTGGTAAGCTACTGCGACCTGAACGTCTCTTCCAAGGGGCATTTAAACTGTCTTGTTAAGCTACTGCGACTTGCACGTCTCTTCCAAGGGGCATTTAAACCGTCTTGTTAAGCTACTGTAACCACCACCACTTTTCCAAGGGGCATTTAAACCGTCTTGTTAAGCTACTGCGACCTGCACGTCTCTTCCATGGGGCATTTAAACCGTCTTGTTGAGCTACTGCGACCAGCATGTCTCTACCAAGGGACATTTAAACCGTCTTGTTAAGCTACTGCGACCTGCACGTCTCTTCCAAGGGGCATTTAAACAGTCTTGTTAAGCTGCTGCGACATGCATGTCTCTTCAAAGGGGCATTTAAACTGTCTTGTTAAGCTACTGCGACCTCCACCGCTCTTCCAATGGGCATTTAAACTTTCTTGTTAAGCAACTGCGACCTGCACGTCTCTTCCAAGGGGCATTTAAATCGTCTTGGTAAGCTACTGCGACCTGAACGTCTCTTCCAAGGGGAATTTAAACTGTCTTGTTAAGCTACTGCGACATGCACTTCTCTTCCAAGGGGCTTTTAAACTGTCTTGTTAAGCTATTGCGACCTGCACGTCTCTTCTAAGGGGCATTTAAACCGTCTTGTTGAGCTACTTTAACCTCCACCACTTTTCCAAGGGGCATTTAAACCGTCTTGTTAAGCTACTGCGACCTGCACGTCTCTTTCAAGGGGCATTTAAAATGCTTTCTTAAGCTACTGCGACCTGCACTTCTCTTCCAAGGGGAATTTAAACCGTCTTGTTAAGCTACTGCGACCTGCACGTCTATTTCAAGGGGCATTTAAAATGCTTTCTTAAGCTACTGCGACCTGCACTTCTCTTCCAAGGGGCATTTAAACCGTCTTGTTGAGCTACTTTAACCTCCACCACTTTTCCAAGGGGCATTTAAACCGTCTTGTTAAGCTACTGCGACCTGCACGTCTCTTTCAAGGGGCATTTAAAATGCTTTCTTAAGCTACTGCGACCTGCACTTCTCTTCCAAGGGGCATTTAAACCGTCTTGTTAAGCTACTGCGACCTGCACGTCTATTTCAAGGGGCATTTAAAATGCTTTCTTAAGCTACTGCAACCTGCACTTCTCTTCCAAGGGGCATTTAAACCGTCTTGTTAAGCTACTGCGACCTGCACGTCTCTTCCAAGGGGCATTTAAACCGTCTTGTTAAGCTTCTGCGACCTGCATGTCTCTACCAAGGGGCATTTAAACCGCCTTGTTAAGCTACTGCGACCTCCACCGCACTTCCAAGGGGCATTTAAACAGTCTTGTGAAGCTACTGCGAACTGCACGTCTCTTCCAAGGGGCATTTAAATCGTCTTGGTAAGCTACTGCGACCTGCACGTCTCTTCCAAGTGGCATTTAAACCGTCATGTTAAGCTACTGCAACCTGCACGTCTCTTCCAAGGGGCATTTAAACTGTCTTGTTAAGCTACTGCGACCTCCACCTCACTTCCAAGGGGCATTTAAACCGTCTTATTAAGCTACTGCGACCTGCACATCTCTTCCAAGGGGCATTTAAACCGTCTTATTAATCTACTGCGACCTACACGTCTCTTCCAAGGGGCATTTAAACTGTCTTGTTAAGCTACTGCGACCTGCACGTCTCTTCCAAGGTGCATTTAAACCATCTTGTTAAGCTACTGCGACCTCCACCGCTTTACCAAGGGGCATTTAAACTGACTTGTTAAGCTACTGCGACCTGCACTTCTCTTCCAAGTGGCATTTAAACCGTCTTGTTAAGCTACTGCGACCTGCACGTCTCTTCCAAGGGGCATTTAAACTGTTTTGTTAAGCTACTGCGACCTCCACCTCTCTTCCAAGGGGTATTTAAACCATCTTGTTAAGCTACTGCGACCTCCACCGCTTTACCAAGGGGCATTTAAACCGACTTGTTAAGCTACTGCGACCTGCACTTCTCTTCCAAGTGGCATTTAAACCGTCTTGTTAAGCTACTGCGACCTGCACGTCTCTTCCAAGGGGCATTTAAACTGTTTTGTTAAGCTACTGCGACCTCCACCTCTCTTCCAAGGGGTATTTAAACCATCTTGTTAAGCTACTGCGACCTGCTCGCCTCTTCCAAGGGGCATTTAAACCGTCTTGTTAAGCTACTGCGACCTGCAAGTCTCTTCCAAGGCTTATTTAAACCGTCTTTTCAAGCTACTGTGACTTGAACGTCTCTTCCAAGGGGCATTTAAACCGTCTTCTTAAGCTACTGCGACCTGCACGTCTCTTCCAAGGGCCATTTAAACCATCTTGTTAAGCTACTGCGACCTCCACCGCTTTACCAAGGGGCATTTAAACCGAATTGTTAAGCTACTGCGACCTGCACTACTCTTCCAAGTGGCATTTAAACCGTCTTGTTAAGCTAATGCGACCTGCACGTCTCTTCCCAGGGGCATTTAAACTGTCTTGTTAAGCTACTGCGACCTCCATCTCTCTTCCAAGGGGCATTTAAACCATCTTGTTAAGCTACTTCGACCTGCTCGTCTCTTCCAAGGGGCATTTAAACCGTGATGTTAAGCTACTGCGACCTGCAAGTCTCTTCCAAGGCTTATTTAAACCGTCTTTTTAAGCTACTGCGACTTGAACGTCTCTTCCAAGGGGCATTTAAACCGTCTTCTTAAGCTACTGCGACCTGCACGTCTCTTCCAAGGGGCATTTAAACCGTCTTGTTAAGCTACTGCGAACTGCATGTCTCTTTCAAGGGGCATTTAAACTGTCTTGTTAAGCCACTGCGACCTGCACGTCTCTTCCAAGGGGCATTTAAGCCATCTTGCTAAGCTACTTCCACCTCCACCTCTCTTCCAAGGGGCATTTAAACCATCTTGTTAAGCTACTGCGACCTGAACGTCTCTTCCAAGGTGGATTTAAACTGTCTTGTTAAGCTACTGCGACCTGCACGTCTCTTCTAAGGGGCATTTAAACCGTCTTGTTGAGCTACTTTAACCTCCACCACTTTTCCAAGGGGCATTTAAACCGTCTTGTTAAGCTACTGCGACCTGCAGGTCTCTTCCAAGAGGCATTTAAACCGTCTTGTTAAGCTACTGCGACCTGCATGTCTCTTTCAAGGGGCATTTAAACCGTCTTGTTAAGCCACTGCGACCTGCACGTCTCTTCCAAGGGGCATTTAAGCCATCTTGCTAAGCTACTTCCACCTCCACCTCTCTTCCAAGGGGCATTTAAACCATCTTGTTAAGCTACTGCGACCTGAACGTCTCTTACAAGGGGGATTTAAACCGTCTTGTTAAGCTACTGCGACCTGCACCTCTCTTCCAAGATGCATTTAAACCATCTTGTTAAGCTACTGCGAACTGCACGTCTCGTCCAAGTGGCATTTAAACTGTCTCGTTAAGCTACTGCGACCTCCACCGCTCTTCCAAGTGGCATTTAAACCCTCTTGTTAAGCTACTGCGACCTGCACGTCGCTTCCAAGGGGCATTTAAACCGTCTTGTTAAGCTACTGCGACCTGCACGTCTCTTCCAAGGGGCATTTAAACTGTCTTGTTAAGCTACTGCGACCTGCACGTCTCTTCCAAAGGGCATTTAAACCGTCTTATTAAGCTGCTGCGACCTGCACGTCTCTTCCATGGGGCATTTAAACCGTCTTGTTGAGCTACTGCGACCAGCATGTCTCTACCAAGGGACATTTAAACCGTCTTGTTAAGCTACTGCGACCTGCACGTCTCTTCCAAGGGGCATTTAAACAGTCTTGTTAAGCTGCTGCGACATGCATGTCTCTTCCAAGGGGCATTTAAACTGACTTGTTAAGCTACTGCGACCTCCACCGCTCTTCCAATGGGCATTTAAACTTTCTTGTTAAGCAACTGCGACCTGCACGTCTCTTCCAAGGGGCATTTAAATCGTCTTGGTAAGCTACTGCGACCTGAACGTCTCTTCCAAGGGGAATTTAAACTGTCTTGTTAAGCTACTGCGACATGCACTTCTCTTCCAAGGGGCTTTTAAACTGTCTTGTTAAGCTACTGCGACCTGCACGTCTCTTCTAAGGGGCATTTAAACCGTGCTGTTAAGCTACTGCGACCTGCACGTCTCTTCCAAGGGGCATTTAAACCGTCTTGTTGAGCTACTTTAACCTCCACCACTTCTCCAAGGGGCCTTTAAACCGTCTTGTTAAGCTACTGCGACCTGCACGTCTCTTTCAAGGGGCATTTAAAATGCTTTCTTAAGCTACTGCGACCTGCACTTCTCTTCCAAGGGGCATTTAAACCGTCTTGTTAAGCTACTGCGACCTGCACGTCTATTTCAAGGGGCATTTAAAATGCTTTCTTAAACTACTGCGACCTGCACTTCTCTTCCAAGGGGCATTTAAACCGTCTTGTTAAGCTACTGCGACCTGCACGTCTCTTCCAAGGGGCATTTAAACCGTCTTGTTAAGCTTCTGCGACCTGCATGTCTCTACCAAGGGGCATTTAAACCGCCTTGTTAAGCTACTGCGACCTCCACCGCACTTCCAAGGGGCATTTAAACAGTCTTGTGAAGCTACTGCGAACTGCACGTCTCTTCCAAGGGGCATTTAAATCGTCTTGGTAAGCTACTGCGACCTGCACGTCTCTTCCAAGTGGCATTTAAACCGTCATGTTAAGCTGCTGCGACCTGCACGTCTCTTCTAAGGGGCATTTAAACTGTCTTGTTAAGCTACTGCGACCTCCACCTCACTTCCAAGGGGCATTTAAACCGTCTTATTAAGCTACTGCGACCTGCACATCTCTTCCAAGGGGCATTTAAACCGTCTTATTAATCTACTGCGACCTACACGTCTCTTCCAAGGGGCATTTAAACTGTCTTGTTAAGCTACTGCGACCTGCACGTCTCTTCCAAGGGGCATTTAAACCATCTTGTTAAGCTACTGCGACCTCCACCGCTTTACCAAGGGGCATTTAAACCGACTTGTTAAGCTACTGCGACCTGCACTTCTCTTCCAAGTGGCATTTAAACCGTCTTGTTAAGCTACTGCGACCTGCACGTCTCTTCCAAGGGGCATTTAAACTGTTTTGTTAAGCTACTGCGACCTCCACCTCTCTTCCAAGGGGTATTTAAACCATCTTGTTAAGCTACTGCGACCTGCTCGCCTCTTCCAAGGGGCATGTAAACCGTCTTGTTAAGCTACTGCGACCTGCAAGTCTCTTCCAAGGCTTATTTAAACCGTCTTTTCAAGCTACTGTGACTTGAACGTCTCTTCCAAGGGGCATTTAAACCGTCTTCTTAAGCTACTGCGACCTGCACGTCTCTTCCAAGGGGCATTTAAACCATCTTGTTAAGCTACTGCGACCTCCACCGCTTTACCAAGGGGCATTTAAACCGAATTGTTAAGCTACTGCGACCTGCACTTCTCTTCCAAGTGGCATTTAAACCGTCTTGTTAAGCTACTGCGACCTGCACGTCTCTTCCCAGGGGCATTTAAACTGTCTTGTTAAGCTACTGCGACCTCCATTTCTCTTCCAAGGGGCATTTAAACCATCTTGTTAAGCTACTCCGACCTGCTCGTCTCTTCCAAGGGGCATTTAAACCGTCTTGTTAAGCTACTGCGACCTGCAAGTCTCTTCCAAGGCTTATTTAAACCGTCTTTTTAAGCTACTGCGACTTGAACGTCTCTTCCAAGGGGCATTTAAACCGTCTTCTTAAGCTACTGCGACCTGCACGTCTCTTCCAAGGGGCATTTAAACCGTCTTGTTAAGCTACTGCGAACTGCATGTCTCTTTCAAGGGGCATTTAAACTGTCTTGTTAAGCCACTGCGACCTGCACGTCTCTTCCAAGGGGCATTTAAGCCATCTTGCTAAGCTACTTCCACCTCCACCTCTCTTCCAAGGGGCATTTAAACCATCTTGTTAAGCTACTGCGACCTGCACGTCTCTTCCAAGGGGGATTTAAACTGTCTTGTTAAGCTACGGCGACCTGCACGTCTCTTCTAAGGGGCATTTAAACCGTCTTGTTGAGCTACTTTAACCTCCACCACTTTTCCAAGGGGCATTTAAACCGTCTTGTTAAGCTACTGCGACCTGCACGTCTCTTCCAAGAGGCATTTAAACCGTCTTGTTAAGCTACTGCGACCTGCATGTCTCTTTCAAGGGGTATTTAAACCGTCTTGTTAAGCCACTGCGACCTGCACGTCTCTTCCAAGGGGCATTTAAGCCATCTTGCTAAGCTACTTCCACCTCCACCTCTCTTCCAAGGGGCATTTAAACCATCTTGTTAAGCTACTGCGACCTGCACGTCTCTTCCAAGGGGGATTTAAACCGTCTTGTTAAGCTACTGCGACCTGCACCTCTCTTCCAAGATGCATTTAAACCATCTTGTTAAGCTACTGCGAACTGCACGTCTCGTCCAAGTGGCATTTAAACTGTCTCGTTAAGCTACTGCGACCTCCACCGCTCTTCCAAGTGGCATTTAAACCCTCTTGTTAAGCTACTGCGACCTGCATGTCTCTTCCAAGGGGCATTTAAACCGTCTTGTTAAGCTACTGCGACCTGCACGTCTCTTCCAAGGGGCATTTAAACTGTCTTGTTAAGCTACTGCGACCTGCACGTTTCTTCCAAGGGGCATTTAAACCGTCTTATTAAGCTACTGCGACCTGCACGTCTCTTCCAAGGGAGATTTAAACTGTCTTGTTAAGCTACTGCGACCTCCACCGCTCTTCCAAGGGGCATTTAAACCGTCTTGTTAAGCTACTGCGACGTCCACCGCTCTTCCAAGGGGCATTTAAACCGTCTTGTTAAGCTACTGCAACTTGCACGTCTCTTCCAAGGAGCATTTAAACCGTCTTGTTAAGCTACTGTAACCACCACCACTTTTCCAAGGGGCATTTAAACCGTCTTGTTAAGCTACTGCGACCTGCACGTCTCTTCCATGGGGCATTTAAACCGTCTTGTTGAGCTACTGCGACCTGCATGTCTCTACCAAGGGACATTTAAACCGTCTTGTTAAGCTACTGCGACCTGCACGTCTCTTCCAAGGGGCATTTAAACAGTCTTGTTAAGCTGCTGCGACATGCATGTCTCTTCCAAGGGGCATTTAAACTGTCTTGTTAAGCTACTGCGACCTCCACCGCTCTTCCAATGGGCATTTATACTTTCTTGTTAAGCAACTGCGACCTGCACGTCTCTTCCAAGGGGCATTTAAATCGTCTTGGTAAGCTACTGCGACCTGAACGTCTCTTCCAAGGGGCATTTAAACTGTCTTGTTAAGCTACTGCGACATGCACTTCTCTTCCAAGGGGCATTTAAACTGTCTTTTTAAGCTACTGCGACCTGCACGTCTCTTCTAAGGGGCATTTAAACCGTGCTGTTAAGCTACTGCGACCTGCACGTCTCTTCCAAGGGGCATTTAAACCGTCTTGTTGAGCTACTTTAACCTCCACCACTTTTCCAAGGGGCATTTAAACCGTCTTGTTAAGCTACTGCGACCTGCACGTCTCTTTCAAGGGGCATTTAAAATGCTTTCTTAAGCTACTGCGACCTGCACTTCTCTTTCAAGGGGCATTTAAACCGTCTTGTTAAGCTACTGCGACCTGCACGTCTATTTCAAGGGGCATTTAAAATGCTTTCTTAAGCTACTGCGACCTGCACGTCTCTTCCAAGGGGCATTTAAACCGTCTTGTTAAGCTACTGCGACCTGCACGTCTCTTCCAAGGGGCATTTAAACCGTCTTGTTAAGCTTCTGCGACCTGCATGTCTCTACCAAGGGGTATTTAAACCGCCTTGTTAAGCTACTGCGACCTCCACCGCACTTCCAAGGGGCATTTAAACAGTCTTGTGAAGCTACTGCGAACTGCCCGTCTCTTCCAAGGGGCATTTAAATCGTCTTGGTAAGCTACTGCGACCTGCACGTCTCTTCCAAGTGGCATTTAAACCGTCATGTTAAGCTACTGCTACCTGCACGTCTCTTCCAAGGGGCATTTAAACTGTCTTGTTAAGCTACTGCGACCTCCACCTCACTTCCAAGGGGCATTTAAACCGTCTTATTAAGCTACTGCGACCTGCACATCTCTTCCAAGGGGCATTTAAACCGTCTTATTAATCTACTGCGAACTACACGTCTCTTCCAAGGGGCATTTAAACTGTCTTGTTAAGCTACTGCGACCTGCACGTCTCTTCCAAGGGGCATTTAAACCATCTTGTTAAGCTACTGCGACCTCCACCGCTTTACCAAGGGGCATTTAAACCGACTTGTTAAGCTACTGCGACCTGCACTTCTCTTCCAAGTGGCATTTAAACCGTCTTGTTAAGCTACTGCGACCTGCACGTCTCTTCCAAGGGGCATTTAAACTGTTTTGTCAAGCTACTGCGACCTCCACCTCTCTTCCAAGGGGTATTTAAACCATCTTGTTAAGCTACTGCGACCTGCTCGCCTCTTCCAAGGGGCATTTAAACCGTCTTGTTAAGCTACTGCGACCTGCAAGTCTCTTCCAAGGCTTATTTAAACCGACTTTTCAAGCTACTGTGACTTGAACGTCTCTTCCAAGGGGCATTTAAACCGTCTTCTTAAGCTACTGCGACCTGCACGTCTCTTCCAAGGGGCATTTAAACCATCTTGTTAAGCTACTGCGACCTCCACCGCTTTACCAAGGGGCATTTAAACCGAATTGTTAAGCTACTGCGACCTGCACTTCTCTTCCAAGTGGCATTTAAACCGTCTTGTTAAGCTACTGCGACCTGCACGTCTCTTCCCAGGGGCATTTAAACTGTCTTGTTAAGCTACTGCGACCGCCATCTCTCTTCCAAGGGGCATTTAAACCATCGTGTTAAGCTACTCCGACCTGCTCGTGTCTTCCAAGGGGCATTTAAACCGTCTTGTTAAGCTACTGCGACCTGCAAGTCTCTTCCAAGGCTTATTTAAACCGTCTTTTTAAGCTACTGCGACTTGAACGTCTCTTCCAAGGGGCATTTAAACCGTCTTCTTAAGCTACTGCGACCTGCACGTCTCTTCCAAGGGGCACTTAAACCATCTTGTTAAGCTACTGCGAACTGCATGTCTCTTTCAAGGGGCATTTAAACTGTCTTGTTAAGCCACTGCGACCTGCACGTCTCTTCCAAGGGGCATTTAAGCCATCTTGCTAAGCTCCTTCCACCTCCACCTCTCTTCCAAGGGGCATTTAAACCATCTTGTTAAGCTACTGCGACCTGCACGTCTCTTCCAAGGGGCATTTAAACTGTTTTGTTAAGCTACTGCGACCTCCACCTCTCTTCCAAGGGGTATTTAAACCATCTTGTTAAGCTACTGCGACCTCCACCGCTTTACCAAGGGGCATTTAAACCGACTTGTTAAGCTACTGCGACCTGCACTTCTCTTCCAAGTGGCATTTAAACCGTCTTGTTAAGCTACTGCGACCTGCACGTCTCTTCCAAGGGGCATTTAAACTGTTTTGTTAAGCTACTGCGACCTCCACCTCTCTTCCAAGGGGTATTTAAACCATCTTGTTAAGCTACTGCGACCTGCTCGCCTCTTCCAAGGGGCATTTAAACCGTCTTGTTAAGCTACTGCGACCTGCAAGTCTCTTCCAAGGCTTATTTAAACCGTCTTTTCAAGCTACTGTGACTTGAACGTCTCTTCCAAGGGGCATTTAAACCGTCTTCTTAAGCTACTGCGACCTGCACGTCTCTTCCAAGGGCCATTTAAACCATCTTGTTAAGCTACTGCGACCTCCACCGCTTTACCAAGGGGCATTTAAACCGAATTGTTAAGCTACTGCGACCTGCACTACTCTTCCAAGTGGCATTTAAACCGTCTTGTTAAGCTAATGCGACCTGCACGTCTCTTCCCAGGGGCATTTAAACTGTCTTGTTAAGCTACTGCGACCTCCATCTCTCTTCCAAGGGGCATTTAAACCATCTTGTTAAGCTACTTCGACCTGCTCGTCTCTTCCAAGGGGCATTTAAACCGTGATGTTAAGCTACTGCGACCTGCAAGTCTCTTCCAAGGCTTATTTAAACCGTCTTTTTAAGCTACTGCGACTTGAACGTCTCTTCCAAGGGGCATTTAAACCGTCTTCTTAAGCTACTGCGACCTGCACGTCTCTTCCAAGGGGCATTTAAACCGTCTTGTTAAGCTACTGCGAACTGCATGTCTCTTTCAAGGGGCATTTAAACTGTCTTGTTAAGCCACTGCGACCTGCACGTCTCTTCCAAGGGGCATTTAAGCCATCTTGCTAAGCTACTTCCACCTCCACCTCTCTTCCAAGGGGCATTTAAACCATCTTGTTAAGCTACTGCGACCTGAACGTCTCTTCCAAGGTGGATTTAAACTGTCTTGTTAAGCTACTGCGACCTGCACGTCTCTTCTAAGGGGCATTTAAACCGTCTTGTTGAGCTACTTTAACCTCCACCACTTTTCCAAGGGGCATTTAAACCGTCTTGTTAAGCTACTGCGACCTGCAGGTCTCTTCCAAGAGGCATTTAAACCGTCTTGTTAAGCTACTGCGACCTGCATGTCTCTTTCAAGGGGCATTTAAACCGTCTTGTTAAGCCACTGCGACCTGCACGTCTCTTCCAAGGGGCATTTAAGCCATCTTGCTAAGCTACTTCCACCTCCACCTCTCTTCCAAGGGGCATTTAAACCATCTTGTTAAGCTACTGCGACCTGAACGTCTCTTACAAGGGGGATTTAAACCGTCTTGTTAAGCTACTGCGACCTGCACCTCTCTTCCAAGATGCATTTAAACCATCTTGTTAAGCTACTGCGAACTGCACGTCTCGTCCAAGTGGCATTTAAACTGTCTCGTTAAGCTACTGCGACCTCCACCGCTCTTCCAAGTGGCATTTAAACCCTCTTGTTAAGCTACTGCGACCTGCACGTCGCTTCCAAGGGGCATTTAAACCGTCTTGTTAAGCTACTGCGACCTGCACGTCTCTTCCAAGGGGCATTTAAACTGTCTTGTTAAGCTACTGCGACCTGCACGTCTCTTCCAAAGGGCATTTAAACCGTCTTATTAAGCTGCTGCGACCTGCACGTCTCTTCCATGGGGCATTTAAACCGTCTTGTTGAGCTACTGCGACCAGCATGTCTCTACCAAGGGACATTTAAACCGTCTTGTTAAGCTACTGCGACCTGCACGTCTCTTCCAAGGGGCATTTAAACAGTCTTGTTAAGCTGCTGCGACATGCATGTCTCTTCCAAGGGGCATTTAAACTGACTTGTTAAGCTACTGCGACCTCCACCGCTCTTCCAATGGGCATTTAAACTTTCTTGTTAAGCAACTGCGACCTGCACGTCTCTTCCAAGGGGCATTTAAATCGTCTTGGTAAGCTACTGCGACCTGAACGTCTCTTCCAAGGGGAATTTAAACTGTCTTGTTAAGCTACTGCGACATGCACTTCTCTTCCAAGGGGCTTTTAAACTGTCTTGTTAAGCTACTGCGACCTGCACGTCTCTTCTAAGGGGCATTTAAACCGTGCTGTTAAGCTACTGCGACCTGCACGTCTCTTCCAAGGGGCATTTAAACCGTCTTGTTGAGCTACTTTAACCTCCACCACTTCTCCAAGGGGCCTTTAAACCGTCTTGTTAAGCTACTGCGACCTGCACGTCTCTTTCAAGGGGCATTTAAAATGCTTTCTTAAGCTACTGCGACCTGCACTTCTCTTCCAAGGGGCATTTAAACCGTCTTGTTAAGCTACTGCGACCTGCACGTCTATTTCAAGGGGCATTTAAAATGCTTTCTTAAACTACTGCGACCTGCACTTCTCTTCCAAGGGGCATTTAAACCGTCTTGTTAAGCTACTGCGACCTGCACGTCTCTTCCAAGGGGCATTTAAACCGTCTTGTTAAGCTTCTGCGACCTGCATGTCTCTACCAAGGGGCATTTAAACCGCCTTGTTAAGCTACTGCGACCTCCACCGCACTTCCAAGGGGCATTTAAACAGTCTTGTGAAGCTACTGCGAACTGCACGTCTCTTCCAAGGGGCATTTAAATCGTCTTGGTAAGCTACTGCGACCTGCACGTCTCTTCCAAGTGGCATTTAAACCGTCATGTTAAGCTGCTGCGACCTGCACGTCTCTTCTAAGGGGCATTTAAACTGTCTTGTTAAGCTACTGCGACCTCCACCTCACTTCCAAGGGGCATTTAAACCGTCTTATTAAGCTACTGCGACCTGCACATCTCTTCCAAGGGGCATTTAAACCGTCTTATTAATCTACTGCGACCTACACGTCTCTTCCAAGGGGCATTTAAACTGTCTTGTTAAGCTACTGCGACCTGCACGTCTCTTCCAAGGGGCATTTAAACCATCTTGTTAAGCTACTGCGACCTCCACCGCTTTACCAAGGGGCATTTAAACCGACTTGTTAAGCTACTGCGACCTGCACTTCTCTTCCAAGTGGCATTTAAACCGTCTTGTTAAGCTACTGCGACCTGCACGTCTCTTCCAAGGGGCATTTAAACTGTTTTGTTAAGCTACTGCGACCTCCACCTCTCTTCCAAGGGGTATTTAAACCATCTTGTTAAGCTACTGCGACCTGCTCGCCTCTTCCAAGGGGCATGTAAACCGTCTTGTTAAGCTACTGCGACCTGCAAGTCTCTTCCAAGGCTTATTTAAACCGTCTTTTCAAGCTACTGTGACTTGAACGTCTCTTCCAAGGGGCATTTAAACCGTCTTCTTAAGCTACTGCGACCTGCACGTCTCTTCCAAGGGGCATTTAAACCATCTTGTTAAGCTACTGCGACCTCCACCGCTTTACCAAGGGGCATTTAAACCGAATTGTTAAGCTACTGCGACCTGCACTTCTCTTCCAAGTGGCATTTAAACCGTCTTGTTAAGCTACTGCGACCTGCACGTCTCTTCCCAGGGGCATTTAAACTGTCTTGTTAAGCTACTGCGACCTCCATTTCTCTTCCAAGGGGCATTTAAACCATCTTGTTAAGCTACTCCGACCTGCTCGTCTCTTCCAAGGGGCATTTAAACCGTCTTGTTAAGCTACTGCGACCTGCAAGTCTCTTCCAAGGCTTATTTAAACCGTCTTTTTAAGCTACTGCGACTTGAACGTCTCTTCCAAGGGGCATTTAAACCGTCTTCTTAAGCTACTGCGACCTGCACGTCTCTTCCAAGGGGCATTTAAACCGTCTTGTTAAGCTACTGCGAACTGCATGTCTCTTTCAAGGGGCATTTAAACTGTCTTGTTAAGCCACTGCGACCTGCACGTCTCTTCCAAGGGGCATTTAAGCCATCTTGCTAAGCTACTTCCACCTCCACCTCTCTTCCAAGGGGCATTTAAACCATCTTGTTAAGCTACTGCGACCTGCACGTCTCTTCCAAGGGGGATTTAAACTGTCTTGTTAAGCTACGGCGACCTGCACGTCTCTTCTAAGGGGCATTTAAACCGTCTTGTTGAGCTACTTTAACCTCCACCACTTTTCCAAGGGGCATTTAAACCGTCTTGTTAAGCTACTGCGACCTGCACGTCTCTTCCAAGAGGCATTTAAACCGTCTTGTTAAGCTACTGCGACCTGCATGTCTCTTTCAAGGGGTATTTAAACCGTCTTGTTAAGCCACTGCGACCTGCACGTCTCTTCCAAGGGGCATTTAAGCCATCTTGCTAAGCTACTTCCACCTCCACCTCTCTTCCAAGGGGCATTTAAACCATCTTGTTAAGCTACTGCGACCTGCACGTCTCTTCCAAGGGGGATTTAAACCGTCTTGTTAAGCTACTGCGACCTGCACCTCTCTTCCAAGATGCATTTAAACCATCTTGTTAAGCTACTGCGAACTGCACGTCTCGTCCAAGTGGCATTTAAACTGTCTCGTTAAGCTACTGCGACCTCCACCGCTCTTCCAAGTGGCATTTAAACCCTCTTGTTAAGCTACTGCGACCTGCATGTCTCTTCCAAGGGGCATTTAAACCGTCTTGTTAAGCTACTGCGACCTGCACGTCTCTTCCAAGGGGCATTTAAACTGTCTTGTTAAGCTACTGCGACCTACACGTTTCTTCCAAGGGGCATTTAAACCGTCTTATTAAGCTACTGCGACCTGCACGTCTCTTCCAAGGGAGATTTAAACTGTCTTGTTAAGCTACTGCGACCTCCACCGCTCTTCCAAGGGGCATTTAAACCGTCTTGTTAAGCTACTGCGACGTCCACCGCTCTTCCAAGGGGCATTTAAACCGTCTTGTTAAGCTACTGCAACTTGCACGTCTCTTCCAAGGAGCATTTAAACCGTCTTGTTAAGCTACTGTAACCACCACCACTTTTCCAAGGGGCATTTAAACCGTCTTGTTAAGCTACTGCGACCTGCACGTCTCTTCCATGGGGCATTTAAACCGTCTTGTTGAGCTACTGCGACCTGCATGTCTCTACCAAGGGACATTTAAACCGTCTTGTTAAGCTACTGCGACCTGCACGTCTCTTCCAAGGGGCATTTAAACAGTCTTGTTAAGCTGCTGCGACATGCATGTCTCTTCCAAGGGGCATTTAAACTGTCTTGTTAAGCTACTGCGACCTCCACCGCTCTTCCAATGGGCATTTATACTTTCTTGTTAAGCAACTGCGACCTGCACGTCTCTTCCAAGGGGCATTTAAATCGTCTTGGTAAGCTACTGCGACCTGAACGTCTCTTCCAAGGGGCATTTAAACTGTCTTGTTAAGCTACTGCGACATGCACTTCTCTTCCAAGGGGCATTTAAACTGTCTTTTTAAGCTACTGCGACCTGCACGTCTCTTCTAAGGGGCATTTAAACCGTGCTGTTAAGCTACTGCGACCTGCACGTCTCTTCCAAGGGGCATTTAAACCGTCTTGTTGAGCTACTTTAACCTCCACCACTTTTCCAAGGGGCATTTAAACCGTCTTGTTAAGCTACTGCGACCTGCACGTCTCTTTCAAGGGGCATTTAAAATGCTTTCTTAAGCTACTGCGACCTGCACTTCTCTTTCAAGGGGCATTTAAACCGTCTTGTTAAGCTACTGCGACCTGCACGTCTATTTCAAGGGGCATTTAAAATGCTTTCTTAAGCTACTGCGACCTGCACGTCTCTTCCAAGGGGCATTTAAACCGTCTTGTTAAGCTACTGCGACCTGCACGTCTCTTCCAAGGGGCATTTAAACCGTCTTGTTAAGCTTCTGCGACCTGCATGTCTCTACCAAGGGGTATTTAAACCGCCTTGTTAAGCTACTGCGACCTCCACCGCACTTCCAAGGGGCATTTAAACAGTCTTGTGAAGCTACTGCGAACTGCCCGTCTCTTCCAAGGGGCATTTAAATCGTCTTGGTAAGCTACTGCGACCTGCACGTCTCTTCCAAGTGGCATTTAAACCGTCATGTTAAGCTACTGCTACCTGCACGTCTCTTCCAAGGGGCATTTAAACTGTCTTGTTAAGCTACTGCGACCTCCACCTCACTTCCAAGGGGCATTTAAACCGTCTTATTAAGCTACTGCGACCTGCACATCTCTTCCAAGGGGCATTTAAACCGTCTTATTAATCTACTGCGAACTACACGTCTCTTCCAAGGGGCATTTAAACTGTCTTGTTAAGCTACTGCGACCTGCACGTCTCTTCCAAGGGGCATTTAAACCATCTTGTTAAGCTACTGCGACCTCCACCGCTTTACCAAGGGGCATTTAAACCGACTTGTTAAGCTACTGCGACCTGCACTTCTCTTCCAAGTGGCATTTAAACCGTCTTGTTAAGCTACTGCGACCTGCACGTCTCTTCCAAGGGGCATTTAAACTGTTTTGTCAAGCTACTGCGACCTCCACCTCTCTTCCAAGGGGTATTTAAACCATCTTGTTAAGCTACTGCGACCTGCTCGCCTCTTCCAAGGGGCATTTAAACCGTCTTGTTAAGCTACTGCGACCTGCAAGTCTCTTCCAAGGCTTATTTAAACCGACTTTTCAAGCTACTGTGACTTGAACGTCTCTTCCAAGGGGCATTTAAACCATCTTCTTAAGCTACTGCGACCTGCACGTCTCTTCCAAGGGGCATTTAAACCATCTTGTTAAGCTACTGCGACCTCCACCGCTTTACCAAGGGGCATTTAAACCGAATTGTTAAGCTACTGCGACCTGCACTTCTCTTCCAAGTGGCATTTAAACCGTCTTGTTAAGCTACTGCGACCTGCACGTCTCTTCCCAGGGGCATTTAAACTGTCTTGTTAAGCTACTGCGACCGCCATCTCTCTTCCAAGGGGCATTTAAACCATCGTGTTAAGCTACTCCGACCTGCTCGTGTCTTCCAAGGGGCATTTAAACCGTCTTGTTAAGCTACTGCGACCTGCAAGTCTCTTCCAAGGCTTATTTAAACCGTCTTTTTAAGCTACTGCGACTTGAACGTCTCTTCCAAGGGGCATTTAAACCGTCTTCTTAAGCTACTGCGACCTGCACGTCTCTTCCAAGGGGCACTTAAACCATCTTGTTAAGCTACTGCGAACTGCATGTCTCTTTCAAGGGGCATTTAAACTGTCTTGTTAAGCCACTGCGACCTGCACGTCTCTTCCAAGGGGCATTTAAGCCATCTTGCTAAGCTCCTTCCACCTCCACCTCTCTTCCAAGGGGCATTTAAACCATCTTGTTAAGCTACTGCGACCTGCACGTCTCTTCCAAGGGGGATTTAAACTGTCTTGTTAAGCTACTGCGACCTGCACGTCTCTTCTAAGGGGCATTTAAACCGTCTTGTTGAGCTACTTTAACCTCCACCACTTTTCCAATGGGCATTTAAACCGTCTTGTTAAGCTACTGCGACCTGCACGTCTCTTCCAAGAGGCATTTAAACCGTCTTGTTAAGCTACTGCGACCTGCATGTCTCTTTCAAGGGGTATTTAAACCGTCTTGTTAAGCCACTGCGACCTGCACGTCTCTTCCAAGGGGCATTTAAGCCATCTTGCTAAGCTACTTCCACCTCCACCTCTCTTCCAAGGGGCATTTAAACCATCTTGTTAAGCTACTGCGACCTGCACGTCTCTTCCAAGGGGGATTTAAACCGTCTTGTTAAGCTACTGCGACCTGCACCTCTCTTCCAAGATGCATTTAAACCATCTTGTTAAGCTACTGCGAACTGCACGTCTCGTCCAAGTGGCATTTAAACTGTCTCGTTAAGCTACTGCGACCTCCACCGCTCTTCCAAGTGGCATTTAAACCCTCTTGTTAAGCTACTGCGACCTGCATGTCTCTTCCAAGGGGCATTTAAACCGTCTTGTTAAGCTACTGCGACC
Source organism: Phyllobates terribilis (assembly GCF_046119375.1). NCBI lineage: Eukaryota > Metazoa > Chordata > Amphibia > Anura > Dendrobatidae > Phyllobates > Phyllobates terribilis. Next base: position 32,146,046 of record NW_027362775.1, read on the forward strand.
TGCACGTCTCTTCCAAGGGCATTTAAACTGTCTTGTTAAGCTACTGCGACCTGCACGTCTCTTCCAAGGGGCATTTAAACCGTCTTATTAAGCTACTGCGACCTGCACGTCTCTTCCAAGGGAGATTTAAACTGTCTTGTTAAGCTACTGCGACCTCCACCGCTCTTCCAAGGGGCATTTAAACCGTCTTGTTAAGCTACTGCGACGTCCACCGCTCTTCCAAGGGGCATTTAAACCGTCTTGTTAAGCTACTGCAACTTGCACGTCTCTTCCAAGGGGCATTTAAACCGTCTTGTTAAGCTACTGTAACCACCACCACTTTTCCAAGGGGCATTTAAACCGTCTTGTTAAGCTACTGCGACCTGCACGTCTCTTCCATGGGGCATTTAAACCGTCTTGTTGAGCTACTGCGACCTGCATGTCTCTACCAAGGGACATTTAAACCGTCTTGTTAAGCTACTGCGACCTGCACGTCTCTTCCAAGGGGCATTTAAACAGTCTTGTTAAGCTGCTGCGACATGCATGTCTCTTCCAAGGGGCATTTAAACTGTCTTGTTAAGCTACTGCGACCTCCACCGCTCTTCCAATGGGCATTTATACTTTCTTGTTAAGCAACTGCGACCTGCACGTCTCTTCCAAGGGGCATTTAAATCGTCTTGGTAAGCTACTGCGACCTGAACGTCTCTTCCAAGGGGCATTTAAACTGTCTTGTTAAGCTACTGCGACATGCACTTCTCTTCCAAGGGGCATTTAAACTGTCTTTTTAAGCTACTGCGACCTGCACGTCTCTTCTAAGGGGCATTTAAACCGTGCTGTTAAGCTACTGCGACCTGCACGTCTCTTCCAAGGGGCATTTAAACCGTCTTGTTGAGCTACTTTAACCTCCACCACTTTTCCAAGGGGCATTTAAACCGTCTTGTTAAGCTACTGCGACCTGCACGTCTATTTCAAGGGGCATTTAAAATGCTTTCTTAAGCTACTGCGACCTGCACGTCTCTTCCAAGGGGCATTTAAACCGTCTTGTTAAGCTACTGCGACCTGCACGTCTCTTCCAAGGGGCATTTAAACCGTCTTGTTAAGCTTCTGCGACCTGCATGTCTCTACCAAGGGGTATTTAAACCGCCTTGTTAAGCTACTGCGACCTCCACCGCACTTCCAAGGGGCATTTAAACAGTCTTGTGAAGCTACTGCGAACTGCCCGTCTCTTCCAAGGGGCATTTAAATCGTCTTGGTAAGCTACTGCGACCTGCACGTCTCTTCCAAGTGGCATTTAAACCGTCATGTTAAGCTACTGCTACCTGCACGTCTCTTCCAAGGGGCATTTAAACTGTCTTGTTAAGCTACTGCGACCTCCACCTCACTTCCAAGGGGCATTTAAACCGTCTTATTAAGCTACTGCGACCTGCACATCTCTTCCAAGGGGCATTTAAACCGTCTTATTAATCTACTGCGACCTACACGTCTCTTCCAAGGGGCATTTAAACTGTCTTGTTAAGCTACTGCGACCTGCACGTCTCTCCCAAGGGGCATTTAAACCATCTTGTTAAGCTACTGCGACCTCCACCGCTTTACCAAGGGGCATTTAAACCGACTTGTTAAGCTACTGCGACCTGCACTTCTCTTCCAAGTGGCATTTAAACCGTCTTGTTAAGCTACTGCGACCTGCACGTCTCTTCCAAGGGGCATTTAAACTGTTTTGTTAAGCTACTGCGACCTCCACCTCTCTTCCAAGGGGTATTTAAACCATCTTGTTAAGCTACTGCGACCTGCTCGCCTCTTCCAAGGGGCATTTAAACCGTCTTGTTAAGCTACTGCGACCTGCAAGTCTCTTCCAAGGCTTATTTAAACCGACTTTTCAAGCTACTGTGACTTGAACGTCTCTTCCAAGGGGCATTTAAACCGTCTTCTTAAGCTACTGCGACCTGCACGTCTCTTCCAAGGGGCATTTAAACCATCTTGTTAAGCTACTGCGACCTCCACCGCTTTACCAAGGGGCATTTAAACCGAATTGTTAAGCTACTGCGACCTGCACTTCTCTTCCAAGTGGCATTTAAACCGTCTTGTTAAGCTACTGCGACCTGCACGTCTCTTCCCAGGGGCATTTAAACTGTCTTGTTAAGCTACTGCGACCGCCATCTCTCTTCCAAGGGGCATTTAAACCATCTTGTTAAGCTACTCCGACCTGCTCGTGTCTTCCAAGGGGCATTTAAACCGTCTTGTTAAGCTACTGCGACCTGCAAGTCTCTTCCAAGGCTTATTTAAACCGTCTTTTTAAGCTACTGCGACTTGAACGTCTCTTCCAAGGGGCATTTAAACCGTCTTCTTAAGCTACTGCGACCTGCACGTCTCTTCCAAGGGGCATTTAATCCGTCTTGTTAAGCCACTGCGACCTGCACGTCTCTTCCAAGGGGCATTTAAGCCATCTTGCTAAGCTACTTCCACCTCCACCTCTCTTCCAAGGGGCATTTAAACCATCTTGTTAAGCTACTGCGACCTGCACGTCTCTTCCAAGGGGGATTTAAACTGTCTTGTTAAGCTACTGCGACCTGCACGTCTCTTCTAAGGGGCATTTAAACCGTCTTGTTGAGCTAATTTAACCTCCACCACTTTTTCAAGGGGCATTTAAACCGTCTTGTTAAGCTACTGCGACCTGCACGTCTCTTCCAAGAGGCATTTGAACCGTCTTGTTAAGCTACTGCGACCTGCATGTCTCTTTCAAGGGGCATTTAAACCGTCTTGTTAAGCCACTGCGACCTGCACGTCTCTTCCAAGGGGCATTTAAGCCATCTTGCTAAGCTACTTCCACCTCCACCTCTCTTCCAAGGGGCATTTAAACCATCTTGTTAAGCTACTGCGACCTGCACGTCTCTTCCAAGGGGGATTTAAACCGTCTTGTTAAGCTACTGCGACCTGCACCTCTCTTCCAAGATGCATTTAAACCATCTTGTTAAGCTACTGCGAACTGCACCTCTCGTCCAAGTGGCATTTAAACTGTCTCGTTAAGCTACTGCGACCTCCACCGCTCTTCCAAGTGGCATTTAAACCCTCTTGTTAAGCTACTGCGACCTGCACGTCTCTTCCAAGGGGCATTTAAACCGTCTTGTTAAGCTACTGCGACCTGCACGTCTCTTCCAAGGGGCATTTAAACTGTCTTGTTAAGCTACTGCGACCTGCATGTCTCTTCCAAGGGGCATTTAAACCGTCTTATTAAGCTACTGCGACCTGCACGTCTCTTCCAAGGGAGATTTCAACTGTCTTGTTAAGCTACTGCGACCTCCACCGCTCTTCCAAGGGGACATTTAAACCGTCTTGTTAAGCTACTGCGATGTCCACCGCTCTTCCAAGGGGCATTTAAACCGTCTTGTTAAGCTACTGCAACTTGCACGTCTCTTCCAAGGGGCATTTAAACCGTCTTGTTAAGCTACTGTAACCACCACCACTTTTCCAAGGGGCATTTAAACCGTCTTCTTAAGCTACTGCGACCTGCACGTCTCTTCCATGGGGCATTTAAACCGTCTTGTTGAGCTACTGCGACCTGCATGTCTCTACCAAGGGACATTTAAACCGTCTTGTTAAGCTACTGCGACCTGCACGTCTCTTCCAAGGGGCATTTAAACAGTCTTGTTAAGCTGCTGCGACATGCATGTCTCTTCCAAGGGGCATTTAAACTGTCTTGTTAAGCTACTGCGACCTCCACCGCTCTTCCAATGGGCATTTAAACTTTCTTGTTAAGCAACTGCGACCTGCACGTCTCTTCCAAGGGGCATTTAAATCGTCTTGGTAAGCTACTGCGACCTGAACGTCTCTTCCAAGGGGCATTTAAACTGTCTTGTTAAGCTACTGCGACATGCACTTCTCTTCCAAGGGGCTTTTAAACTGTCTTGTTAAGCTACTGCGACCTGCACGTCTCTTCTAAGGGGCATTTAAACCGTGCTGTTAAGCTACTGCGACCTGCACGTCTCTTCCAAGGGGCATTTAAACCGTCTTGTTGAGCTACTTTAACCTCCACCTCTTTTCCAAGGGGCATTTAAACCGTCTTGTTAAGCTACTGCGACCTGCACGTCTCTTTCAAGAGGCATTTTAAATGCTTTCTTAAGCTACTGCGACCTGCACTTCTCCTCCAAGGGGCATTTAAACCGTCTTGTTAAGCTACTGCGACCTGCACGTCTATTTCAAGGGGCATTTAAAATGCTTTCTTAAGCTACTGCGACCTGCACGTCTCTTCCAAGGGGCATTTAAACCGTCTTGTTAAGCTACTGCGACCTGCACGTCTCTTCCAAGGGGCATTTAAACCGTCTTGTTAAGCTTCTGCGACCTGCATGTCTCTACCAAGGGGCATTTAAACCGCCTTGTTAAGCTACTGCGACCTCCACCGCACTTCCAAGGGGCATTTAAACAGTCTTGTGAAGCTACTGCGAACTGCACGTCTCTTCCAAGGGGCATTTAAATCGTCTTGGTAAGCTACTGCGACCTGCACGTCTCTTCCAAGTGGCATTTAAACCGTCAGGTTAAGCTACTGCGACCTGCACGTCTCTTCCAAGGGGCATTTAAACTGTCTTGTTAAGCTACTGCGACCTCCACCTCACTTCCAAGGGGCATTTAAACCGTCTTGTTGAGCTACTTTAACCTCCACCACTTTTCCAAGGGGCATTTAAACCGTCTTGTTATGCTACTGCGACCTGCACGTCTCTTCCAAGAGGCATTTAAACCGTCTTGTTAAGCTACTGCGACCTGCATGTCTCTTTCAAGGGGCATTTAAACCGTCTTGTTAAGCCACTGCGACCTGCACGTCTCTTCCAAGGGGCATTTAAGCCATCTTGCTAAGCTACTTCCACCTCCACCTCTCTTCCAAGGGGCATTTAAACCATCTTGTTAAGCTACTGCGACCTGCATGTCTCTTCCAAGGGGGATTTAAACCGTTTTGTTAAGCTACTGCGACCTGCACCTCTCTTCCAAGATGCATTTAAACCATCTTGTTAAGCTACTGCGACCTGAACGTCTCTTCCAAGGGGCATTTAAACTGTCTTGTTAAGCTACTGCGACATGCACTTCTCTTCCAAGGGGCTTTTAAACTGTCTTGTTAAGCTACTGCGACCTGCACGTCTCTTCTAAGGGGCATTTAAACCGTGCTGTTAAGCTACTGCGACCTGCACGTCTCTTCCAAGGGGCATTTAAACCGTCTTGTTGAGCTACTTTAACCTCCACCTCTTTTCCAAGGGGCATTTAAACCGTCTTGTTAAGCTACTGCGACCTGCACGTCTCTTTCAAGAGGCATTTAAAATGCTTTCTTAAGCTACTGCGACCTGCACTTCTCCTCCAAGGGGCATTTAAACCGTCTTGTTAAGCTACTGCGACCTGCACGTCTATTTCAAGGGGCATTTAAAATGCTTTCTTAAGCTACTGCGAACTGCACGTCTCTTCCAAGGGGCATTTAAACCGTCTTGTTAAGCTACTGCGACCTGCACGTCTCTTCCAAGGGGCATTTAAACCGTCTTGTTAAGCTTCTGCGACCTGCATGTCTCTACCAAGGGGCATTTAAACCGCCTTGTTAAGCTACTGCGACCTCCACCGCACTTCCAAGGGGCATTTAAACAGTCTTGTGAAGCTACTGCGAACTGCACGTCTCTTCCAAGGGGCATTTAAATCGTCTTGGTAAGCTACTGCGACCTGCACGTCTCTTCCAAGTGGCATTTAAACCGTCAGGTTAAGCTACTGCGACCTGCACGTCTCTTCCAAGGGGCATTTAAACTGTCTTGTTAAGCTACTGCGACCTCCACCTCACTTCCAAGGGGCATTTAAACCGTCTTGTTGAGCTACTTTAACCTCCACCACTTTTCCAAGGGGCATTTAAACCGTCTTGTTAAGCTACTGCGACCTGCACGTCTCTTCCAAGAGGCATTTAAACCGTCTTGTTAAGCTACTGCGACCTGCATGTCTCTTTCAAGGGGCATTTAAACCGTCTTGTTAAGCCACTGCGACCTGCACGTCTCTTCCAAGGGGCATTTAAGCCATCTTGCTAAGCTACTTCCACCTCCACCTCTCTTCCAAGGGGCATTTAAACCATCTTGTTAAGCTACTGCGACCTGCATGTCTCTTCCAAGGGGGATTTAAACCGTTTTGTTAAGCTACTGCGACCTGCACCTCTCTTCCAAGATGCATTTAAACCATCTTGTTAAGCTACTGCGACCTGCACGTATCGTCCAAGTGGCATTTAAACTGTCTCGTTAAGCTACTGCGACTTCCACCGCTCTTCCAAGTGGCATTTAAACCATCTTGTTAAGCTACTGCGACCTGCATGTCTCTTCCAAGGGGTATTTAAACCGTCTTGTTAAGCTACTGCGACCTGCACGTCTCTTCCAAGGGGCATTTAAACTGTCTTGTTAAGCTACTGCGACCTGCACGTCTCTTCCAAGGGGCATTTAAACCGTCTTATTAAGCTACTGCAACCTGCACGTCTCTTCCAAGGGGAATTTAAACTGTCTTGTTAAGCTACTGCGACCTCCACCGCTCTTCCAAGGGGCATTTAAACTGTCTTGTTAAGCTACTGCGACCTCCACGTCTCTTCCAAGGGGCATTTAAACCATCTTGTTAAGCTACTGCGACCTGCACTTGTCTTCCAAGGGGCATTTAAACCGTCTTGTTAAGCTACTGCGACTTGCACGTCTCTTCCAAGGGGCATTTAAACCGTCTTGTTAAGCTACTGTAACCACCACCACTTTTCCAAGGGGCATTTAAACCGTCTTGTTAAGCTATTGCGAGCTGCATGTCTCTTCCATGGGGCATTTAAACCGTCTTGTTGAGCTACTGCGACCTGCATGTCTCTACCAAGGAACATTTAAACCGTCTTGTTAAGCTACTGCGACCTGCACGTCTCTTCCAAGGGGCATTTAAACAGTCTTGTTAAGCTGCTGCGACATGCATGTCTCTTCCAAGGGGCATTTAAACTGTCTTGGTAAGCTACTGCGACCTCCACCGCTCTTTCAATGGGCATTTAAACTTTCTTGTTAAGCAACTGCGACCTGCACGTCTCTTCCAAGGGGCATTTAAATCGTCTTGGTAAGCTACTGCGACCTGAACGTCTCTTCCAAGGGGCATTTAAACTGTCTTGTTAAGCTACTGCGACATGCACTTCTCTTCCAAGGGGCTTTTAAACTGTCTTGTTAAGCTACTGCGACCTGCTCTTCTCTTCTAAGGGGCATTTAAACCGTGCTGTTAAGCTACTGCGACCTGCACGTTTCTTCCAAGGGGAATTTAAACTGTCTTGTTAAGCTACGGCGACCTCCACCGCTCTTCCAAGGGGCATTTAAACTGTCTTGTTAAGTTACTGCGACCTCCACGTCTCTTCCAAGGGGCATTTAAACCGTCTTGTTAAGCTACTGCGACCTGCACGTGTCTTCCAAGGGGCATTTAAACCATCTTGTTAAGCTACTGCGACTTGCACGTCTCTTCCAAGGGGCATTTAAACCGTCTTGTTAAGCTACTGTAACCACCACCACTTTTCCAAGGGGCATTTAAACCGTCTTCTTAAGCTACTGCGACCTGCATGTCTCTACCAAGGGACATTTAAACCGTCTTGTTAAGCTACTGCGACCTGCACGTCTCTTCCAAGGGGCATTTAAACAGTCTTGTTAAGCTGCTGCGACATGCATGTCTCTTCCAAGGGGCATTTAAGCTGTCTTGTTAAGCTACTGCGACCTCCACCGCTCTTCCAATGGGCATTTAAACTTTCTTGTTAAGCAACTGCGACCTGCACGTCTCTTCCAAGGGGCATTTAAATCGTCTTGGTAAGCTACTGCGACCTGAACGTCTCTTCCAAGGGGCATTTAAACTGTCTTGTTAAGCTACTGCGACCTGCACTTCTCTTCCAAGGGGCTTTTAAACTGTCTTGTTAAGCTACTGCGACCTGCAAGTCTCTTCTAAGGGGCATTTGAACCGTGCTGTTAAGCTACTGCGACATGCACGTCTCTTCCAAGGGGCATTTAAACCGTCTTTTTGAGCTACTTTAACCTCCACCACTTTTCCAAGGGGCATTTAAACCGTCTTGTTAAGCTACTGCGACCTGAACGTCTCTTTCAAGGGGCATTTAAAATGCTTTCTTAAGCTACTGCGACCTGCACTTCTCTTCCAAGGGGCATTTAAACCGTCTTGTTAAGCTACTGCGACCTGCACTTCTCTTCCAAGGGGCATTTAAACCGTCTTGTTAAGCTTCTGCGACCTGCATGTCTCCACCAAGGGGCATTTAAACAGTCTTGTGAAGCTACTGCGACCTGCACGTCTCTTTCAAGGGGCATTTAAACTGTCTTGTTAAGCTACTGCGACCTCCATCACTCTTGCAAGGGGCATTTAAACTGTCTTGTTAAGTTACTGCGACCTCCACGTCTCTTCCAAGGGGCATTTAAACCGTCTTGTTAATCTACTGCGACCTGCACGTGTCTTCCAAGGGGCATTTAAACCATCTTGTTAAGCTACTGCGACTTGCACGTCTCTTCCAAGGGGCATTTAAACCGTCTTGTTAAGCTACTGTAACCACCACCACTTTTCCAAGGGACATTTAAACCGTCTTGTTAAGCTACTGCGACCTGCATGTCTCTACCAAGGGACATTTAAACCGTCTTGTTAAGCTACTGCGACCTGCACGTCTCTTCCAAGGGGCATTTAAACAATCTTGTTAAGCTGCTGCGACATGCATGTCTCTTCCAAGGGGCATTTAAACTGTCTTGTTAAGCTACTGCGACCTCCACCGCTCTTCCAATGGGCATTTAAACTTTCTTGTTAAGCAACTGCGACCTGCACGTCTCTTCCAAGGGGCATTTAAATCGTCTTGGTAAGCTACTGCGACCTGAACGTCTCTTCCAAGGGGCATTTAAACTGTCTTGTTAAGCTACTGCGACCTGCACTTCTCTTCCAAGGGGCTTTTAAACTGTCTTGTTAAGCAACTGCGACCTGCAATTCTCTTCTAAGGGGCGTTTAAACCGTGCTGTTAAGCTACTGCGACATGCACGTCTCTTCCAAGGGGCATTTAAACCGTCTTGTTGAGCTACTTTAACCTCCACCACTTTTCCAAGGGGCATTTAAACCGTCTTGTTAAGCTACTGCGACCTGCACGTCTCTTTCAAGGGGCATTTAAAATGCTTTCTTAAGCTACTGCGACCTGCACTTCTCTTCCAAGGGGCATTTAAACCGTCTTGTTAAGCTTCAGCGACCTGCATGTCTCCACCAAGGGGCATTTAAACAGTCTTGTGAAGCTACTGCGACATGCACGTCTCTTTCAAGGGGCATTTAAACTGTCTTGTTAAGCTACTGCGACCTCCATCGCTCTTCCAAGGGGCATTTAAACCGTCTTGTTAAGCTACTGCGAACTACACGTCTCTTCCAAGTGGCATTTAAACCGTCATGTTAAGCTACTGCGACCTGCACGTCTCTTCCAAGGGGCATTTAAGCTGTCTTGTTCAGCTACTGCGACCTCCACCTCTCTTCCAAGGGGCATTTAAACCGTCTTATTAAGCTACTGCGACCTTCACATCTCTTCCAAGGGGCATTTAAGCCGTCTTATTAAGCTACTGCGACCTGCACGTCCCTTCCAATGGGCATTTAAACTGTCTTGTTAAGCTACTGCAACCTGCACGTCTCTTCCAAGGGGCATTTAAACAGTCTTGTTAAGCTGCTGCGACATGCATGTCTCTTCCCAGGGGCATTTTAACTGTCTTGTTAAGCTACTGCGACCTCCACCGCTCTTCCAAGGGGCATTTAAACTTTCTTGTTAAGCAACTGCGACCTGCACGTCTCTACATAGGGGCATATAAATCGTCTTGGTAAGCTACTGCGACCTGCACGTCTCTTACAAGGGGCATTTAAACTGTCTTGTTAAGCTAATGCAACCCGCACATCTCTTCCAAGGGGCATTTAACCCGTCTTGTTAAGCTGCTGCTACCTACACCTCACTTCCAAGGGGCATTTAAACCGTCTTATTAAGCTACTGCGACCTGCACATCTCTTCCAAGGGGCATTTAAACCGTCTTATTAAGCTACTGCAACCTGCAAGTCTCTTCCAAGGGGCATTTAAACTGTCTTGTGAAGCTACTGCGACCTGCACGTCTCTTTCAAGGGGCATTTAAACTGTCTTGTTAAGCTACTGCGACCTCCACCTCACTTCCAAGGGGCATTTAAACAGTCTTATTAAGCTACTGCGACCTGCACATCTCTTCCAAGGGGCATTTAAACCGTCTTATTAAGCTACTGCGACCTCCACCGCTCTTACAAGGGGCATTTCAACCGTCTTGTTAAGCTTCTGCGACCTGCATGTCTCTACCAAGGGGCATTTAAACAGTCTTGTGAAGCTACTGCGACATGCACGTCTCTTTCAAGGGGCATTTAAACTGTCTTGTTAAGCTACTGCGACCTGCACGTCTCTTCCAAGGGGCATTTAAACCGTCCTGTTAAGCTACTGCGACTTGCACGTCTCTTCCAAGGGCATTTAAACCGTATTGTTGAGCTACTTTAAACTCCACCACTTTTCCAAGGGGCATTTAAACCGTCTTGTTAAGCTACTGCGACCTGCACTTCTCTTCCAAGGGGCATTTAAACCGTCTTGTTAAGCTACTGCGACCTGCACGTCTCTTCCAAGGGGCATTTAAACCGTCTTGTTAAGCTTCTGCGACCTGCATGTCTCTACCAAGGGGCATTTAAACCGCCTTGTTAAGCTACTGCGACCTCCACCGCACTTCCAAGGGTTTTTTAAACAGTCTTGTGAAGCTACTGTGACCTGCACGTCTCTTCCAAGTGGCATTTAAACCGTCATGTTAAGCTACTGTGACCTGCACGTCTCTTCCAAGGGGCATTTAAACTATCTTGTTAAGCTACTGCGACCTCCACCTCACTTACAAGGGGCATTTAAACCGTCTTATTAAGCTACTGCGACCTGCACATCTCTTCCAAGGGTCATTTAAACCGTCTTATTAAGCTACTGCGACCTACACGTCTCTTCCAAGGGGCATTTAAACTGTCTTGTTAAGCTACTGCGACCTGCACGTCTCTTCCAAGGGGCATTTAAACCATCTTGTTAAGCTACTGCGACCTCCACCGCTTTACCAAGGGGCATTTAAACCGCCTTGTTAAGCTACTGCGACCTCCACCGCTCTTCCAAGGGTTTTTTAAACAGTCTTGTGAAGCTACTGTGACCTGCACGTCTCTTCCAAGTGGCATTTAAACCGTCATGTTAAGCTACTGTGACCTGCACGTCTCTTCCAAGGGGCATTTAAACTATCTTGTTAAGCTACTGCGACCTCCACCTCACTTACAAGGGGCATTTAAACCGTCTTATTAAGCTACTGCGACCTGCACATCTCTTCCAAGGGTCATTTAAACCGTCTTATTAAGCTACTGCGACCTACACGTCTCTTCCAAGGGGCATTTAAACTGTCTTGTTAAGCTACTGCGACCTGCACGTCTCTTCCAAGGGGCATTTAAACCATCTTGTTAAGCTACTGCGAACTGCATGTCTCTTCCAAGGGGCATTTAACCCGCCTTGTTAAGCTACTGCGACCTCCACCGCACTTCCAAGGGGCATTTAAACTGTCTTGTTAAGCTACTGCGACCTGCACGTCTCTTTCAAGGGGCATTTAAACTGTCTTGTTAAGCTACTGCGACCTGCACTTCTCTTCCAAGGGGCTTTTAAACTGTCTTGTTAAGCTACTGCGACCTGCAAGTCTCTTCTAAGGGGCATTTGAACCGTGCTGTTAAGCTACTGCGACATGCACGTCTCTTCCAAGGGGCATTTAAACCGTCTTTTTGAGCTACTTTAACCTCCACCACTTTTCCAAGGGGCATTTAAACCGTCTTGTTAAGCTACTGCGACCTGAACGTCTCTTTCAAGGGGCATTTAAAATGCTTTCTTAAGCTACTGCGACCTGCACTTCTCTTCCAAGGGGCATTTAAACCGTCTTGTTAAGCTACTGCGACCTGCACTTCTCTTCCAAGGGGCATTTAAACCGTCTTGTTAAGCTTCTGCGACCTGCATGTCTCCACCAAGGGGCATTTAAACAGTCTTGTGAAGCTACTGCGACCTGCACGTCTCTTTCAAGGGGCATTTAAACTGTCTTGTTAAGCTACTGCGACCTCCATCACTCTTGCAAGGGGCATTTAAACTGTCTTGTTAAGTTACTGCGACCTCCACGTCTCTTCCAAGGGGCATTTAAACCGTCTTGTTAATCTACTGCGACCTGCACGTGTCTTCCAAGGGGCATTTAAACCATCTTGTTAAGCTACTGCGACTTGCACGTCTCTTCCAAGGGGCATTTAAACCGTCTTGTTAAGCTACTGTAACCACCACCACTTTTCCAAGGGACATTTAAACCGTCTTGTTAAGCTACTGCGACCTGCATGTCTCTACCAAGGGACATTTAAACCGTCTTGTTAAGCTACTGCGACCTGCACGTCTCTTCCAAGGGGCATTTAAACAATCTTGTTAAGCTGCTGCGACATGCATGTCTCTTCCAAGGGGCATTTAAACTGTCTTGTTAAGCTACTGCGACCTCCACCGCTCTTCCAATGGGCATTTAAACTTTCTTGTTAAGCAACTGCGACCTGCACGTCTCTTCCAAGGGGCATTTAAATCGTCTTGGTAAGCTACTGCGACCTGAACGTCTCTTCCAAGGGGCATTTAAACTGTCTTGTTAAGCTACTGCGACCTGCACTTCTCTTCCAAGGGGCTTTTAAACTGTCTTGTTAAGCAACTGCGACCTGCAATTCTCTTCTAAGGGGCGTTTAAACCGTGCTGTTAAGCTACTGCGACATGCACGTCTCTTCCAAGGGGCATTTAAACCGTCTTGTTGAGCTACTTTAACCTCCACCACTTTTCCAAGGGGCATTTAAACCGTCTTGTTAAGCTACTGCGACCTGCACGTCTCTTTCAAGGGGCATTTAAAATGCTTTCTTAAGCTACTGCGACCTGCACTTCTCTTCCAAGGGGCATTTAAACCGTCTTGTTAAGCTTCAGCGACCTGCATGTCTCCACCAAGGGGCATTTAAACAGTCTTGTGAAGCTACTGCGACATGCACGTCTCTTTCAAGGGGCATTTAAACTGTCTTGTTAAGCTACTGCGACCTCCATCGCTCTTCCAAGGGGCATTTAAACCGTCTTGTTAAGCTACTGCGAACTACACGTCTCTTCCAAGTGGCATTTAAACCGTCATGTTAAGCTACTGCGACCTGCACGTCTCTTCCAAGGGGCATTTAAGCTGTCTTGTTCAGCTACTGCGACCTCCACCTCTCTTCCAAGGGGCATTTAAACCGTCTTATTAAGCTACTGCGACCTTCACATCTCTTCCAAGGGGCATTTAAGCCGTCTTATTAAGCTACTGCGACCTGCACGTCCCTTCCAATGGGCATTTAAACTGTCTTGTTAAGCTACTGCAACCTGCACGTCTCTTCCAAGGGGCATTTAAACAGTCTTGTTAAGCTGCTGCGACATGCATGTCTCTTCCCAGGGGCATTTTAACTGTCTTGTTAAGCTACTGCGACCTCCACCGCTCTTCCAAGGGGCATTTAAACTTTCTTGTTAAGCAACTGCGACCTGCACGTCTCTACATAGGGGCATATAAATCGTCTTGGTAAGCTACTGCGACCTGCACGTCTCTTACAAGGGGCATTTAAACTGTCTTGTTAAGCTAATGCAACCCGCACATCTCTTCCAAGGGGCATTTAACCCGTCTTGTTAAGCTGCTGCTACCTACACCTCACTTCCAAGGGGCATTTAAACCGTCTTATTAAGCTACTGCGACCTGCACATCTCTTCCAAGGGGCATTTAAACCGTCTTATTAAGCTACTGCAACCTGCAAGTCTCTTCCAAGGGGCATTTAAACTGTCTTGTGAAGCTACTGCGACCTGCACGTCTCTTTCAAGGGGCATTTAAACTGTCTTGTTAAGCTACTGCGACCTCCACCTCACTTCCAAGGGGCATTTAAACAGTCTTATTAAGCTACTGCGACCTGCACATCTCTTCCAAGGGGCATTTAAACCGTCTTATTAAGCTACTGCGACCTCCACCGCTCTTACAAGGGGCATTTCAACCGTCTTGTTAAGCTTCTGCGACCTGCATGTCTCTACCAAGGGGCATTTAAACAGTCTTGTGAAGCTACTGCGACATGCACGTCTCTTTCAAGGGGCATTTAAACTGTCTTGTTAAGCTACTGCGACCTGCACGTCTCTTCCAAGGGGCATTTAAACCGTCCTGTTAAGCTACTGCGACTTGCACGTCTCTTCCAAGGGCATTTAAACCGTATTGTTGAGCTACTTTAAACTCCACCACTTTTCCAAGGGGCATTTAAACCGTCTTGTTAAGCTACTGCGACCTGCACTTCTCTTCCAAGGGGCATTTAAACCGTCTTGTTAAGCTACTGCGACCTGCACGTCTCTTCCAAGGGGCATTTAAACCGTCTTGTTAAGCTTCTGCGACCTGCATGTCTCTACCAAGGGGCATTTAAACCGCCTTGTTAAGCTACTGCGACCTCCACCGCACTTCCAAGGGTTTTTTAAACAGTCTTGTGAAGCTACTGTGACCTGCACGTCTCTTCCAAGTGGCATTTAAACCGTCATGTTAAGCTACTGTGACCTGCACGTCTCTTCCAAGGGGCATTTAAACTATCTTGTTAAGCTACTGCGACCTCCACCTCACTTACAAGGGGCATTTAAACCGTCTTATTAAGCTACTGCGACCTGCACATCTCTTCCAAGGGTCATTTAAACCGTCTTATTAAGCTACTGCGACCTACACGTCTCTTCCAAGGGGCATTTAAACTGTCTTGTTAAGCTACTGCGACCTGCACGTCTCTTCCAAGGGGCATTTAAACCATCTTGTTAAGCTACTGCGACCTCCACCGCTTTACCAAGGGGCATTTAAACCGCCTTGTTAAGCTACTGCGACCTCCACCGCTCTTCCAAGGGTTTTTTAAACAGTCTTGTGAAGCTACTGTGACCTGCACGTCTCTTCCAAGTGGCATTTAAACCGTCATGTTAAGCTACTGTGACCTGCACGTCTCTTCCAAGGGGCATTTAAACTATCTTGTTAAGCTACTGCGACCTCCACCTCACTTACAAGGGGCATTTAAACCGTCTTATTAAGCTACTGCGACCTGCACATCTCTTCCAAGGGTCATTTAAACCGTCTTATTAAGCTACTGCGACCTACACGTCTCTTCCAAGGGGCATTTAAACTGTCTTGTTAAGCTACTGCGACCTGCACGTCTCTTCCAAGGGGCATTTAAACCATCTTGTTAAGCTACTGCGAACTGCATGTCTCTTCCAAGGGGCATTTAACCCGCCTTGTTAAGCTACTGCGACCTCCACCGCACTTCCAAGGGGCATTTAAACCGCCTTGTTAAGCTACTGCGACCTCCACCGCACTTCCAAGGGGCATTTAAACAGTCTTGTGAAGCTACTGCGAACTGCCCGTCTCTTCCAAGGGGCATTTAAATCGTCTTGGTAAGCTACTGCGACCTGCACGTCTCTTCCAAGTGGCATTTAAACCGTCATGTTAAGCTACTGCTACCTGCACGTCTCTTCCAAGGGGCATTTAAACTGTCTTGTTAAGCTACTGCGACCTCCACCTCACTTCCAAGGGGCATTTAAACCGTCTTATTAAGCTACTGCGACCTGCACATCTCTTCCAAGGGGCATTTAAACCGTCTTATTAATCTACTGCGACCTACACGTCTCTTCCAAGGGGCATTTAAACTGTCTTGTTAAGCTACTGCGACCTGCACGTCTCTCCCAAGGGGCATTTAAACCATCTTGTTAAGCTACTGCGACCTCCACCGCTTTACCAAGGGGCATTTAAACCGACTTGTTAAGCTACTGCGACCTGCACTTCTCTTCCAAGTGGCATTTAAACCGTCTTGTTAAGCTACTGCGACCTGCACGTCTCTTCCAAGGGGCATTTAAACTGTTTTGTTAAGCTACTGCGACCTCCACCTCTCTTCCAAGGGGTATTTAAACCATCTTGTTAAGCTACTGCGACCTGCTCGCCTCTTCCAAGGGGCATTTAAACCGTCTTGTTAAGCTACTGCGACCTGCAAGTCTCTTCCAAGGCTTATTTAAACCGACTTTTCAAGCTACTGTGACTTGAACGTCTCTTCCAAGGGGCATTTAAACCGTCTTCTTAAGCTACTGCGACCTGCACGTCTCTTCCAAGGGGCATTTAAACCATCTTGTTAAGCTACTGCGACCTCCACCGCTTTACCAAGGGGCATTTAAACCGAATTGTTAAGCTACTGCGACCTGCACTTCTCTTCCAAGTGGCATTTAAACCGTCTTGTTAAGCTACTGCGACCTGCACGTCTCTTCCCAGGGGCATTTAAACTGTCTTGTTAAGCTACTGCGACCGCCATCTCTCTTCCAAGGGGCATTTAAACCATCTTGTTAAGCTACTCCGACCTGCTCGTGTCTTCCAAGGGGCATTTAAACCGTCTTGTTAAGCTACTGCGACCTGCAAGTCTCTTCCAAGGCTTATTTAAACCGTCTTTTTAAGCTACTGTGACTTGAACGTCTTTTCCAAGGGGCATTTAAACCGTCTTCTTAAGCTACTGCGACCTGCACGTCTCTTCCAAGGGGCATTTAATCCGTCTTGTTAAGCCACTGCGACCTGCACGTCTCTTCCAAGGGGCATTTAAGCCATCTTGCTAAGCTACTTCCACCTCCACCTCTCTTCCAAGGGGCATTTAAACCATCTTGTTAAGCTACTGCGACCTGCACGTCTCTTCCAAGGGGGATTTAAACTGTCTTGTTAAGCTACTGCGACCTGCACGTCTCTTCTAAGGGGCATTTAAACCGTCTTGTTGAGCTAATTTAACCTCCACCACTTTTTCAAGGGGCATTTAAACCGTCTTGTTAAGCTACTGCGACCTGCACGTCTCTTCCAAGAGGCATTTGAACCGTCTTGTTAAGCTACTGCGACCTGCATGTCTCTTTCAAGGGGCATTTAAACCGTCTTGTTAAGCCACTGCGACCTGCACCTCTCTTCCAAGGGGCATTTAAGCCATCTTGCTAAGCTACTTCCACCTCCACCTCTCTTCCAAGGGGCATTTAAACCATCTTGTTAAGCTACTGCGACCTGCACGTCTCTTCCAAGGGGGATTTAAACCGTCTTGTTAAGCTACTGCGACCTGCACCTCTCTTCCAAGATGCATTTAAACCATCTTGTTAAGCTACTGCGAACTGCACCTCTCGTCCAAGTGGCATTTAAACTGTCTCGTTAAGCTACTGCGACCTCCACCGCTCTTCCAAGTGGCATTTAAACCCTCTTGTTAAGCTACTGCGACCTGCACGTCTCTTCCAAGGGGCATTTAAACCGTCTTGTTAAGCTACTGCGACCTGCACGTCTCTTCCAAGGGGCATTTAAACTGTCTTGTTAAGCTACTGCGACCTGCATGTCTCTTCCAAGGGGCATTTAAACCGTCTTATTAAGCTACTGCGACCTGCACGTCTCTTCCAAGGGAGATTTCAACTGTCTTGTTAAGCTACTGCGACCTCCACCGCTCTTCCAAGGGGACATTTAAACCGTCTTGTTAAGCTACTGCGATGTCCACCGCTCTTCCAAGGGGCATTTAAACCGTCTTGTTAAGCTACTGCAACTTGCACGTCTCTTCCAAGGGGCATTTAAACCGTCTTGTTAAGCTACTGTAACCACCACCACTTTTCCAAGGGGCATTTAAACCGTCTTCTTAAGCTACTGCGACCTGCACGTCTCTTCCATGGGGCATTTAAACCGTCTTGTTGAGCTACTGCGACCTGCATGTCTCTACCAAGGGACATTTAAACCGTCTTGTTAAGCTACTGCGACCTGCACGTCTCTTCCAAGGGGCATTTAAACAGTCTTGTTAAGCTGCTGCGACATGCATGTCTCTTCCAAGGGGCATTTAAACTGTCTTGTTAAGCTACTGCGACCTCCACCGCTCTTCCAATGGGCATTTAAACTTTCTTGTTAAGCAACTGCGACCTGCACGTCTCTTCCAAGGGGCATTTAAATCGTCTTGGTAAGCTACTGCGACCTGAACGTCTCTTCCAAGGGGCATTTAAACTGTCTTGTTAAGCTACTGCGACATGCACTTCTCTTCCAAGGGGCTTTTAAACTGTCTTGTTAAGCTACTGCGACCTGCACGTCTCTTCTAAGGGGCATTTAAACCGTGCTGTTAAGCTACTGCGACCTGCACGTCTCTTCCAAGGGGCATTTAAACCGTCTTGTTGAGCTACTTTAACCTCCACCTCTTTTCCAAGGGGCATTTAAACCGTCTTGTTAAGCTACTGCGACCTGCACGTCTCTTTCAAGAGGCATTTTAAATGCTTTCTTAAGCTACTGCGACCTGCACTTCTCCTCCAAGGGGCATTTAAACCGTCTTGTTAAGCTACTGCGACCTGCACGTCTATTTCAAGGGGCATTTAAAATGCTTTCTTAAGCTACTGCGACCTGCACGTCTCTTCCAAGGGGCATTTAAACCGTCTTGTTAAGCTACTGCGACCTGCACGTCTCTTCCAAGGGGCATTTAAACCGTCTTGTTAAGCTTCTGCGACCTGCATGTCTCTACCAAGGGGCATTTAAACCGCCTTGTTAAGCTACTGCGACCTCCACCGCACTTCCAAGGGGCATTTAAACAGTCTTGTGAAGCTACTGCGAACTGCACGTCTCTTCCAAGGGGCATTTAAATCGTCTTGGTAAGCTACTGCGACCTGCACGTCTCTTCCAAGTGGCATTTAAACCGTCAGGTTAAGCTACTGCGACCTGCACGTCTCTTCCAAGGGGCATTTAAACTGTCTTGTTAAGCTACTGCGACCTCCACCTCACTTCCAAGGGGCATTTAAACCGTCTTGTTGAGCTACTTTAACCTCCACCACTTTTCCAAGGGGCATTTAAACTGTCTTGTTATGCTACTGCGACCTGCACGTCTCTTCCAAGAGGCATTTAAACCGTCTTGTTAAGCTACTGCGACCTGCATGTCTCTTTCAAGGGGCATTTAAACCGTCTTGTTAAGCCACTGCGACCTGCACGTCTCTTCCAAGGGGCATTTAAGCCATCTTGCTAAGCTACTTCCACCTCCACCTCTCTTCCAAGGGGCATTTAAACCATCTTGTTAAGCTACTGCGACCTGCATGTCTCTTCCAAGGGGGATTTAAACCGTTTTGTTAAGCTACTGCGACCTGCACCTCTCTTCCAAGATGCATTTAAACCATCTTGTTAAGCTACTGCGACCTGAACGTCTCTTCCAAGGGGCATTTAAACTGTCTTGTTAAGCTACTGCGACATGCACTTCTCTTCCAAGGGGCTTTTAAACTGTCTTGTTAAGCTACTGCGACCTGCACGTCTCTTCTAAGGGGCATTTAAACCGTGCTGTTAAGCTACTGCGACCTGCACGTCTCTTCCAAGGGGCATTTAAACCGTCTTGTTGAGCTACTTTAACCTCCACCTCTTTTCCAAGGGGCATTTAAACCGTCTTGTTAAGCTACTGCGACCTGCACGTCTCTTTCAAGAGGCATTTAAAATGCTTTCTTAAGCTACTGCGACCTGCACTTCTCCTCCAAGGGGCATTTAAACCGTCTTGTTAAGCTACTGCGACCTGCACGTCTATTTCAAGGGGCATTTAAAATGCTTTCTTAAGCTACTGCGAACTGCACGTCTCTTCCAAGGGGCATTTAAACCGTCTTGTTAAGCTACTGCGACCTGCACGTCTCTTCCAAGGGGCATTTAAACCGTCTTGTTAAGCTTCTGCGACCTGCATGTCTCTACCAAGGGGCATTTAAACCGCCTTGTTAAGCTACTGCGACCTCCACCGCACTTCCAAGGGGCATTTAAACAGTCTTGTGAAGCTACTGCGAACTGCACGTCTCTTCCAAGGGGCATTTAAATCGTCTTGGTAAGCTACTGCGACCTGCACGTCTCTTCCAAGTGGCATTTAAACCGTCAGGTTAAGCTACTGCGACCTGCACGTCTCTTCCAAGGGGCATTTAAACTGTCTTGTTAAGCTACTGCGACCTCCACCTCACTTCCAAGGGGCATTTAAACCGTCTTGTTGAGCTACTTTAACCTCCACCACTTTTCCAAGGGGCATTTAAACCGTCTTGTTAAGCTACTGCGACCTGCACGTCTCTTCCAAGAGGCATTTAAACCGTCTTGTTAAGCTACTGCGACCTGCATGTCTCTTTCAAGGGGCATTTAAACCGTCTTGTTAAGCCACTGCGACCTGCACGTCTCTTCCAAGGGGCATTTAAGCCATCTTGCTAAGCTACTTCCACCTCCACCTCTCTTCCAAGGGGCATTTAAACCATCTTGTTAAGCTACTGCGACCTGCATGTCTCTTCCAAGGGGGATTTAAACCGTTTTGTTAAGCTACTGCGACCTGCACCTCTCTTCCAAGATGCATTTAAACCATCTTGTTAAGCTACTGCGACCTGCACGTATCGTCCAAGTGGCATTTAAACTGTCTCGTTAAGCTACTGCGACTTCCACCGCTCTTCCAAGTGGCATTTAAACCATCTTGTTAAGCTACTGCGACCTGCATGTCTCTTCCAAGGGGTATTTAAACCGTCTTGTTAAGCTACTGCGACCTGCACGTCTCTTCCAAGGGGCATTTAAACTGTCTTGTTAAGCTACTGCGACCTGCACGTCTCTTCCAAGGGGCATTTAAACCGTCTTATTAAGCTACTGCAACCTGCACGTCTCTTCCAAGGGGAATTTAAACTGTCTTGTTAAGCTACTGCGACCTCCACCGCTCTTCCAAGGGGCATTTAAACTGTCTTGTTAAGCTACTGCGACCTCCACGTCTCTTCCAAGGGGCATTTAAACCATCTTGTTAAGCTACTGCGACCTGCACTTGTCTTCCAAGGGGCATTTAAACCGTCTTGTTAAGCTACTGCGACTTGCACGTCTCTTCCAAGGGGCATTTAAACCGTCTTGTTAAGCTACTGTAACCACCACCACTTTTCCAAGGGGCATTTAAACCGTCTTGTTAAGCTATTGCGACCTGCATGTCTCTTCCATGGGGCATTTAAACCGTCTTGTTGAGCTACTGCGACCTGCATGTCTCTACCAAGGAACATTTAAACCGTCTTGTTAAGCTACTGCGACCTGCACGTCTCTTCCAAGGGGCATTTAAACAGTCTTGTTAAGCTGCTGCGACATGCATGTCTCTTCCAAGGGGCATTTAAACTGTCTTGGTAAGCTACTGCGACCTCCACCGCTCTTTCAATGGGCATTTAAACTTTCTTGTTAAGCAACTGCGACCTGCACGTCTCTTCCAAGGGGCATTTAAATCGTCTTGGTAAGCTACTGCGACCTGAACGTCTCTTCCAAGGGGCATTTAAACTGTCTTGTTAAGCTACTGCGACATGCACTTCTCTTCCAAGGGGCTTTTAAACTGTCTTGTTAAGCTACTGCGACCTGCTCTTCTCTTCTAAGGGGCATTTAAACCGTGCTGTTAAGCTACTGCGACCTGCACGTTTCTTCCAAGGGGAATTTAAACTGTCTTGTTAAGCTACGGCGACCTCCACCGCTCTTCCAAGGGGCATTTAAACTGTCTTGTTAAGTTACTGCGACCTCCACGTCTCTTCCAAGGGGCATTTAAACCGTCTTGTTAAGCTACTGCGACCTGCACGTGTCTTCCAAGGGGCATTTAAACCATCTTGTTAAGCTACTGCGACTTGCACGTCTCTTCCAAGGGGCATTTAAACCGTCTTGTTAAGCTACTGTAACCACCACCACTTTTCCAAGGGGCATTTAAACCGTCTTCTTAAGCTACTGCGACCTGCATGTCTCTACCAAGGGACATTTAAACCGTCTTGTTAAGCTACTGCGACCTGCACGTCTCTTCCAAGGGGCATTTAAACAGTCTTGTTAAGCTGCTGCGACATGCATGTCTCTTCCAAGGGGCATTTAAGCTGTCTTGTTAAGCTACTGCGACCTCCACCGCTCTTCCAATGGGCATTTAAACTTTCTTGTTAAGCAACTGCGACCTGCACGTCTCTTCCAAGGGGCATTTAAATCGTCTTGGTAAGCTACTGCGACCTGAACGTCTCTTCCAAGGGGCATTTAAACTGTCTTGTTAAGCTACTGCGACCTGCACTTCTCTTCCAAGGGGCTTTTAAACTGTCTTGTTAAGCTACTGCGACCTGCAAGTCTCTTCTAAGGGGCATTTGAACCGTGCTGTTAAGCTACTGCGACATGCACGTCTCTTCCAAGGGGCATTTAAACCGTCTTTTTGAGCTACTTTAACCTCCACCACTTTTCCAAGGGGCATTTAAACCGTCTTGTTAAGCTACTGCGACCTGAACGTCTCTTTCAAGGGGCATTTAAAATGCTTTCTTAAGCTACTGCGACCTGCACTTCTCTTCCAAGGGGCATTTAAACCGTCTTGTTAAGCTACTGCGACCTGCACTTCTCTTCCAAGGGGCATTTAAACCGTCTTGTTAAGCTTCTGCGACCTGCATGTCTCCACCAAGGGGCATTTAAACAGTCTTGTGAAGCTACTGCGACCTGCACGTCTCTTTCAAGGGGCATTTAAACTGTCTTGTTAAGCTACTGCGACCTCCATCACTCTTGCAAGGGGCATTTAAACTGTCTTGTTAAGTTACTGCGACCTCCACGTCTCTTCCAAGGGGCATTTAAACCGTCTTGTTAATCTACTGCGACCTGCACGTGTCTTCCAAGGGGCATTTAAACCATCTTGTTAAGCTACTGCGACTTGCACGTCTCTTCCAAGGGGCATTTAAACCGTCTTGTTAAGCTACTGTAACCACCACCACTTTTCCAAGGGACATTTAAACCGTCTTGTTAAGCTACTGCGACCTGCATGTCTCTACCAAGGGACATTTAAACCGTCTTGTTAAGCTACTGCGACCTGCACGTCTCTTCCAAGGGGCATTTAAACAATCTTGTTAAGCTGCTGCGACATGCATGTCTCTTCCAAGGGGCATTTAAACTGTCTTGTTAAGCTACTGCGACCTCCACCGCTCTTCCAATGGGCATTTAAACTTTCTTGTTAAGCAACTGCGACCTGCACGTCTCTTCCAAGGGGCATTTAAATCGTCTTGGTAAGCTACTGCGACCTGAACGTCTCTTCCAAGGGGCATTTAAACTGTCTTGTTAAGCTACTGCGACCTGCACTTCTCTTCCAAGGGGCTTTTAAACTGTCTTGTTAAGCAACTGCGACCTGCAATTCTCTTCTAAGGGGCGTTTAAACCGTGCTGTTAAGCTACTGCGACATGCACGTCTCTTCCAAGGGGCATTTAAACCGTCTTGTTGAGCTACTTTAACCTCCACCACTTTTCCAAGGGGCATTTAAACCGTCTTGTTAAGCTACTGCGACCTGCACGTCTCTTTCAAGGGGCATTTAAAATGCTTTCTTAAGCTACTGCGACCTGCACTTCTCTTCCAAGGGGCATTTAAACCGTCTTGTTAAGCTTCAGCGACCTGCATGTCTCCACCAAGGGGCATTTAAACAGTCTTGTGAAGCTACTGCGACATGCACGTCTCTTTCAAGGGGCATTTAAACTGTCTTGTTAAGCTACTGCGACCTCCATCGCTCTTCCAAGGGGCATTTAAACCGTCTTGTTAAGCTACTGCGAACTACACGTCTCTTCCAAGTGGCATTTAAACCGTCATGTTAAGCTACTGCGACCTGCACGTCTCTTCCAAGGGGCATTTAAGCTGTCTTGTTCAGCTACTGCGACCTCCACCTCTCTTCCAAGGGGCATTTAAACCGTCTTATTAAGCTACTACGACCTTCACATCTCTTCCAAGGGGCATTTAAGCCGTCTTATTAAGCTACTGCGACCTGCACGTCCCTTCCAATGGGCATTTAAACTGTCTTGTTAAGCTACTGCAACCTGCACGTCTCTTCCAAGGGGCATTTAAACAGTCTTGTTAAGCTGCTGCGACATGCATGTCTCTTCCCAGGGGCATTTTAACTGTCTTGTTAAGCTACTGCGACCTCCACCGCTCTTCCAAGGGGCATTTAAACTTTCTTGTTAAGCAACTGCGACCTGCACGTCTCTACATAGGGGCATATAAATCGTCTTGGTAAGCTACTGCGACCTGCACGTCTCTTACAAGGGGCATTTAAACTGTCTTGTTAAGCTAATGCAACCCGCACATCTCTTCCAAGGGGCATTTAACCCGTCTTGTTAAGCTGCTGCTACCTACACCTCACTTCCAAGGGGCATTTAAACCGTCTTATTAAGCTACTGCGACCTGCACATCTCTTCCAAGGGGCATTTAAACCGTCTTATTAAGCTACTGCAACCTGCAAGTCTCTTCCAAGGGGCATTTAAACTGTCTTGTGAAGCTACTGCGACCTGCACGTCTCTTTCAAGGGGCATTTAAACTGTCTTGTTAAGCTACTGCGACCTCCACCTCACTTCCAAGGGGCATTTAAACAGTCTTATTAAGCTACTGCGACCTGCACATCTCTTCCAAGGGGCATTTAAACCGTCTTATTAAGCTACTGCGACCTCCACCGCTCTTACAAGGGGCATTTCAACCGTCTTGTTAAGCTTCTGCGACCTGCATGTCTCTACCAAGGGGCATTTAAACAGTCTTGTGAAGCTACTGCGACATGCACGTCTCTTTCAAGGGGCATTTAAACTGTCTTGTTAAGCTACTGCGACCTGCACGTCTCTTCCAAGGGGCATTTAAACCGTCCTGTTAAGCTACTGCGACTTGCACGTCTCTTCCAAGGGCATTTAAACCGTATTGTTGAGCTACTTTAAACTCCACCACTTTTCCAAGGGGCATTTAAACCGTCTTGTTAAGCTACTGCGACCTGCACTTCTCTTCCAAGGGGCATTTAAACCGTCTTGTTAAGCTACTGCGACCTGCACGTCTCTTCCAAGGGGCATTTAAACCGTCTTGTTAAGCTTCTGCGACCTGCATGTCTCTACCAAGGGGCATTTAAACCGCCTTGTTAAGCTACTGCGACCTCCACCGCACTTCCAAGGGTTTTTTAAACAGTCTTGTGAAGCTACTGTGACCTGCACGTCTCTTCCAAGTGGCATTTAAACCGTCATGTTAAGCTACTGTGACCTGCACGTCTCTTCCAAGGGGCATTTAAACTATCTTGTTAAGCTACTGCGACCTCCACCTCACTTACAAGGGGCATTTAAACCGTCTTATTAAGCTACTGCGACCTGCACATCTCTTCCAAGGGTCATTTAAACCGTCTTATTAAGCTACTGCGACCTACACGTCTCTTCCAAGGGGCATTTAAACTGTCTTGTTAAGCTACTGCGACCTGCACGTCTCTTCCAAGGGGCATTTAAACCATCTTGTTAAGCTACTGCGACCTCCACCGCTTTACCAAGGGGCATTTAAACCGCCTTGTTAAGCTACTGCGACCTCCACCGCTCTTCCAAGGGTTTTTTAAACAGTCTTGTGAAGCTACTGTGACCTGCACGTCTCTTCCAAGTGGCATTTAAACCGTCATGTTAAGCTACTGTGACCTGCACGTCTCTTCCAAGGGGCATTTAAACTATCTTGTTAAGCTACTGCGACCTCCACCTCACTTACAAGGGGCATTTAAACCGTCTTATTAAGCTACTGCGACCTGCACATCTCTTCCAAGGGTCATTTAAACCGTCTTATTAAGCTACTGCGACCTACACGTCTCTTCCAAGGGGCATTTAAACTGTCTTGTTAAGCTACTGCGACCTGCACGTCTCTTCCAAGGGGCATTTAAACCATCTTGTTAAGCTACTGCGAACTGCATGTCTCTTCCAAGGGGCATTTAACCCGCCTTGTTAAGCTACTGCGACCTCCACCGCACTTCCAAGGGGCATTTAAACTGTCTTGTTAAGCTACTGCGACCTGCACGTCTCTTTCAAGGGGCATTTAAACTGTCTTGTTAAGCTACTGCGACCTGCACTTCTCTTCCAAGGGGCTTTTAAACTGTCTTGTTAAGCTACTGCGACCTGCAAGTCTCTTCTAAGGGGCATTTGAACCGTGCTGTTAAGCTACTGCGACATGCACGTCTCTTCCAAGGGGCATTTAAACCGTCTTTTTGAGCTACTTTAACCTCCACCACTTTTCCAAGGGGCATTTAAACCGTCTTGTTAAGCTACTGCGACCTGAACGTCTCTTTCAAGGGGCATTTAAAATGCTTTCTTAAGCTACTGCGACCTGCACTTCTCTTCCAAGGGGCATTTAAACCGTCTTGTTAAGCTACTGCGACCTGCACTTCTCTTCCAAGGGGCATTTAAACCGTCTTGTTAAGCTTCTGCGACCTGCATGTCTCCACCAAGGGGCATTTAAACAGTCTTGTGAAGCTACTGCGACCTGCACGTCTCTTTCAAGGGGCATTTAAACTGTCTTGTTAAGCTACTGCGACCTCCATCACTCTTGCAAGGGGCATTTAAACTGTCTTGTTAAGTTACTGCGACCTCCACGTCTCTTCCAAGGGGCATTTAAACCGTCTTGTTAATCTACTGCGACCTGCACGTGTCTTCCAAGGGGCATTTAAACCATCTTGTTAAGCTACTGCGACTTGCACGTCTCTTCCAAGGGGCATTTAAACCGTCTTGTTAAGCTACTGTAACCACCACCACTTTTCCAAGGGACATTTAAACCGTCTTGTTAAGCTACTGCGACCTGCATGTCTCTACCAAGGGACATTTAAACCGTCTTGTTAAGCTACTGCGACCTGCACGTCTCTTCCAAGGGGCATTTAAACAATCTTGTTAAGCTGCTGCGACATGCATGTCTCTTCCAAGGGGCATTTAAACTGTCTTGTTAAGCTACTGCGACCTCCACCGCTCTTCCAATGGGCATTTAAACTTTCTTGTTAAGCAACTGCGACCTGCACGTCTCTTCCAAGGGGCATTTAAATCGTCTTGGTAAGCTACTGCGACCTGAACGTCTCTTCCAAGGGGCATTTAAACTGTCTTGTTAAGCTACTGCGACCTGCACTTCTCTTCCAAGGGGCTTTTAAACTGTCTTGTTAAGCAACTGCGACCTGCAATTCTCTTCTAAGGGGCGTTTAAACCGTGCTGTTAAGCTACTGCGACATGCACGTCTCTTCCAAGGGGCATTTAAACCGTCTTGTTGAGCTACTTTAACCTCCACCACTTTTCCAAGGGGCATTTAAACCGTCTTGTTAAGCTACTGCGACCTGCACGTCTCTTTCAAGGGGCATTTAAAATGCTTTCTTAAGCTACTGCGACCTGCACTTCTCTTCCAAGGGGCATTTAAACCGTCTTGTTAAGCTTCAGCGACCTGCATGTCTCCACCAAGGGGCATTTAAACAGTCTTGTGAAGCTACTGCGACATGCACGTCTCTTTCAAGGGGCATTTAAACTGTCTTGTTAAGCTACTGCGACCTCCATCGCTCTTCCAAGGGGCATTTAAACCGTCTTGTTAAGCTACTGCGAACTACACGTCTCTTCCAAGTGGCATTTAAACCGTCATGTTAAGCTACTGCGACCTGCACGTCTCTTCCAAGGGGCATTTAAGCTGTCTTGTTCAGCTACTGCGACCTCCACCTCTCTTCCAAGGGGCATTTAAACCGTCTTATTAAGCTACTGCGACCTTCACATCTCTTCCAAGGGGCATTTAAGCCGTCTTATTAAGCTACTGCGACCTGCACGTCCCTTCCAATGGGCATTTAAACTGTCTTGTTAAGCTACTGCAACCTGCACGTCTCTTCCAAGGGGCATTTAAACAGTCTTGTTAAGCTGCTGCGACATGCATGTCTCTTCCCAGGGGCATTTTAACTGTCTTGTTAAGCTACTGCGACCTCCACCGCTCTTCCAAGGGGCATTTAAACTTTCTTGTTAAGCAACTGCGACCTGCACGTCTCTACATAGGGGCATATAAATCGTCTTGGTAAGCTACTGCGACCTGCACGTCTCTTACAAGGGGCATTTAAACTGTCTTGTTAAGCTAATGCAACCCGCACATCTCTTCCAAGGGGCATTTAACCCGTCTTGTTAAGCTGCTGCTACCTACACCTCACTTCCAAGGGGCATTTAAACCGTCTTATTAAGCTACTGCGACCTGCACATCTCTTCCAAGGGGCATTTAAACCGTCTTATTAAGCTACTGCAACCTGCAAGTCTCTTCCAAGGGGCATTTAAACTGTCTTGTGAAGCTACTGCGACCTGCACGTCTCTTTCAAGGGGCATTTAAACTGTCTTGTTAAGCTACTGCGACCTCCACCTCACTTCCAAGGGGCATTTAAACAGTCTTATTAAGCTACTGCGACCTGCACATCTCTTCCAAGGGGCATTTAAACCGTCTTATTAAGCTACTGCGACCTCCACCGCTCTTACAAGGGGCATTTCAACCGTCTTGTTAAGCTTCTGCGACCTGCATGTCTCTACCAAGGGGCATTTAAACAGTCTTGTGAAGCTACTGCGACATGCACGTCTCTTTCAAGGGGCATTTAAACTGTCTTGTTAAGCTACTGCGACCTGCACGTCTCTTCCAAGGGGCATTTAAACCGTCCTGTTAAGCTACTGCGACTTGCACGTCTCTTCCAAGGGCATTTAAACCGTATTGTTGAGCTACTTTAAACTCCACCACTTTTCCAAGGGGCATTTAAACCGTCTTGTTAAGCTACTGCGACCTGCACTTCTCTTCCAAGGGGCATTTAAACCGTCTTGTTAAGCTACTGCGACCTGCACGTCTCTTCCAAGGGGCATTTAAACCGTCTTGTTAAGCTTCTGCGACCTGCATGTCTCTACCAAGGGGCATTTAAACCGCCTTGTTAAGCTACTGCGACCTCCACCGCACTTCCAAGGGTTTTTTAAACAGTCTTGTGAAGCTACTGTGACCTGCACGTCTCTTCCAAGTGGCATTTAAACCGTCATGTTAAGCTACTGTGACCTGCACGTCTCTTCCAAGGGGCATTTAAACTATCTTGTTAAGCTACTGCGACCTCCACCTCACTTACAAGGGGCATTTAAACCGTCTTATTAAGCTACTGCGACCTGCACATCTCTTCCAAGGGTCATTTAAACCGTCTTATTAAGCTACTGCGACCTACACGTCTCTTCCAAGGGGCATTTAAACTGTCTTGTTAAGCTACTGCGACCTGCACGTCTCTTCCAAGGGGCATTTAAACCATCTTGTTAAGCTACTGCGACCTCCACCGCTTTACCAAGGGGCATTTAAACCGCCTTGTTAAGCTACTGCGACCTCCACCGCTCTTCCAAGGGTTTTTTAAACAGTCTTGTGAAGCTACTGTGACCTGCACGTCTCTTCCAAGTGGCATTTAAACCGTCATGTTAAGCTACTGTGACCTGCACGTCTCTTCCAAGGGGCATTTAAACTATCTTGTTAAGCTACTGCGACCTCCACCTCACTTACAAGGGGCATTTAAACCGTCTTATTAAGCTACTGCGACCTGCACATCTCTTCCAAGGGTCATTTAAACCGTCTTATTAAGCTACTGCGACCTACACGTCTCTTCCAAGGGGCATTTAAACTGTCTTGTTAAGCTACTGCGACCTGCACGTCTCTTCCAAGGGGCATTTAAACCATCTTGTTAAGCTACTGCGAACTGCATGTCTCTTCCAAGGGGCATTTAACCCGCCTTGTTAAGCTACTGCGACCTCCACCGCACTTCCAAGGGGCATTTAAACTGTCTTGTTAAGCTACTGCGACCTGCACGTCTCTTTCAAGGGGCATTTAAACTGTCTTGTTAAGCTACTGCGACCTGCACGTCTCTTCCAAGGGGCATTTAAACCATCTTGTTAAGCTACTGCGACCTCCACCGCTTTACCAAGGGGCATTTAAACCGACTTGTTAAGCTACTGCGACCTGCACTACTCTTCCAAGTGGCATTTAATCCGTCTTGTTAAGCTACTACGACCTGCACGTCTCTTCCCAGGGGCATTTAAACTGTCTTGTTAAGCTACTGCGACCTCCACCTCTCTTCCAAGGGGCATTTAAACCATCTTGTTAAGCTACTGCGACCTGCTCGTCTCTTCCAAGGGGCATTTAAACCGTCTTGTTAAGCTACTGCGACCTGCAACTTTCTTTCAAGGATTATTTAAACCGTCTTTTTAAGCTACTGCGACTTGAACGTCTCTTCCAAGGGGCATTTAAGCCGTCTTCTTAAGCTACTGCGACCTGCACGTCTCTTCCAAGGGGCATTTAAACCGTCTTCTTAAGCTACTGCGAACTGCATGTCTCTTCCAAGGGGCATTTAAACCGTCTTGTTAAGCCACTGCGACCTGCACGTCTCTTCCAAGGGGCATTTAAACCGTCTTCTTAAGCTACTGCGACCTGCATGTCTCTTCCAACGGGCATTTAAACCGTCTTGTTAAGCTTCTGCGACCTCCACCTCTCTTACAAGGGGCATTTATACCATCTTTTTAAGCTACTGCGACCTGCACGTCTCTTCCAAGGGGCATTTAAACCTTCTTGTTAAGCTCCTGCGACTTGCACGTCCCTTCAAAGGGGCATTTAAACCCTCTTGTTAAGCTACTGCGACCTGCACGTCTTTTCCAAGGGGGATTTAAACCATCTTGTTAAGATACTGCGACCTGCACGTCTCTTCCAAGGGGCATTTAAAACGTCTTGTTAAGCTCCTGCGACCTGCTCGTCTCTTCCAAGGGGCATTTAAACCGTCTTGTAAAGCTACTGCGACCTGCACGTCTCTTCCAAGGCGCATTTAAGCCGTCTTTTTAAGCTACTGCGACTTGCACGTCCCTTCCAAGGGGCGTTTAAACCATCTTGTTAAGCTACTGTAATCCCCACCACTTTTCCAAGGAGCATTTAAACTGTCATGTTAAGCTACTGCGACCTGCACGTCTCTAACAAGGGGCATTTAAACCGTCTTGTTAAGCTACTGCGAACTGCATGTCTCTTCTAAGGGGCATTTAAATCGACTTTTTAAGCCACTGCGACCTGCACGTCTCTTCCAAGGGGCACTTAAACCGTCTTGTTAAGCTGCTGCGACCTGCATGTCTCTTCCAAGGGGCATTTAAATCGCCTTGTTAAGCTACTGCGACCTCCACGGCACTTCCAAGGGGCATTTAATCCGTCTTGTTAAGCTACTGCGACCTGCACGTCTCTTTCAAGGGGCATTTAAACTGTCTTGTTAAGCTACTGCGACCTCCACCGCTCTTCCAAGGAGCATTTAAACCGTCTTGTTAAGCTAATGCGACCTGCACTTCTCTTCCAAAGGGCATTTAAACTGTCTTGTTAAGCTACTGCGACCTCCACCGCTCTTCCAAGGGGCATTTAAACCGTCTTGTTAAGCTACTGCGCCCTGCACGTCTCTTCCAAGGGGCATTTAAACCATCTTGGTAAGCTACTGTGACCTGCAAGGCTATTCCAAGGTACAGTTAAACACTCTTGTTAAGCTACTGCGACCTGCACGTCTTTTCCAAGGGGGATTTAAACCATCTTGTTAAGATACTGAGACCTGCACGTCTCTTCCAAGGGGCATTTAAAATGTCTTGTTAAGCTCCTGCGACCTGCTCGTCTCATCCAAGGGGCATTTAAACCGTCTTGTTAAGCTACTGCGACCTGCACGTCTCTTCCAAGGTGCATTTAAACCGTCTTTTTAAGCTACTGCAACTTGCACGTCTCTTCCAAGGGGCATTTAAACCGTCTTGTTAAGCTACTGTCATCCCCACCACTTTTCCAAGGGGCATTTAAACCGTCTTGTTAAGCTACTGCGACCTGCACGTCTCTTCCAAGGGGCATTTAAACTGTCTTGTTAAGCTGCTGCGACCTGCATGTCTCTTCCAAGGGGCATTTAAATCGCCTTGTTGAGCTACTGCGACCTCCACGTCACTTCCAAGCGGCATTTAATCCGTCTTGTTAAGCTCCTGCGACCTGCACATCCCTTCAAAGGGGCATTTAAACCCTTTTGTTAAGCTACTGCGACCTGCACGTCTCTTCCAAGGGGCATTTAAACGGCCTTGTTAAGCTACTGCGACCTCCACCTCTCTTCCAAGGGGCATTTATACAGTCTTATTAAGCTACTGCGACCTGCACATCTCTTCCAAGGGGCATTTAAACCGTCTTATTAAGCTACTGCGACCTGCACGTCTCTTCCAAGGGGCATTTAAACTGTCTTTTTAAGCTACTGCGACCTCCACCGCTCTTCCAAGGGGCATTTAAACCGTCTTGTTAAGCTACTGCGACCTGCACGTCTCTTCCAAGGGGCATTTAAACCGTATTGGTAAGCTACTGCGACCTGCAAGCCTATTCCAAGGGGCATTTAAACCCTCTTCTTAAGCTACTGCGACCTGCACGTCTCTTCCAAGGGGGATTTAATCCGTCTTGTTAAGCTACTGCGATCTGCAAGTCTCTTCCAAGGGGCATTTAAACCATCTTGTTAAGCTACTGCGACCTGCTCGTTTCTTCCAAGGGGCATTTAAACCGTCTTGTTAAGCTACTGCGACCTCCACGGCACTTCCAAGGGGCATTTAATCCGTCTTGTTAAGCTACTGCGACCTGCACGTCTCTTTCAAGGGGCATTTAAACTGTCTTGTTAAGCTACTGTGACCTCCACCGCTCTTCCAAGGAGCATTTAAACCGTCTTGTTAAGCTAATGCGACCTGCATGTCTCTACCAAGTGTCATTTAAACCGTCTTGTTAAGCTACTGCGACCTGCACTTCTCTTCCAAAGGGCATTTAAACTGTCTTGTTAAGCTACTGCGACCTCCACCGCTCTTCCAAGGGGCATTTAAACCGTCTTGTTAAGCTACTGCGACCTGCACGTCTCTTCCAAGGGGCATTTAAACCATCTTGGTAAGCTACTGTGACCTGCAAGGCTATTCCAAGGTACAGTTAAACACTCTTGTTAAGCTACTGCGACCTGCACGTCTTTTCCAAGGGGGATTTAAACCATCTTGTTAAGATACTGAGACCTGCACGTCTCTTCCAAGGGGCATTTAAAATGTCTTGTTAAGCTCCTGCGACCTGCTCGTCTCATCCAAGGGGCATTTAAACCTTCTTGTTAAGCTACTGCGACCTGCACGTGTCTTCCAAGGTGCATTTAAACCGTTTTTTTAAGCTACTGCAACTTGCACGTCTCTTCCAAGGGGCATTTAAACCGTCTTGTTAAACTACTGTAATCCCCACCACTTTTTCAAGGGGCATTTAAACCGTCTTGTTAAGCTACTGCGACCTGCACGTCTCTTCCAAGGGGCATTTAAACTGTCTTGTTAAGCTGCTGCGACCTGCATGTCTCTTCCAAGGGGCATTTAAATCGCCTTGTTGAGCTACTGCGACCTCCACGTCACTTCCAAGGGGCATTTAATCCGTCTTGTTAAGCTCCTGCGACCTGCACGTCCCTTCAAAGGGGCATTTAAACCCTTTTGTTAAGCTAGTGCGACCTGCACGTCTCTTCCAAGGGGCATTTAAACGGCCTTGTTAAGCTACTGCGACCTCCACCTCTCTTCCAAGGGGCATTTATACAGTCTTATTAAGCTACTGCGACCTGCACATCTCTTCCAAGGGGCATTTAAACCGTCTTATTAAGCTACTGCGACCTGCACGTCTCTTCCAAGGGGCATTTAAACTGTCTTTTTAAGCTACTGCGACCTCCACCGCTCTTCCAAGGGGCATTTAAACCGTCTTGTTAAGCTACTGCGACCTGCACGTCTCTTCCAAGGGGCATTTAAACCGTATTGGTAAGCTACTGCGACCTGCAAGCCTATTCCAAGGGGCATTTAAACCCTCTTCTTAAGCTACTGCGACCTGCACGTCTCTTCCAAGGGGGATTTAATCCGTCTTGTTAAGCTACTGCGATCTGCAAGTCTCTTCCAAGGGGCATTTAAACCATCTTGTTAAGCTACTGCGACCTGCTCGTTTCTTCCAAGGGGCATTTAAACCGTCTTGTTAAGCTACTGCGACCTGCACGTCTCTTCCAAGGTGCATTTAAACCGTCTTTTTAAGCTACTGCGACTTGCACGTCTCTTCCAAGGGGCATTTAAACCATCTTGTTAAGCTACTGCCACCTCCACCGCTCTTCCAAGGGGCATTTAAACCGTCTTGTTAAGCTACTGCGACCTGCACGTCTCCTCCAAGGGGCATTTAAACCGTCTTTTTAAGCAGCTGCGACCTGCACGGCTCTTCCCAGGGGCATTTAAACCATCTTGTTAAGCTACTGCCACCTCCACCGCTCTTCCAAGGGGCATTTAAACCATCTTGTTAAGATACTGCGACATGCACATCTCTTCCAAGGGGCATTTAAACCGTCTTTGTAAGCTACTGCGACTTGCAAGCCTATTCCAAGGGGCATTTAAACTGTCTTATTAAGCTACTGCGACCTGCACTTCCCTTCCAAGGGGCATTTAAACTGTCTCGTTAAGCTACTGCGAACTCCACCGCTCTTCCAAGTGGCATTTAAACCATCTTGTTAAGCTACTGGGACCTGCACGTCTCTTCCAAGGGGCATTTAAACCATCTTGTTAAGCTACTGCGACCTCCACGTCTCTTCCAAGGGGCATTTAAACCGTTTTGTTAAGCTACTGCGACCTGCACGTGTCTTCCAAGGGTCATTTAAACCGTCTTGTTAAGCTACTGCCACTTGCACGTCTCTTCCAAGGGGCATTTAAACCGTCTTGTTAAACTTCTATAACCTACACCAATTTTCCAAGGGGCATTTAAACCTTCTTGTTAAGCTACTGCGACCTGCACGTCTCTTCCATGGGGCATTTAAACCATCTTGTTAAGCTACTGCGACATGCATGTCTCTACCAAGGGGCATTTAAACCGTTTTGTTAAGCTACTGCGACCTGAACGTCTCTTCCAAGGGGCATTTAAACAGTCTTGTTAAGATGCTGCGACCTGCATGTCTCTTCCAAGGGGCATTTAAACTGTCTTGTTAAGCTACTGCGACCTCCACCGCTTTTCTAAGGGGCATTTAAACTGTCTTGTTTAGCAATTGCGACCTGCACGTCTCTTCCAAGGGGCATTTAAATCGTCTTGGTAAGCGACTACGACCTGCAAGCCTCTTCCAAGGGGCATTTAAACTGTCTTGTTAAGCTACTGCGACCTGCACGTCTCTTCCAAGGGGCATTTAAACTGTCTTGTTAAGCTACTGCGACCTCCACCGCTCTTCCAAGGGGCATTTAAACCATCTTGTTAAGCTACTGCGACGTGCACGTCTCTTCCAAGGGGCATTTACACTGTCTTGTTAAGCTACTGCGACCTGCACGGCTCTTCCCAGGGGCATTTAAACCATCTTGTTAAGCTACTGCGACCTCCACCGGTCTTCCAAGGGGCATTTAAACCATCTTGTTAAGCTACGGCGACATGCACATCTCTTCCAAGGGGCATTTAAACCGTCTTTGTAAGCTACTGCGACTTGCAAGCCTATTCCAAGGGGCATTTATACCCTCTTGTTAAGCCACTGTGACCTGCACGTCTCTTCCAAGGGGGATTTAAACCGTCTTGTTAAGCTACTGCGAACTGCACCTCTCTTCCAAGGTGCATTTAAGTCGTCTGGTTAAGCTACTGCGACCTGCACGTCTCTTCCAAGGGGCATTTAAACTGTCTTATTAAGCTACTGCGACCTGCACTTCCCTTCCAAGGGGCATTTAAACTGTCTCGTTAAGCTACTGCGAACTCCACCGCTCTTCCAAGTGGCATTTAAACCATCTTGTTAAGCTACTGGGACCTGCACGTCTCTTCCAAGGGCATTTAAACCATCTTGTTAAGCTACTGCGACCTCCACGTCTCTTCCAAGGGGCATTTAAACAGTTTTGTTAAGCTACTGCGACCTGCACGTGTCTTCCAAGGGTCATTTAAACCGTCTTGTTAAGCTACTGCCACTTGCACGTCTCTTCCAAGGGGCATTTAAACCGTCTTGTTAAACGTCTATAACCTCCACCAATTTTCCAAGGGGCATTTAAACCTTCTTGTTAAGCTACTGCGACCTGCACGTCTCTTCCATGGGGCATTTAAACCATCTTGTTAGCTACTGCGACATGCATGTCTCTACCAAGGGGCATTTAAACCGTCTTGTTAAGCTACTGCGACCTGCACGTCTCTTCCAAGGGGCATTTAAACAGTCTTGTTAAGATGCTGCGACCTGCATGTCTCTTCCAAGGGGCATTTAAACTGTCTTGTTAAGCTACTGCGACCTCCACCGCTTTTCTAAGGGGCATTTAAACTGTCTTGTTTAGCAATTGCGACCTGCACGTCTCTTCCAAGGGGCATTTAAATCGTCTTGGTAAGCGACTACGACCTGCAAGCCTCTTCCTAGGGGCATTTAAACTGTCTTGTTAAGCTACTGCGACCTGCACGTCTCTTCCAAGGGGCATTTAAACTGTCTTGTTAAGCTACTGCGACCTCCACCGCTCTTCCAAGGGGCATTTAAACCATCTTGTTAAGCTACTGCGACGTGCACGTCTCTTCCAAGGGGCATTTACACTGTCTTGTTAAGCTACTGCGACCTGCACATCTCTTCTAAGGGGCATTTAAAGCGTCTTGTTAAGCTACTGTGACTTGCACGTCTCTTCCAAGGGGCATTTAAGCCGTCTTGTTAAGCTACTGTAACCTCCACCACTTTTCCAAGGGGCATTAAACCGTCTTGTTAAGCTACTGCGACCTGCACTTCTCTTCCAAGGGGCATTTAAAATGCTTTGTTAAGCTACTGCGACCTGCACATCTCTTCCAAGGGGCATTTAAACCGTCTTGTTAAGCTACTGCGACCTGCACGTCTCTTCCAAGGGGCATTTAAACCGTCTTGTTAAGCTACTGCGACCTGCATGTCTCTTCCAAATGGCATTTAAAGCGTGTTGTTAAGCTACTGCGACCTGCATGTCTCTTCCAATTGGCATTTAAACTGTCTTGTTAAGCTACTGCGACCTCCACCTCTCTTCCAAGGGGCATTTAAACCGTCTTATTAAGCTACTGCGACCTGCACATCTCTTCCAATGGGCATTTAAACCGTCTTATTAAGCTACTGCGTCCTGCACATCTCTTCCAAGGGGCATTTAAACTGTCTTGTTAAGCTACTGCGACCTCCACCGCTCTACCAAGGGGCATTTAAACCGTCTTGTTAAGCTACTGCGACCTGCACGTCTCTTCCAAGGGGCATTTAAACCGTCTTTTTAAACTACTGTGACCTGCAAGCCTATTCCAAGGTACATTTAAACCCTATTGTTAAGCTACTGCAACCTGCACTTCTTTTCCAATGGGGATTTAAACCATCTTGTTAAGATACTGCGACCTGCACGTCTCTTCCAAGGGGCATTTAAAACGTCTTGTTAAGCTCCTGGGACCTGCTCGTCTCTTCCAAGGGTCATTTAAACCGTCTTGTTAAGCTACTGCGACCTGCACGTCTCTTCCAAGGCGCATTTAAGCCGTCTTTTTAAGCCACTGCGACTTGCACGTCTCTTCCAAGGGGCATTTAAACCGTCTTGTTAAGCTACTGTAATCCCAACCACTTTTCCAAGGGGCATTTAAACCGTCTTGTTAAGCTGCTGCGACCTGCATGTCTCTTCCAAGGGGCATTTAAATCGCCTTGTTAAGCTACTGCGACCTCCACGGCACTTCCAAGGGGCATTTAAACCGTCTTGTTAAGCTATTGCGACCTGCACTTCTCTTCCAAAGGGCATTTAAACTGTCTTGTTAAGCTACTGCGACATCCACCGCTCTTCCAAGGGGCATTTAAACCGTCTTGTTAAGCTACTGCGACCTGCACGTCTCTTCCAAGGGGCATTTAAACCGTCTTGGTAAGCTACTGTGACCTGCAAGCCTATTCCAAGGTACATTTAAACCCTCTTGTTAAGCTACTGCGACCTGCATGTCTTTTCCAAGGGGGATTTAAACCATCTTGTTAAGATACTGAGACCTGCACGTCTCTTCCAAGGGGCATTTAAAATGTCTTGTTAAGCTCCTGCGACCTGCTCGTCTCATCCAAGGGGCATTTAAACCGTCTTGTTAAGCTACTGCGACCTGCACGTCTCTTCCAAGGTGCATTTAAACCGTCTTTTTAAGCTACTGCAACTTGCACGTCTCTTCCAAGGGGCATTTAAACCGTCTTGTTAAGCTACTGTCATCCCCACCACTTTTCCAAGGGGCATTTAAACCGTCTTGTTAAGCTACTGCGACCTGCACGTCTCTTCCAAGGGGCATTTAAACTGTCTTGTTAAGCTGCTGCGACCTGCATGTCTCTTCCAAGGGGCATTTAAATTGCCTTGTTGAGCTATTGCGACCTCCACGTCACTTCCAAGGGGCATTTAATCCGTCTTGTTAAGCTACTGTGACCTGCACATCCCTTCAAAGGGGCATTTAAACCCTTTTGTTAAGCTACTGCGACCTGCACGTCTCTTCCAAGGGGCATTTAAACGGCCTTGTTAAGCTACTGCGACCTCCACCTCTCTTCCAAGGGGCATTTATACAGTCTTATTAAGCTACTGCGACCTGCACATCTCTTCCAAGGGGCATTTAAACCGTCTTATTAAGCTACTGCGACCTGCACGTCTCTTCCAAGGGGCATTTAAACTGTATTTTTAAGCTACTGCGACCTCCACCGCTCTTCCAAGGGGCATTTAAACCGTATTGGTAAGCTACTGCGACCTGCAAGCCTATTCCAAGGGGCATTTAAACCCTCTTCTTAAGCTACTGCGACCTGCACGTCTCTTCCAAGGGGGATTTAATCCGTCTTGTTAAGCTACTGCGATCTGCAAGTCTCTTCCAAGGGGCATTTAAACCATCTTGTTAAGCTACTGCGACCTGCTCGTTTCTTCCAAGGGGCATTTAAACCGTCTTGTTAAGCTACTGCGACCTCCACGGCACTTCCAAGGGGC
The DNA here is from genome assembly GCF_046119375.1 of Phyllobates terribilis. Lineage (NCBI taxonomy): Eukaryota > Metazoa > Chordata > Amphibia > Anura > Dendrobatidae > Phyllobates > Phyllobates terribilis. Next base: position 32,184,801 of record NW_027362775.1, read on the forward strand.
ATTTAATCCGTCTTGTTAAGCTACTGCGACCTGCACGTCTCTTTCAAGGGGCATTTAAACTGTCTTGTTAAGCTACTGCGACCTCCACCGCTCTTCCAAGGAGCATTTAAACCGTCAGGTTAAGCTAATGCGACCTGCATGTCTCTACCAAGTGTCATTTAAACCGTCTTGTTAAGCTACTGCGACCTGCACTTCTCTTCCAAAGGGCATTTAAACTGTCTTGTTAAGCTACTGCGACCTCCACCGCTCTTCCAAGGGGCATTTAAACCGTCTTGTTAAGCTACTGCGACCTGCACGTCTCTTCCAAGGGGCATTTAAACCATCTTGGTAAGCTACTGTGACCTGCAAGGCTATTCCAAGGTACAGTTAAACACTCTTGTTAAGCTACTGCGACCTGCACGTCTTTTCCAAGGGGGATTTAAGCCATCTTGTTAAGATACTGAGACCTGCACGTCTCTTCCAAGGGGCATTTAAAATGTCTTGTTAAGCTCCTGCGACCTGCTCGTCTCATCCAAGGGGAATTTAAACCTTCTTGTTAAGCTACTGCGACCTGCACGTGTCTTCCAAGGTGCATTTAAACCGTCTTTTTAAGCTACTGCAACTTGCACGTCTCTTCCAAGGGGCATTTAAACCGTCTTGTTAAACTACTGTAATCCCCACCACTTTTTCAAGGGGCATTTAAACCGTCTTGTTAAGCTACTGCGACCTGCACGTCTCTTCCAAGGGGCATTTAAACTGTCTTGTTAAGCTGCTGCGACCTGCATGTCTCTTCCAAGGGGCATTTAAATCGCCTTGTTGAGCTACTGCGACCTCCACGTCACTTCCAAGGGGCATTTAATCCGTCTTGTTAAGCTCCTGCGACCTGCACGTCCCTTCAAAGGGGCATTTAAACCCTTTTGTTAAGCTAGTGCGACCTGCACGTCTCTTCCAAGGGGCATTTAAACCTCCTTGTTAAGCTACTGCGACCTCCACCTCTCTTCCAAGGGGCATTTATACAGTCTTATTAAGCTACTGCGACCTGCACATCTCTTCCAAGGGGCATTTAAACCATCTTATTAAGCTACTGCGACCTGCACGTCTCTTCCAAGGGGCATTTAAACTGTCTTTTTAAGCTACTGCGACCTCCACCGCTCTTCCAAGGGGCATTTAAACCGTCTTGTTAAGCTACTGCGACCGGCACGTCTCTTCCAAGGGGCATTTAAACCGTATTGGTAAGCTACTGCGACCTGCAAGCCTATTCCAAGGGGCATTTAAACCCTCTTCTTAAGCTACTGCGACCTGCACGTCTCTTCCAAGGGGGATTTAATCCGTCTTGTTAAGCTACTGCGATCTGCAAGTCTCTTCCAAGGGGCATTTAAACCATCTTGTTAAGCTACTGCGACCTGCTCGTTTCTTCCAAGGGGCATTTAAACCGTCTTGTTAAGCTACTGCGACCTGCACGTCTCTTCCAAGGTGCATTTAAACCGTCTTTTTAAGCTACTGCGACTTGCACGTCTCTTCCAAGGTGCATTTAAACCATCTTGTTAAGCTACTGCCACCTCCACCGCTCTTCCAAGGGGCATTTAAACCGTCTTGTTAAGCTACTGCGACCTGCACGTCTCCTCCAAGGGGCATTTAAACCGTCTTTTTAAGCAGCTGCGACCTGCACGGCTCTTCCCAGGGGCATTTAAACCATCTTGTTAAGCTACTGCCACCTCCACCGCTCTTCCAAGGGGCATTTAAACCATCTTGTTAAGATACTGCGACATGCACATCTCTTCCAAGGGGCATTTAAACCGTCTTTGTAAGCTACTGCGACTTGCAAGCCTATTCCAAGGGGCATTTAAACTGTCTTATTAAGCTACTGCGACCTGCACTTCCCTTCCAAGGGGCATTTAAACTGTCTCGTTAAGCTACTGCGAACTCCACCGCTCTTCCAAGTGGCATTTAAACCATCTTGTTAAGCTACTGGGACCTGCACGTCTCTTCCAAGGGGCATTTAAACCATCTTGTTAAGCTTCTGCGACCTCCACGTCTCTTCCAAGGGGCATTTAAACCGTTTTGTTAAGCTACTGCGACCTGCACGTGTCTTCCAAGGGTCTTTTAAACCGTCTTGTTAAGCTACTGCCACTTGCACGTCTCTTCCAAGGGGCATTTAAACCGTCTTGTTAAACTTCTATAACCTCCACCAATTTTCCAAGGGGCATTTAAACCTTCTTGTTAAGCTACTGCGACCTGCACGTCTCTTCCATGGGGCATTTAAACCATCTTGTTAAGCTACTGCGACATGCATGTCTCTACCAAGGGGCATTTAAACCGTCTTGTTAAGCTACTGCGACCTGAACGTCTCTTCCAAGGGGCATTTAAACAGTCTTGTTAAGATGCTGCGACCTGCATGTCTCTTCCAAGGGGCATTTAAACTGTCTTGTTAAGCTACTGCGACCTCCACCGCTTTTCTAAGGGGCATTTAAACTGTCTTGTTTAGCAATTGCGACCTGCACGTCTCTTCCAAGGGGCATTTAAATCGTCTTGGTAAGCGACTACGACCTGCAAGCCTCTTCCAAGGGGCATTTAAACTGTCTTGTTAAGCTACTGCGACCTGCACGTCTCTTCCAAGGGGCATTTAAACTGTCTTGTTAAGCTACTGCGACCTCCACCGCTCTTCCAAGGGGCATTTAAACCATCTTGTTAAGCTACTGCGACGTGCACGTCTCTTCCAAGGGGCATTTACACTGTCTTGTTAAGCTACTGCGACCTGCACGGCTCTTCCCAGGGGCATTTAAACCATCTTGTTAAGCTACTGCGACCTCCACCGCTCTTCCAAGGGGCATTTAAACCATCTTGTTAAGCTACGGCGACATGCACATCTCTTCCAAGGGGCATTTAAACCGTCTTTGTAAGCTACTGCGACCTGCACGTCTCTTCCAAGGGGCATTTAAACCGTCTTGTTAAGCTACTGCGACCTGCATGTCTCTTCCAAATGGCATTTAAAGCGTGTTGTTAAGCTACTGCGACCTGCATGTCTCTTCCAATTGGCATTTAAACTGTCTTGTTAAGCTACTGCGACCTCCACCTCTCTTCCAAGGGGCATTTAAACCGTCTTATTAAGCTACTGCGACCTGCACATCTCTTCCAATGGGCATTTAAACCGTCTTATTAAGCTACTGCGTCCTGCACATCTCTTCCAAGGGGCATTTAAACTGTCTTGTTAAGCTACTGCGACCTCCACCGCTCTACCAAGGGGCATTTAAACCGTCTTGTTTAGCTACTGCGACCTGCACGTCTCTTCCAAGGGGCATTTAAACCGTCTTTTTAAACTACTGTGACCTGCAAGCCTATTCCAAGGTACATTTAAACCCTATTGTTAAGCTACTGCAACCTGCACTTCTTTTCCAATGGGGATTTAAACCATCTTGTTAAGATACTGCGACCTGCACGTCTCTTCCAAGGGGCATTTAAAACGTCTTGTTAAGCTCCTGGGACCTGCTCGTCTCTTCCAAGGGTCATTTAAACCGTCTTGTTAAGCTACTGCGACCTGCACGTCTCTTCCAAGGCGCATTTAAGCCGTCTTTTTAAGCCACTGCGACTTGCACGTCTCTTCCAAGGGGCATTTAAACCGTCTTGTTAAGCTACTGTAATCCCAACCACTTTTCCAAGGGGCATTTAAACCGTCTTGTTAAGCTGCTGCGACCTGCATGTCTCTTCCAAGGGGCATTTAAATCGCCTTGTTAAGCTACTGCGACCTCCACGGCACTTCCAAGGGGCATTTAAACCGTCTTGTTAAGCTATTGCGACCTGCACTTCTCTTCCAAAGGGCATTTAAACTGTCTTGTTAAGCTACTGCGACATCCACCGCTCTTCCAAGGGGCATTTAAACCGTCTTGTTAAGCTACTGCGACCTGCACGTCTCTTCCAAGGGGCATTTAAACCGTCTTGGTAAGCTACTGTGACCTGCAAGCCTATTCCAAGGTACATTTAAACCCTCTTGTTAAGCTACTGCGACCTGCATGTCTTTTCCAAGGGGGATTTAAACCATCTTGTTAAGATACTGAGACCTGCACGTCTCTTCCAAGGGGCATTTAAAATGTCTTGTTAAGCTCCTGCGACCTGCTCGTCTCATCCAAGGGGCATTTAAACCGTCTTGTTAAGCTACTGCGACCTGCACGTCTCTTCCAAGGTGCATTTAAACCGTCTTTTTAAGCTACTGCAACTTGCACGTCTCTTCCAAGGGGCATTTAAACCGTCTTGTTAAGCTACTGTCATCCCCACCACTTTTCCAAGGGGCATTTAAACCGTCTTGTTAAGCTACTGCGACCTGCACGTCTCTTCCAAGGGGCATTTAAACTGTCTTGTTAAGCTGCTGCGACCTGCATGTCTCTTCCAAGGGGCATTTAAATTGCCTTGTTGAGCTATTGCGACCTCCACGTCACTTCCAAGGGGCATTTAATCCGTCTTGTTAAGCTACTGTGACCTGCACATCCCTTCAAAGGGGCATTTAAACCCTTTTGTTAAGCTACTGCGACCTGCACGTCTCTTCCAAGGGGCATTTAAACGGCCTTGTTAAGCTACTGCGACCTCCACCTCTCTTCCAAGGGGCATTTATACAGTCTTATTAAGCTACTGCGACCTGCACATCTCTTCCAAGGGGCATTTAAACCGTCTTATTAAGCTACTGCGACCTGCACGTCTCTTCCAAGGGGCATTTAAACTGTATTTTTAAGCTACTGCGACCTCCACCGCTCTTCCAAGGGGCATTTAAACCGTCTTGTTAAGCTACTGCGACCTGCACGTCTCTTCCAAGGGGCATTTAAACCGTATTGGTAAGCTACTGCGACCTGCAAGCCTATTCCAAGGGGCATTTAAACCCTCTTCTTAAGCTACTGCGACCTGCACGTCTCTTCCAAGGGGGATTTAATCCGTCTTGTTAAGCTACTGCGATCTGCAAGTCTCTTCCAAGGGGCATTTAAACCATCTTGTTAAGCTACTGCGACCTGCTCGTTTCTTCCAAGGGGCATTTAAACCGTCTTGTTAAGCTACTGCGACCTCCACGGCACTTCCAAGGGGCATTTAATCCGTCTTGTTAAGCTACTGCGACCTGCACGTCTCTTTCAAGGGGCATTTAAACTGTCTTGTTAAGCTACTGCGACCTCCACCGCTCTTCCAAGGAGCATTTAAACCGTCAGGTTAAGCTAATGCGACCTGCATGTCTCTACCAAGTGTCATTTAAACCGTCTTGTTAAGCTACTGCGACCTGCACTTCTCTTCCAAAGGGCATTTAAACTGTCTTGTTAAGCTACTGCGACCTCCACCGCTCTTCCAAGGGGCATTTAAACCGTCTTGTTAAGCTACTGCGACCTGCACGTCTCTTCCAAGGGGCATTTAAACCATCTTGGTAAGCTACTGTGACCTGCAAGGCTATTCCAAGGTACAGTTAAACACTCTTGTTAAGCTACTGCGACCTGCACGTCTTTTCCAAGGGGGATTTAAGCCATCTTGTTAAGATACTGAGACCTGCACGTCTCTTCCAAGGGGCATTTAAAATGTCTTGTTAAGCTCCTGCGACCTGCTCGTCTCATCCAAGGGGAATTTAAACCTTCTTGTTAAGCTACTGCGACCTGCACGTGTCTTCCAAGGTGCATTTAAACCGTCTTTTTAAGCTACTGCAACTTGCACGTCTCTTCCAAGGGGCATTTAAACCGTCTTGTTAAACTACTGTAATCCCCACCACTTTTTCAAGGGGCATTTAAACCGTCTTGTTAAGCTACTGCGACCTGCACGTCTCTTCCAAGGGGCATTTAAACTGTCTTGTTAAGCTGCTGCGACCTGCATGTCTCTTCCAAGGGGCATTTAAATCGCCTTGTTGAGCTACTGCGACCTCCACGTCACTTCCAAGGGGCATTTAATCCGTCTTGTTAAGCTCCTGCGACCTGCACGTCCCTTCAAAGGGGCATTTAAACCCTTTTGTTAAGCTAGTGCGACCTGCACGTCTCTTCCAAGGGGCATTTAAACCTCCTTGTTAAGCTACTGCGACCTCCACCTCTCTTCCAAGGGGCATTTATACAGTCTTATTAAGCTACTGCGACCTGCACATCTCTTCCAAGGGGCATTTAAACCATCTTATTAAGCTACTGCGACCTGCACGTCTCTTCCAAGGGGCATTTAAACTGTCTTTTTAAGCTACTGCGACCTCCACCGCTCTTCCAAGGGGCATTTAAACCGTCTTGTTAAGCTACTGCGACCGGCACGTCTCTTCCAAGGGGCATTTAAACCGTATTGGTAAGCTACTGCGACCTGCAAGCCTATTCCAAGGGGCATTTAAACCCTCTTCTTAAGCTACTGCGACCTGCACGTCTCTTCCAAGGGGGATTTAATCCGTCTTGTTAAGCTACTGCGATCTGCAAGTCTCTTCCAAGGGGCATTTAAACCATCTTGTTAAGCTACTGCGACCTGCTCGTTTCTTCCAAGGGGCATTTAAACCGTCTTGTTAAGCTACTGCGACCTGCACGTCTCTTCCAAGGTGCATTTAAACCGTCTTTTTAAGCTACTGCGACTTGCACGTCTCTTCCAAGGTGCATTTAAACCATCTTGTTAAGCTACTGCCACCTCCACCGCTCTTCCAAGGGGCATTTAAACCGTCTTGTTAAGCTACTGCGACCTGCACGTCTCCTCCAAGGGGCATTTAAACCGTCTTTTTAAGCAGCTGCGACCTGCACGGCTCTTCCCAGGGGCATTTAAACCATCTTGTTAAGCTACTGCCACCTCCACCGCTCTTCCAAGGGGCATTTAAACCATCTTGTTAAGATACTGCGACATGCACATCTCTTCCAAGGGGCATTTAAACCGTCTTTGTAAGCTACTGCGACTTGCAAGCCTATTCCAAGGGGCATTTAAACTGTCTTATTAAGCTACTGCGACCTGCACTTCCCTTCCAAGGGGCATTTAAACTGTCTCGTTAAGCTACTGCGAACTCCACCGCTCTTCCAAGTGGCATTTAAACCATCTTGTTAAGCTACTGGGACCTGCACGTCTCTTCCAAGGGGCATTTAAACCATCTTGTTAAGCTTCTGCGACCTCCACGTCTCTTCCAAGGGGCATTTAAACCGTTTTGTTAAGCTACTGCGACCTGCACGTGTCTTCCAAGGGTCTTTTAAACCGTCTTGTTAAGCTACTGCCACTTGCACGTCTCTTCCAAGGGGCATTTAAACCGTCTTGTTAAACTTCTATAACCTCCACCAATTTTCCAAGGGGCATTTAAACCTTCTTGTTAAGCTACTGCGACCTGCACGTCTCTTCCATGGGGCATTTAAACCATCTTGTTAAGCTACTGCGACATGCATGTCTCTACCAAGGGGCATTTAAACCGTCTTGTTAAGCTACTGCGACCTGAACGTCTCTTCCAAGGGGCATTTAAACAGTCTTGTTAAGATGCTGCGACCTGCATGTCTCTTCCAAGGGGCATTTAAACTGTCTTGTTAAGCTACTGCGACCTCCACCGCTTTTCTAAGGGGCATTTAAACTGTCTTGTTTAGCAATTGCGACCTGCACGTCTCTTCCAAGGGGCATTTAAATCGTCTTGGTAAGCGACTACGACCTGCAAGCCTCTTCCAAGGGGCATTTAAACTGTCTTGTTAAGCTACTGCGACCTGCACGTCTCTTCCAAGGGGCATTTAAACTGTCTTGTTAAGCTACTGCGACCTCCACCGCTCTTCCAAGGGGCATTTAAACCATCTTGTTAAGCTACTGCGACGTGCACGTCTCTTCCAAGGGGCATTTACACTGTCTTGTTAAGCTACTGCGACCTGCACGGCTCTTCCCAGGGGCATTTAAACCATCTTGTTAAGCTACTGCGACCTCCACCGCTCTTCCAAGGGGCATTTAAACCATCTTGTTAAGCTACGGCGACATGCACATCTCTTCCAAGGGGCATTTAAACCGTCTTTGTAAGCTACTGCGACTTGCAAGCCTATTCCAAGGGGCATTTATACCCTCTTGTTAAGCTACTGTGACCTGCACATCTCTTCCAAGGGGGATTTAAACCGTCTTGTTAAGCTACTGCGAACTGCACCTCTCTTCCAAGGTGCATTTAAGTCGTCTGGTTAAGCTACTGCGACCTGCACGTCTCTTCCAAGGGGCATTTAAACTGTCTTATTAAGCTACTGCGACCTGCACTTCCCTTCCAAGGGGCATTTAAACTGTCTCGTTAAGCTACTGCGAACTCCACCGCTCTTCCAAGTGGCATTTAAACCATCTTGTTAAGCTACTGGGACCTGCACGTCTCTTCCAAGGGCATTTAAACCATCTTGTTAAGCTACTGCGACCTCCACGTCTCTTCCAAGGGGCATTTAAACAGTTTTGTTAAGCTACTGCGACCTGCACGTGTCTTCCAAGGGTCATTTAAACCGTCTTGTTAAGCTACTGCCACTTGCACGTCTCTTCCAAGGGGCATTTAAACCGTCTTGTTAAACGTCTATAACCTCCACCAATTTTCCAAGGGGCATTTAAACCTTCTTGTTAAGCTACTGCGACCTGCACGTCTCTTCCATGGGGCATTTAAACCATCTTGTTAAGCTACTGCGACATGCATGTCTCTACCAAGGGGCATTTAAACCGTCTTGTTAAGCTACTGCGACCTGCACGTCTCTTCCAAGGGGCATTTAAACAGTCTTGTTAAGATGCTGCGACCTGCATGTCTCTTCCAAGGGGCATTTAAACTGTCTTGTTAAGCTACTGCGACCTCCACCGCTTTTCTAAGGGGCATTTAAACTGTCTTGTTTAGCAATTGCGACCTGCACGTCTCTTCCAAGGGGCATTTAAATCGTCTTGGTAAGCGACTACGACCTGCAAGCCTCTTCCTAGGGGCATTTAAACTGTCTTGTTAAGCTACTGCGACCTGCACGTCTCTTCCAAGGGGCATTTAAACTGTCTTGTTAAGCTACTGCGACCTCCACCGCTCTTCCAAGGGGCATTTAAACCATCTTGTTAAGCTACTGCGACGTGCACGTCTCTTCCAAGGGGCATTTACACTGTCTTGTTAAGCTACTGCGACCTGCACATCTCTTCTAAGGGGCATTTAAAGCGTCTTGTTAAGCTACTGTGACTTGCACGTCTCTTCCAAGGGGCATTTAAGCCGTCTTGTTAAGCTACTGTAACCTCCACCACTTTTCCAAGGGGCATTAAACCGTCTTGTTAAGCTACTGCGACCTGCACTTCTCTTCCAAGGGGCATTTAAAATGCTTTGTTAAGCTACTGCGACCTGCACATCTCTTCCAAGGGGCATTTAAACCGTCTTGTTAAGCTACTGCGACCTGCACGTCTCTTCCAAGGGGCATTTAAACCGTCTTGTTAAGCTACTGCGACCTGCATGTCTCTTCCAATTGGCATTTAAACCGTGTTGTTAAGCTACTGCGACCTGCATGTCTCTTCCAATTGGCATTTAAACTGTCTTGTTAAGCTACTGCGACCTCCACCTCTCTTCCAAGGGGCATTTAAACCGTCTTATTAAGCTACTGCGACCTGCACATCTCTTCCAATGGGCATTTAAACCGTCTTATTAAGCTACTGCGTCCTGCACATCTCTTCCAAGGGGCATTTAAACTGTCTTGTTAAGCTACTGCGACCTCCACCGCTCTACCAAGGGGCATTTAAACCGTCTTGTTAAGCTACTGCGACCTGCACGTCTCTTCCAAGGGGCATTTAAACCGTCTTTTTAAACTACTGTGACCTGCAAGCCTATTCCAAGGTACATTTAAACCCTATTGTTAAGCTACTGCAACCTGCACTTCTTTTCCAATGGGGATTTAAACCATCTTGTTAAGATACTGCGACCTGCACGTCTCTTCCAAGGGGCATTTAAAACGTCTTGTTAAGCTCCTGGGACCTGCTCGTCTCTTCCAAGGGGCATTTAAACCGTCTTGTTAAGCTACTGCGACCTGCACGTCTCTTCCAAGGCGCATTTAAGCCGTCTTTTTAAGCCACTGCGACTTGCACGTCTCTTCCAAGGGGCATTTAAACCGTCTTGTTAAGCTACTGTAATCCCAACCACTTTTCCAAGGGGCATTTAAACCGTCTTGTTAAGCTGCTGCGACCTGCATGTCTCTTCCAAGGGGCATTTAAATCGCCTTGTTAAGCTACTGCGACCTCCACGGCACTTCCAAGGGGCATTTAAACCGTCTTGTTAAGCTATTGCGACCTGCACTTCTCTTCCAAAGGGCATTTAAACTGTCTTGTTAAGCTACTGCGACATCCACCGCTCTTCCAAGGGGCATTTAAACCGTCTTGTTAAGCTACTGCGACCTGCACGTCTCTTCCAAGGGGCATTTAAACCGTCTTGGTAAGCTACTGTGACCTGCAAGCCTATTCCAAGGTACATTTAAACCCTCTTGTTAAGCTACTGCGACCTGCATGTCTTTTCCAAGGGGGATTTAAACCATCTTGTTAAGATACTGCGAACTGCACGTCTCTTCCAAGGGGCATTTAAAACGTCTTGTTAGGCTCCTGCGACCTCCTCGTCTCTTCCAAGGGGCATTTATACCGTCTTGTTAAGCTACTGCGACCTGCACGTCTCTTCCAAGGCGCATTTAAACCGTCTTATTAAGCTACTGCAACTTGCACGTCTCTTCCAAGGGGCATTTAAACCGTCTTGTTAAGCTACTGTAATCCCCACCACTTTTCCAAGGGGCATTTAAACCGTCTTGTTAAGCTACTGCGACCTGCACGTCTCTTCCAAGGGGCATTTAAACCGCCTTGTTAAGCCACTGCAACCTGCACGTCTCTTCCAAGGGTCATTTTAACTGTCTTGTTAAGCTGCTGCGACCTGCATGTCTCTTCCAAGGGGCATTTAAATCGCCTTGTTAAGCTACTGCGACCTCCACGGCACTTCCAAGGGGCATTTAATCCGTCTTGTTAAGCTACTGCGACCTGCACGTCTCTTTAAAGGGGCATTTAAACTGTCTTGTTAAGCTAATACGACCTCCACCGCTCTTCCAAGGGGCATTTAAACCATCTTGTTAAGCTACTGCGACCTGCACGTCTCTACCAAGTGGCATTTAAACCGCCTTGTTAAAATACTGGGACCTGCACTTCTCTTCCAAAGTGCTTTTAAACTGTCTTGTTAAGCTACTGAGACTTCCACCGCTCTTCCAAGGGGCATTTAAACCATCTTATTAAGCCACTGCGACTTGCACATCTTTTCCAAGGGGCATTTAAACTGTTTTATTAAGCTACTGCGACCTGCACGTCTCTTCCAAGGGGCATTTAAACTGTCTTATTAAGCTACTGCGACCTCCACCGCTCTTCCAAGGGACATTTAAACCGTCTTGTTAAGCTACTGCGTCCTGCATGTCTCTTCCAAGGGGGATTTAAACCGTCTTGTTAAGCTACTGTGACCTGCACGACTCTTCCAAGGGGCATTTAAACAGTCTTGTTAAGCTACTGCGACCTGCATGTCTCTTCCAAGGGGGATTTAAACCGTCTTGTTAAGCTACTGCTACCTGCTCATCTCTACCAACGGGCATTTAAACCATTTTGTTAAGATACTGCGACTTGCACTTCTCTTCCAAGGGGCATTTAAACCGTCTTGTTAAGCTACTGTAACCTCCACCACTTTTCCAAGGGGCATTTAAATCGTCATGTTAAGCTACTGCGACCTGCACTTCTCTTATAAGGGGCATTTAAACCGTCTTGTTAAACTACTGCGACATGCATGTCTCTTCCAAGGGGCATTTAATCCATCTTGTTAAGCTACTGCGACCTACACGTCTCTTCCAAGGGGCATTTAACCCGTCTTGGTAATCTACTGCGACCTGCAATCCTATTCCAAGGCACATTTAAACCGTCTTGTTAAGCCACTGCGACCTCCACTGCACTTCCAAGGGGCATTTAAACCGTCTTGTTAAGCTACTGCGACCTGCACGTCTCTTTCAAGGGGCATTTAAACTGTCTTGTTAAGCTACTGCGACCTCAACCGCTCTTCCAAGGGGCATTTAAACCATCTTGGAAAGCTACTGCGACCTGCACGTCTCTTCCAAGGGGCATTTAAACCGTCTTGTTAAGCTACTGCGACCTGCAAGTCTCTTCCAAGGGGCATTTAAACTGTCTTGTTAAGCTACTGCGACTTCCACCTCTCTTCCAAGAGGCATTTAAACGGTCTTGTTAAGCTACTGCGACCTGCAAGTCTCTTCCAAGGCGCATTTAAACCGTCTTTTTAAGCTACTGCCACTTGAATGTCTCTTCCAAGGGGCATTTAAACCGTCTTGTTAAGCTACTGTAACCTCCACCATTTTTCCAAGGAGCATCTAAACCGTCTTGTTAAGCTACTGCGACCTGCACGTCTCTTTCAAGGGGCATTTAAACCGTCTTTTTAAGATACTGCGCCCTACACGTCTCTTTCAAGGAGCATTTAAACCTTCTTGTTAAGCTACTGCGACCTGCATGTCTTCTCCAAGGGGCATTTAAACCATCTTGTTAAGCCACTGCGACCTGCACGTCTCCTCCAAGGGGCATTTAATCCGTCTTTTTAAGCAGCTGCGAGCTGCACGTCTCTTCCAAGGGGCATTTAAACCATCTTGTTAAGCTACTGCAACCTCCACCGCTCTTCCAAGGGGCATCTACACCATCTTGTTAAGCTCCTGCGACATGCATGTCTCTTCCAAGGGTCATTTAAACCATCTTGTTAAGCTTCTGCGACCTCCACCTCTCTTCCAAGGGGCATTTAAACGGTCTTGTTAAGCTACTGCGACCTGCAAGTCTCTTCCAAGGCGCATTTAAACCGTCTTTTTAAGCTACTGCCACTTGAATGTCTCTTCCAAGGGGCATTTAAACCGTCTTGTTAAGCTAATGTAACCTCCACCACTTTTCCAAGGAGCATCTAAACCGTCTTGTTAAGCTACTGCGACCTGCACGTCTCTTTCAAGGGGCATTTAAACCGTCTTGTTAAGCTACTGCGACCTACACGTCTCTTCCAAGGGGCATTTAAACCTTCTTGTTAAGCTACTGCGACCTGCATGTCTTCTCCAAGGGACATTTAAACCATCTTGTTAAGCCACTGCGACCTGCACGTCTCCTCCAAGGGGCATTTAATCCGTCTTTTTAAGCAGCTGCGAGCTGCACGTCTCTTCCAAGGGGCATTTAAACCATCTTGTTAAGCTACTGCAACTTCCACCGCTCTTCCAAGGGGCATCTACACCATCTTGTTAAGCTCCTGTGACGTGCATGTCTCTTCCAAGGGTCATTTAAACCCTCTTGTTAAGCTCCTGCGACCTGCACGTCCCTTGAAAGGGGCATTTAAACCCTCTTGTTAAGCTACTGCGACCTGCACGTCTCTTCCAATGGGCATTTAAACTGTCTTGTTAAGCTACTGCGACCTCCACCTCTCTTCCAAGGAGCATTTATACAGTCTTATTAAGCTACTGCGACCTGCACTTCTCTTCCAAGGGGCATTTAAACCGTCTTATTAAGCTACTGCGACCTGCACGTCTCTTCCAAGAGGCATTGAAACTGTCTTGTTAAGCTACTGCGACCTCCACCGCTCTTCCAAGGGGCATTTAAACCGTCTTGTTAAGCTACTGCGACCTGCACTTCTCTTCCAAGGGGCATTTAAACCGTCTTGGTAAGCTACTGCGATCTGCAAGCCTATTCCAAGGGGCATTTAAACCCTCTTCTTAAGCTACTGCGAACTGCACGTCTCTTCCAAGGGGTATTTAAAGCGTCTTGTTAAGCTACTGCGATCTGCACGTTTCTTCCAAGGTGCATGTAAACCGTCTTTTTAAGCTACTGCGACCTGCACGTCTCTTCCAAGGGGCATTTAAACCGTCTTATTAAGCTTCTGTAACCTCCACCACTTTTCCAAGGGGCATTTAAACCGTCTTGTTAAGCTACTGCGACCTGCACGTCTCTTCCAAGGGGCATTTAAACCGTCTTGTTAAGCTACTTCGACCTGCATGTCTCTTCCAAGGGGCATTTAAACCGTCTTGTTAAGCCACTGCCACCTGCACGTCTCCTCCAAGGCACATTTAAACCGTCTTTTTAAGCAGCTGCGACCTGCACGTCTCTTCCAAGGGGCATTTAAACCATCTTGTTAAGCTACTGCGACCTCCACCGCTCTTCCAAGGGGCATTTAAACCATCTTGTTAAGCTATTGCGACATGCACGTCTCTTCCAAGGGGCATTTAAACCGTCTTGGTAAGCTACTGCGACTTGCAAGCCTTTTCCAAGGGGCATTTAAACCCTCTTGTTAAGCTACTGCGACCTGCACGTCTCTTCCAAGGGTGATTTAAACCGTCTTGTTAAGCTACTGCGACCTGCACCTCTCTTCCAAGGTGCATTTAAACAGTCTTGTTAAGCTACTGCGACCTGCACGTCTCTTCCAAAGGGCATTTAAACTGTCTTATTAAGCAACTGCGACCTTCACGTCTCTTCCAAGGGGCATTTAAACTGTCTAGTTAAGCTACTGCGACCTCCACCGCTCTTCCAAGTGGCATTTAAACCACCTTGTTAAGCTACTGGGACCTGCACGTCTCTTCCAAGGGGCATTTAAACCATCTTGTTAAGCTACTGCGACCTCCACGTCTCTTCCAAGGGGCATTTAAACAATTTTGTTAAGCTACTGCGACCTGCACGTGCCTTCCAAGGGTCATTTAAACCGTTTTGTTAAGCTACTGCCACTTGCACGTCTCTTCCAAGGGGCATTTAAACCGTCTTGTTAAGCTTCTGTAACCTCCACCAATTTTCCAAGAGACATTTAAACCGTCTAGTTAAGCTACTGCGACCTGCACGTCTCTTCCAAGGGGCATTTAAATCGTCTTGGTAAGCGACTGCGACCTGCAAGCCTCTTCCAAGGGGCATTTAAACTGTCTTGTTAAGCTACTGCGACCTGCACGTCTCTTCCAAGGGGCATTTAAACTGTCTTGTTAAGCTACTGCGACCTCCACCGCTCTTCCAAGGGGCATTTAAACCATCTTGTTAAGCTACTGCGACCTGCACGTCTCTTCCAAGGGGCATTTAAACTGTCTTGTTAAGCTACTGCGACCTGCACATCTCTTCTAAGGGGCATTTAAACCGTCTTGTTAAGCTACTGCGACTTGCACGTCTCTTCCAAGAGGCATTTAAGCCGTATTGTTAAGCTACTGTAACCTCCACCACTTTTCCAAGGGGCATTTAAACCGTCTTGTTAAGCTACTGCGACCTGCACGTCTCTTCCAAGGGGCATTTAAAATGCTTTGTTAAGCTACTGCGACCTGCACGTCTCTTCCAAGGGGCATTTAAACAGTCTTGTTAAGCTACTGCGACCTGCACGTCTCTTCCAAGGGGCATTTAAACCTTCTTGTTAAGCTTCTGCGACCTGCACGTCTCTTCCAAGGGGCATTTAAACAGTCTTTTTAAGCTACTGCGACCTCCACTGCACTTTCAAGGGGCATTTAAACAGGCTTGTGAAGCTACTGCGACTTGCACGTCTCTTTCAAGGGGCATTTAAACCATCTTGTTAAGCTACTGCGACCTCCACCGCTCTTCCAAGGGGCATTTAAACCATCTTGTTAAGCTACTGCGACATGCACGTCTCTTCCAAGGGGCATTTAAACCCTCTTGTTAAGTTACTGCGACCTGCACGTCTCTTCCAAGGGGGATTTAAACCGTCTTGTTAAGCTACTGCGACCTGCACCTCTCTTCCAAGGTGCATTTAAACCGTCTTGTTAAGCTACTGCGACCTGCACGTCTCTTCCAAGGGGCATTTAAACTGTCTTATTAAGATACTGCGACCTGCACGTCTCTCCCAAGTGGCATTTAAACCATCTTGTTAAGCTACTTCGACCTGCACGTCCCTTCCAAGGGGTATTTAAAACGTCTTGTTAAGCTACTGCGACCTCCACGTCTCTTCCAAGGTGCATTTAAACCATTTTGTTAAGCTACTGTGACCTGCACGTGTCTTCCAAGGGTCATTTAAACCGTCTTGTTAAGCTACTGCCACTTGCACATCTCTTCCAAGGGGCATTTAAAATGCTTTGTTAAGCTACTGCGACCTGCACGTCTCTTCCAAGGGGCATTTAAACAGTCTTGTTAAGCTACTGCGACCTGCACGTCTCTTCCAAGGGGCATTTAAACCTTCTTGTTAAGCTTCTGCGACCTGCACGTCTCTTCCAAGGGGCATTTAAACAGTCTTTTTAAGCTACTGCGACCTCCACTGCACTTTCAAGGGGCATTTAAACAGGCTTGTGAAGCTTCTGCGACTTGCACGTCTCTTTCAAGGGGCATTTAAACCATCTTGTTAAGCTACTGCGACCTCCACCGCTCTTCCAAGGGGCATTTAAACCATCTTGTTAAGCTACTGCGACATGCACGTCTCTTCCAAGGGGCATTTAAACCCTCTTGTTAAGCTACTGCGACCTGCACATCTCTTCCAAGGGGGATTTAAACCGTCTTGTTAAGCTACTGCGACCTGCACCTCTCTTCCAAGGTGCATTTAAACCGTCTTGTTAAGCTACTGCGACCTGCACGTCTCTTCCAAGGGGCATTTAAACTGTCTTATTAAGATACTGCGACCTGCACGTCTCTCCCAAGTGGCATTTAAACCATCTTGTTAAGCTACTGCGACCTGCACGTCCCTTCCAAGGGGTATTTAAAACGTCTTGTTAAGCTACTGCGACCTCCACGTCTCTTCCAAGGTGCATTTAAACCATTTTGTTAAGCTACTGTGACCTGCACGTGTCTTCCAAGGGTCATTTAAACCGTCTTGTTAAGCTACTGCCACTTGCACATCTCTTCCAAGGGGCATTTAAACCTTCTTGTTAAGCTTCTGTAACCTCCACTAATTTTCCAAGGGGCATTTAAACCTTCTTGTTAAGCTACTGCGACCTGCACGTCTCTTCCATGGGGCATTTAAACCATCTTGTTAAGCTACTGCGACATGCATGTCTCTACCAAGGGACATTTAAACCGTCTTGTTAAGCTACTGCGACCTGCACGTCTCTTCCAAGGGGCATTTAAATCGTCTTGGTAAGCGACTTCGACCTGCAAGCCTCTTCCAAGGGGCATTTAAACTGTCCTGTTAAGCTACTGCGACCTGCACGTCTCTTCCAAGGGGCATTTAAACTGTCTTGTTAAGCTACTGCGACCTCCACCGGTCTTCCAAGGGGCATTTAAACCATCTTGTTAAGCTACTGTGACCTGCACGTCTCTTCCAAGGGACATTTAAACTGTCTTGTTAAGCTACTGCGACCTGCACATCTCTTCTAAGGGGCATTTAAACCGTCTTGTTAAGCTACTGCGACATGCACGTCTCTTCCAAGGGGCATTTAAGCCGTCTTGTTAAGCTACTGTAACCTCCACCACTTTTCCAAGGGGCATTTAAACCGTCTTGTTAAGCTACTGCGACCTGCACGTCTCTTCCAAGGGGCATTTAAAATGCTTTGTTAAGCTACTGCAACCTGCACGTCTCTTCCAAGGGGCATTTAAACCGTCTTGTTAAGCTACTGCGACCTGCACGTCTCTTCCAAGGGGCATTTAAACCATCTTGTTAAGCTTCTGCGACGTGCATGTCTCTTCCAAGGGGCATTTAACCCATCTTGGTAATCTACTGCGACCTGCAATCCGATTCAACGGCGCATTTAAACCGTCTTGTTAAGCCACTGCGACCTCCACCGCACTTCCAAGGGGCATTTAAACCGTCTTGTTAAGCTACTGCGAGCTGCACGTCTCTTTCAAGGGGCATTTAAACTGTCTTGTTAAGCTACTGCGACCTCAACTGCTCTTCCAAGGGGCATTTAAACCGTCTTGGAAAGCTACTGCGACATGCACGTCTCTTCCAAGTGTCATTTAAACCATCTTGTTAAGCTACTGCGACCTGCAAGTCTCTTCCAAGGGGCATTTAAACTGTCTTGTTAAGCTACTGCGACCTCCACCTCTCCTCCAAGGGGCATTTAAATGGTCTTGTTAAGCTACTGCGACCTGCAAGTCTCTTCCAAGGCGCATTTAAACCGTCTTTTTAAGCTACTGCGACTTGAACGTCTCTTCCAAGTGGCATTTAAACCATCTTGTTAAGCTACTGTGACCTGCACGTCTCTTCCAAGGGGCATTTAAACTGTCTTGTTAAGCTACTGCGACCTCCACCTTTCTTCCAAGGGGCATTAAAACCGTCTTGTTAAGCTACTGTGACCTGCACGTCTTTTCCAAGGGGCATTTAAACCGTGTTGGTAAGCTACTGTGACCTGCAAGCCTATTCCAAGGGACATTTAAACCCTCTTGTTAAGCTACTGCGACATGCACGTCTTTTCCAAGGGGGAATTAAACCATCTTGTTAAGATACTGCGACCTGCCTGTCTCTTCCAAGGGGCATTTAAAACGTCTTGTTAAGCTCCTGCGACCTGCTCGTCTCTTCCAAGGGGCATTTAAACCGCCTTGTTAAGCTACTGCGACTTGCACGTCTCTTCCAAGGGGCATTTAAACCGTCTTGTTAAGCTACTGCGAACTGCATGTGTCTTCCAAGGGGCATTTAAACCGTCTTGTTAAGCCACTGCGACCTGCACATCTCTTCCAAGGGGCATTTAAACCGTCTTGTTAAGCTGCTGCGACCTGCATGTCTCTTCCAAGGGGCATTTAAATCGCCGTGTTAAGCCACTGCGACCTCCACGGCACTTCCAAGGTGCATTTAAACCGACTTGTTAAGCTACTGCGACCTGCACGTCTCTACCAAGTGGCATTTAAACCGTCTTGTTAAGCTACTGCGACCTGCACTTCTCTTCCAACGGGCATTTAAACTGTCTTTTTAAGCTACTGAGACTTCCACCTCTCTTCCAAGGGGCATTTAAAACGTCATGTTAAGCTACTGCAACCTGCCCGTCTCTTATAAGGGGCATTTAAACCGTCTTGTTAAACTACTACGGCCTGCATGTCTCTTCCAAGGGGCATTTAAACCATCTTGTTAAGCTACTGCGACCTGCACGTCTCTTCCAAGGGGCATTTAACCCGTCTTGTTAAGCCACTGCGAACTCCACCGCACTTCAAAGGGGCATTTAAACCGTCTTGTTAAGCTACTGCGACCTGCACGTCTCTTTCAAGCGCCATTTAAACTGTCTTGTTAAGCTACTGCGACCTCAACCGCTCTTCCAAGGGGCATTTAGACCGTCTTGGAAAGCTACTGCGACCTGCATGTCTCTTCCAAGGGGCATTTAAACCGTCTTGAAAAGCTACTGCGACCTGCACGTCTCTTCCAAGGGGCATTTAAACCGTCTTGTTAAGCTGCTGTGACCTGCAAGTCTTTTCCAAGGGGCATTTAAACTTTCTTGTTAAGCTACTGCGACCTGCACCTCTCTTCCAAGGTGCATTTAAACCGTCTTGTTAAGCTACTGCGACCTGCACGTCTCTTCCAAGGGGCATTTAAACTGTCTTATTAAGATACTGCGACCTGCACGTCTCTCCCAAGTGGCATTTAAACCATCTTGTTAAGCTACTGCGACCTCCACGTCTCTTCCAAGGTGCATTTAAACCATTTTGTTAAGCTACTGTGACCTGCACGTGTCTTCCAAGGGTCATTTAAACCGTCTTGTTAAGCTACTGCCACTTGCACATCTCTTCCAAGGGGCATTTAAACCTTCTTGTTAAGCTTCTGTAACCTCCACTAATTTTCCAAGGGGCATTTAAACCTTCTTGTTAAGCTACTGCGACCTGCACGTCTCTTCCATGGGGCATTTAAACCATCTTGTTAAGCTACTGCGACATGCATGTCTCTACCAAGGGACATTTAAACCGTCTTGTTAAGCTACTGCGACCTGCACGTCTCTTCCAAGGGGCATTTAAATCGTCTTGGTAAGCGACTTCGACCTGCAAGCCTCTTCCAAGGGGCATTTAAACTGTCCTGTTAAGCTACTGCGACCTGCACGTCTCTTCCAAGGGGCATTTAAACTGTCTTGTTAAGCTACTGCGACCTCCACCGGTCTTCCAAGGGGCATTTAAACCATCTTGTTAAGCTACTGTGACCTGCACGTCTCTTCCAAGGGACATTTAAACTGTCTTGTTAAGCTACTGCGACCTGCACATCTCTTCTAAGGGGCATTTAAACCGTCTTGTTAAGCTACTGCGACATGCACGTCTCTTCCAAGGGGCATTTAAGCCGTCTTGTTAAGCTACTGTAACCTCCACCACTTTTCCAAGGGGCATTTAAACCGTCTTGTTAAGCTACTGCGACCTGCACGTCTCTTCCAAGGGGCATTTAAAATGCTTTGTTAAGCTACTGCAACCTGCACGTCTCTTCCAAGGGGCATTTAAACCGTCTTGTTAAGCTACTGCGACCTGCACGTCTCTTCCAAGGGGCATTTAAACCATCTTGTTAAGCTTCTGCGACCTGCATGTCTCTTCCAAGGGGCATTTAACCCATCTTGGTAATCTACTGCGACCTGCAATCCGATTCAACGGCGCATTTAAACCGTCTTGTTAATCCACTGCGACCTCCACCGCACTTCCAAGGGGCATTTAAACCGTCTTGTTAAGCTACTGCGAGCTGCACGTCTCTTTCAAGGGGCATTTAAACTGTCTTGTTAAGCTACTGCGACCTCAACTGCTCTTCCAAGGGGCATTTAAACCGTCTTGGAAAGCTACTGCGACATGCACGTCTCTTCCAAGTGTCATTTAAACCATCTTGTTAAGCTACTGCGACCTGCAAGTCTCTTCCAAGGGGCATTTAAACTGTCTTGTTAAGCTACTGCGACCTCCACCTCTCCTCCAAGGGGCATTTAAATGGTCTTGTTAAGCTACTGCGACCTGCAAGTCTCTTCCAAGGCGCATTTAAACCGTCTTTTTAAGCTACTGCGACTTGAACGTCTCTTCCAAGTGGCATTTAAACCATCTTGTTAAGCTACTGTGACCTGCACGTCTCTTCCAAGGGGCATTTAAACTGTCTTGTTAAGCTACTGCGACCTCCACCTTTCTTCCAAGGGGCATTAAAACCGTCTTGTTAAGCTACTGTGACCTGCACGTCTTTTCCAAGGGGCATTTAAACCGTGTTGGTAAGCTACTGTGACCTGCAAGCCTATTCCAAGGGACATTTAAACCCTCTTGTTAAGCTACTGCGACATGCACGTCTTTTCCAAGGGGGAATTAAACCATCTTGTTAAGATACTGCGACCTGCCTGTCTCTTCCAAGGGGCATTTAAAACGTCTTGTTAAGCTCCTGCGACCTGCTCGTCTCTTCCAAGGGGCATTTAAACCGCCTTGTTAAGCTACTGCGACTTGCACGTCTCTTCCAAGGGGCATTTAAACCGTCTTGTTAAGCTACTGCGAACTGCATGTGTCTTCCAAGGGGCATTTAAACCGTCTTGTTAAGCCACTGCGACCTGCACATCTCTTCCAAGGGGCATTTAAACCGTCTTGTTAAGCTGCTGCGACCTGCATGTCTCTTCCAAGGGGCATTTAAATCGCCGTGTTAAGCCACTGCGACCTCCACGGCACTTCCAAGGTGCATTTAAACCGACTTGTTAAGCTACTGCGACCTGCACGTCTCTACCAAGTGGCATTTAAACCGTCTTGTTAAGCTACTGCGACCTGCACTTCTCTTCCAACGGGCATTTAAACTGTCTTTTTAAGCTACTGAGACTTCCACCTCTCTTCCAAGGGGCATTTAAAACGTCATGTTAAGCTACTGCAACCTGCCCGTCTCTTATAAGGGGCATTTAAACCGTCTTGTTAAACTACTACGGCCTGCATGTCTCTTCCAAGGGGCATTTAAACCATCTTGTTAAGCTACTGCGACCTGCACGTCTCTTCCAAGGGGCATTTAACCCGTCTTGTTAAGCCACTGCGAACTCCACCGCACTTCAAAGGGGCATTTAAACCGTCTTGTTAAGCTACTGCGACCTGCACGTCTCTTTCAAGCGCCATTTAAACTGTCTTGTTAAGCTACTGCGACCTCAACCGCTCTTCCAAGGGGCATTTAGACCGTCTTGGAAAGCTACTGCGACCTGCATGTCTCTTCCAAGGGGCATTTAAACCGTCTTGAAAAGCTACTGCGACCTGCACGTCTCTTCCAAGGGGCATTTAAACCGTCTTGTTAAGCTGCTGTGACCTGCAAGTCTTTTCCAAGGGGCATTTAAACTTTCTTGTTAAGCTACTGCGACCTCCACCTCTCTTCCAACGGGCATTTAAACGGTCTTGTTAAGCTACTGCGACCTGCAAGTCTCTTCCAAGGCGCATTTAAACCGTCTTTTTAAGCTACTGCGACTTGAACGTCTCTTCCAAGTGGCATTTAAACCATCTTGTTAAGCTACTGTGACCTGCACGTCTCTTCCAAGGGGCATTTAAACTGTCTTGTTAAGCTACTGCGACCTCCACCTTTCTTCCAAGGGGCATTAAAACCGTCTTGTTAAGCTACTGTGACCTGCACGTCTTTTCCAAGGGGCATTTAAACCGTGTTGGTAAGCTACTGTGACCTGCAAGCCTATTCCAAGGCACATTTAAACCCTCTTGTTAAGCTACTGCGACATGCACGTCTTTTCCAAGGGGGAATTAAACCATCTTGTTAAGATACTGCGACCTGCCTGTCTCTTCCAAGGGGCATTTAAAACGTCTTGTTAAGCTCCTGCGACCTGCTCGTCTCTTCCAAGGGGCATTTAAACCGCCTTGTTAAGCTACTGCGACTTGCACGTCTCTTCCAAGGGGCATTTAAACCGTCTTGTTAAGCTACTGCGAACTGCATGTGTCTTCCAAGGGGCATTTAAACCGTCTTGTTAAGCCACTGCGACCTGCACATCTCTTCCAAGGGGCATTTAAACCGTCTTGTTAAGCTGCTGCGACCTGCATGTCTCTTTCAAGGGGCATTTAAATCGCCGTGTTAAGCCACTGCGACCTCCACGGCACTTCCAAGGTGCATTTAAACCGACTTGTTAAGCTACTGCGACCTGCACGTCTCTACCAAGTGGCATTTAAACCGTCTTGTTAAGCTACTGCGACCTGCACTTCTCTTCCAACGGGCATTTAAACTGTCTTTTTAAGCTACTGAGACTTCCACCTCTCTTCCAAGGGGCATTTAAAACGTCATGTTAAGCTACTGCGACCTGCCCGTCTCTTATAAGGGGCATTTAAACCGTCTTGTTAAACTACTACGGCCTGCATGTCTCTTCCAAGGGGCATTTAAACCATCTTGTTAAGCTACTGCGACCTGCACGTCTCTTCCAAGGGGCATTTAACCCGTCTTGTTAAGCCACTGCGAACTCCACCGCACTTCAAAGGGGCATTTAAGCCGTCTTGTTAAGCTACTG
Source organism: Phyllobates terribilis (assembly GCF_046119375.1). NCBI lineage: Eukaryota > Metazoa > Chordata > Amphibia > Anura > Dendrobatidae > Phyllobates > Phyllobates terribilis. The sequence continues at coordinate 32,208,017 of NW_027362775.1, forward strand.
CGACCTGCACGTCTCTTTCAAGCGCCATTTAAACTGTCTTGTTAAGCTACTGCGACCTCAACCGCTCTTCCAAGGGGCATTTAGACCGTCTTGGAAAGCTACTGCGACCTGCATGTCTCTTCCAAGGGGCATTTAAACCGTCTTGAAAAGCTACTGCGACCTGCACGTCTTTTCCAAGGGGCATTTAAACCGTCTTGTTAAGCTGCTGTGACCTGCAAGTCTTTTCCAAGGGGCATTTAAACTTTCTTGTTAAGCTACTGCGACCTCCACCTCTCTTCCAACGGGCATTTAAACGGTCTTGTTAAGCTACTGCGACCTGCAAGTCTCTTCCAATGCGCATTTAAACTGTCTTTTTAAGCTACTGCGACTTGAACGTCTCTTCCAAGGGGCATTTAAACCGTCTTGTTAAGCTACTGCGACCTACACGTCTCTTTCAAGGGGCATTTAAACCATCTTTTTAAGCTGCTGCGACCTGCATGTCTCTTCCAAGGGGCATTTAAACCGCCTTGTTAAGCTACTGACACCTGCACGTCTCTTTCAAGGGGCTTTTAAACTGTCTTGTTAAGCTACTGCGACCTCAACTGCTCTTCCAAGGGGCATTTAAACTGTCTTGTTAAGCTAATGCGACCTGCACGTAACTTCCAAGTGGCATTTAAACCGTCTTGTTAGGCTACTGTGACCTGCAAGTCTCATCCAAGGGGCATTTAAACTGTCTTGTTAAGCTACTGCGACCTCCACCTCTCTTCCAAGGGGCATTTAAACCATCTTGTTAAGCTACTGCGACCTGCAAGTCTCTTCCAAGGCGCATTTAAACCGTCTTTTTAAGCTACTGCGCCTTGAACTTCTCTTCCAAGGGGCATTTAAACCGTCTTGTTAAGCTACTGCGACCTGCACGTCTCTTCCAAGGGTCATTTAAACCGTCTTTTTAAGCTACTGCGACCTCCAACTCTCTTCCAAGGGGGATTTAAACCATCTTGTTAAGCTACTGCGACCTGCATGTCTCTTCCAAGGGGCATTTAAACCCTCTTGTTAAGCTCCTGCGACCTGCACGTCTCTTCCAAGGGGCATTTAAACTGTCTTATTAAGCGACTGCGACCTGCACATCTCTTCCAAGGGGCATTTAAACCGTCTTATTAAGCTACTGCGACCTGCACGTCTCTTCCAAGGGGCATTTAAGCTGTCTAGTTAAGCTACTGCAACCTCCATCGCTCTTCCAAGGGGCATTTAAACCGTCTTGGTAAGCTACTGCGACCTGCACGTCTCTTCCAAGGTGCATTTAAACCGTCTTTTTAAGCTACTGCGACTTGCATGTCTCTTCCAAGGGGCATTTAAACTGTCTTGTTAAGCTAATGCGACCTCCACCTCTCTTCCAACGGGCATTTAAACGGTCTTGTTAAGCTACTGCGACTTGCACGTCTCTTCCAAGGGGCATTTAAACCGTCTTGTTAAGCTACTGTAATCCTCACCACTTTTCCAAGGGGCATTTAAACCGTCTTTTTAAGCTACTGCGACCTGCACGTCTCTTCCAAGGGGCATTAAAACCGTCTTCTTAAGCTGCTGCGAACTGCATGTCTCTTCCAAGGGGCATTTAAATCGCCTTGTTAAGCTACTGCGACCTTCACGGCACTTCCAAGGGGCATTTAAACAGACTTGTTAAGATACTGCGACCTGCACGTCTCTACCAAGTGGCATTTAAACTGTCTTGTTAAGCTTCTGAGACTTCCACCTCTCTTCCAAGGGGCATTTAAAACATCATGTTAAGCTACTGCGACCTGCACGTCTCTTATAAGGGGCATTTAAACCGTCTTGTTAAACTACTGCAACCTCCACCGCACTTCCAAGGGGCATTTAAACCGTCTTGTTAAGCTACTGCGACCTGCACGTCTCTTTCAAGGGGCATTTAAACTGTCTTGTTAAGCTACTGCGACCTCAACCGCTCTTCCAAGGGGCATTTTAACCGTCTTGGAAAGCTACTGCGACCTGCATGTCTCTTCCAAGGGGCATTTAAACCGTCTTGAAAAGCTACTGCGACCTGCACGTCTCTTCCAAGGGGCATTTAAACCGTCTTGTTAAGCTGCTGTGACCTGCAAGTCTCTTCCAAGGGGCATTTAAACTGTCTTGTTAAGCTAATGCGACCTCCACCTCTCTTCCAACGGGCATTTAAACGGTCTTGTTAAGCTACTGCGACCTGCAAGTCTCTTCCAATGCGCATTTAAACTGTCTTTTTAAGCTACAGCGACTTGAGCGTCTCTTCCAAGGGGCATTTAAACCGTCTTGTTAAGCTACTGCGACCTGCACGTCTCTTTCAAGGGGCATTTAAACCGTCTTGTTAAGCTACTGCGACCTACACGTCTCTTCCAAGGGGCATTTAAACCGTCTTGTTAAGCTGCTGCGACCTGCATGTCTCTTCCAAGGGCATTTAAACCGTCTTGTTAAGCTACTGCGACCTCTACCGCACTTCCAAGGGGCATTTAAACCGCCTTGTTAAGCTTCTGACACCTGCACGTCTCTTTCAAGGGGCATTTGAACTGTCTTGTTAAGCTACTGCGACCTCAACTGCTCTTCCAAGGGGCATTTAAACTGTATTGTTAAGCTAATGCGACCTGCACGTCTCTTCCAAGTGGCATTTAAACCGTCTTGTTAGGCTACTGTGACCTGCAAGTCTCTTCCAAGGGGCATTTAAACTGTCTTGTTAAGCTACTGCGACCTCCACCTCTCTTCCGAGGGGAATTTAAACCATCTTGTTAAGCTACTGCGACCTGCAAGTCACTTCCAAGGTGCATTTAACCCGTCTTTTTAAGCTACTGCGACTTGAACGTCTCTTCCAAGGGGCATTTAAACAGTCTTGTGAAGCTACTGCGACCTGCACCTCTCTTCCAAGGGTCATTTAAACCGTCTTTTTAAGCTACTGCGACCTCCAACTCTCTTCCAAGGGGGATTTAAACCATCTTGTTAAGCTACTGCGACCTGCACGTCTCTTCCAAGGGGCATTTAAACCCTCTTGTTAAGCTCCTGCGACCTGCACGTCTCTTCCAAGGGGCATTTAAACTGTCTTATTAAGCGACTGCGACCTGCACATCTCTTCCAAGGGGCATTTAAACCGTCTTATTAAGCTACTGCGACCTGCACGTCTCTTCCAAGGGGCATTTAAACTGTCTTGTTAAGCTACTGCGACCTCCACCTCTCTTCCAAGGGGCATTTAAACCATCTTGGTAAGCTACTGCGACCGGCACGTCTCTTCCAAGGTGCATTTAAACCGTCTTTTTAAGCTACTGCGACATGCACGTCTCTTCCAAGGGGCATTTAATCCGTCTTGTTAAGCTACTGCGACCTGCACGTCTCTTCCAAGTGGCATTTAAACCGTCTTGTTAAGCTACTGCGACCTGCACGTCTCTTCCAAGGGGCATTTAAACCGTCTTGTTAATCCACTGCGACCTGCACGTCTCTTCCAAGGGGCATTTAAACCGTCTTTTTAAGCAGCTGCGAAATGCACTTCTCTTCCAAGGGGCAGTTAAACCATCTTATTAAGCTACTGCGACCTCCACCGCTCTTCCAAGGGGCATTTAAACCATCTTGTTAAGCTACTGCGACCTACACGTCTCTTCCAAGGGGCATTTAAACCGTCTTGGTAAGCTACTGCGACTTGCAAGCCTATTCCAAGGGGCATTTAAACCCTCTTGTTAAGCTACTGCGATTTGCACGTCTCTTCCAAGGGGCATTTAAACAGTCTTGTTAAGCTACTGTAACCTCCACCACTTTTCCAAGGGGCATTTAAAACGTCTTTTTAAGCTACTGCAACCTGCACGTCTCTTCCAAGGGCCATTTAAAATGCTTTGTTAAGCTACTGTAACCTCCACCACTTTTCCAAGGGGCATTTAAAACGTCTTGTTAAGCTACTGCGACCTGCATGTTTCTTTCAAGGGGCATTTAAAATGCTTTGTTAAGCTACTGCAACCTGCACGTCTCTTCCAAGGGGCATTTAAACCGTCTTGTTAAGCTACTGCGACCTGCACGTCTCTTCCAAGGGGCATGTAAACCGTCTTGTTAAGCTTCTGCGACCTGCATGTCTCTTCCAAAGGGCATTTAAACCGTCTTGTTAAGCTACTGCGTCCTGCACGTCTCTTTCATGGGGCATTTAAACTGTCTTGTTAAGCTACTGTGACGTCCACCGCTCTTCCAAGAGGGATTTAAATAGTCTTGTTAAGCTACTGCGACCTGCACGTCTCTTCCAATGGGCATTTAACCCATCTTGTTAAGCTACTGCGAACTGCTCGTCTCTTCCAAGGGGCATTTAAACCGTTTTGTTAAGCTACTGCGACCTGCACGTCTCTTCTAAGGCGCATTTAAACCGTCTTTTGAAGCTACTGCAACTTGCACGTCTCTTCGTAGGGGCATTTAAACCGTCTTGTTAAGCTACTGTAACCTCCACCAATTTTCCAAGGGGCATATAAACCGTCTTGTTAAGCTAGTGCGACCTGCATGTCTCTTTCAAGGTGTCAATTTTAGCAGTCTTGTTAAGCTACTGCAACCTGCATGTCTCTTCCAAGGGGCATTAAAACCATCTTGTTAAGCCACTGCGACCTGCACGTCTCTTCCAAGGGGCATTTAAACCGTCTTTTTAAGCTGCTGCGACCTGCATGTCTCTTCCAAGGGGCATTTAAACCGTCTTGTTAAGCTACTGCGACCTCCTCCGCTCTATCAAGGGGCATTTCAACCATCTTGTTAAGCTACTGCGACCTGCACGTCTCTTCCAAGGGGCATTTAAACCGTCTTGGTAAGCTACTGAACCTGCAAGCCTATTCCAAGGGGCTTTTAAACCCTCTTGTTAAGCTACTGCGACCTGCACGTCTCTTCCAAGGCGGATTTAAACAGTCTTGTTAAGCTACTGCGACCTGCACGTCTCTTCCAAGGGGCATTTAAACCATCTTGTTAAGCTACTGCGACCTGCAAGTCTCTTCCAAGGGGCATTTAAACCGTCTTATTAAGCTACTGCGACCTGCACGTCTTTTCCAAGGGGCATTTAAACTATCTTGTTAAGCTACTGCGACCTCCACCGCTCTTCCAAGGGGCATTTAAACCGTATTGTTAAGGTACTGCGACCTGCACTTCTCTTCCAAGGGGCATTTAAATCGTCTTGTTAAGATACTGCGATCTGCACGTCTCTTCCAAGGGGCATTTAAACCGTCTTTTTAAGCTACTGTTACCTGCACGTCTCTTCCATGGGGCATTTAAACAGTCTAGTTAAGCTGCTGCGACCTGCATGTCTCTTCCAAGGGGCATTTAAACTGTCTTGTTAAGCTACTGCGTCCTCCACCGCTCTTCCAAGGGGCATTTAAACTGTCTTGTCAAGCTACTGCAACCTTCACGTCTCTTCCAAGGGGCATTTAAATTGTCTTGGTAAGCTACTGCCACCTGTAAGCCTCTTCCAAGGGGCATTTAAACCGTCTTGTTAAGCTACTGCGACATGCACGTCTCTTCCAAGGGGCATTTAAACTGTCTTGTCAAGCTACTGCGACCTCCACCGTTCTTCCAAGGGGTATTTAAACCATCTTGTTAAGCTACGGCGACCTGCACGTCTCTTCCAAGGGGCATTTAAACCATCTTGTTAAGCTACAGTGACCTGCATGTCTCTTCCAAGGGGCATTTAAACTGTGTTGTTAAGCTACTGCGACCTGCACGTCTCTTCTAAGGGGCATTTAAACCATCTTGTTAAGCTACTGCGACTTGCACGTCTCTTCCAAGGGGCATTTAAACCGTCTTGTTAAGCTACTGTAACCTCCACTACTTTTCCAAGAGGCATTTAAACGGTCTTGTTAAGCTGCTGCGACCTGCATGGCTCTTCCAAGGGGCATTTAAAACGCTTTGTTAAGCTACTGCGACCTGTACGTCTCTTCCAAGGGGCATTTAAACCGTCTTGTTAAGCTGCTGCGACCTGCATGTCTCTTCCAAGGGGCATTTAAACTGTCTTGTTAAGCAACTGCGACCTGCTCGTCTCTTCCAAGGGGCATTTAAACCGTCTTGTTAAGCTACTGAGACCTTCAAGTCTCTTCCAAGGCTTATTTAAACCGTCTTTATAAGCTACTGCGACTTGAACGTCTCTTCCAAGGGGCATTTAAACAGTCTTGTTAAGCTACTGTAACCTCCACCACTTTTCCCATTGGCATCTAAACCGTCTTGAAAAGCTACTGCGACCTGCACATCTCTTCCAAAGGGCATTTAAACCGTCTTTTTAAGCTGCTGTGACCTGCATGTCTCTTCCAAGGGGCATTTAAACCGTCTTGTTAAGCTACTGTAACCGCCACTACTTTTCCAAGAGGCATTTAAACCGTCTTGTTAAGCTACTGTAACCGCCACTACTTTTCCAAGAGGCATTTAAACCGTCTTGTTAAGCTACTGCGACTTGCACGTCTCTTCCAAGGGGCATTTAAACTGTCTTGTTAAGCTACTGTAACCGCCACTACTTTTCCAAGAGGCATTTAAACCGTCTTGTTAAGCTACTGCGACCTGCATGGCTCTTCTAAGGGGCATTTAAAACGCTTTGTTAAGCTACTGCGACCTGCGCGTCTCTTCCAAGGGGCATTTAAACCATCTTGGTAAGCTACTGCGACTTGCAAGCCTATTCCAAGGGACATTTAAACCCTCTTGTTAAGCTACTGCGACCTGCACGTCTCTTCCAAGGGGGATTTAAACTGTCTTGTTAAGCTACTGCGACCTGCACGTCTCTTCCAAGGGGCATTTAAACTGTCTTATTAAGCTACTGCGACCTGCACGTCTCTTCCAAGGGGCATTTAAACTGTCTCGTTAAGCTACTGTGACCTCCACCGCTCTTCCAAGTGGCATTTAAACCATCTTGTTAAGCTACTGCGACCTGCACGTCTCTTCCAAGGGACATTTAAACCATCTTGTTAAGCTACTGCGACCTGCACGTCCCTTCCAAGGGGCATTTAAACCGTCTTGTTTAGCTACTGCGACCTGCACGTCTCTTCCAAGGGACATTTAAGCCGTCTTATTAAGCTACTGCGACCTGCACGTCTCTTGCAAGGGGAATTTAAACTGTCTTGTTAAGCTACTGTGACCTCCACCGCTCTTCCAAGGGGCATTTAAACTGTCTTGTTAAGCTACTGCGACCTGTACGTGTCTTCCAAGTGGCATTTAAACCGTCTTGTTAAGCTACTGCGACTTGCACGTCTCTTCCAAGGGACATATAAACCATCTTGTTAAGCTGCTGTAACCTCCACCACTTTTCCAAGGGGCATTTAAACTGTCTTGTTAAGCTACTGCGACCTGCACGTCTCTTCCATGGGTCATTTAAACCGTTTTATTAAACTACTGCGACCTGCATGTCTCTACCAAGGGACATTTAAACCGTCTTGTTAAGCTACTGCGACCTGCATGTCTCTTCCAAGGGACATTTAAACTGTCTTGTTAAGCTACTGCGACCTCCACCGCTCTTCCAAGGGGCATTTAAACTGTCTTGTTTAGCAACTGCGACCTGCACGTCTCTTCCAAGTGGAATTTAAATCGTCTTGGTAAGCGACTGCGACCTGTAAGCCTCTTCCAAGGGGCATTTAAACTGTCTTGTTAAGCTACTGCGACCTGCACGTCTCTTCCAAGGGGCATTTAAACTGTCTTGTTAAGCTACTGCGACCTGCACGTCTCTTCTAAGGTGCATTTAAACAGTCTTGTTAAGCTACTGCGACCTGCACGTCTCTTCTAAGGTGCATTTAAACCGTCTTATTAAGCTACTGCGACCTGCTCTTCTCTTCCAAGGAGCATTTAAACCGTCTTGTTAAGCTATTGCGACCTGCATGTCTCTTCCAAGGCGCATTTAATCCGTCTTTTTATGCTACTGCGACTTGCACGTCTTTTCCAAAGGGCATTTAAACCGTCTTTTTAAGCTACTGTAACCTCCACCTCTTTTTCAAGGAGCATTTAAACCGTCATGTTAAGCTACAGCGACCTGCACGTCTCTTCCAAGGGGCATTTAAACCGTCTTTTTAAGCTACTGCGACCTGCATGTCTCTTCCAATCGGTATTTAAACCGTCTTGTTAAGCTGCTGCGAACTGCATGTCTCTTCCAAGTGGCATTTAAACCGTCTTTTTAAGCTACTGCGACTTGCACGTCTTTTCCAAGGGGCATTTAAACCGTCTTGTTATGCTACTGTAACCTCCACCAATTTTCCAAGGGGCATTTAAACCGTCTTGTTAAGCTACTGCGACCTGCATGTCTCTTCCAAGGGGCATTTTTAACCGTCTTGTTAAGCTACTGTGACCTGCATGTCTCTTCCAAGGGGCATTTAAACCATCTTGTTAAGCCACTGCGACCTGCACGTCTCTTCCAAGGGGCATTTAAACTGTCTATTCAAGCTGCTGCGACCTGCATGTCCCCTCCAAGGGGCATTTAAACCGTCTTGTTAAACTACTGCAACCTCCTCCGCTCTTCCAAGGGGCATTTAAACCATCTTGTTAAGCTACTGCGACCTGCACGTCTCTTCCAAGGGGCATTTAAACCGTCTTGGTAAGCTACTGCGACCAGCACGTCTCTTCCTAGGGGCATTTAAACCATCTTGTTAAGCTACTGTAACCTCCACCACTTTTCCAAGGGGCATTTAAACCGTCTTGTTAAGCTACTTCTACCTGCATGTCTCTTCCAAGGGGCATTTAAACCGTCTTGTTAAGCTACTGCGACCTGCAAGCCTATTCCCAGGGGCTTTTAAACCCTCGTGTTAAGCTACAGCGACCTGTACGTCTCTTCCAAGGGGGATTTAAACCGTCTTGTTAAGCTACTGCGACCTGCACGTCTCTTCCAAGGGGCATTTAAACCGTCTTGTTAAGCTACTGCGACCTGCACGTCTCTTCCAAGGGGCATTTAAACTGTCTTATTAAGCTACTGCGACCTGCATGTCTCTTCCAAGGGGCATTTAAACTGTCTTGTTAAGCTACTGCGACCTCCACCGCTCTTCCAAGGGGCATTTAAACCGTCTTGTTAAGCTACTGTGACCTGCATGTCTCATCCAAGGGGCATTTAAACTGTCTTGTTAAGCTACTGCGACCTGCACATCTCTTCCAAGGGGCATTTAAACTGTCTTGTTAAGCTACTGCGTCTTGCAAGTCTCTTCCAAGGGGTATTTAAACGGTCTTTTTAAGCTACTGTAACCTTCACCACTTTTCCAAGGGGCATTTAAACCGTCTTGTTAAGCTGCTTCGACCTGCATCTCTCTTCCATGGGGCATTTAAACCGTCTTGTTAAGATACTGCGACCTGCATGTCTCCACCAAGGGACATTTAAACCGTCTTGTTAAGCTACTGCGTCCTGCACGTCTCTTCCAAGGGGCATTTAAAAAGTCTTGTTAAGCTGCTGCGACCTGCACGTGTCTTCCAAGGGGTATTTAAACTGTCTTGTTAAGCTACTGCGACCTCCACCGCTTTTCCAATGGGCATTTAAACCGTCTTTTTAAGCTACTTCGACCTGCACGTCTCTTCCAAGGGGCATGTAATTGTCTTGTTAAGCTACTACGACCTCCACCGCTTTTCCAAGGGGCATTTAAACTGTCTTGTTAAGCTACTGCGACATGCACGTCTCTTCCAAGGGGCATTTAAACCGTCTTGGTAAGCTACTGCGACCAGCATGTCTCTTCCAAGGGGCATTTAAACCATCTTGTTAAGCTACTGTAACCTCCACCACTTTTCCAAGGGGCATTTAAACCGTCTTGTAAAGCTACTTCTACCTGCATGTCTCTTCCAAGGGGCATTTAAACCGTCTTGTTAAGCTACTGCGATCTGCAAGCCTATTCCCAGGGGCTTTTAAACCCTCGTGTTAAGCTACTGCGACCTGCACGTCTCTTCCAAGGGGGATTTAAACCGTCTTGTTAAGCTACTGCGACCTGCACGTCTCTTCCAAGGGGCATTTAAACCGTCTTGTTAAGCTACTGCGACCTGCACGTCTCTTACAAGGGGCATTTAAACTGTCTTATTAAGCTACTGCGACCTGCATATCTCTTCCAAGGGGCATTTAAACTGTCTTGTTAAGCTACTGCGACCTCCACCGCTCTTCCAAGGGGCATTTAAACCGTCTTGTTAAGCTACTGTGACCTGCATGTCTCATCCAAGGGGCATTTAAACCGTCTTGTTAAGCTTCTGCGACCTGCACATCTCTTCCAAGGGGCATTTAAACCGTCTTGTTAAGCTACTGCGTCTTGCAAGTCTCTTCCAAGGGGCATTTAAACGGTCTTTTTAAGCTACTGTAACCTCCACCACTTTTCCAAGGGGCATGTAAACCGTCTTGTTAAGCTGCTTCGACCTGCATCTCTCTTCCATGGGGCATTTAAACCGTCTTGTTAAGATACTGCGACCTGCATGTCTCCACCAAGGGACATTTAAACCGTCTTGTTAAGCTACTGCGTCCTGCACATCTCTTCCAAGGGGCATTTAAAAAGTCTTGTTAAGCTACTGCGACATGCACGTCTCTTCCAAGGGGCATTTATATCGTCTTGGTAATCTACTGCGACCTGCAAGCCTCTTCCAAGGGGCATTTAAACCGTCTTTTTAAGCTACTGCGACCTGCACGTCTCTTCCAAGGGGAATTTAAACTGTATTGTTAAGCTACTGCGACCTCCACCGCTATTCCAAGGAGCATTTGAACCATCTTTTTAAGCTACTGCGACCTGCACATCTCTTCCAACGGGCATTTAAACTGTCTTATTAAGCTACTGTGACCTGCACGTCTCTTATAAGGGGCATTTAAACCGTCTTGTTAAGCTACTGCGACTTGCATGGCTCTTCCAAGGGGCATTTAAACCGTCTTGTTAAGCTCCTGTAACCTCCACCACTTTTCCAAGAGGTATTTAAACCGTCTTGTTAAGCTACAGCGACCTGCACTTCTCTTCCAAAGGGCATTTAAAACCCTTTGTTAAGCTACTGCGATCTGCATGTCTCTTCCAATGGGCATTTAAACCCTCTTGTTAAGCTACTGTGACCTGCACGTCTCTTCCAAGGGGGATTTAAAAAGTCTTGTTAAGCTACTGCGACCTGCACGTCTCTTCCAAGGGGCATTTAAACGATCTTGTTAAGCTACTGCGACCTGCTCGTCTCTTCCAAGGGGCATTTAAACTGTCTTTTTAAGCTACTGCTACTTGCACGTCTCTTCCAAGGGGCATTTAAACCGTCTTGTTAAGCTACTGCGACCTGCATGTCTCTTCCAAGGGGCATATAAACCATCTTGTTAAGCCACTGCGACCTGCACGTCTCTTCCAAGGGGCATTTAAACCATCTTGTTAAGCTGCTGCGACCTGCACGTCTCTTCCAAGTGGCATTTAAACCGTCTTGTTAAGCTACTGCGACCTCCTCCGCTCTTCCAAGGGGCATTTAAACCATCTTGTTAAGTTACTGCGACCTGCACGTCTCTTCCAATGGGCATTTAAACCGTCTTGATAAGCTACTGCCACTTGCACGTCTCTTCCAAGGGGCATTTAAACCATCTTGTTAAGCTACTGAAACCTCCACCACTTTTCCAAGGGGCATTTAAACCGTCTTGTTAAGCTACTTCTGCCTGCATGTCTCTTCCAAGGGGCATCTAAACCGTCTTCTTAAGCTACTGCGACCTGCAAGCCTATTCCCAGGGGCTTTTAAACGCTCGTGTTAAGCTACTGCGACCTGCACGTCTCTTCCAAGGGGGATTTAAACCGTCTTGTTAAGCTACTGCGACCTGCACGTCTCTTCCAAGGGGCATTTAAACCGTCTTGTTAAGCTACTGCGACCTGCATGTCTCTTCCAAGGGGCATTTAAACTGTCTTATTAAGCTACTGCGATCTGCATGTCTCTTCCAAGGGGCATTTAAACCGTCTTGTTAAGCTACTGCGACCTCCACCGCTCTTCCAAGGGGCATTTAAACCGTCTTGTTAAGCTTCTGCGACCTGCATGTCTCTTCCAAGGGGCATTTAAACCGTCTTGTTTAGCTACTGCGACCTGCACGTCTCTTCCAAGGGGCATTTAAACCGTCTTGTTAAGCTACTGCGTCTTGCAAGTCTCTTCCAAGGGGCCTTTAAACAGTCTTTTTAAGCTACTGTAACCTCCACCACTTTTCCAAGGGGCATTTAAACCGTCTTGTTAAGCTGCAGCGACCTGCATGTCTCTTCCAAGGGGCATTTAAACTGTCTTGTTAAGCTACTGCGACCTCCACCGCTCTTTCAAGGGGCATTTAAACTGTCTTGTTAAGCTGCAGCGACCTGCATGTCTCTTCCAAGGGGCATTTAAACTGTCTTGTTAAGCTACTGCGACCTCCACCGCTCTTCCAAGGGGCATTTAAACTGTCTTGTTAAGCTACTGCGACATGCACGTCTCTTCCAAGGGGCATTTAAATCGTCTTGGTAAGCTACTGCGACCTGCAAGCCTCTTCCAAGGGGCATTTAAACCATCTTGTTAAGCTACTGTGACCTGCACGTCTCTTCAAAGGGGCATTTAAACTGTCTTATTAAGCTACTGCGACCTGCAAGTCTCTTCTAAGGGGCATTTAAACCGTCTTGTTAAGCTACTGCGACTTCCACGTCTCCTCCAAAGGGGCATTTAAACCGTCGTGTTAAGTTCCTGTAACCTCCACCACTTTTCCAAGAGGTATTTACACCATCTTGTTAAGCTACTGCGACCTGCACATCTCTTCCAAGGGGCATTTAAAACCCTTTGTTAAGCTACTGCTACCTGCATGTCTCATCCAAGGGGCATTTAAATCATCTTGTTAAGCTACTGCGACCTCCACCGCACTTCCAAGGGGCATTTAAACCGTCTTGTTAAGCTACTGCGACCTGCACGTCTCTTCCAAGTGGCATTTAAACCGTCTTGTTAAGCTACTGCGACTTGCAAGTTTCTTCCAATGGGCATTTAAACTGTCTTGTTAAGCTACTGCGACCTCCACCTCTCTTTCAAAGGGCATTTAAACCGTCTTATTACGCTACTGCGACTTGAACGTCTCTTCCAAGGGGCATTTAAACCGTCTTGTTAAGCTAACGTAACCTCCACCACTTTTCCAAGGGACATCTAAATAGTCTTGTTAAGCTACTGCGACCTGAACGTTTCTTCCAAGGGTCATTTAAATAGTCTTGTTAAGCTACTGAGACCTCCACCTCTCTTCCAAGGTGCATTTAAACCATCTTGTTAAGCTACTGCGACCTGCACGTCTCTTCCAAGGGGCATTTAAACCCTCTTGTTAAGCTCTTGCGACCTGCATGTCCCTAGAAAGGGGCATTTAAACCCTCTTGTTAAGCTACTGCGACCTGCAAGTCTCTTCCAAGGGGCATTTAAACTGTCTTGTTAAGCTACTGCGACCTCCACCTCTCTTGCAAGGGGCATTTAAACCGTCTTATTAAGCTACTGCGACCTGCACGTCTCTTCCAAGGGGCATTTAAACTCTCTTGTTAAGCTACTGCGACCTCCACCGCTCTTCCAAGGGGCATTGAAACCGTCTTGTTAAGCTACTGCGATCTGCACGTCTCTTCCAAGGGGCATTTAAACCATCTTGTTAAGCTACTGTAACCTCCACCACTTTTCCAAGGGGCATTTAAACCGTCTTGTTAAGCTACTTCTGCCTGCATGTCTCTTCCAAGGGGCATCTAAACCGTCTTCTTAAGCTACTGCGACCTGCAAGCCTATTCCCAGGGGCTTTTAAACGCTCGTGATAAGCTACTGCGACCAGCCCGTCTCTTCCAAGGGGGATTTAAACCGTCTTGTTAAGCTACTGCGACCTGCACGTCTCTTCCAAGGGACATTTAAACCGTCTTGTTAAGCTACTGCGACCTGCACGTCTCTTCCAAGGGGCATTTAAACTGTCTTATTAAGCTACTGCGATCTGCATGTCTCTTCCAAGGGGCATTTAAACAGTCTTGTTAAGCTACTGCGACCTCCACCGCTCTTCCAAGGGGCATTTAAACCGTCTTGTTAAGCTACTGCGACCTGCATGTCTCTTCCAAGGGGCATTTAAACCGTCTTGTTTAGCTACTGAGACCTGCACGTCTCTTCCAAGGGGCATTTAAACCGTCTTGTTAAGCTACTGCGTCTTGCAAGTCTCTTCCAAGGGGCCTTTAAACAGTCTTTTTAAGCTACTGTAACCTCCACCACTTTTCCAAGGGGCATTTAAACCGTCTTGTTAAGCTGCTGCGACCTGCATGTCTCTTCCATGGGGCATTTAAAATGTCTTGTTAAGACACTGCGACCTGCATGTCTCTTCCAAGGGGCATTTAAACAGTCTTGTTAAGCTGCTGCGACCTGCATGTCTCTTCCAAGGGGCATTTAAACTGTCTTGTTAAGCTACTGCGACCTCCACCGCTCTTCCAAGGGGCATTTAAACTGTCTTGTTAAGCTACTGCGACATGCACGTCTCTTCCAAGGGGCATTTAAATCGTCTTGGTAAGCTACTGCGACCTGCAAGCCTCTTCCAAGGGGCATTTAAACCATCTTGTTAAGCTACTGTGACCTGCACGTCTCTTCAAAGGGGCATTTAAACTGTCTTATTAAGCTACTGCGACCTGCAAGTCTCTTCTAAGGGGCATTTAAACCGTCTTGTTAAGCTACTGCGACTTCCACCGCTCTTCCAAGGGGCATTTAAACCGTCTTGTTAAGCTTCTGCGACCTGCATGTCTCTTCCAAGGGGCATTTAAACCGTCTTGTTTAGCTACTGCGACCTGCACGTCTCTTCCAAGGGGCATTTAAACCGTCTTGTTAAGCTACTGCGTCTTGCAAGTCTCTTCCAAGGGGCCTTTAAACAGTCTTTTTAAGCTACTGTAACCTCCACCACTTTTCCAAGGGGCATTTAAACCGTCTTGTTAAGCTGCAGCGACCTGCATGTCTCTTCCAAGGGGCATTTAAACTGTCTTGTTAAGCTACTGCGACCTCCACCGCTCTTTCAAGGGGCATTTAAACTGTCTTGTTAAGCTGCAGCGACCTGCATGTCTCTTCCAAGGGGCATTTAAACTGTCTTGTTAAGCTACTGCGACCTCCACCGCTCTTCCAAGGGGCATTTAAACTGTCTTGTTAAGCTACTGCGACATGCACGTCTCTTCCAAGGGGCATTTAAATCGTCTTGGTAAGCTACTGCGACCTGCAAGCCTCTTCCAAGGGGCATTTAAACCATCTTGTTAAGCTACTGTGACCTGCACGTCTCTTCAAAGGGGCATTTAAACTGTCTTATTAAGCTACTGCGACCTGCAAGTCTCTTCTAAGGGGCATTTAAACCGTCTTGTTAACCTACTGCGACTTCCACGTCTCCTCCAAAGGGGCATTTAAACCGTCGTGTTAAGTTCCTGTAACCTCCACCACTTTTCCAAGAGGTATTTACACCATCTTGTTAAGCTACTGTGACCTGCACATCTCTTCCAAGGGGCATTTAAAACCCTTTGTTAAGCTACTGCTACCTGCATGTCTCATCCAAGGGGCATTTAAATCATCTTGTTAAGCTACTGCGACCTCCACCGCACTTCCAAGGGGCATTTAAACCGTCTTGTTAAGCTACTGCGACCTGCACGTCTCTTCCAAGTGGCATTTAAACCGTCTTGTTAAGCTACTGCGACTTGCAAGTTTCTTCCAATGGGCATTTAAACTGTCTTGTTAAGCTACTGCGACCTCCACCTCTCTTTCAAAGGGCATTTAAACCGTCTTATTACGCTACTGCGACTTGAACGTCTCTTCCAAGGGGCATTTAAACCGTCTTGTTAAGCTAACGTAACATCCACCACTTTTCCAAGGGACATCTAAATAGTCTTGTTAAGCTACTGCGACCTGAACGTTTCTTCCAAGGGTCATTTAAATAGTCTTGTTAAGCTACTGAGACCTCCACCTCTCTTCCAAGGTGCATTTAAACCATCTTGTTAAGCTACTGCGACCTGCACGTCTCTTCCAAGGGGCATTTAAACCCTCTTGTTAAGCTCCTGCGACCTGCATGTCCCTAGAAAGGGGCATTTAAACCCTCTTGTTAAGCTACTGCGACCTGCAAGTCTCTTCCAAGGGGCATTTAAACTGTCTTGTTAAGCTACTGCGACCTCCACCTCTCTTGCAAGGGGCATTTAAACCGTCTTATTAAGCTACTGCGACCTGCACGTCTCTTCCAAGGGGCATTTAAACTCTCTTGTTAAGCTACTGCGACCTCCACCGCTCTTCCAAGGGGCATTGAAACCGTCTTGTTAAGCTACTGCGATCTGCACGTCTCTTCCAAGGGGCATTTAAACCATCTTGTTAAGCTACTGTAACCTCCACCACTTTTCCAAGGGGCATTTAAACCGTCTTGTTAAGCTACTTCTGCCTGCATGTCTCTTCCAAGGGGCATCTAAACCGTCTTCTTAAGCTACTGCGACCTGCAAGCCTATTCCCAGGGGCTTTTAAACGCTCGTGATAAGCTACTGCGACCAGCCCGTCTCTTCCAAGGGGGATTTAAACCGTCTTGTTAAGCTACTGCGACCTGCACGTCTCTTCCAAGGGACATTTAAACCGTCTTGTTAAGCTACTGCGACCTGCACGTCTCTTCCAAGGGGCATTTAAACTGTCTTATTAAGCTACTGCGATCTGCATGTCTCTTCCAAGGGGCATTTAAACAGTCTTGTTAAGCTACTGCGACCTCCACCGCTCTTCCAAGGGGCATTTAAACCGTCTTGTTAAGCTACTGCGACCTGCATGTCTCTTCCAAGGGGCATTTAAACCGTCTTGTTTAGCTACTGCGACCTGCACGTCTCTTCCAAGGGGCATTTAAACCGTCTTGTTAAGCTACTGCGTCTTGCAAGTCTCTTCCAAGGGGCCTTTAAACAGTCTTTTTAAGCTACTGTAACCTCCACCACTTTTCCAAGGGGCATTTAAACCGTCTTGTTAAGCTGCTGCGACCTGCATGTCTCTTCCATGGGGCATTTAAAATGTCTTGTTAAGACACTGCGACCTGCATGTCTCTTCCAAGGGGCATTTAAACAGTCTTGTTAAGCTGCTGCGACCTGCATGTCTCTTCCAAGGGGCATTTAAACTGTCTTGTTAAGCTACTGCGACCTCCACCGCTCTTCCAAGGGGCATTTAAACTGTCTTGTTAAGCTACTGCGACATGCACGTCTCTTCCAAGGGGCATTTAAATCGTCTTGGTAAGCTACTGCGACCTGCAAGCCTCTTCCAAGGGGCATTTAAACCATCTTGTTAAGCTACTGTGACCTGCACGTCTCTTCAAAGGGGCATTTAAACTGTCTTATTAAGCTACTGCGACCTGCAAGTCTCTTCTAAGGGGCATTTAAACCGTCTTGTTAAGCTACTGCGACTTGCACGTCTCCTCCAAGGGGCATTTAAACCGTCGTGTTAAGCTCCTGTAACCTCCACCACTTTTCCAAGAGGTATTTACACCATCTTGTTAAGCTACTGCGACCTGCACGTCTCTTCCAAGGGGCATTTAAACCATCTTGTTAAGCTACTGCGACCTCTACCGCACCTCCAAGGGGCATTTAAACCGTCTTGTTAAGCTACTGCGACCTCAACCGCTCTTCCAAGGGGCATTTTAACCGTCTTGTTAAGATACTGCGACCTGCATGTCTCTTCCAAGGGGCATTTAAACCGACTTATTAAGCTACTGCGACATGAACGTCTCTTCCAAGGGGCATTTAAACGGTCTTGTTAAGCTAGCGTAACCTCCACCAATTTTCCAAGGGGCATCTAAATAGTCTTGTTAAGCTACTGCGACCTGCACGTCTCTTCCAAGGGTCATTTAAACAGTCTTGTTAAGCTACTGCGACCTCCACCTATCTTCCAAGGTGCATTTAAACCATCTTGTTAAGCTACTGCGACCTGCACGTCTCTTCCAAGGGGCATTTAAACCCTCTTGTTAAGCTACTGCGACCTGCAAGTCTCTTCCAAGGGGCATTTAAACTGTCTTGTTAAGCTACTGCGACCTCCACCTCTCTTCCAAGGGGCATTTAAACAGTCTTATTAAGCGACTGCGACCTGCACATCTCTTCCAAGGGGCATTTAAACCGTCCTATTAAGCTACTGCGACCTGCACGTCTCTTCCAAGGGGCATTTAAACTCTCTTGTTAAGCTACTGCGACCTCCACCGCTCTTCCAAGGGGCATTGAAACCATCTTGTTAAGCTACTGCGATCTGCACGTCTCTTCCAAGGGTCATTTAAACCGTCTTGTTAAGCTACTGCGACCTGCTCTTCTCTTCCAAGGGGCATTTAAATCGTCTTGTTAAGCTACTACGACCTGCACGTCTCTTCCAAGGTGCATTTAAACTGTCTTTTTAAGCTACTGCGACCTGCACGTCTCTTCCAAGGGGCATTTAATCCATCTTGTAAAGCTACTGCGACCTCCACCGCTCTTCCAAGGGGCAATTAAATCTTCTTGTTAAGCTACTGCGACCTGCACGTCTCTTCCAAGGGGCAATTAAACCGTCTTGGTAAGCTACTGCGACCTGCATGTCTCTACCTAGGGACATTTAAACCG
Source organism: Phyllobates terribilis (assembly GCF_046119375.1). NCBI lineage: Eukaryota > Metazoa > Chordata > Amphibia > Anura > Dendrobatidae > Phyllobates > Phyllobates terribilis. The sequence goes on from NW_027362775.1 coordinate 32,226,463, forward strand.
TCTTGTTAAGCTACTGCAACCCGCACGTCTCTTCCAAGGGGCATTTAAACAGTCTTGTTAAGCTGCTGCAACCTGCATGTCTCTTCCAAGGAGCATTTAAACAGTCTTGTTAAGCTACTGCGACCTGCATGTCTCTTCCAAGGGGCATTTAAACCGTCTTGTTTAGCTACTGCGACCTGCACGTCTCTTCCAAGGGGCATTTAAACCGTCTTGTTAAGCTACTGCGTCTTGCAAGTCTCTTCCAAGGGGCCTTTAAACAGTCTTTTTAAGCTACTGTAACCTCCACCACTTTTCCAAGGGGCATTTAAACCGTCTTGTTAAGCTGCTGCGACCTGCATGTCTCTTCCATGGGGCATTTAAAATGTCTTGTTAAGACACTGCGACCTGCATGTCTCTTCCAAGGGGCATTTAAACAGTCTTGTTAAGCTGCTGCGACCTGCATGTCTCTTCCAAGGGGCATTTAAACTGTCTTGTTAAGCTACTGCGACCTCCACCGCTCTTCCAAGGGGCATTTAAACTGTCTTGTTAAGCTACTGCGACATGCACGTCTCTTCCAAGGGGCATTTAAATCGTCTTGGTAAGCTACTGCGACCTGCAAGCCTCTTCCAAGGGGCATTTAAACCATCTTGTTAAGCTACTGTGACCTGCACGTCTCTTCAAAGGGGCATTTAAACTGTCTTATTAAGCTACTGCGACCTGCAAGTCTCTTCTAAGGGGCATTTAAACCGTCTTGTTAAGCTACTGCGACTTGCACGTCTCCTCCAAGGGGCATTTAAACCGTCGTGTTAAGCTCCTGTAACCTCCACCACTTTTCCAAGAGGTATTTACACCATCTTGTTAAGCTACTGCGACCTGCACGTCTCTTCCAAGGGGCATTTAAACCATCTTGTTAAGCTACTGCGACCTCTACCGCACCTCCAAGGGGCATTTAAACCGTCTTGTTAAGCTACTGCGACCTCAACCGCTCTTCCAAGGGGCATTTTAACCGTCTTGTTAAGATACTGCGACCTGCACGTCTCTTCCAAGGGGCATTTAAACCGACTTATTAAGCTACTGCGACATGAACGTCTCTTCCAAGGGGCATTTAAACGGTCTTGTTAAGCTAACGTAACCTCCACCAATTTTCCAAGGGGCATCTAAATAGTCTTGTTAAGCTACTGCGACCTGCACGTCTCTTCCAAGGGTCATTTAAACAGTCTTGTTAAGCTACTGCGACCTCCACCTCTCTTCCAAGGTGCATTTAAACCATCTTGTTAAGCTACTGCGACCTGCACGTCTCTTCCAAGGGGCATTTAAACCCTCTTGTTAAGCTACTGCGACCTGCAAGTCTCTTCCAAGGGGCATTTAAACTGTCTTGTTAAGCTACTGCGACCTCCACCTCTCTTCCAAGGGGCATTTAAACAGTCTTATTAAGCGACTGCGACCTGCACATCTCTTCCAAGGGGCATTTAAACCGTCCTATTAAGCTACTGCGACCTGCACGTCTCTTCCAAGGGGCATTTAAACTCTCTTGTTAAGCTACTGCGACCTCCACCGCTCTTCCAAGGGGCATTGAAACCATCTTGTTAAGCTACTGCGATCTGCACGTCTCTTCCAAGGGTCATTTAAACCGTCTTGTTAAGCTACTGCGACCTGCTCTTCTCTTCCAAGGGGCATTTAAATCGTCTTGTTAAGCTACTACGACCTGCACGTCTCTTCCAAGGTGCATTTAAACTGTCTTTTTAAGCTACTGCGACCTGCACGTCTCTTCCAAGGGGCATTTAATCCATCTTGTAAAGCTACTGCGACCTCCACCGCTCTTCCAAGGGGCAATTAAACCGTCTTGGTAAGCTACTGCGACCTGCATGTCTCTACCTAGGGACATTTAAACCGTCTTGTTAAGCTACTGCAACCCGCACGTCTCTTCCAAGGGGCATTTAAACAGTCTTGTTAAGCTGCTGCAACCTGCATGTCTCTTCCAAGGAGCATTTAAACTGTCTTGTTAAGCTACTGCGACCTCCACCGCTCTTCCAAGGGGCATTTAAACCGTCTTGTTAAGCTACTGCGACTTGCACGTCTCTACCAAGGGGCATTTAAAACGTCTTGTTAAGCTACTGTAACCTCCACCACTTTTCCAAGGGGCATTTAAACCGTCTTGTTAAGCTACTGCGACCTGCACGTCTCTTCCATGGGGCATTTAAACCGTCTTGTTAAGCTTTTGCGACCTGCATGTCTCTACCAAGGGACATTTAAACCATCTTGTTAAGCGACTGCGATCTGCAAGCCTCTTCCAAGGGGCATTTAAACCATCTTGTTAAGCTACTGCGACCTGCACGTCTCTTCCAAGGGGCATTTAAACTGTCTTGTTAAGCTACTGCGACCTCCACCGCTCTTCCAAGGGGCATTTAAACCACCTTGTTAAGCTACTGCGACCTGCAAGTCTCTTTCAAGGGGCATTTAAACTGTCTATTTAAGCTGCTGCGACCTGTATGTCTCCTCCAAGGGGCATTTAAACCGTCTTGTTAAGCTACTGCGACCTACTCCGCTCTTCCAAGGGGCATTTAAACCGTCTTGTTAAGCTACTGTAACCTCCACCACTTTTCCAAGAGGCATTTAAACTGTCTTGTTAAGCTACTGCGACCTGCATGGCTCTTCCAAGGTGCATTTAAAACGCTTTGTTAAGCTACTGCGACCTGCACGTCTCTTCCAAGGGGCATTTAAACCGTCTTGGTAAGCTACTGCGACCAGCACGTCTCTTCCAAGGGGGATTTAAACCGTCTTGTTAAGCTACTGCGACCTGCATTTCTCTTCCAAGGAGCATTTAAACCGTCTTGTTAAGCTACTGCGACCTGCACGTCTCTTCCAAGGGGCATTTAAGCTGTCTTATTAAGCTACTGCGACCTGCACATCTTTTCCAAGGGGCATTTAAACTGTCTCGTTAAGCTACCACGACCTCCACCGCTCTTCCAAGTGGCATTTAAACCATCTTGTTACGCTACTGCGACCTGCACGTCTCTTCCAATGGGCATTTAAACCGTCTTGTTAAGCTACTGCGACCTGCACGTCCTTTCCAAGGGGCATTTAAATCGTCTTGTTTAGCTACTGCGACCTGCACGTCTCTTCCAAGGGGCATTTAAGCCGTCTTATTAAGCTACTGCGACCTGCACGTCTCTTGCAAGGGGCATTTAAACTGTCTTGTTAAGCTACTGCGACCTCCACCGCTCTTCCAAGGGGCATTTAAACCATCTTGTTAAGCTACTGTAACCTCCACCACTTTTCCAAGGGGCATTTAAACCGTCTTGTTAAACTACTGCGACCTGCACGTCTCTTCCATGGGGCATTTAAACCGTCTTGCTAAGCTACTGCGACCTGCATGTCTCTACCAAGGGACATTTAAACCGTCTTGTTAAGCTACTGCGACCTGCACGTCTCTTCCAAGGGGCATTTAAACAGTCTTGTTAAGCTGCTGCAACCTGCATGTCTCTTCCAAGGAGCATTTAAACTGTCTTGTTAAGCTACTGCGACCTCCACCGCTCTTCCAAGGGGCATTTAAACCGTCTTGTTAAGCTACTGCGACTTGCACGTCTGTACCAAGGGGCATTTAAAACGTCTTGTTAAGCTACTGTAACCTCCACCACTTTTCCAAGGGGCATTTAAACCGTCTTGCTAAGCTACTGTGACCTGCATGTCTCTTCCATGGGGCATTTAAACCGTCTTGTTAAGCTTCTGCGACCTGCATGTCTCTACCAAGGGACATTTAGACCGTCTTGTTAAGCGACTGCGACCTGCAAGCCTCTTCCAAGGGGCATTTAAAACATCTTGTTAATCTACTGCGACCTGCACGTCTCTTCCAAGGGGCATTTAAACTGTCTTGTTAAGCTACTGCGACCTGCACGTCTCTTCCAAGGGGCATTTAAACTGTCTATTTAAGCTGCTGCGACCTGCATGTCTCCTCCAAGGGGCATTTAAACCATCTTGTTAAGCTACTGCGACCTCCTCCACTCTTCCAAGGGGCATTTAAACCATCTTGTTAAGCTACTGCGACCTGCACGTCTCTTCCAAGGGGCATTTAAACCGTCTTGGTAAGCTACTGCGACCTGCACGTCTCTTCCAAGGGGCATTTAAACCATCTTGTTTAGCTACTGTTACCCCCACCACTTTTCCAAGGGGCATTTATACCGTCTTGTTAAGCTACTTCTACCTGCATGTCTCTTCCAAGGGTCACTTAAACCGTCTTGTTAAGCTACTGCGACCTGGAAGCCTATTCCCAGGGACTATTAAACCCTCTTGTTAAGCTACTGCGACCTGCACGTCTCTTCCAAGGGGGATTTAAACCGTCTTGTTAAGCTACTGCGACCTGCATGTCTCTTCCAAGGGGCATTTAAACTGTTTTGTTAAGCTACTGCGACCTCCACCGATCTTCCAAGGGGCATTTAAACCGTCTTGTTAAGCTACTGCGACCTACACGTCTCTTCCAAGGGGCATTTAAACCGTCTTGTTAAGCTACTGCGACCTGCACGTCTCTTCCAAGGGGCATTTAAACCGTCTTGTTAAGCTACTGCGTCTTGCAAGTCTCTTCCAAGGGGCATTTAAACAGTCTTTTTAAGCTACTGTAACCTCCACCACTTTTCCAAGGGGCATTTAAACCGTTTTGTTAAGCTCCTGCGACCTGCATGTCTCTTCCAATGGGCATTTTTAACTGTCTTGTTAAGCTACTGCGACCTACACCGCTCTTCCAAGGGGCATTTAAACTGTCTTGTTAAGCTACTGCGACATGCACGTCTCTTCCAAGGGGCATTTAAATCGTCTTGGTAAGCTACTGCGACCTGCAAGACTCTTCGAAGGGGCATTTAAACCGTCTTTTTAAGCTACTGCGACCTGCACGTCTCTTCCAAGGGGCATTTAAACTGTCTTGTTAAGCTACTGCGACCTCCACCGCTCTTCCAAGGAGCATTTGAACCATTTTTTAAGCTACTGCGACCTGCACATCTCTTCCAAGGGGCATTTAAACTGTCTTGTTAAGCTAATGCGACCTCCACAGCTCTTCCAAGGGGCATTTAAACCATCTTGTTAAGCTACTGTGACCTGCACGTCTCTTCCAAGGGGCATTTAAACCGTGTTGTTATGCTACTGCGACTTGCACGTCTCTTCCAAGGGGTATTTAAACCGTCTTGTTAAGCTCCTGTAACCTCCACCACTTTTCCAAGAGGTATTTAAACCTTCTTGTTAAGCTACTGCGACCTGCTCGTCTCTTCCAAGGGGCATTTAAAACCCTTTGTTAAGCTACTGCGACCTGCATGTCTCTTCCAAGGGGCATTTAAACCGCCTTGTTAAGCTACTGCGACCTCCACCTCTCTTCCAAGGGGCATTTAAAGCGTCCTTTTAAGCTACTGCGACCTGCAAGTCTCTTCCAAGGTGCATTTAAACCGTCTTTTTAAGCTACTTCGACCTGCACGTCTCTTCCAAGTAGCATTTAAACCGTCTTGTTAAGCTACTGCGACCTGCAAGTCTCTTCCAATGGGCATTTAAACTGTCTTCTTAAGCTACTGCGACCTCCACCTCTCTTCCAAGAGGTATTTAAACCGTCTTTTTAAGCTACTGCGACCTGCAAGTCTCTTCCAAGGCGCATTTAAGCTGTCTTTTTAAGCTACTGCGACTTGAACGTCTCTTCCAAGGTTCATTTAAACCGTCTTGTTAAGCTACCGTAACCTCCACCACTTTTTCAAGGGGCATCTAAACAGTCTTGTTAAGCTACTGCGACCTGCACGTCTCTTCCAAGGGTCATTTAAACCATCTTGTTAAGCTACTGCGACCTCCACCTCTCTTGCAAGGGGCATTTAAACCCTCTTGTTAAGCTCCTGCGACCTGCACGTCCCTTGAAAGGGGCACTTAAACCCTCTTGTTAAGCTACTGCGACCTGCACGTCTCTGCCAAGGGGCATTTAAACTGTCTTGTTAAGCTACTGCGACCTCCACCTCTCTTCCAAGGGGCATTTAAACAGTCTTATTAAGCGACTGTGACCTGCATATCTCTTCCAAGGGGCATTTAAACCGTCTCATTAAGCTACAGCGACCTCCACCGCTCTTCCAAGGTGCATTTAAACCATCTTGTTAAGCTACTGCGACCTGCTCGTCTCTTCCAAGGTGCATTTAAACCGCCTTGTTAAGCTACTGCGACCTGCACGTCTCTTCCAAGGTGCATTTAAACTGTCTTTTTTAGCTACTGCGACTTGCACGTCTCATCCAAGGGGCATTTAAACCATCTTATTAAGCAACTTTAACCTCCACCACTTTTCCAAGGGGCATTTAATCCGTCTTGTTAAGCTATTGTGATCTGCACGTCTCTTCCACGGTGCATTTAAACCGTCTTGTTAAGCTACTGCGACCTGCATGTCTCTTCCAAGGGGCATTTAAACCATCTTGTTAAGCCACTGCGACCTGCACGTCTCTACCAAGGGGCATTTAAACCGTCTTTTTAAGCAGCTGCGACCTGCAAGTCTCTTCCAAGGGGCATTTAATCCATCTTGTTAAGCTACTGCGACCTCCACCGCTCTTCCAAGGCGCATTTAAATCATCTTGTTAAGCTACTGCGACCTGCAAGTCTCTTCCAAGGGGCATTTAAACTGTCTTGGTAAGCTATTGCGACCTGCACGTCTCTTCTAAGGGGCATTTAAACCATCTTGTTAAGCTACTGCGACTTGCACTTTTCTTCCAAAGGGCATTTAAACCGTCTTGTTAAGCTACTGTAACCTCCACCACTTTTCCAAGAGACATTTAAACCATCTTGTTAAGCTACTGCGACCTGCACGTCTCTTCCAAGGGGGATTTAAACCGTCTTGTTAAGCTACTGCGACCTGCACCTCTCTTCCAAGGTTCATTTAAATCGTCTTGTTAAGCTACTGCGGCCTGCACGTCTCTTCCAAGGGGCATTGAAACTGTCTTATTAAGCTACTGCGACCTGCAAGTCTCTTCCAAGGGGCATGTAAACTGTCTCGTTAAGCTACTGCGACCTCCACTGCTCTTCCAAGTGGCATTTAAACCATCTTGTTAATCTACTGCGACCTGCACGTCTCTTCCAAGGGGCATTTAAACCGTCTTGTTTAGCTACTGCGAGCTTGACGTCTCTTCTAAGGGGCATTTAAGCCGTCTTATTAAGCTACTGCGACCTGCACGTCTCTTGCAAGGGGCATTTAAACTGTCTTGTTAAGCTACTGCGACCTCCACCGCTCTTCCAAGGGGCATTTAAACCGTCTTGTTAAGCTACTGCGACCTGCACGTGTCTTCCAAGGGGCATTTAAACCGTCTTGTTAAGCAACTGCGACTTGCACGTCTCTTCCAAGGGGCATTTAAACCGTCTTGTTAAGCTACTGTAACCTCCACCACTTTTCCAAGGGGCATTTAAACCGTCTTGTTAAGCTGCTGCGACCTGCATGACTCTTCCATGGGGCATTTAAACAGTCTTGTTAAGCTACTGCGACCTTCATGTCTCTACCAAGAGACATTTAAACCATCTTGTTAAGCTACTGCGACCTGCACGCCTCTTCCAAGGGGCATTTAAACAGTCTTGTTAAGCTGCTGCGACCTGCATGTCTCTTCCAAGGAGCATTTATACTGTCTTGTTAAGCTACTGTGACCTCCACCGCTCTTCCAAGGGGCATTTAAACTGTCTTGCTAAGCTACTGCGACCTGCACGTCTCTTCCAAGGGGCATTTAAATCGTCTTGTTAAGCTACTGCGACCTGCAAGCCTCTTCCAAGGGGCATTTAAGCTGTCTTGTTAAGCTACTGCGACCTGCAAGTTTCTTCCAAGGGGCATTTAAACTGTCTTGTTAAGCTACTGCGACCTCCACCTCTCTTCAAGGGGCATTTATAACATCTTGTTAAGCTACTGCGACCTGTACTTCTCTTCCTAGGGGCATTTAAAGTGTCTTGTAGGGCTATTGCGACCTGCACGTCTCTTCCAAGGCGCATTTAATCCGTCTTTTTAAGCTACTGCATCTTGCACATCTCTTCCAAGGCGCATTTAATCCGTCTTTTTAGGCTACTGCGACTTGCACGTCTCTTCCAAGGGGCATTTAAAGCGTCTTGTTAAGCTACTGCGACCTGCACGTCTCTTCCAAGCGGCATTTAAACCGTCTTATTAAGCTATTGCGACCTGCACGTCTCTTCCAAGGGGCATTTAAACCGTCTTTTTAACCTACTGCGACCTGTATGTCTCTTCCAAGCGGCATTTAAACCGTCTTGTTAAGCTGCTGCGACCTGCATGTCTCTTTCAAGGGGCATTTAAACCATCTTGTTAAGCTACTGCGACCTGCACGTCTCTTCCAAGGGGCATTTAAACCGTCTTGGTAATCTACTGTGACCTGCAATCCTATTCCAAGGGGCATGTAAACCCTCTTTTTAAGCTACTGCGACCTGCAAGTCTCTTCTAAGGGGGATTTAATAAGTCTTGTTAAGATACTGCGACCTGCTCGTCTCTTCCAAGGGGCATTTAAACCTTCGTGTTAAGCTACTGCGACCTGCACGTCTCTTCCAAGGCGCATTTAAACCGTGTTTTTAAGCTACTGCGACCTGCACGTCTCTTCCAAGGGGCATTTAAACAGTCTATTTAAGCTGCTGCGACCTGCACGTCTCCTCCAAGGGGCATTTAAAGAGTCTTGTTAAGCTACTGCGACCTGCACTTCTCTTCCAAGGGGCATTTAAACCGTCTTGGTAAGCTACTGCGACCTGCAAGCCTATTCCAAGGGGCTTTTATACACTTTTGTTAAGCTACTGCGACCTGCACGTCTCTTCCAAGGGGCATTTAAACCGTCTTGTTAAGCTACTGCGACCTACATGTCTCTTCCAAGGGGCATTTAAACTGTCTTGTTAAGCTACTGCGACCTCCACCTCTCTTCCAAGGGGCATTTAAACCGTCTTATTATGCTACTGCGACCTGCACATCTCTTCCAAGGGGTATTTAAACCGTCTTATTAAGCTACTGCGACCTGCACTTCTCTTCCAAGGGGCATTTAAACTGTCTTTTTAAGCTACTGCGACCTCCACCGCTCTTCCAAAGGGCATTCAAACAGTCTTGTTAAGCTACTACGACCTGCACGTCTCTTCCAAGGGGCATTTAAACCGTCTTGGTAAGCTACTGTTACCTGCAAGCCGATTCCAAGGGACATTTAAACACTATTGTTAAGCTACTGCGACCTGCCCGTCTCTTCCAAGGGGGATTTAAACCATCTTGTTAAGTTACTGTGACCTGTATGTCTCTTCCAAGCGGCATTTAAACCGTCTTGTTAAGCTGCTGCGACCTGCATGTCTCTTTCAAGGGGCATTTAAACCATCTTGTTAAGCTACTGCGACCTGCACGTCTCTTCCAAGGGGCTTTTAAACCGTCTTGGTAATCTACTGTGACCTGCAATCCTATTCCAAGGGGCATTTAAACCCTCTTGTTAAGCTACTGCGACCTGCACGTCTCTTCCAAGGGGGATTTAAAAAGTCTTGTTAAGCTACTGCGACCTGGTCGTCTCTTCCAAGGGGCATTTAAACCATCTTGTTAAGCTACTGCGACCTGCTCATCTCTTCAATGGGGCATTTAAACTGTCTTGTTAAGCTACTGCGACCTGCACGTCTCTTCCAAGGCGCATTTAAACCGTCTTTTTAAGCTACTGCGACTTGCACGTCTCTTCCAAGGTCCATTTAAACGTCTTGTTAAGCTACTGCGACCTGCACGTCTCTTCCAAGGGGCATTTAAACAGTCTACTTAAGCTGCTGCGACATGCACGTCTCCTCCAAGGGGCATTTAAAGAGTCTTGTTAAGCTACTGCGTCCTCCTCCGCTCTTCCAAGGGGCATTTAAACCATCTAGTTAAGCTACTGCGACCTGCACGTCTCTTCCAAGGGGCATTTAAACCGTCTTGGTAAGCTACTGCGACCTGCAAGCCTTTTCCAAGGGGCTTTTATACCCTTTTGTTAAGCTACTGCGACCTGCACGTCTCTTCCAAGGGGCATTTAAACCGTCTTGTTAAGCTACTGCGACCTGCACGTCTCTTCCAAGGGTCATTTAAACTGTCTCATTAAGCTACTGCGATCTGCATGTCTCTTCCAAGTGGCATTTAAACTGTCTTGTTAAGCTACTGCGACCTCCACCGCTCTTCCAAGGGGCATTTAAGCCGTCTTGTTAAGCTACTGCGACCTGAACGTCTCTTCCAAGGGGCATTTAAACCGTTTTGTTAAGCTACTGTGACCTGCACGTCTCTTCCAAGGGGCATTTAAACTGTCCTGTTAAGCTACTGCGACCTCCACCGCTCTTCCAAGGGGCATTTAAACCATCTTGTTAAGCTACTGCAACCTGCACGTCTCTTCCAAGGGGCATTTAAACTGTCTATTTAAGCTGCTGCGACCTGCATGTCTCCTCCAAGGGGCATTTAAACCATCTTGTTAAGCTGCTGCGACCTCCTCCGCTCTTCCAAGGGGCATTTAAACCGTCTTGTTAAGCTACTGCGACCTGCACGTCTCTTCCAAGGGGCATTTAAACCGTCTTGGTAAGCTACTGCGACCTGCACGTCTCTTCCAAGGGGCATTTAAACCAACTTGTTAAGCTACTGTTACCTCCACCACTTTTCCAAGGGGCATTTAAACCATCTTGTTAAGCTACTGCGACCTGCACGTCTCTTACATGGGGAATTTAAACCGTCTTGCTAAGCTACTGCGACCTGCACATCTCTTCCAAGGGGCATTTAAATCGTCTTGGTAAGCGACTGCGACCTGCAAGCCTCTTCCAAGGGGCATTTAAACTGTCTATTTAAGCTGCTGCGACCTGCATGTCTCCTCCAAGGGGCATTTAAACCGTCTTGTTAAGCTACTGCGACCTCCTCCGCTCTTCCAAGGGGCATTTAAACCGTCTTGTTAAGCTACTGCGACCTGCATGTCTCTACCAAGAGACATTTAAACCGTCTTGTTAAGCTACTGCGACCTGCACGCCTCTTCCAAGGGGCATTTAAACAGTCTTGTTAAGCTGCTGCGACCTGCATGTCTCTTCCAATGAGCATTTAAACTGTCTTTTTAATCTACTCCGACCTCCACCGCTCTTCCAAGGGGCATTTAAACTGTCTTGCTAAGCTACTGCGACCTGCACATCTCTTCCAAGGGGCATTTAAATCGTCTTGGTAAGCGACTGCGACCTGCAAGCCTCTTCCAAGGGGCATTTAAACTGTCTTGTTAAGCTACTGCGACCTGCAAGTTTCATCCAAGGGGCATTTAAACTGTCTTGTTAAGCTACTGCGACCTCCACCGCTCTTCCAAGGGGCATTTATACCATCTTGTTAAGCTACTGAGACCTGCACGTCTCTTCGTAGGGGCATTTATACTGTCTTGTAGGGCTATTGCGACCTGCACGTCTCTTCCAAGGCGCATTTAATCCGTCTTTTTAAGCTACTGCGTCTTGCACATCTCTTCCAAGGCGCATTTAATCCGTCTTTTTAAGCTACTGCGACTTGCACGTCTCTTCCAAGGGACATTTAAAGCGTCTTTTTAAGCTACTGCGTCTTGCACGTCTCTTCCAAGGGGCATTTAAACCGTCTTGTTAAGCTACTGTAACCTCCACCTCTTTTCCAAGGGGCATTTAAACCGTCATGTTAAGCTACTGCGACCTGCACGTCTCTTCCAAGGGGCATTTAAACCGTCTTGTTAAGCTACTGCGACCTGTATGTCTCTTCCAAGCGGCATTTAACCCGTCTTGTTAAGCTGCTGCGACCTGCATGTCTCTTCCAAGGGGCATTTAAACCATCTTGTTAAGCTACTGCGACCTGCTCGTCTCTTCCAAGGGGCATTTACACCGTCTTGGTAATCTACTGTGACCTGCAATCCTATTCCAAGGGGCATTTAAACCGTCTTGTTAAGCTACTGCGACCTGCACGTCTCTTCCAAGGCGCATTTAAACCGTCTTTTTAAGCTACTGCCACTTGCACGTCACATCCAAGGTCCATTTAAACCATGTTTTTAAGCTACTGCGTCCTGCACGTCTCTTCCAAGGGGCATTTAAACAGTCTATTTAAGCTGCTGCGACCTGCACGTCTCCTCCAAGGGGCATTTAAAGAGTCTTGTTAAGCTACTGCGTCCTCCTCCACTCTTCCAAGGGGCATTTAAATCATCTTGTTAAGCTACTGCGACCTGCACTTCTCTTCCAAGGGGCATTTAAACCGTCTTGGTAAGCTACTGCGACCTGCAAGCCTATTCCAAGGGGCTTTTATACACTTTTGTTAAGCTACTGCGACCTGCACGTCTCTTCCAAGGGGCATTTAAACCGTCTTGTTAAGCTACTGCGGCCTACATGTCTCTTCCAAGGGGCATTTAAACTGTCTTGTTAAGCTACTGCGACCTCCACCTCTCTTCCAAGGGGCATTTAAACCGTCTTATTATGCTACTGCGACCTGCACATCTCTTCCAAGGGGTATTTAAACCGTCTTATTAAGCTACTGCGACCTGCACTTCTCTTCCAAGGGGCATTTAAACTGTCTTTTTATGCTACTGCGACCTCCACCGCTCTTCCAAAGGGCATTCAAACAGTCTTGTTAAGCTACTACGACCTGCACGTCTCTTCCAAGGGGCATTTAAACCGTCTTGGTAAGTTACTGTTACCTGCAAGCCGATTCCAAGGGACATTTAAACACTATTGTTAAGCTACTGCGACCTGCCCGTCTCTTCCAAGGGGGATTTAAACCATCTTGTTAAGCTACTGTGACCTGTATGTCTCTTCCAAGCGGCATTTAAACCGTCTTGTTAAGCTGCTGCGACCTGCATGTCTCTTTCAAGGGGCATTTAAACCATCTTGTTAAGCTACTGCGACCTGCACGTCTCTTCCAAGGGGCTTTTAAACCGTCTTGGTAATCTACTGTGACCTGCAATCCTATTCCAAGGGGCATTTAAACCCTCTTGTTAAGCTACTGCGACCTGCACGTCTCTTCCAAGGGGGATTTAAAAAGTCTTGTTAAGCTACTGCGACCTGCTCGTCTCTTCCAAGGGGCATTTAAACCATCTTGTTAAGCTACTGCGACCTGCTCATCTCTTCAATGGGGCATTTAAACCGTCTTGTTAAGCTACTGCGACCTGCACGTCTCTTCCAAGGCGCATTTAAACCGTCTTTTTAAGCTACTGCGACTTGCACGTCTCTTCCAAGGTCCATTTAAACGTCTTGTTAAGCTACTGCGACCTGCACGTCTCTTCCAAGGGGCATTTAAAGAGTCTTGTTAAGCTACTGCGTCCTCCTCCGCTCTTCCAAGGGGCATTTAAACCATCTAGTTAAGCTACTGCGACCTGCACGTCTCTTCCAAGGGGCATTTAAACCGTCTTGGTAAGCTACTGCGACCTGCAAGCCTTTTCCAAGGGGCTTTTATACCCTTTTGTTAAGCTACTGCCACTTGCACGTCACATCCAAGGTCCATTTAAACCATGTTTTTAAGCTACTGCGTCCTGCACGTCTCTTCCAAGGGGCATTTAAACAGTCTATTTAAGCTGCTGCGACCTGCACGTCTCCTCCAAGGGGCATTTAAAGAGTCTTGTTAAGCTACTGCGTCCTCCTCCGCTCTTCCAAGGGACATTTAAACCATCTTGTTAAGCTACTGCGACCTGCACGTCTCTTCCAAGGGGCATTTAAACCGTTTTGGTAAGCTACTGCGACCTGCAAGCCTATTCCAAGGGTCTTTTAAACCCTATTGTTAAGCTACAGCGACCTGCACGTCTCTTTCAAGGGGCATGTAAACCGTCTTGTTAAGCTACTGCGACCTGCACGTTTCTTCCAAGGGGGATTTAAACTGTCTTATTAAGCTACTGCGATCTGCATGTCTCTTCCAAGGGGCATTTAAACTGTCTTGTTAAGCTACTGCGACCTCCACCGCTCTTCCAAGGGGCATTTAAGCCGTCTTGTTAAGCTACTGCGACCTGAACGTCTCTTCCAAGGGGCATTTAAACCGTCTTGTTAAGCTACTGCGACCTTCATGTCTCTTCCAAGGGGCATTTAAACGGTCTTGTTAAGCTACTGCGACCTCCACCGCTCTTCCAAGGGTCATTTAAACCATTTTGATAAGCTACTGCGACCTGCACGTCTCTTCCAAGCGGCATTTAAACCCGCTTGTTAAGCTCCTGCGACCTGCACATCCCTTGAAAGGGGCATTTAAACCCTCTTGTTAAGCTACTGCGACCTGCACGTCTCTTCCAATGGGCATTTAAACTGTCTTGTTAAGCTACTGCGACCTCCACATCTCTTCCAAGGGGCATTTAAACCATCTTGTTAAGCTACTGCGACCTGCACGTCTCTTCCAAGGGGCATTTAGACCTTCTTGTTAAGCTACTGCGACCTGCACGTCTCTTCCAAGGGGCATTTAGACCTTCTTGTTAAGCTACTGCGACCTGCACGTCTCTTCCAAGGGGCATTTAATCTGTCTTGTTAAGTTTCTGCGACCTGCATGTCTCTTCCAAGGGGCATTTAAACCGTTTTGTTAAACTACTGCGACATCCACCGCTCTTTCAAGGGGCATTTAAACAGTCTTGTGAAGCTACTGCGACCTGCACGTCTCTTCCAAGGGGCATTTAAACTGTCTTGTTAAGCTACTGCGACCTGCACGTCTCTTCCAAGGGGCATTTAAACCGTCTTATTAAGCTACTGCGACCTGCACATCTCTTCCAAGGGGCATTTAAACCGTCTTATTAAGCTACTGCGACCTGCACGTCTCTTCCAAGGGGCATTTAAACTGTCTTTTTAAGCTACTGCGTCCTCCACCGCTCTTCCAAAGTCCATTTAAACAGTCTTGTTAAGCTACTACGACCTGCACGTCTCTTCCAATGGGCATTTAAACCGTCTTGGTAAGCTACTGTGACCTGCAAGCCTTTTCCAAGGGACATTTAAACCCTCTTGTTAAGCTACTGCGACCTGCACGTCTCTTCCAAGGGGGATTTAAACCATCTTGTTAAGCTACTGCGACCTGCATGTCTCTTCCAAGGGGCATTTAAACCGTCTTATTAAGCTACTGCGACCTGCACGTCTCTTCCAAGGGGCATTTAAACTGTCTTTTTAAGCTACTGCGTCCTCCACCGCTCTTCCAAAGTGCATTTAAACAGTCTTATTAAGCTACTACGACCTGCACGTCTCTTCCAATGGGCATTTAAACCGTCTTGGTAAGCGACTGTGACCTGCAAGCCTATTCCAAGGGACATTTAAACCCTCTTGTTAAGCTACTGCGACCTGCACGTCTTTTCCAAGGGGGATTTAAACCATCTTGTTAAGCTACTTCGACCTGCATGTCTCTTCCAAGGGGCATTTAAACCGTCTTGTTAAGCTACTGCAACCTGCTCGTCTCTTCCAAGGGGCATTTAAACCGTCTTGTTAAGCTACTGCGACCTGCACGCCTCTTCCAAGGCGCATTTAAACGGTCTTTTTTAGCTACTGCGACTTGCATGTCTCTTCCAAGGGGCATTTAAACAGTCTTTTTAAGTTACTGTAACCTCCACCTCTTTTCCAAGGGGCATTTAAACCGTCTTGTTAAGCTACTGCGACCTGCACGTCTCTTCCAAGGGGCATTTACACCGTCTTGTTAAGCTACTGCGAACTGCATGCCTGTTCCAAGGGGCATTTAAACCGTCTAGTTAAGCCACTGCAACCTGCACGTCTCTTCCAAGGGGCATTTAAACCGTATTGTTAAGCAGCTGCGACCTGCATGTCTCTTCCAAGGGGCATTTAAACCATCTTGTTAAGCTACTGCGACCTCCACCGCTCTTCCAAGAGGCATTTAAACCATCTTGTTAAGCTACTGCGATCTGCACGTCTCTTCCAAGTGGCATTTAAACCGTCTAGTTAAGCTACTGCGACCTGCACTTCTCTTCCAAAGAGCATTTAAACTGCCTTGTTAAGCTACTGAGACTTCCACCGCTCTTCCAAGGGTCATTTAAAATGTCTTATTAAGCTACTGCGACTTGCACATCTCTTCCAAGGGGCATTTAAACCATCTTATTAAGCTACTGCGACCTGCACGTCTCTTCCAAGGGGCATTTAAACTGTCTTTTTAAGCTACTGCGTCCTCCACCGCTCTTCCAAAGTGCATTTAAACAGTCTTGTTAAGCTACTACGACCTGCACGTCTCTTCCAATGGGCATTTAAACCGTCTTGGTAAGCTACTGTGACCTGCAAGCCTATTCCAAGGGACATTTAAACCCTCTTGTTAAGCTACTGCGACCTGCACGTCTCTTCCAAGGGGGATTTAAACCATCTTGTTAAGCTACTGCGACCTGCATGTCTCTTCCAAGGGGCATTTAAACCGTCTTATTAAGCTACTGCGACCTGCACGTCTCTTCCAAGGGGCATTTAAACTGTCTTTTTAAGCTACTGCGTCCTCCACCGCTCTTCCAAAGTGCATTTAAACAGTCTTATTAAGCTACTACGACCTGCACGTCTCTTCCAATGGGCATTTAAACCGTCTTGGTAAGCTACTGTGACCTGCAAGCCTATTCCAAGGGACATTTAAACCCTCTTGTTAAGCTACTGCGACCTGCACGTCTTTTCCAAGGGGGATTTAAACCATCTTGTTAAGCTACTTCGACCTGCATGTCTCTTCCAAGGGGCATTTAAACCGTCTTGTTAAGCTACTGCAACCTGCTCGTCTCTTCCAAGGGGCATTTAAACCGTCTTGTTAAGCTACTGCGACCTGCACGCCTCTTCCAAGGCGCATTTAAACGGTCTTTTTTAGCTACTGCGACTTGCATGTCTCTTCCAAGGGGCATTTAAACAGTCTTTTTAAGTTACTGTAACCTCCACCTCTTTTCCAAGGGGCATTTAAACCGTCTTGTTAAGCTACTGCGACCTGCACGTCTCTTCCAAGGGGCATTTACACCGTCTTGTTAAGCTACTGCGAACTGCATGCCTGTTCCAAGGGGCATTTAAACCGTCTAGTTAAGCCACTGCAACCTGCACGTCTCTTCCAAGGGGCATTTAAACCGTATTGTTAAGCAGCTGCGACCTGCATGTCTCTTCCAAGGGGCATTTAAACCATCTTGTTAAGCTACTGCGACCTCCACCGCTCTTCCAAGAGGCATTTAAACCATCTTGTTAAGCTACTGCGATCTGCACGTCTCTTCCAAGTGGCATTTAAACCGTCTAGTTAAGCTACTGCGACCTGCACTTCTCTTCCAAAGAGCATTTAAACTGCCTTGTTAAGCTACTGAGACTTCCACCGCTCTTCCAAGGGTCATTTAAAATGTCTTATTAAGCTACTGCGACTTGCACATCTCTTCCAAGGGGCATTTAAACCATCTTATTAAGCTACTGCGACCTGCACGTCTCTTCCAAGGGGCATTTAAACTGTCTTTTTAAGCTACTGCGTCCTCCACCGCTCTTCCAAAGTGCATTTAAACAGTCTTGTTAAGCTACTACGACCTGCACGTCTCTTCCAATGGGCATTTAAACCGTCTTGGTAAGCTACTGTGACCTGCAAGCCTATTCCAAGGGACATTTAAACCCTCTTGTTAAGCTACTGCGACCTGCACGTCTCTTCCAAGGGGGATTTAAACCATCTTGTTAAGCTACTGCGACCTGCATGTCTCTTCCAAGGGGCATTTAAACCGTCTTGTTAAGCTACTGCGACCTGCTTGTCTCTTCCAAGGGGCATTTAAACTGTCTTGTTAAGCTACTGCGACCTCCACCGATCTTCCAAGGGGCATTTAAACCGTCTTGTTAAGCTACTGCGACCTGCACGTCTCTTCCAAGGGGCATTTAAACCGTCTTGTTAAGCTACTGCGTCTTGCAAGTCTTTTCCAAGGGCCATTTAAACAGTCTTTTTAAGCTACTGTAACCTCCACCACTTTTCCAAGGGGCATTTAAACCGTCTTGTTAAGCTGCTGCGACCTGCATGTCTCTTCCAAGGTGCATTTAAACCGCCTTGTTAAGCTACTGCGACATGCACGTCTCTTCCAAGGTGCATTTAAACCGCCTTGTTAAGCTACTGCGACCTGCACGTCTCTTCCAAGGTGCATTTAAACTGACTTTTTTACCTACTGCGACTTGCATGTCTCATCCAAGGGGCATTTAAAACATCTTATTAAGCTACTTTAACCTCCACCACTTTTCCAAGGGGCATTTAATCCGTCTTGTTAAGCTATTGCGATCTGCACGTCCCTTCCAAGGGGCATTTAAACCGTCTTGTTAAGCTACTGCGACCTGCATGTCTCTTCCAAGGGGCATTTAAACCATCTTGTTAAGCCACTGCGACCTGCATGTCTCTTCCAAGGGGCATTTAAACCGTCTTTTTAAGCAGCTGCGACCTGCACGTCTCTTCCAAGGGGCATTTAATCCATCTTGTTAAGCTACTGCGACCTCCACCGCTCTTCCAAGGCGCATTTAAATCATCTTGTTTAGCTACTGCGACCTGCAAGTCTCTTCCAAGGGGCATTGAAACCGTCTTGGTAAGCTAATGCGACCTCCACTGCTCTTACAAGGGGAATTTAAACCGTCTTGTTAAGCTACTGCGACCTGCACGTCTCTTCTAAGGGGCATTTAAACCATCTTGTTAAGCTACTGCGACTTGCACTTCTCTTCCAAGGGGCATTTAAACCGTCTTGTTAAGCTACTGTAACCTCCACCACTTTTCCAAGAGGCATTTAAACCGTCTTGTTAAGATAGTGCGACCTGCATGGCTCTTCCAAGGGGCATTTAAAACGCTTTGTTAAGCTACTGCGACCTGCATGTCTCTTCCAAGGGGCATTTAAACCATCTTGGTAAGCTACTTTGACTTGCAAGCCTATTCCAAGGGGCATTTAAACCCTCTTGTTAAGCTACTGCGACCTGCACGTCTCTTCCAATGGGGATTTAAACCGTCTTGTTAAGCTACTGCGACCTGCACCTCTCTTCCAAGGTACATTTAAACCGTCTTGTTAAGCTCCTGCGGCCTGCACGTCTCTTCCAAGGGGCATTTAAACTGTCTTATTAAGCTACTGCGACCCGCAAGTCTCTTCCAAGGGGCATTTAAACTGTCTCGTTAAGGTACTGCGACCCCCACTGCTCTTCCAAGTGGCATTTAAACCATCTTGTTAAGCTACTGAGACCTGCACGTCTCTTCCAAGGGGCATTTAAACCGTCTTGTTAAGCTACTGCGACCTGCACGTCCCTTCCAATGGGCATTTAAACCGTCTTGTTTAGCTACTGCGACCTTGACGTCTCTTCTAAGGGGCATTTAAGCCGTCTTATTAAGCTACTGCGACCTGCACGTCTCTTGCAAGGGGCATTTAAACTGTCTTGTTAAGCTACTGCGACCTCCACCGCTCTTCCAAGGGGCATTTAAGCCGTCTTGTTAAGCTACTGCGACCTGAACGTCTCTTCCAAGGGGAATTTAAACCGTCTTGTTAAGCTACTGCGACCTTCATGTCTCTTCCAAGGGGCATTTAAACGGTCTTGTTAAGCTACTGCGACCTCCACCACTCTTCCAAGGGTCATTTAAACCATTTTGATAAGCTACTGCGACCTGCACTTCTCTTCCAAGGGGCATTTAAACCCGCTTGTTAAGCTCCTGCGACCTGCACATCCCTTGAAAGGGGCATTTAAACCCTATTGTTAAGCTACTGCGACCTGCACGTCTCTTCCAATGGGCATTTAAACTGTCTTGTTAAGCTACTGCGACCTCCACATCTCTTCCAAGGGGCATTTAAACCATCTTGTTAAGCTACTGCGACCTGCACGTCTCTTCCAAGGAGCATTTAAATCCTCTTGGTAAGCTACTGCGAAATGCAAGCCTATTCCAAGGGGCATTTAAACCCTCTTCTTAAGCTACTGCGACCTGCACGTCTCTTCAAAGGGGGGATTTAATCCATCTTGTTAAGCTACTGCAACCTGCATGTCTCTTCCAAAGGGCATTTAAAGCGCCTTGTTAAGCTACTGCGACCTGCTCTTCTCTTCCAAGGGCCATTTAAACAGTCTTGTTAAGCTACTGCGACCTGCACGTCTCTTCCAAGGTGCATTTAAACCGTCTTTTTAAGCTACTGCGACTTGCACGTCTGTTCCAAGGGGCATTTAAACCGTCTTGTTAAGCTACTGTAACTTCCACCACTTTTCCAAGGGGCATTTAAACCATCTTGTTAAGCTACTGCGACCTGCACGTCTCTTCCATGGGGCATTTAAACCGTCTTGTTAAGCTACTGCGACCTGCATGTCTCTACCAAGAGACATTTAAACCGTCTTGTTAAGCTACTGCGACCTGCACGCCTCTTCCAAGGGGCATTTAAACAGTCTTGTTAAGCTGCTGCGACCTGCATGTCTCTTCCAAGGAGCATTTAAACTGTCTTGTTAAGCTACTCCGACCTCCACCGCTCTTCCAAGGGGCACTTAAACTGTCTTGCTAAGCTACTGCGACCTGCACATCTCTTCCAAGGGGCATTTAAATCGTCTTGGTAAGCGACTGCGACCTGCAAGCCTCTTCCAAGGGGCATTTAAACTGTCTTGTTAAGCTACTGCGACCTGCAAGTTTCATCCAAGGGGCATTTAAACTGTCTTGTTAAGCTACTGCGACCTCCACCGCTCTTCCAAGGGGCATTTATACCATCTTGTTAAGCTACTGAGACCTGCACGTCTATTCCTAGGGGCATTTAAACTGTCTTGTAGGGCTATTGCGACCTGCACGTCTCTTCCAAGGCGCATTTAATCCGTCTTTTTAAGCTACTGCGTCTTGCACATCTCTTCCAAGGCGCATTTAATCCGTCTTTTTAAGCTACTGCGACTTGCACGTTTCTTCCAAGGGGCATTTAAAGCGTCTTTTTAAGCTACTGCGTCTTGCACGTCTCTTCCAAGGGGAATTTAAACCGTCTTATTAAGCTACTGTAACCTCCACCTCTTTTCCAAGGGGCATTTAAACAGTCATGTTAAGCTACTGCGACCTGCACGTCTCTTCCAAGGGGCATTTAAACCGTCTTGTTAAGCTACTGCGACCTGTATGTCTCTTCCAAGCGGCATTTAACCCGTCTTGTTAAGCTGCTGCGACCTGCATGTCTCTTCCAAGGGGCATTTAAACCATCTTGTTAAGCTACTGCGACCTGCACGTCTCTTCCAAGGGGCATTTACACCGTCTTGGTAATCTACTGTGACCTGCAATCCTATTCCAAGGGGCATTTAAACCTTCTTGGTAAGCTACTGCGACCTGCACGTCTCTTCCAAGGCGCATTTAAACCGTCTTTTTAAGCTACTGCCACTTGCACGTCTCTTCCAAGGTCCATTTAAACCATCTTGTTAAGCTACTGCGTCCTGCACGTCTCTTCCAAGGGGCATTTAAACAGTCTATTTAAGCTGCTGCGACCTGCACGTCTCCTCCAAGGGGCATTTAAAGAGTCTTGTTAAGCTACTGCGTCCTCCTCCGCTCTTCCAAGGGACATTTAAACCATCTTGTTAAGCTACTGCGACCTGTACGTCTCTTCCAAGGGGCATTTAAACCGTTTTGGTAAGCTACTGCGACCTGCAAGCCTATTCCAAGGGGCTTTTAAACCCTATTGTTAAGCTACTGCGACCTGCACGTCTCTTTCAGGGGGCATGTAAACCGTCTTGTAAAGCTACTGCGACCTGCACGTCTCTTCCAAGGGGCATTTAAACTGTCTTATTAAGCTACTGCGATCTGCATGTCTCTTCCAAGGGGCATTTAAACTGTCTTGTTAAGCTACTGCGACCTCCACCGCTCTTCCAAGGGGCATTTAAGCCGTCTTGTTAAGCTACTGCGACCTGAACGTCTCTTCCAAGGGGCATTTAAACCGTCTTGTTAAGCTACTGCGACCTTCATGTCTCTTCCAAGGGGCATTTAAACGGTCTTGTTAAGCTACTGCGACCTCCACCTCTCTTCCAAGGGTCATTTAAACCATTTTGATAAGCTACTGCGACCAGCACGTCTCTTCCAAGGGGCATTTAAACCCGCTTGTTAAGCTCCTGCGACCTGCACATCCCTTGAAACGGGCATTTAAACCCTCTTGTTAAGCTACTGCGACCTGCACGTCTCTTCCAAGGGGCATTTAAACCCTCTTGGTAAGCTACTGCGACCTGCAAGCCTATTCCAAGGGGCATTTAAACCCTCTTCTTAAGCTACTGCGACCTGCACGTCTCTTCCAAGGGGGATTTAATCCATCTTGTTAAGCTACTGCAACCTGCATGTCTGTTCCAAAGGGCATTTAAACCGCCTTGTTAAGCTACTGCGACCTGCTCTTCTCTTCCAAGGGCCATTTAAACAGTCTTGTTAAGCTACTGCGACCTGCACGTCTCTTCCAAGGTGTATTTAAACCGTCTTTTTAAGCTACTGCGACTTGCACGTCTGTTCCAAGGGGCATTTAAACCGTCTTGTTAAGCTACTGTAACTTCCACCACTTTTCCAAGGGGCATTTAAACCGTCTTGTTAAGCTACTGCGACCTACACGTCTCTTCCAAGGAGCATTTATACTGTCTTGTTAAGCTACTGCGACCTCCACCGCTCTTACAAGGGGCATTTAAACCATCTTGGTAAGCTACTGCAACCTGCACGTCTCTTCCAAGGGGCATTTAAACTGTCTTGTTAAGCTACTGCGACCTGCACGTCTCTTCTAAGGGGTATTTAAACCGTCTTGTTAAGCTACTGCGACTTGCACGTCTCTTCCAAGTGGCATTTATACCGTCTTGTTAAGCTACTGTAACCTCCACCACTTTTCCAAGGGGCATTTAAACCGTCTTGTTAAGCTACTGCGATATGCACGTCTCTTCCAAGGGGCATTTAAAATGCTTTGTTAAGCTACTGCGACCTGCACGTCTCTTCCAATGGGCATTTAGACCGTCTTGTTAAGCTACTGCGACCTGCACGTCTCTTCCAAGGGGCATTTAAACTGTCTTGTTAAGTTTCTGCGACCTGCATGTCTCTTCCAAGGGGCATTTAAACCGTTTTGTTAAACTACTGCGACATCCACCGCTCTTTCAAGGGGCATTAAAACAGTCTTGTGAAGCTACTGCGACCTGCACGTCTCTTCCAAGGGGCATTTAAACCGTCTTATTAAGCTACTGCGACCTGCACATCTCTTCCAAGGGGCATTTAAACCGTCTTATTAAGCTACTGCGACCTGCACGTCTCTTCCAAGGGGCATTTAAACTGTCTTTTTAAGCTACTGCGTCCTCCACCGCTCTTCCAAAGTGCATTTAAACAGTCTTGCTAAGCTACTACGACCTGCAAGTCTCTTCCAATGGGCATTTAAACCGTCTTGGTAAGCTACTTTGACCTGCAAGCCTATTCCAAGGGACATTTAAACCCTCTTGTTAAGCTACTGCGACCAGCACGTCTCTTCCAAGGGGGATTTAAACCATCTTCTTAAGCTACTGCGACCTGCATGTTTCTTCCAAGGGGCATTTAAACCGTCTTATTAAGCTACTGCGACCTGCACGTCTCTTCCAAGGGGCATTTAAACTGTCTTTTTAAGCTACTGCGTCCTCCACCGCTCTTCCAAAGTGCATTTAAACAGTCTTGTTAAGCTACTACGACCTGCACGTCTCTTCCAATGGGCATTTAAACCGTCTTGGTAAGCTACTGTGACCTGCAAGCCTTTTCCAAGGGACATTTAAACCCTCTTGTTAAGCTACTGCGACCTGCACGTCTCTTCCAAGGGGGATTTAAACCATCTTGTTAAGCTACTGCGACCTGCATGTCTCTTCCAAGGGGCATTTAAACCGTCTTGTTAAGCTACTGCGACCTGCTCGTCTCTTCCAAGGGGCATTTAAACCGTCTTGTTAAGCTACTGCGACCTGCACGCCTCTTCCAAGGCGCATTTAAACGGTCTTTTTTAGCTACTGCGACTTGCACGTCTCTTCCAAGGGGCATTTAAACAGTCTTTTTAAGTTACTGTAACCTCCACCTCTTTACCAAGGGGCATTTAAACCGTCTTGTTAAGCTACTGCGACCTGCATGTCTCTTCCAAGGGGCATTTAAACTGCCTTGTTAAGCTACTGAGACTTCCACCGCTCTTCCAAGGGTTATTTAAAACGTCTTATTAAGCTACTGCGACTTGCACATCTCTTCCAAGGGGCATTTAAACCGTCTTATTAAGCTACTGCGACCTGCACGTCTCTTCCAAGGGGCATTTAAACTGTCTTTTTAAGCTACTGCGTCCTCCACCGCTCTTCCAAAGTGCATTTAAACAGTCTTGTTAAGCTACTACGACCTGCACGTCTCTTCCAATGGGCATTTAAACCGTCTTGGTAAGCTACTGTGACCTGCAAGCCTATTCCAAGGGACATTTAAACCCTCTTGTTAAGCTACTGCGACCTGCACGTCTCTTCCAAGGGGGATTTAAACCATCTTGTTAAGCTACTGCGACCTGCATGTCTCTTCCAAGGGGCATTTAAACCGTCTTATTAAGCTACTGCGACCTGCACGTCTCTTCCAAGGGGCATTTAAACTGTCTTTTTAAGCTACTGCGTCCTCCACCGCTCTTCCAAAGTGCATTTAAACAGTCTTGTTAAGCTACTACGACCTGCACGTCTCTTCCAAGGGGCATTTAAACCGTCTTGTTAAGCTACTGCGACCTGCACGCCTCTTCCAAGGCGCATTTAAACGGTCTTTTTTAGCTACTGCGACTTGCACGTCTCTTCCAAGGGGCATTTAAACAGTCTTTTTAAGTTACTGTAACCTCCACCTCTTTTCCAAGGGGCATTTAAACCGTCTTGTTAAGCTACTGCGACTTGCACGTCTCTTCCAAGGGGCATTTAAACCGTCTTGTTAAGCTACTGCGAACTGCATGTCTCTTCCAAGGGGCATTTAATCCGTCTAGTTAAGCCACTGCAACCTGCACGTCTCTTCCAAGGGGCATTTAAACCGTCTTGTTAAGCTGCTGCGACCTGCATGTCTCTTCCAAGGAGCATTTAAACCGTCTTGTTAAGCTACTGCGACCTCCACCGCTCTTCCAAGAGGCATTTAAACCATCTTGTTAAGCTACTGCGATCTGCACGTCTCTTCCAAGTGGCATTTAAACCGTCTAATTAAGCTACTGCGACCTGCACTTCTCTTCCAAAGAGCATTTAAACTGCCTTGTTAAGCTACTGAGACTTCCACCGCTCTTCCAATTGTCATTTAAAACATCTTATTAAGCTACTGCGACTTGCACATCTCTTCCAAGGGGCATTTAAACCGTCTTATTAAGCTACTGCGACCTCCACCACCCTTCCAAGGGGCATTTAAACCGTTTTGTTAAGCTACTGCGACCTGTACGTCTCTTCCAAGTTGCATTTAAACTGTCTTATTAAGCTACTGCGACCTCCACCGCTCTTCCAAGGACCATTTGAACCATCATTTTAAGCTACTGCGACCTGCACGTCTCTTCCAAGGGGCATTTAAACTGTGTTGTTAAGCTACTGCGACCTACACGTCTCTTCAAGGGGCATTCAAACTGTCTTGTTAAGCTACTGCGACCTGCACGTCTCTTCCAAGGGGCATTTAAACTGTCTTGTTAAGCTACTGCAACCTCCACCTCTCTTCCAAGGGGCATTTAAACCACCTTGTTAAGCTACTGTGACCTGCACGTCTCTTCCAAGGGGCATTTAAACTGTCTTGGTAAGCTACTGCGACCTGCAAGCCTCTTCCAAGGGGCATTTAAACCGTCTTGTTAAGCTACTGCGACCTGCACGTCTCTTCCAAGGGGCATTTAAACTGTCTTGTTAAGCTAATGCGACCTCCACCGCTCTTCCAAGCAGCATTTGAACCATCATTTTAAGCTACTGAGACCTGCACGTTTCTTCCAAGGGGCATTTAAACTGTGTTGTTAAGCTACTGCGACCTGCACGTCTTTTCCAAGTGGCATTTAAACTGTCTTGTTAAGCTACTGCGACCTGCACGTCTCTTCCAAGGGGCATTTTAACCGTCTTGGTAAGCTACTGCGACCTGCAAGCCTCTTTCAAGGGGCATTTAAACCGTCTTGTTAAGCTACTGCGACCTGAACGTCTCTTCCAAGGGGCATTTAAACCGTCTTGTTAAGCTACTGCGACCTTCATGTCTCTTCCAAGGGGCATTTAAACGGTCTTGTTAAGCTACTGCGACCTCCACCGCTCTTCCAAGGGTCATTTAAACCATTTTGATAAGCTACTGCGACCTGCACGTCTCTTCCAAGGGGCATTTAAACCCGCTTGTTAAGCTCCTGCGACCTGCACATCCCTTGAAAGGGGCATTTAAACTCTCTTGTTAAGCTACTGCGACCTGCACGTCTCTTCCAATGGGCATTTAAACTGTCTTGTTAAGCTACTGCGACCTCCACATCTCTTCCAAGGGGCATTTAAACCATCTTGTTAAGCTACTGCGACCTGCACGTCTCTTCCAAGGGGCATTTAAATCCTCTTGGTAAGCTACTGCGACCTGCAAGCCTATTCCAAGGGGCATTTAAATCCTCTTCTTAAGCTACTGCGACCTGCACGTCTCTTCAAAGGGGGATTTAATCCATCTCGTTAAGCTACTGCAACCTGCATGTCTCTTCCAAAGGGCATTTAAAGCGCCTTGTTAAGCTACTGCGACCTGCTCTTCTCTTCCAAGGGCCATTTAAACAATCTTGTTAAGCTACTGCGACCTGCACGTCTCTTCCAAGGTGCATTTAAACCGTCTTTTTAAGCTACTGCGACTTGCACGTCTGTTCCAAGGGGCATTTAAACCGTTTTGTTAAGCTACTGTAACTTCCACCACTTTTCCAAGGGGCATTTAAACCGTCTTGTTAAGCTACTGCGACCTACACGTCTCTTCCAAGGGGCATTTAAACTGTCTTGTTAAGCTACTGCGACCTCCACCGCTCTTACAAGGGGCATTTAAACCATCTTGGTAAGCTACTGCAACCTGCACGTCTCTTCCAAGGGGCATTTAAACTGTCTTGTTAAGCTACTGCGAGCTGCACGTCTCTTCTAAGGGGTATTTAAACCGTCTTGTTAAGCTACTGCGACTTGCACGTCTCTTCCAAGTGGCATTTATACCGTCTTGTTAAGCTACTGTAACCTCCACCACTTTTCCAAGGGGCATTTAAACCGTCTTGTTAAGCTACTGCGACATGCACTTCTCTTCCAAGGGGCATTTAAAATGCTTTGTTAAGCTACTGCGACCTGCACGTCTCTTCCAAGGGGCATTTAGACCGTCTTGTTAAGCTACTGCGACCTGCACGTCTCTTCCAAGGGGCATTTAAACTGTCTTGTTAAGTTTCTGCGACCTGCATGTCTCTTCCAAGGGGCATTTAAACCGTTTTGTTAAACTACTGCGACATCCACCGCTCTTTCAAGGGGCATTTAAACAGTCTTGTGAAGCTACTGCGACCTGCACGTCTCTTCCAAGGGGCATTTAAACTGTCTTGTTAAGCTACTGCGACCTGCACGTCTCTTCCAAGGGGCATTTAAACCGTCTTATTAAGCTACTGCGACCTGCACATCTCTTCCAAGGGGCATTTAAACCGTCTTATTAAGCTACTGCGACCTGCACGTCTCTTCCAAGGGGCATTTAAACTGTCTTTTTAAGCTACTGCGTCCTCCACCGCTCTTCCAAAGTCCATTTAAACAGTCTTGTTAAGCTACTACGACCTGCACGTCTCTTCCAATGGGCATTTAAACCGTCTTGGTAAGCTACTGTGACCTGCAAGCCTATTCCAAGGGACATTTAAACCCTCTTGTTAAGCTACTGCGACCTGCACGTCTCTTCCAAGGGGGATTTAAACCATCTTGTTAAGCTACTGCGACCTGCATGTCTCTTCCAAGGGGCATTTAAACCGTCTTATTAAGCTACTGCGACCTGCACGTCTCTTCCAAGGGGCATTTAAACTGTCTTTTTAAGCTACTGCGTCCTCCACCGCTCTTCCAAAGTGCATTTAAACAGTCTTGTTAAGCTACTACGACCTGCACGTCTCTTCCAATGGGCATTTAAACCGTCTTGGTAAGCTACTGTGACCTGCAAGCCTTTTCCAAGGGACATTTAAACCCTCTTGTTAAGCTACTGCGACCTGCACGTCTTTTCCAAGGGGGATTTAAACCATCTTGTTAAGCTACTGCGACCTGCATGTCTCTTCCAAGGGACATTTAAACCGTCTTGTTAAGCTACTGCGACCTGCTCGTCTCTTCCAAGGGGCATTTAAACCGTCTTGTTAAGCTACTGCGACCTGCACGCCTCTTCCAAGGCGCATTTAAACGGTCTTTTTTAGCTACTGCGACTTGCATGTCTCTTCCAAGGGGCATTTAAACAGTCTTTTTAAGTTACTGTAACCTCCACCTCTTTTCCAAGTGGCATTTAAACCGTCTTGTTAAGCTACTGCGACCTGCACGTCTCTTCCAAGGGGCATTTAAACCGTCTTGTTAAGCTACTGCGAACTGCATGCCTCTTCCAAGGGGCATTTAAACCGTCTAGTTAAGCCACTGCAACCTGCACGTCTCTTCCAAGGGGCATTTAAACCGTCTTGTTAAGCTGCTGCGACCTGCATGTCTCTTCCAAGGGGCATTTAAACCGTCTTGTTAAGCTACTGCGACCTCCACCGCTCTTCCAAGAGGCATTTAAACCATCTTGTTAAGCTACTGCGATCTGCACGTCTCTTCCAAGTGGCATTTAAACCGTCTAGATAAGCTACTGCGACCTGCACTTCTCTTCCAAAGAGCATTTAAACTGCCTTGTTAAGCTACTGAGACTTCCACCGCTCTTCCAAGGGTCATTTAAAATGTCTTATTAAGCTACTACGACTTGCACATCTCTTCCAATGGGCATTTAAACCGTCTTATTAAGCTACTGCGACCTGCACGTCTCTTCCAAGGGGCATTTAAACTGTCTTTTTAAGCTACTGCGTCCTCCACCGCTCTTCCAAAGTGCATTTAAACAGTCTTGTTAAGCTACTACGACCTGCACGTCTCTTCCAATGGGCATTTAAACCGTCTTGGTAAGCTACTGTGACCTGCAAGAATATTCCAAGGGACATTTAAACCCTCTTGTTAAGCTACTGCGACCTGCACGTCTCTTCCAAGGGGGATTTAAACCATCTTGTTAAGCTACTGCGACCTGCATGTCTCTTCCAAGGGGAATTTAAACCGTCTTATTAAGCTACTGCGACCTGCACGTCTCTTCCAAGGTGCATTTAAACTGTCTTTTTAAGCTACTGCGTCCTCCACCGCTCTTCCAAAGTGCATTTAAACAGTCTTGTTAAGCTACTACGACATGCACGTCTCTTCCAATGGGCATTTAAACCGTCTTGGTAAGCTACTGTGACCTGCAAGCCTATTCCAAGGGACATTTAAACCCTCTTGTTAAGCTACTGCGAAATGCACGTCTCTTCCAAGGGGGATTTAAACCATCTTGTTAAGCTACTGCGACCTGCATGTCTCTTCCAAGGGGCATTTAAACCGTCTTGTTAAGCTACTGCGACCTGCTTGTCTCTTCCAAGGGGTATTTAAACTGTCTTGTTAAGCTACTGCGACCTCCACTGATCTTCCAAGGGGCATTTAAACCGTCTTGTTAAGCTACTGCGACCTGCACGTCTCTTCCAAGGGGAATTTAAACCGTCTTGTTAAGCTACTGCGACCTGCACGTCTCTTCCAAGGGGCATTTAAACCGTCTTGTTAAGCTACTGCGTCTTGCAAGTCTTTTCCAAGGGCCATTTAAACAGTCTTTTTAAGCTACTGTAACCTCCACCACTTTTCCAAGGGGCATTTAAACCGTCTTGTTAAGCTGCTGCGACCTGCATGTCTCTTCCAAGG
This sequence comes from Phyllobates terribilis, assembly GCF_046119375.1. Classification (NCBI taxonomy): domain Eukaryota; kingdom Metazoa; phylum Chordata; class Amphibia; order Anura; family Dendrobatidae; genus Phyllobates; species Phyllobates terribilis. Next base: position 32,256,139 of record NW_027362775.1, read on the forward strand.
TGCATTTAAACCGCCTTGTTAAGCTACTGCGACCTGCACGTCTCTTCCAAGGTGCATTTAAACCGCCTTGTTAAGCTACTGCGACCTGCACGTCTCTTCCAAGGTGCATTTAAACTGACTTTTTTAGCTACTGCGACTTGCACGTCTCATCCAAGGGGCATTTAAAACATCTTATTAAGCTACTTTAACCTCCACCACTTTTCCAAGGGGCATTTAATCCGTCTTGTAAAGCTATTGCGATCTGCACGTCTCTTCCAAGGGGCATTTAAACCGTCTTGTTAAGCTACTGCGACCTGCATGTCTCTTCCAAGGGGCATTTAAACCATCTTGTTAAGCCACTGCGACCTGCATGTCTCTTCCAAGGGGCATTTAAACCGTCTTTTTAAGCAGCTGCGACCTGCACGTCTCTTCCAAGGGGCATTTAATCCATCTTGTTAAGCTACTGCGACCTCCACCGCTCTTCCAAGTCGCATTTAAATCATCTTGTTAAGCTACTGCGACCTGCAAGTCTCTTCCAAGGGGCATTGAAACCGTCTTGGTAAGCTAATGCGACCTCCACCGCTCTTACAAGGGGAATTTAAACCGTCTTGTTAAGCTACTGCGACCTGCACGTCTCTTCTAAGGGGCATTTAAACCATCTTGTTAAGCTACTGCGACTTGCACTTCTCTTCCAAGGGGCATTTAAACCGTCTTGTTAAGCTACTGTAACCTCCACCACTTTTCCAAGAGGCATTTAAACCGTCTTGTTAAGATAGTGCGACCTGCATGGCTCTTCCAAGGGGCATTTAAAACGCTTTGTTAAGCTACTGCGACCTGCATGTCTCTTCCAAGGGGCATTTAAACCATCTTGGTAAGCTACTTTGACTTGCAAGCCTATTCCAAGGGGCATTTAAACCCTCTTGTTAAGCTACTGCGACCTGCACGTCTCTTCCAAGGGGGATTTAAACCGTCTTGTTAAGCTACTGCGACCTGCACCTCTCTTCCAAGGTTCATTTAAACCGTCTTGTTAAGCTACTGCGACCTGCAAGTCTCTTCCAAGGTGCATTTAAACTGTCTCGTTAAGCTACTGCGACCTCCACTGCTCTTCCAAGTGGCATTTAAACCATCTTGTTAAGCTACTGAGACCTGCACGTCTCTTCCAAGGGGCATTTAAACCGTCTTGTTAAGCTACTGCGACCTGCACGTCCCTTCCAAGGGGCATTTAAACCGTCTTGTTTAGCTACTGCGACCTTGACGTCTCTTCTAAGGGGCATTTAAGCCGTCTTATTAAGCTACTGCGACCTGCACGTCTCTTGCAAGGGGCATTTAAACTGTCTTGTTAAGCTACTGCGAACTCCACCGCTCTTCCAAGGGGCATTTAAACCGTCTTGTTAAGGTACTGCGACCTCCACGTCTCTTCCAAGGGGCATTTAAACTGTCTTGTTAAGCTACTGCTACCTGCACGTCTCTTCCAAGGGGCATTTAAACCGTCTTGTTAAGCTACTGCAAACTCCACCACTTTTCCAAGGGGCATTTAAACCATCTTGTTAAGCTACTGCGACCTGCACGTCTCTTCCATGGGGCATTTAAACCGTCTTGTTAAGCTACTGCGACCTGCATGTCTCTACCAAGAGACATTTAAACCGTCTTGTTAAGCTACTGCGACCTGCACGCCTCTTCCAAGGGGCATTTAAACAGTCTTGTTAAGCTGCTGCGACCTGCATGTCTCTTCCAAGGAGCATTTAAACTGTCTTGTTAAGCTACTCCGACCTCCACCGCTCTTCCAAGGGGCATTTAAACTGTCTTGCTAAGCTACTGCGACCTGCACGTCTCTTCCAAGGGGCATTTAAATCGTCTTGGTAAGCGACTGCGACCTGCAAGCCTCTTCCAAGGGGCATTTAAACTGTCTTGTTAAGCTACTGCGACCTGCAAGTTTCATCCAAGGGGCATTTAAACTGTCTTATTAAGCTACTGCGACCTCCACCGCTCTTCCAAGGGGCATTTATACCATCTTGTTAAGCTACTGAGACCTGCACGTCTATTCCTAGGGGCATTTAAACTGTCTTGTAGGGCTATTGCGACCTGCACGTCTCTTCCAAGGCGCATTTAATCCGTCTTTTTAAGCTACTGCGTCTTGCACATCTCTTCCAAGGCGCATTTAATCCGTCTTTTTAAGCTACTGCGACTTGCACGTTTCTTCCAAGGGGCATTTAAAGCGTCTTTTTAAGCTACTGCGTCTTGCACGTCTCTTCCAAGGGGCATTTAAACCGTCTTGTTAAGCTACTGTAACCTCCACCTCTTTTCCAAGGGGCATTTAAACCGTCATGTTAAGCTACTGCGACCAGCACGTCTCTTCCAAGGGGCATTTAAACCGTCTTGTTAAGCTACTGCGACCTGTATGTCTCTTCCAAGCGGCATTTAACCCGTCTTGTTAAGCTGCTGCGACCTGCATGTCTCTTCCAGGGGGCATTTAAACCATCTTGTTAAGCTACTGCGACCTGCACGTCTCTTCCAAGGGGCATTTACACCGTCTTGGTAATCTACTGTGACCTGCAATCCTATTCCAAGGGGCATTTAAACCGTCTTTTTAAGCTACTGCCACTTGCACGTCTCTTCCAAGGTCCATTTAAACCATCTTGTTAAGCTACTGCGTCCTGCACGTCTCTTCCAAGGGGCATTTAAACAGTCTATTTAAGCTGCTGCGACCTGCACGTCTCCTCCAAGGGGCATTTAAAGAGTCTTGTTTAGCTACTGCGTCCTCCTCCGCTCTTCCAAGGGACATTTAAACCATCTTGTTAAGCTACTGCGACCTGCACGTCTCTTCCAAGGGGCATTTAAACCGTTTTGGTAAGCTACTGCGACCTGCAAGCCTGTTCCAAGGGGCTTTTAAAAACTATTGTTAAGCTACTGCGACCTGCACGTCTCTTTCAGGGGGCATGTAAACCGTCTTGTTAAGCTACTGCGACCTGCACGTCTCTTCCAAGGGGCATTTAAACTGTCTTATTAAGCTACTGCGATCTGCATGTCTCTTCCAAGGGGCATTTAAACTGTCTTGTTAAGCTACTGCGACCTCCACCGCTCTTCCAATGGGCATTTAAGCCGTCTTGTTAAGCTACTGCGACCTGAACGTCTCTTCCAAGGGGCATTTAAACCGTCTTGTTAAGCTACTGCGACCTTCATGTCTCTTCCAAGGGGCATTTAAACGGTCTTGTTAAGCTACTGCGACCTCCACCGCTCTTCCAAGGGTCATTTAAACCATTTTGATAAGCTACTGCGACCAGCACGTCTCTTCCAAGGGGCATTTAAACCCGCTTGTTAAGCTCCTGTGACCTGCACATCCCTTGAAAGGGGCATTTAAACCCTCTTGTTAAGCGACTGCGACCTGCACGTCTCTTCCAATGGGCATTTAAACTGTCTTGTTAAGCTACTGCGACCTCCACATCTCTTCCAAGGGGCATTTAAACCATCTTGTTAAGCTACTGCGACCTGCACGTCTCTTCCAAGGGGCATTTAAACCCTCTTGGTAAGCTACTGCGACCTGCAAGCCTATTCCAAGGGGCATTTAAACCCTCTTCTTAAGCTACTGCGACCTGCACGTCTCTTCCAAGGGGGATTTAATCCATCTTGCTAAGCTACTGCAACCTGCATGTCTGTTCCAAAGGGCATTTAAACCGCCTTGTTAAGCTACTGCGACCTGCTCTTCTCTTCCAAGGGCCATTTAAACAGTCTTGTTAAGCTACTGCGACCTGCACGTCTCTTCCAAGGTGTATTTAAACCGTCTTTTTAAGCTACTGCGACTTGCACGTCTGTTCCAAGGGGCATTTAAACCGTCTTGTTAAGCTACTGTAACTTCCACCACTTTTCCAAGGGGCATTTAAACCGTCTTTTTAAGCTACTGCGACCTACACGTCTCTTCCAAGGGGCATTTAAACTGTCTTGTTAAGCTACTGCGACCTCCACCGCTCTTACAAGGGGCATTTAAACCATCTTGGTAAGCTACTGCAACCTGCACGTCTCTTCCAAGGGGCATTTAAACTGTCTTGTTAAGCTACTGCGACCTGCACGTCTCTTCTAAGGGGTATTTAAACCGTCTTGTTAAGCTACTGCGACTTGCACGTCTCTTCCAAGTGGCATTTATACCGTCTTGTTAAGCTACTGTAACCTCCACCACTTTTCCAAGGGGCATTTAATCCGTCTTGTTAAGCTACTGCGACATGCACGTCTCTTCCAAGGGGCATTTAAAATGCTTTGTTAAGCTACTGCGACCTGCACGTCTCTTCCAATGGGCATTTAGACCGACTTGTTAAGCTACTGCGACCTGCACGTCTCTTCCAAGGGGCATTTAAACTGTCTTGTTAAGTTTCTGCGACCTGCATGTCTCTTCCAAGGGGCATTTAAACCGTTTTGTTAAACTACTGCGACATCCACCGCTCTTTCAAGGGGCATTTAAACAGTCTTGTGAAGCTACTGCGACCTGCACGTCTCTTCCAAGGGGCATTTAAACCGTCTTATTAAGCTACTGCGACCTGCACATCTCTTCCAAGGGGCATTTAAACCGTCTTATTAAGCTACTGCGACCTGCACGTCTCTTCCAAGGGGCATTTAAACTGTCTTTTTAAGCCACTGCGTCCTCCACCGCTCTTCCAAAGTGCATTTAAACAGTCTTGCTAAGCTACTACGACCTGCACGTCTCTTCCAATGGGCATTTAAACCGTCTTGGTAAGCTACTTTGACCTGCAAGCCTATTCCAAGGGACATTTAAACCCTCTTGTTAAGCTACTGCGACCAGCACGTCTCTTCCAAGGGGGATTTAAACCATCTTCTTAAGCTACTGCGACCTGCATGTTTCTTCCAAGGGGCATTTAAACCGTCTTATTAAGCTACTGCGACCTGCACGTCTCTTCCAAGGGGCATTTAAACTGTCTTTTTAAGCTACTGCGTCCTCCACCGCTCTTCCAAAGTGCATTTAAACAGTCTTGTTAAGCTACTACGACCTGCACGTCTCTTCCAATGGGCATTTAAACCGTCTTGGTAAGCTACTGTGACCTGCAAGCCTATTCCAAGGGACATTTAAACCCTCTTGTTAAGCTACTGCGACCTGCACGTCTCTTCCAAGGGGGATTTAAACCATCTTGTTAAGCTACTGCGACCTGCATGTCTCTTCCAAGGGGCATTTAAACCGTCTTGTTAAGCTACTGCGACCTGCTCGTCTCTTCCAAGGGGCATTTAAACCATCTTGTTAAGCTACTGCGACCTGCACGCCTCTTCCAAGGCGCATTTAAACGGTCTTTTTTAGCTACTGCGACTTGCACGTCTCTTCCAAGGGGCATTTAAACAGTCTTTTTAAGTTACTGTAACCTCCACCTCTTTTCCAAGGGGCATTTAAACCGTCTTGTTAAGCTACTGCGACCTGCACGTCTCTTCCAAGGGGCATTTAAACCATCTTGTTAAGCTACTGCGAACTGCACGTCTCTTCCAAGGGGCATTTAAACCGTCTAGTTAAGCCACTGCAACCTGCACGTCTCTTCCAAGGGGCATTTAAACCGTCTTGTTAAGCTGCTGCGACCTGCATGTCTCTTCCAAGGGGCATTTAAACCGTCTTGTTAAGCTACTGCGACCTCAACCGCTCTTCCAAGAGGCATTTAAACCATCTTGTTAAGCTACTGCGATCTGCACGTCTCATCCAAGTGGCATTTAAACCGTCTAGTTAAGCTACTGCGACCTGCACTTCTCTTCCAAAGAGCATTTAAACTGCCTTGTTAAGCTACTGAGACTTCCACCGCTCTTCCAAGGGTCATTTAAAACGTCTTATTAAGCTACTGCGACTTGCACATCTCTTACAAGGGGCATTTAAACCGTCTTATTAAGCTACTGCGACCTGCACGTCTCTTCCAAGGGGCATTTAAACTGTCTTTTTAAGCTACTGCGTCCTCCACCGCTCTTCCAAAGTGCATTTAAACAGTCTTGTTAAGCTACTACGACCTGCACGTCTCTTCCAATGGGCATTTAAACCGTCTTGGTAAGCTACTGTGACCTGCAAGCCTATTCCAAGGGACATTTAAACCCTCTTGTTAAGCTACTGCGACCTGCACGTCTCTTCCAAGGGGGATTTAAACCATCTTGTTAAGCTACTGCGACCTGCATGTCTCTTCCAAGGGGCATTTAAACTGTCTTATTAAGCTACTGCGACCTGCACGTCTCTTCCAAGGGGCATTTAAACAGTCTTTTTAAGCTACTGCGTCCTCCACCGCTCTTCCAAAGTGCATTTAAACAGTCTTGTTAAGCTACTACGACCTGCACGTCTCTTCCAATGGGCATTTAAACCGTCTTGGTAAGCTACTGTGACCTGCAAGCCTATTCCAAGGGACATTTAAACCCTCTTGTTAAGCTACTGCGACCTGCACGTCTCTTCCAAGGGGGATTTAAACCATCTTGTTAAACTACTGCGACCTGCATGTCTCTTCCAAGGGGCATTTAAACCGTCTTGTTAAGCTACTGCGACCTGCTTGTCTCTTCCAAGGGGCATTTAAACCGTCTTGTTAAGCTACTGCGACCTGCACGCCTCTTCCAAGGCGCATTTAAACGGTCTTTTTTAGCTACTGCGACTTGCACGTCTCTTCCAAGGGGCATTTAAACAGTCTTTTTAAGTTACTGTAACCTCCACCTCTTTTCCAAGGGGCATTTAAACCGTCTTGTTAAGCTACTGCGACTTGCACGTCTCTTCCAAGGGGCATTTAAACCGTCTTGTTAAGCTACTGCGAACTGCATGTCTCTTTCAAGGGGCATTTAAACCGTCTAGTTAAGCCACTGCAACCTGCACGTCTCTTCCAAGGGGCATTTAAACCGTCTTGTTAAGCTGCTGCGACCTGCATGTCTCTTCCAAGGGGCATTTAAACCGTCTTGTTAAGCTACTGCGACCTCCACCGCTCTTCCAAGAGGCATTTAAACCATCTTGTTAAGCTACTGCGATCTGCACGTCTCTTCCAAGTGGCATTTAAACCGTCTAGTTAAGCTACTGCGACCTGCACTTCTCTTCCAAAGAGCACTTAAACTGCCTTGTTAAGCTACTGAGACTTCCACCGCTCTTCCAAGGGTCATTTAAAATGTCTTATTAAGCTACTGCGACTTGCACATCTCTTCCAAGGGGCATTTAAACGTCTTATTAAGCTACTGCGACCTCCACCGCCCTTCCAAGGGGCATTTAAACCGTCTTGTTAAGCGACTGCGACCTGTACGTCTCTTCCAAATTGCATTTAAACTGTCTTATTAAGCTACTGCGACCTCCACCGCTCTTCCAAGGACCATTTGAACCATCATTTTAAGCTACTGCGATCTGCACGTCTCTTCCAAGGGGCATTTAAACTGTCTTGTTAAGCTACTGCGACCTACACGTCTCTTCAAGGGGCATTCAAACTGTCTTGTTAAGCTACTGCGACCTGCACGTCTCTTCCAAGGGGCATTTAAACTGTCTTGTTAAGCTACTGTGACCTGCACGTCTCTTCCAAGGGGCATTTAAACTGTCTTGGTAAGCTACTGCGACCTGCAAGCCTCTTCCAAGGGGCATTTAAACCATCTTGTTAAGCTACTGCGACCTGCACGTCTCTTCCAAGGGGCATTTAAACTGTCTTGTTAAGCTACTGCGACCTCCACCGCTCTTCCAAGCAGCATTTGAACCATCATTTTAAGCTACTGAGACCTGCACGTTTCTTCCAAGGGGCATTTAAACTGTGTTGTTAAGCTACTGCGACCTGCACGTCTCTTCCAAGTGGCATTTAAACTGTCTTGTTAAGCTACTGCGACCTGCACGTCTCTTCCAAGGGGCATTTTAACCGTCTTGGTAAGCTACTGCGACCTGCAAGCCTCTTTCAAGGGGCATTTAAACCGTCTTGTTAAGCTACTGCGACCTGCACGTCTCTTCCAAGGGGCATTTATACTGTATTGTTAAGCTACTGCGACCTCCACCGCTCTTCCAAGGAGCATTTGAACCATCATTTTAAGCTACTGCGAACTGCACGTCTCTTCCAAGGGGCATTTAAACTGTCTTGTTAAGCTACTGCAACCTCCAACGCTCTTCCAAGCGGCATTGAAACCATCTTGTTAAGCCACTGTGACCTGCACGTCTCTTCCAAGGGGCATTTAAACTGTCTTGTTAAGCTACTGCGACCTTCACGTCCCTTCTAAGGGGCATTTAAACCGTCTTGTTAAGCTACTGCGACTTGCACGTCTCTTCCAAGGGGCATTTAAACTGTATTGTTAAGCTCTTGTAACCTCCACCACTTTTATAAGAGGCATTTAAACCGTCTTGTTAAGCTACTGCGACCTGCCAGTCTCTTCCAAGGCGCATTTAAAACAATTTGTTAAGCTACTTCGACCTGCATGTCTCTTCCAAGGGGCATTTAAACCGTCTTGTTAAGCTACTGCGACCTGCATGTCTCTTCCAAGTGGCATTTAAACCGTCTTGTTAAGCTACTGCGACCTGCACGTCTCTTCCAAGGGGCATTTAAACTGTCTTGTTAAGCTACTGCGACCTCCACCTCTATTCCAAGGGGCATTTAAACCGTCTTGTAAAGCTACTGCAACCTGCTCGTATCTTCCAAGGGGCTTTTAAACCGTCTTGTTAAGCTACTGCGACCTGCAAGTCTCTTCCAAGGCTTATTTAAACTGTCTTTTTAAGCTACTGCGACTTGAAGGTCTCTTCCAAGGGGCCTTTAAACCGTCTTGTTAAGCTACTGTAAACTCCACCACTTTTCCAAGGGGCATCTAAACCATCTTGTTAAGCTACTGCGACCTGCACGTCTCTTCCAAGGGGCGTTTAAACCGTCTTGTTAAGCTACTGCGACCTGCATGTCTCTTCCAAGGGGCATTTAAACCGTCTTGTTAAGCTACTGCGACCTGCACGTCTCTTCCAAGGGGCATTTAAACCGTCTTGTTTAGCTACTGCGACCTCCACCGCACTTCCAAGAGGCATTTAAACCGTCTTGTTAAGCTACTGCGACCTGCACGTCTCTTTTAAGGGGCATTTAAACTGTCTTGTTAAGCTACAGCGACCTCAACCGCTCTTTCAAGGGGCATTTAATCCGTCTTGTTAAGCTACTGTGACCTGCACGTCTCTTCCAAGTGGCAGTTAAACCGTCTTGTTAAGCTACTGCGACCTGCAAGTCTCTTCCAAGTGGCATTTAAACTATGTTGTTAAGTTATTGCGATCTCCACCTCTCTTCCAAGTGGCATTTAAAACGTCTTGTTAAGCTACTGCGACCTGCTCGTCACTTCCAAGGGGCATTTAAACCGTCTTGTTAAGCTACTGCGACCTGCAAGTCTCTTCCAAGGCGCATTTAAACCATCTTTTTAAGCTACTGCGACTTGAACGTCTCTTCCAAGGGGCATTTAAACTGTCTTGTTAAGCTACCGTTACCTCCACCAATTTTCCAAGGGGCATCTAAACAGTCTTGTTAAGCTACTGCGACCTGCACGTCTCTTCCAAGGGGCATTTAAACCATCTTGTTAAGCTACTGCGACCTTCATGTCTCTTACAAGGGGCATTTAAACGGTCTTGTTAAGCTACTGCGACTTCCACCGCTCTTCCAAGGGTCATTTAAACCATTTTGATAAGCTACTGCGACCTGCACGTCTCTTCCAAGTGGCATTTAAACCCGCTTGTTAAGCTCCTGCGACCTGCACGTCCCTTCCAAGGGGCATTTAAACTGTATTGTTAAGCTCTTGTAACCTCCACCACTTTTACAAGAGGCATTTAAACCGTCTTGTTAAGCTACTGCGACCTGCCAGTCTCTTCCAAGGCGCATTTAAAACCCTTTGTTAAGCTACTTCGACCTGCATGTCTCTTCCAAGGGGCATTTAAACCGTCTTGTTAAGCTACTGCGACCTGCATGTCTCTTCCAAATGGCATTTAAACCGTCTTGTTAAGCTACTGCGACCTGCACGTCTCTTCCAAGGGGCATTTAAACTGTCTTGTTAAGCTACTGCGACCTCCACCTCTATTCCAAGGGGCATTTAAACCGTCTTGTTAAGCTACTGCAACCTGCTCGTATCTTCCAAGGGGCTTTTAAACCGTCTTGTTAAGCTACTGCGACCTGCAAGTCTCTTCCAAGGCGTATTTAAACTGTCTTTTTAAGCTACTGCGACTTGAAGGTCTCTTCCAAGGGGCCTTTAAACCGTCTTGTTAAGCTACTGTAAACTCCACCACTTTTCCAAGGGGCATCTAAACCATCTTGTTAAGCTACTGCGACCTGCACGTCTCTTCCAAGGGGCATTTAAACCGTCTTGTTAAGCTACTGCGACCTGCATGTCTCTTCCAAGGGGCATTTAAACCGTCTTGTTAAGCTACTGCGACCTGCACGTCTCTTCCAAGGGGCATTTAAACCGTCTTGTTTAGCTACTGCGACCTCAACCGCTCTTCCAAGAGGCATTTAAACCATCTTGTTAAGCTACTGCGATCTGCACGTCTCATCCAAGTGGCATTTAAACCGTCTAGTTAAGCTACTGCGACCTGCACTTCTCTTCCAAAGAGCATTTAAACTGCCTTGTTAAGCTACTGAGACTTCCACCGCTCTTCCAAGGGTCATTTAAAACGTCTTATTAAGCTACTGCGACTTGCACATCTATTCCAAGGGGCATTTAAACCGTCTTATTAAGCTACTGCGACCTGCACGTCTCTTCCAAGGGGCATTTAAACTGTCTTTTTAAGCTACTGCGTCCTCCACCGCTCTTCCAAAGTGCATTTAAACAGTCTTGTTAAGCTACTACGACCTGCACGTCTCTTCCAATGGGCATTTAAACCGTCTTGGTAAGCTACTGTGACCTGCAAGCCTATTCCAAGGGACATTTAAACCCTCTTGTTAAGCTACTGCGACCTGCACGTCTCTTCCAAGGGGGATTTAAACCATCTTGTTAAGCTACTGCGACCTGCATGTCTCTTTCAAGGGGCATTTAAACCGTCTTATTAAGCTACTGCGACCTGCACGTCTCTTCCAAGGGGCATTTAAACAGTCTTTTTAAGCTACTGCGTCCTCCACCGCTCTTCCAAAGTGCATTTAAACAGTCTTGTTAAGCTACTACTACCTGCACGTCTCTTCCAATGGGCATTTAAACCGTCTTGGTAAGCTACTGTGACCTGCAAGCCTATTCCAAGGGACATTTAAACCCTCTTGTTAAGCTACTGCGACCTGCACGTCTCTTCCAAGGGGGATTTAAACCATCTTGTTAAACTACTGCGACCTGCATGTCTCTTCCAAGGGGCATTTAAACCGTCTTGTTAAGCTACTGCGACCTGCTTGTCTCTTCCAAGGGGCATTTAAACCGTCTTGTTAAGCTACTGCGACCTGCACGCCTCTTCCAAGGCGCATTTAAACGGTCTTTTTTAGCTACTGCGACTTGCACGTCTCTTCCAAGGGGCATTTAAACAGTCTTTTTAAGTTACTGTAACCTCCACCTCTTTTCCAAGGGGCATTTAAACCGTCTTGTTAAGCTACTGCGACTTGCACGTCTCTTCCAAGGGGCATTTAAACCGTCTTGTTAAGCTACTGCGAACTGCATGTCTCTTCCAAGGGGCATTTAAACCGTCTAGTTAAGCCACTGCAACCTGCACGTCTCTTCCAAGGGGCATTTAAACCGACTTGTTAAGCTGCTGCGACCTGCATGTCTCTTCCAAGGGGCATTTAAACCGTCTTGTTAAGCTACTGCGACCTCCACCGCTCTTCCAAGAGGCATTTAAACCATCTTGTTAAGCTACTGCGATCTGCACGTCTCTTCCAAGTGGCATTTAAACCGTCTAGTTAAGCTACTGCGACCTGCACTTCTCTTCCAAAGAGCATTTAAACTGCCTTGTTAAGCTACTGAGACTTCCACCGCTCTTCCAAGGGTCATTTAAAACGTCTTATTAAGCTACTGCGACTTGCACATCTCTTCCAAGGGGCATTTAAACCGTCTTATTAAGCTACTGCGACCTCCACCACCCTTCCAAGGGGCATTTAAACCGTCTTGTTAAGCTACTGCGACCTGTACGTCTCTTCCAAGTTGCATTTAAACTGTCTTATTAAGCTACTGCGACCTCCACCGCTCTTCCAAGGACCATTTGAACCATCATTTTAAGCTACTGCGACCTGCACGTCTCTTCCAAGGGGCATTTAAACTGTCTTGTTAAGCTACTGCGACCTACACGTCTCTTCAAGGGGCATTCAAACTGTCTTGTTAAGCTACTGCGACCTGCACGTCTCTTCCAAGGGGCATTTAAACTGTCTTGTTAAGCTACTGTGACCTGCACGTCTCTTCCAAGGGGCATTTATACTGTCTTGGTAAGCTACTGCGACCTGCAAGCCTCTTCCAAGGGGCATTTAAACCATCTTGTTAAGCTACTGCGACCTGCACGTCTCTTCCAAGGGGCATTTAAACTGTCTTGTTAAGCTACTGCGACCTCCACCGCTCTTCCAAGCAGCATTTGAACCATCATTTTAAGCTACTGAGACCTGCACGTTTCTTCCAAGGGGCATTTAAACTGTGTTGTTAAGCTACTGCGACCTGCACGTCTCTTCCAAGTGGCATTTAAACTGTCTTGTTAAGCTACTGCGACCTGCACGTCTCTTCCAAGGGGCATTTTAACCGTCTTGGTAAGCTACTGCGACCTGCAAGCCTCTTTCAAGGGGCATTTAAACCGTCTTGTTAAGCTACTGCGACCTGCACGTCTCTTCCAAGGGGCATTTATACTGTATTGTTAAGCTACTGCGACCTCCACCGCTCTTCCAAGGAGCATTTGAACCATCATTTTAAGCTACTGCGACCTGCACGTCTCTTCCAAGGGGCATTTAAACTGTCTTGTTAAGCTACTGCAACCTCCAACGCTCTTCCAAGCGGCATTGAAACCATCTTGTTAAGCTACTGTGACCTGCACGTCTCTTCCAAGGGGCATTTAAACTGTCTTGTTAAGCTACTGCGACCTTCACGTCCCTTCTAAGGGGCATTTAAACCGTCTTGTTAAGCTACTGCGACTTGCACGTCTCTTCCAAGGGGCATTTAAACTGTATTGTTAAGCTCTTGTAACCTCCACCACTTTTACAAGAGGCATTTAAACCGTCTTGTTAAGCTACTGCGACCTGCCAGTCTCTTCCAAGGCGCATTTAAAACCCTTTGTTAAGCTACTTCGACCTGCATGTCTCTTCCAAGGGGCATTTAAACCGTCTTGTTAAGCTACTGCGACCTGCATGTCTCTTCCAAGTGGCATTTAAACCGTCTTGTTAAGCTACTGCGACCTGCACGTCTCTTCCAAGGGGCATTTAAACTGTCTTGTTAAGCTACTGCGACCTCCACCTCTATTCCAAGGGGCATTTAAACCGTCTTGTTAAGCTACTGCAACCTGCTCGTATCTTCCAAGGGGCTTTTAAACCGTCTTCTTAAGCTACTGCGACCTGCAAGTCTCTTCCAAGGCGTATTTAAACTGTCTTTTTAAGCTACTGCGACTTGAAGGTCTCTTCCAAGGGGCCTTTAAACCGTCTTGTTAAGCTACTGTAAACTCCACCACTTTTCCAAGGGGCATCTAAACCATCTTGTTAAGCTACTGCGACCTGCACGTCTCTTCCAAGGGGCGTTTAAACCGTCTTGTTAAGCTACTGCGACCTGCATGTCTCTTCCAAGGGGCATTTAAACCGTCTTGTTAAGCTACTGCGACCTGCATGTCTCTTCCAAGTGGCATTTAAACCATCTTGTTAAGCTACTGCGACCTGCACGTCTCTTCCAAGGGGCATTTAAACTGTCTTGTTAAGCTACTGCGACCTCCACTTCTATTCCAAGGGGCATTTAAACCGTCTTGTTAAGCTACTGCAACCTGCTCGTATCTTCCAAGGGGCTCTTAAACCGTCTTGTTAAGCTACTGCGACCTGCAAGTCTCTTCCAAGGCGTATTTAAACTGGCTTTTTAAGCTACTGCGACTTGAAGGTCTCTTCCAAGGGGCCTTTAAACCGTCTTGTTAAGCTACTGTAAACTCCACCACTTTTCCAAGGGGCATCTAAACCATCTTGTTAAGCTACTGCGACCTGCACGTCTCTTCCAAGGGGCGTTTAAACCGTCTTGTTAAGCTACTGCGACCTGCATGTCTCTTCCAAGGGGCATTTAAACCGTCTTGTTAAGCTACTGCGACCTGCACGTCTCTTCCAAGGGGCATTTAAACCGTCTTGTTTAGCTACTGCGACCTCCACCGCACTTCCAAGAGGCATTTAAACCGTCTTGTTAAGCTACTGCGACCTGCACGTCTCTTTTAAGGGGCATTTAAACTGTCTTGTTAAGCTACAGCGACCTCAACCGCTCTTTCAAGGGGCATTTAATCCATCTTGTTAAGCTACTGTGACCTGCACGTCTCTTCCAAGTGGCAGTTAAACCGTCTTGTTAAGCTACTGCGACCTGCAAGTCTCTTCCAAGTGGCATTTAAACTATGTTGTTAAGTTATTGCGATCTCCACCTCTCTTCCAAGTGCCATTTAAAACGTCTTGTTAAGCTACTGCGACCTGCTCGTCACTTCCAAGGGGCATTTAAACCGTCTTGTTAAGCTACTGCGACCTGCAAGTCTCTTCCAAGGCGCATTTAAACCATCTTTTTAAGCTACTGCGACTTGAACGTCTCTTCCAAGGGGCATTTAAACTGTCTTGTTAAGCTACCGTTACCTCCACCAATTTTCCAAGGGGCATCTAAACAGTCTTGTTAAGCTACTGCGACCTGCACGTCTCTTCCAAGGGGCATTTAAACCATCTTTTTAAGCTACTGCGACCTTCATGTCTCTTACAAGGGGCATTTAAACGGTCTTGTTAAGCTACTGCGACCTCCACCGCTCTTTCAAGGGTCATTTAAACCATTTTGGTAAGCTACTGCGACCTGCACGTCTCTTCCAAGGGGCATTTAAACCCGCTTGTTAAGCTCCTGCGACCTGCACGTCCCTTCAAAGGGGCATTTAAACTGTATTGTTAAGCTCTTGTAACCTCCACCACTTTTACAAGAGGCATTTAAACCGTCTTGTTAAGCTACTGCGACCTGCCAGTCTCTTCCAAGGCGCATTTAAAACCCTTTGTTAAGCTACTTCGACCTGCATGTCTCTTCCAAGGGGCATTTAAACCGTCTTGTTAAGCTACTGCGACCTGCATGTCTCTTCCAAGTGGCATTTAAACCATCTTGTTAAGCTACTGCGACCTGCACGTCTCTTCCAAGGGGCATTTAAACTGTCTTGTTAAGCTACTGCGACCTCCACCTCTATTCCAAGGGGCATTTAAACCGTCATGTTAAGCTACTGCAACCTGCTCGTATCTTCCAAGGGGCTTTTAAACCGTCTTGTTAAGCTACTGCGACCTGCAAGTCTCTTCCAAGGCGTATTTAAACTGTCTTTTTAAGCTACTGCGACTTGAAGGTCTCTTCCAAGGGGCCTTTAAACCGTCTTGTTAAGCTACTGTAAACTCCACCACTTTTCCAAGGGGCATCTAAACCATCTTGTTAAGCTACTGCGACCTGCACGTCTCTTCCAAGGGGCGTTTAAACCGTCTTGTTAAGCTACTGCGACCTGCATGTCTCTTCCAAGGGGCATTTAAACCGTCTTGTTAAGCTACTGCGACCTGCACGTCTCTTCCAAGGGGCATTTAAACCGTCTTGTTTAGCTACTGCGACCTCCACCGCACTTCCAAGGGGCATTTAAACCGTCTTGTTAAGCTACTGCGACCTGCACGTCTCTTTTAAGGGGCATTTAAACTGTCTTGTTAAGCTACAGCGACCTCAACCGCTCTTTCAAGGGGCATTTAATCCGTCTTGTTAAGCT
The DNA here is from genome assembly GCF_046119375.1 of Phyllobates terribilis. NCBI lineage: Eukaryota > Metazoa > Chordata > Amphibia > Anura > Dendrobatidae > Phyllobates > Phyllobates terribilis. Next base: position 32,271,917 of record NW_027362775.1, read on the forward strand.
ACTGTGACCTACACGTCTCTTCCAAGTGGCAGTTAAACCGTCTTGTTAAGCTACTGCGACCTGCAAGTCTCTTCCAAGTGGCATTTAAACTATGTTGTTAAGTTATTGCGATCTCCACCTCTCTTCCAAGTGGCATTTAAAACGTCTTGTTAAGCTACTGCGACCTGCTCGTCACTTCCAAGGGGCATTTAAACCGTCTTGTTAAGCTACTGCGACCTGCAAGTCTCTTCCAAGGCGCATTTAAACCATCTTTTTAAGCTACTGCGACTTGAACGTCTCTTCCAAGGGGCATTTAAACTGTCTTGTTAAGCTACCGTTACCTCCACCAATTTTCCAAGGGGCATCTAAACAGTCTTGTTAAGCTACTGCGACCTGCACGTCTCTTCCAAGGGGCATTTAAACCATCTTGTTAAGCTACTGCGACCTTCATGTCTCTTACAAGGGGCATTTAAACGGTCTTGTTAAGCTACTGCGACCTCCACCGCTCTTCCAAGGGTCATTTAAACCATTTTGATAAGCTACTGCGACCTGCACGTCTCTTCCAAGGGGCATTTAAACCCGCTTGTTAAGCTCCTGCGACCTGCACGTCCCTTGAAAGGGGCATTTAAACCCTCTTGTTAAGCTACTGCGACCTGCACGTCTCTTCCAATATGCATTTAAACTGTCTTGTTAAGCTACTGCGACCTCCACATCTCTTCCAAGGGGCATTTAAACCATCTTATTAAGTTACTGCGACCTGCACATCTCTTCCAAGGGGCATTTAAACCATTTTATTAAGCTACTGCGACATGCACGTCTCTTCCAAGGGGCATTTAAACTGTCTTGTTAAGCTACTGCGACATCCACAGCTCTTCCAAGGGGCATTTAAACCATCTTGTTAAGCTACTGCGACCTGCACGTCTCTTCCAAGGGGCATTTAAACCCTCTTGGTAAGCTACTGCGACCTGCAAGCCTATTCCAAGGGGCATTTAAACCCTCTTCTTAAGCTACTGCGACCTGCACGTCTCTTCCAAGGGGGATTTAATCCATCTTGTTAAGCTACTGCAACCTGCATGTCTCTTCCAAAGGGCATTTAAACCGTCTTTTTAAGCTACTGCGACCTGCTCTTCTCTTCCAAGGGCCATTTAAACAGTCTTGTTAAGCTACTGCGACCTGCACGTCTCTTCCAAGGTGCATTTAAACCATCTTTTTAAGCTACTGCGACTTGCACGTCTGTTCCAAGGGGCATTTAAACCGTCTTGTTAAGCTACTGCGACCTACACGTCTCTTCCAAGGGGCATTTAAACTGTCTTGTTAAGCTACTGCGACCTCCACCGCTCTTACAAGGGGCATTTAAACCATCTTGGTAAGCTACTGCGACCTGCACGTCTCTTCCAAGGGGCATTTAAACTGCCTTGTTAAGCTACTGCGACCTGCACGTCTCTTCTAAGGGGTATTTAAACCGTCTTGTTAAGCTACTGCGACTTGCACGTCTCTTCCAAGTGGCATTTATACCGTCTTGTTAAGCTACTGTAACCTCCACCACTTTTCCAAGGGGCATTTAAACCGTCTTGTTAAGCTACTGCGACCTGCACGTCTCTTCCAAGGGGCATTTAAAATGCTTTGTTAAGCTACTGCGACCTGCACGTCTCTTCCAAGGGGCATTTAGACCATCTTGTTAAGCTACTGCTACCTGCACGTCTCTTCCAAGGGGCATTTAAACTGTCTTGTTAAGCTTCTGCGACCTGCATGTTTCTTCCAAGGGGCATTTAAACCGTTTTGTTAAACTACTGCGACATCCACCGCTCTTTCAAGGGGCATTTAAACAGTCTTGTGAAGCTACTGCAACATGCACGTCCCTTTCAAGGGGCATTTAAACTGTCTTGTTAAGCTACTGTGACCTCCACCGCTCCTCCAAGGGGCATTTAAACCATCTTGTTAAGCTGCTGCGACCTGCACGTCTCTTTTAAGGGGCATTTAAACTGTCTTGTTAAGCTACAGCGACCTCAACCGCTCTTTCAAGGGGCATTTAATCCGTCTTGTTAAGCTACTGTGACCTGCACGTCTCTTCCAAGTGGCAGTTAAACCGTCTTGTTAAGCTACTGCGACCTGCAAGTCTCTTCCAAGTGGCATTTAAACTATGTTGTTAAGTTATTGCGATCTCCACCTCTCTTCCAAGTGGCATTTAAAACGTCTTGTTAAGCTACTGCGACCTGCTCGTCACTTCCAAGGGGCATTTAAACCGTCTTGTTAAGCTACTGCGACCTGCAAGTCTCTTCCAAGGCGCATTTAAACCATCTTTTTAAGCTACTGCGACTTGAACGTCTCTTCCAAGGGGCATTTAAACTGTCTTGTTAAGCTACCGTTACCTCCACCAATTTTCCAAGGGGCATCTAAACAGTCTTGTTAAGCTACTGCGACCTGAACGTCTCTTCCAAGGGGCATTTAAACCATCTTGTTAAGCTACTGCGACCTTCATGTCTCTTACAAGGGGCATTTAAACGGTATTGTTAAGCTACTGCGACCTCCACCGCTCTTCCAAGGGTCATTTAAACCATTTTGATAAGCTACTGCGACCCGCACGTCTCTTCCAAGGGGCATTTAAACCCTCTTGTTAAGCTCCTGCGACCTGCATGTCCCTTGAAAGGGGCATTTAAACCCTCTTGTTAAGCTACTGCGACCTGCACGTCTCTTCCAATATGCATTTAAACTGTCTTGTTAAGCTACTGCGACCTCCACATCTCTTCCAAGGGGCATTTAAACCATCTTATTAAGTTACTGCGACCTGCACATCTCTTCCAAGGGGCATTTAAACCATTTTATTAAGCTACTGCGACATGCACGTCTCTTCCAAGGGGCATTTAAACTGTCTTGTTAAGCTACTGCGACATCCACAGCTCTTCCAAGGGGCATTTAAACCATCTTGTTAAGCTACTGCGACCTGCACGTCTCTTCCAAGGGGCATTTAAACCCTCTTGGTAAGCTACTGCGACCTGCAAGCCTATTCCAAGGGGCATTTAAACCCTCTTCTTAAGCTACTGCGACCTGCACGTCTCTTCCAAGGGGGATTTAATCCATCTTGTTAAGCTACTGCAACCTGCATGTCTCTTCCAAAGGGCATTTAAACCGTCTTGTTAAGCTACTGCGACCTGCTCTTCTCTTCCAAGGGCCATTTAAACAGTCTTGTTAAGCTACTGCGACCTGCACGTCTCTTCCAAGGTGCATTTAAACCATCTTTTTAAGCAACTGCGACTTGCACGTCTGTTCCAAGGGGCATTTAAACCGTCTTGTTAAGCTACTGCGACCTACACGTCTCTTCCAAGGGGCATTTAAACTGTCTTGTTAAGCTACTGCGACCTCCACCGCTCTTACAAGGGGCATTTAAACCATCTTGGTAAGCTACTGCGACCTGCACGTCTCTTCCAAGGGATATTTAAACTGCCTTGTTAAGCTACTGCGACCTGCACGTCTCTTCTAAGGGGTATTTAAACCGTCTTGTTAAGCTACTGCGACTTGCACGTCTCTTCCAAGTGGCATTTATGCCGTCTTGTTAAGCTACTGTAACCTCCACCACTTTTCCAAGGGGCATTTAAACCGTCTTGTTAAGCTACTGCGACCTGCACGTCTCTTCCAAGGGGCATTTAAAATGCTTTGTTAAGCTACTGCGACCTGCACGTCTCTTCCAAGGGGCATTTAGACCATCTTGTTAAGCTACTGCGACCTGCACGTCTCTTCCAAGGGGCATTTAAACTGTCTTGTTAAGCTTCTGCGACCTGCATGTTTCTTCCAAGGGGCATTTAAACCGTTTTGTTAAACTACTGCGACATCCACCGCTCTTTCAAGGGGCAATTAAACAGTCTTGTGAAGCTACTGCAACATGCACGTCCCTTTCAAGGGGCATTTAAACTGTCTTGTTAAGCTACTGTGACCTCCACCGCTCCTCCAAGGGGCATTTAAACCATCTTGTTAAGCTGCTGCGACCTGCACGTCTCTTCCAAGTGGCATTTAAACCATCTTGTTAAGCTACTGCGACCTGCACGTCTCTTCCAAGGGGCATTTAAACTGTCTTGTTAAGCTACTGCGACCTCCACCTCTCTTCCAAGGGGCATTTAAACCGTCTTATTAAGCTACTGCGACCTGCACATCTCTTCCAAAGGGCATTTAAACCGTCTTATTAAGCTACTGCGACCTGCACGTCTCTTCCAAGGGGCATTTAAACCGTCTTGTTAAGTTACTGCGAACTCCACCGCTCTCCCAATGGGCATTTTAACGGTCTTGTTAAGCTAATGCGACCTGCACGTCTCTTCCAAGGTGCATTTAAACCATCTTGTTAATCTACTGCGACCTCCACCGCTTTTCCAAGGGGCATTTAAACGGTCTTGTTAAGCTAATGCGACCTGCACGTCTCTTCCAAGGAGCATTTAAACCGTCTTGTTAAGCTACTGCGACCTCCACCGCTCTTCCAAGGGGCATTTAAACCGTCTTGTTAAGCTACTGCGACCTGCACGTCTCTTCCATGGGGCATTTAAACCATCTTGTTAAGCTACTGCGACCTGCACGTCTCTTCCAAGGGGCATTTAAACCGTCTTGTAAAGCTACTGCGACCTGCACGTCTCTTCCATGGGGCATTTAAACCGTCTTGTTAAGCTACTGCGACCTGCACGTCTCTTCCAAGGGGCATTTAAACCGTCTTGTTAAGCTACTGCAAACTCCACCACTCTTCCAAGTGGCATTTAAACCGTCTTGTTAAGCTACTGCGACCTGCACTTCTCTACCAAAGGGCATTTAAATCGTCTTGTTAAGCTACTGCGACCTGCCAGTCTCTTCCAAGGAGCATTTAAACTGTCTTGTTAAACTACTGCGACCTCCACCGCTCTTCCAAGGGGCATTTAAACCGTCTTGTTAAGCTACTCTGACCTGCACGTCTTTTCCAAGCGGCATTTAAACCGTCTTGTTAAGCTACTGCGACCTGCACGTCTCTTCTAAGGGGTATTTAAACCGTCTTGCTAAGCTACTGCGACTTGCACGTCTCTTCCAAGGGGCATTTAAACCGTCTTGTTAAGCTACTGTAACCTCCACCCCTTTTCCAAGGGGCATTTAAACCGTCTTGTTAAGCTACTGCGACCTGCACATCTCTTCCAAGGGGCATTTAAACCGCTGTGTTAAGCTACTGCGACCTGCATGTCTCTTCCAAGGGGCATTTAAACCTTCTTGTTAAGCTACTGCGACCTGCAAGTCTCTTCCAAGTGGCATATTTACCATCTTGTTAAGCTACAGTAACCTCCAACACTTTTCCAGGGGGCATTTAAACCGTCTTGTTAAGCTACTGCGAGCTGCACTTATCTTCCAAGGGGCATTTAAACCGCTGTGTTAAGCTACTGCGACCTGCATGTCTCTTCCAATGGGCATTTAAACCTTCTTGTTAAGCTACTGCGACCTCCACCTCTCTTCCAAGGGGCATTTAAACAGTCTTGTTAAGCTACTGCGACCTGCTCTTCTCTTCCAAGGGGCATTTAAACCGTCTTGTTAAGCTACTGTGAACTGCACGCCTCTTCGAAGGAGCATTTAAACTGTCTTGTTAAGCTACTGCGACCTGCACGTCTCTTCCAAAGGGCATTTAAACCGTCTTGTTAAGCTACTGCGACCTGCTCTTCTCTTCCAAGGGCCATTTAAACAGTCTTGTTAAGCTACTGCGACCTGCACGTCTCTTCCAAGGTGCATTTAAACCATCTTTTTAAGCTACTGCGACTTGCACGTCTGTTCCAAGGGGCATTTAAACCGTCTTGTTAAGCTACTGCGACCTACACGTCTCTTCCAAGGGGCATTTAAACTGTCTTGTTAAGCTACTGCGACCTCCACCGCTCTTACAAGGGGCATTTAAACCATCTTGGTAAGCTACTGCGACCTGCACGTCTCTTCCAAGGGGCATTTAAACTGCCTTGTTAAGCTACTGCGACCTGCACGTCTCTTCTAAGGGGTATTTAAACCGTCTTGTTAAGCTACTGCGACTTGCACGTCTCTTCCAAGTGGCATTTATACCGTCTTGTTAAGCTACTGTAACCTCCACCACTTTTCCAAGGGGCATTTAAACCGTCTTGTTAAGCTACTGCGACCTGCACGTCTCTTCCAAGGGGCATTTAAAATGCTTTGTTAAGCTACTGCGACCTGCACGTCTCTTCCAAAGGGCATTTAGACCATCTTGTTAAGCTACTGCGACCTGCACGTCTCTTCCAAGGGGCATTTAAACTGTCTTGTTAAGCTTCTGCGACCTGCATGTTTCTTCCAAGGGGCATTTAAACCGTTTTGTTAAACTACTGCGACATCCACCGCTCTTTCAAGGGGCATTTAAACAGTCTTGTGAAGCTACTGCAACATGCACGTCCCTTTCAAGGGGCATTTAAACTGTCTTGTTAAGCTACTGTGACCTCCACCGCTCCTCCAAGGGGCATTTAAACCATCTTGTTAAGCTGCTGCGACCTGCACGTCTCTTCCAAGTGGCATTTAAACCATCTTGTTAAGCTACTGCGACCTGCACGTCTCTTCCAAGGGGCATTTAAACTGTCTTGTTAAGCTACTGCGACCTCCACCTCTCTTCCAAGGGGCATTTAAACCGTCTTATTAAGCTACTGCGACCTGCACATCTCTTCCAAGGGGCATTTAAACCGTCTTATTAAGCTACTGCGACCTGCACGTCTCTTCCAAGGGGCATTTAAACCGTCTTGTTAAGTTACTGCGAACTCCACCGCTCTCCCAATGGGCATTTTAACGGTCTTGTTAAGCTAATGCGACCTGCACGTCTCTTCCAAGGTGCATTTAAACCATCTTGTTAATCTACTGCGACCTCCACCGCTTTTCCAAGGGGCATTTAAACGGTCTTGTTAAGCTAATGCGACCTGCACGTCTCTTCCAAGGAGCATTTAAACCGTCTTGTTAAGCTATTGTGACCTCCACCGCTCTTCCAAGGGGCATTTAAACCGTCTTGTTAAGCTACTGCGACCTGCACGTCTCTTCCATGGGGCATTTAAACCGTCTTGTTAAGCTACTGCGACCTGCACGTCTCTTCCAAGGGGCATTTAAACCGTCTTGTAAAGCTACTGCGACCTGCACGTCTCTTCCATGGGGCATTTAAACCGTCTTGTTAAGCTACTGCGACCTGCACGTCTCTTCCAAGGGGCATTTAAACCGTCTTGTTAAGCTACTGCAAACTCCACCACTCTTCCAAGGGGCATTTAAACCGTCTTGTTAAGCTACTGCGACCTGCACTTCTCTACCAAAGGGCATATAAATCGTCTTGTTAAGCTACTGCGACCTGCCAGTCTCTTCCAAGGAGCATTTAAACTGTCTTGTTAAACTACTGCGACCTCCACCGCTCTTCCAAGGGGCATTTAAACCGTCTTGTTAAGCTACTCTGACCTGCACGTCTTTTCCAAGCGGCATTTAAACCGTCTTGTTAAGCTACTGCGACCTGCACGTCTCTTCTAAGGGGTATTTAAACCGTCTTGCTAAGCTACTGCGACTTGCACGTCTCTTCCAAGGGGCATTTAAACCGTCTTGTTAAGCTACTGTAACCTCCACCCCTTTTCCAAGGGGCATTTAAACCGTCTTGTTAAGCTACTGCGACCTGCACATCTCTTCCAAGGGGCATTTAAACCGCTGTGTTAAGCTACTGCGACCTGCATGTCTCTTCCAAGGGGCATTTAAACCTTCTTGTTAAGCTACTGCGACCTGCAAGTCTCTTCCAAGTGGCATATTTACCGTCTTGTTAAGCTACAGTAACCTCCAACACTTTTGCAGGGGGCATTTAAACCGTCTTGTTAAGCTACTGCGAGCTGCAGTTATCTTCCAAGGGGCATTTAAACCGCTGTGTTAAGCTACTGCGACCTGCATGTCTCTTCCAATGGGCATTTAAACCTTCTTGTTAAGCTACTGCGACCTCCACCTCTCTTCCAAGGGGCATTTAAACAGTCTTGTTAAGCTACTGCGACCTGCTCTTCTCTTCCAAGGGGCATTTTAAACCGTCTTGTTAAGCTACTGTGAACTGCACGCCTCTTCGAAGGAGCATTTAAACTGTCTTGTTAAGCTACTGCGACCTGCACGTCTCTTCCAAGGGGCATTTAAACCGTCTTGTTAAGCTACTGTGACTTGCACGTCTCTTCGAAGGGGCATTTAAACCTTCTTGTTTAGGTATTGTAACCTCCACACTTTTCCAAGGGGCATTTAAACCGTCTTGTTAAGCTACTGCGACCTGCATGTCTCTTCCAAGGGGCATTTAAACCGTCTTGTTAAGCTGCTGCGACCTGCATGTCTCTTCCAAGGGGTATTTAAACCGTCTTGTAAAGCTACTGCGACCTGAGCTTCTCTACCAAAGGGCATTTAAACCGTCTTGTTAAGCTACTGCGACCTGCACGTCTCTTCCAAGGAGCATTTAAACCGTCTTGTTAAGCTACTGCGACCTCCACCGCTCTTCCAATGTCATTTTAACCGTCTTGTTAAGCTACTGAGACCTGCACATCTCTTCCAAGGGGCATTTAAACCATCTTGTTAATCTACTGTGACCTCCACCGCTTTTCCAAGGGGCATTTAAAGCATCTTGTTAAGCTACTGCAACCTGCAAGTCTCTTCCAAGGAGTATTTAAACCGTCTTGTTAAGCTACTGCGACCTCCACCGCTCTTCCAAGGAGCATTTAAACCGTCTTGTTAAGCTACTGCGAACTGCACGTCTCTTCCAAGGGCGATTTAAACCGTCTTGTTAAGCTACTGCGACCTGCACGTCTCTTCCAACGGGCATTTAATCCATCTTGTTAATCAACTGCGTCCTCCACCGCTATTCCAAGGGGCATTTAAACCGTCTTGGTAAGCTGCTGCGATCTGCACGTCTCTACCAAGGGGCATTTAATCCATCTTGTTAAGCTACTGCGACCTCCACCGCTCTTCCAATGTCATTTTAACCGTCTTGTTAAGCTACTGCGACCTGCACGTCTCTTCCAAGGGGCATTTAAACCATCTTGTTAATCTACTGCGACCTCCTCCGCTTTTCGAATGGGCATTTAAAGCGTCTTGTTAAGCTACTGCAACCTGCAAGTCTCTTCCAAGGAGTATTTAAACCGTCTTGTTAAGCTACTGCGACCTGCACGTCTCTTCCAACGGGCATTTAAACCATCTTGTTAATCAACTGCGTCCTCCACCGCTATTCCAAGGGGCATTTAAACAGTCTTGGTAAGCTGCTGCGATCTGCATGTCTCTTCCAAGGGGCATTTAAACCGACTTGTTAAGCTACTGCGACCTGCACGTCTCTTCCAAGGGGCATTTAAACCGTCTTGTTAAGCTACTGCGACCTGCATGTCTCTTCCAAGGGGCATTTAAACCTTCTTGTTAAGCTACTGCGACCTGCAAGTCTCTTCCAAGAGGCATTTAAACCGTCTTGTTAAGCTTCTGCGACCTCCACCTCTCTTCCAAGGGGCATTTAAACCATCTTGTTAAGCTACTGCGACGTGCTCGTCTCTTCCAAGGGGCATTTAAACCGTCTTTTTAAGCTACTGCGACCTGCACGCCTCTTCCAAGGGCATTTAAACCGTCTTGTTAAGCTACTGCGACCTGCACTTCTCTTCCAAGGGGCATTTAAACCGTCTTGTTAAGCTACTGCAACTTGCACGTCTCTTCCAAGGGGCATTTAAACCTTCTTGTTTAGCTACTGTAACCTCCACCACTTTTGCAAGGGGCATTTAAACCATCTTGTTAAGCTACTGCGACCTGTATGTCTCTTCCAAGGGGCATTTAAACCGTCTTGTTAAGCTAATGTGACCTGCACGTCTCTTCCAAGGGGCATTTAAACCGTCTTGTTAAGCTACTGCGACCTGCACTTCTCTACCAAAGGGCATTTAAACCGTCTCGTTAAGCTGCTGCGACCTGCACGTATCTTCCAAGGGGCATTTAAACTGTCTTGTTAAGCTACTGCGACCTCCTACGGTCTTCCAAGGGGCATTTTAACCGTCTTGTTAAGCTACTGCGACCTGCACGTCTCTTCCAAGGGGTCATTTAAACCATCTTGTTAATCTACTGCGACCTCCACCGCTTTTCCAAGGGGCATTTAAACCGTCTTGTTAAGCTACTGCGACCTGCACGTCTCTTCCAAGGGGCATTTAAACCGTCTTGTTAACCTACTGCGACCTCCACCGCTTTTCCAAGGGGCATTTAAACCGTCTTGTTAAGCTACTGCGACCTGCATGTCTCTTCCAAGGGGCATTTAAACCATCTTGTTAAGCTACTGTGACCTGCACCGCTCTTCCAAGGGATATTTAATCCATCTTGTTAAGCTACTACGACCTGCACCGCTCTTCCAAGGGGCATTTAAACCGTCTTGTTAAGCTACTGCGACCTGCACTCCTCTACCAAAGGGCATTTAAACCGTCTTGTTAGGCTACTGCGACCTGCACGTCTCTTCCAAGGGGCATTTAAACCGTCTTTTTAAGCTACTGCGACCTCCACCGCTCTTCCAAGGGGCATTTTAACCGTCTTGTTAAGCTACTGCGACCTGCATGTCTCTTCCAAGGGGCATTTAAACCGTCTTGTTAATCTACTGCGACCTCCACCGCTTTTCCAAGGGGCATTTAAATCGTCTTGTTAAGCTACTGCGACCTGCACGTCTCTTCCATGGGGCATTTAAACCGTCTTGTTAAGCTACTGAGAGCTGCACGTCTCTTCCAAGGGGCATTTAAACCGTCTTGTTAAGATTCTGCGACCTGCACATCTCTTCCTACGGGCATTTAAACCATCTTGTTAAGCTACTGCGACCTGCACGTCTCTTCCAAGGAGCATTTAAACCGTCTTGTTAAGCTACTGCGACCTCCACCGCTCTTCCAAAGGGCTTTTAAACCGTCTTGTTAAGCTACTGCGACCTGCACGTCTCTTCCATGGGGCATTTAAACCGTCTTGTTAAGCTACTGCGACCTGCACTTCTCTTCCAAAGGGCATTTAAACCGTCTTTTTAAGCTACTGCGACCTGCACGTCTCTTCCATGGGGCATTTAAACCGTCTTGTTAAGCTACTGCGACCTGCACGTCTCTTCCAAGGGGCATTTAAACCGTCTTGTTAAGCTACTGCGACCTGCAAGTCTCCTCCAAGGGGCATTTATACCGTCTTGTTAAGCTACTGTAACCTCCAACACTTTTCCAGGGGGCATTTAGACCATCTTGTTAAGCTACTGCGACCTGCACTTATCTTCCAAGGGGCATTTAAACCGCTGTGTTAAGCTACTGCGACCTGCATGTCTCTTCCAATGAGCATTTAAACCTTCTTGTTAAGCTACTGCGACCTCCACCTCCCTTCCAAGGGGCATTTAAACAGTCTTGTTAAGCTACTGCGACCTGAAGTTGACGCGCCCCCTGGGCCATGTTCAGGGGAAACCCGGAGCCGGATCTGGATAGGGGTAGTAGTCCTTGTGGCGGTGACCCGGTCCGTGCCCAGGGTGTCAAACTAAGTGGCAGTCTGTGGCAGTAGATGTTAACTTGATCGACTACGCCACCCGTTGAGTGCGGCTTTGAAGCCGCCGCTGCAGAACAGTCCACTGAGGCCAGGTGTATAGGTATGTGCAGCGTGGTGGTATAACCCCCAACGGGAGGGGTATGGCCTCAGGGCAGCAGATGTGGATGATGGGGGTAGCAGGAACCACTCAGAGACGATGCGGTGTAGTTCAGGGTCTTTACTGGTAACAAAGATAGACCCTCCCGGAGTACTTGCTAGCGATCGGGGCCTGGTCAGTCCTTGAGCAGATGGGATCTCCCCTGGCTAGGTGGAGTTGTAGGCCTCCCAAACTAATGATACTCTTCTGGCTACCTTGCTAGAGGCGGATATAAGTAGCCCACGTCCCTGAGTGTACCGTGTGGTGCTCACCCGTATGGCCGGTGACTCGGGGCCTTCTAATGGCTTCCGCTCCACGACGGCGGTGCTGGTCCCACGCGTGTGACCGTGCCTTCGGGTTTCTGGGCCAGAGGACCTGAAATCCCCTGCCGGTCGGTTTCTGCTGCTGGGTAAGGATTAGTCCCCACAGCCTCGGACTCCGGGTCCGGTGATAACTTCTCAGTCAGGGCGAGCTCTGCAGCTGCCAGCCCCTGACTCCTTGTAGCACTGCTCCCACAGAGCTCCTGTTGTTTCTTCCTATGCTGCTTCTCTTCTCTACTCCAGGCATGGCCCAGGAGCTGGGCCCAGCCGGAGCCACAGCTCCCTGTCAGCCCCTCCTGGCCGAACTCTCCCTCAGAACTCTCTAACCCTGCCTCAGCCCCAGGTTTATATAGGGGAAGTCCTTCCCCTCCCAGGACTGGGCAGGAGGTGTGGCATGCATAGGATTCCTGACCAAGAGACCTCCCACCTGCTCTCAGACATAACATTGCTGTTACTGTGGAAACCAGACCCCTGGGGTGCCACATTCCCCCCTAGTGAAATTTAGTACTCCGGGACTAAACATATTTTTAGAAAAACAGAACAGGGTACCAACAATAATAATACAATAAGAAAAGCACATAAAGGTGGTCACGGCATGTCCGTAACCGGGTGCAGTCTTTGAAGAAAAGCAAGGTGTCCATTTCACCAAAACAGGGAGACGTAACCAGGTAGGGGTCTGTCCTGCCCCAAGTCCTTAACAGTCTTTAGTCCATCCTGGGTTACGCTCCACTAACTGTACAAGGTGGCCGCTCTCAGTCCTCGGCCAGTGGGGAAAAAGGGATGGCTGTTCACAGTCCTCAGCCTGGTAAGGGATAGGGGATGGCTGCTCACAGTCCTCAGCCTGGTAAGGGATAGGGAATGGCTGCTCACAGTCCTCAGCCTGTGGGAATTGGGGCACACGGGAACAGTTCACACTTGTCCCAACGGGGACCATATTTTACTTAGCAGCAGTCCTTGTACCCTAACGGGTAACTATGTACAGCTCTTTATTCACGCTACTTCCCTTCAGCAGCTATGTCCTCTTTGTGCTCCCCCCTAAGGGTAGTCCTCAGACCCGTCCGGGTCCTTTTGGCTTTCCTCATATTGGTAGTATGTGTCTGGACGATACCGCAGCTCCTCCTCAGTCAGACGGTGTACATGGAGGGCGTACAGTCCTTTGGCACCCGGGGAGTTCAGGCCTTGCGACCGGGCCTGGAGAGGGTCGCCGTTGATGACGCCCGGGGTCAGAGGGTGCGAATTTGGGCCTGGGCGCGGGCTGGTGGTGGCAGTGCCCAGGGCTGGAGGTATCGGCCGCAGGTCTTGTTGCGGGGGCTGGAGCAGATCGGTGTCTACAGCGCCCGGGGTCAGCGGCTCCACCAGGGGGCCCGGGAGCAGGCTGACGCTGGCAGCGTCCGGGACAGGGAGACTCCTCTTACCTGCTCCCGCGACAGCTCCTGCGTCACGCGTCTTCTCCTGGTGCTGGTCGGGGCCCGCGACGGCTGGGGCGCTGCCGATGCTGGGCAGCTTAGTCTGCTGCCGGTCCGCCATCTTGCTGTCCGTTCCTGGTGTCCTCCTCCCCCCTAGTGGACCGTGGCCTACCTTGCGATGATCCTCTTCCGTAGGCCGCGGCTCCGCAGTGGATCGTCAGGGTTGAGGACCTTCCGTCGCGCTCCTGTGACGTCGGCGTCTGCTGGGCTCCTTCCAGGACCTTACGCAACGTCCGGACGTGAGGCGGGGCTTCAGTTCTCGCGCTCTTTCGAAGTCCACGCCCCTCTTCTTCCCGCGCGGCGTCTTCAAGATGGCGTCCAACGGCGGGAAAACTCCACGGATGGCGGGAATCTTCACCACTGGTAAGTTTTGAACAGTTTTTTTCAGGCACGCAGTACCCGGTGGTTACGGGCACGAAATCCTGCCGACTACGCCAAAAGTTGACGCGCCCCCTGGGCCATGTTCAGGGGAAACCCGGAGCCGGATCTGGATAGGGGTAGTAGTCCTTGTGGCGGTGACCTGGTCCGTGCCCAGGGTGTCAAACTAAGTGGCAGTCTGTGGCAGTAGATGTTAACTTGATCGACTACGCCACCCGTTGAGTGCGGCTTTGAAGCCGCCGCTGCAGAACAGTCCACTGAGGCCAGGTGTATAGGTATGTGCAGCGTGGTGGTATAACCCCCAACGGGAGGGGTATGGCCTCAGGGCAGCAGATGTGGATGATGGGGGTAGCAGGAACCACTCAGAGACGATGCGGTGTAGTTCAGGGTCTTTACTGGTAACAAAGATAGACCCTCCCGGAGTACTTGCTAGCGATCGGGGCCTGGTCAGTCCTTGAGCAGATGGGATCTCCCCTGGCCAGGTGGAGTTGTAGGCCTCCCAAACTAACGATACTCTTCTGGCTACCTTGCTAGAGGCGGATATAAGTAGCCCACGTCCCTGAGTGTACCGTGTGGTGCTCACCCGTATGGCCGGTGACTCGGGGCCTTCTAATGGCTTCCGCTCCACGACGGCGGTGCTGGTCCCACGCGTGTGACCGTGCCTTCGGGTTTCTGGGCCAGAGGACCTGAAATCCCCTGCCGGTCGGTTTCTGCTGCTGGGTAAGGATTAGTCCCCACAGCCTCGGACTCCGGGTCCGGTGATAACTTCTCAGTCAGGGCGAGCTCTGCAGCTGCCAGCCCCTGACTCCTTGTAGCACTGCTCCCACAGAGCTCCTGTTGTTTCTTCCTATGCTGCTTCTCTTCTCTACTCCAGGCATGGCCCAGGAGCTGGGCCCAGCCGGAACCACAGCTCCCTGTCAGCCCCTCCTGGCCGAACTCTCCCTCAGAACTCTCTAACCCTGCCTCAGCCCCAGGTTTATATAGGAGAAGTCCTTCCCCTCCCAGGACTGGGCAGGAGGTGTGGCATGCATAGGATTCCTGACCAAGAGACCTCCCACCTGCTCTCAGACATATCATTGCTGTTACTGTGGAAACCAGACCCCTGGGGTGCCACACTCTTCTTTTCCAAGGGGCATTTAAACCGTCTTTTTAAGCTACTGCGACCTGCACGTCTCTTCCATATGCACGTCTCTTTGCATATTCCCACTGCATTTTGGGGTAAGTGAAGAGTCTCCGCGAGCTCAAAGAACACTGGATTTTGGCTGTTGGAGCTGAAAAGAGGACATCGGTAAACCGCGCGCCTACCGGCGCGCGCATTTTGAGGCTTTTTTTTTAAGCTTTTTTCACTGTTTTCAGAACATTAACAATAAGAACATGGAAGAGTCCAGGAGCCATTTGGTGAGCTGCATATCCTGCTACATGTTCACAGACTTGCCAGTGGAAAAGCCAAACTTCACATGCCAGAAATGCAAGCTTTTGTCCCTGTTGGAGGAAAAGTTGCAAAATCTAGAAGAGAGGTTAACTACCTTGAAAATCATTAAGGAAGGTGAAGAGTTCTTAGACAGAGCAGAATTATCTCTTCATGATTCAGAAAGAGAAGAAATTCGAACTGCACCTGACGAAACAGAGGAATGGAAGCATGTGACCCACAGAAGCAGGAGGATCGAGAGGCAGTCAGCACCCATACTGCTCAGGAACCAGTACCAGGCTCTCATGCAGGAGAACCACGAAGAAATACAGCAAAATAAGACTTTGCCAGCAATGAATAACCTTGTAAGCCCTCAGAATCCTCCTGGATGGAGAAAGAAGAATGTTGTGAAGAAAAAACGGAGAGTGGTGGTCATGGGGGATTCCCTGTTAAGAGGAACAGAGGCCGCTATCTGCAGACCAGACATAACCTCAAGAGAAATGTGCTGTCTTCCAGGAGCAAAAATTAAAGATGTGTCTGACAGGATATCAAGACTCTTCAGACCTACAGATCACTACCCATTCCTGCTAATACATGTGGGGACAAATGACACCGCAAGAAAGGACCTGGAAACCATCTGCAGTGACTTTGAAGACTTAGGCAAGAAAGTGAAAGAATTGGGAGCGCAGGTGGTCTTCTCATCCATCCTCCCAGTGGATGGCCATGGAACAATGAGGTGGAATAAGATTCTACAGGTGAACAACTGGCTACGTCGATGGTGCCGTCAACAAGAATTTGAATTTCTGGATCACGGAATGAATTACCTATACGATGGACTACTTGCTAGAGATGGGGTGCACCTAACGAAGACTGGAAAACATGTATTTGGAAGTCGCCTTGCTACACTCATCAGAAGAGCTTTAAACTAGAACAATGTGGGAAGGGAAGCAAAAGGCCAGAAAAAGCCATACAGCTGACAAATACTATTGAGATCTGTGCTACTGGAAGTGGAAAGGAAGAACAAAGACAAAACAATTTAAATAATAAAAATATGGGAGGAAGAGAAACCAATCACAAACTAAAATGTTTTTATACAAATGCACAAAGCATGGGCATAAACAAGGAGAATTGGAACTACTAATGCAAGAAAAGAAATATGATGTCATTGGAATCACTGAAACTTGGTGGGACGATACACATGATTGGAATAAAAGGCTAAAAGGATACAACTTATTTGCAAGAAACAGACTTGATAAACGAGGAGGAGGTGTTGCATTGTATGTTAGAAAAGCGTATATCTGCACAGAGATTGAAGCTTCAGAGACTGGGAGTTCTGTGGAAACTGTTTGGGTAAGAATACAAGGAGAGAACAACGGAAAGGACACCATTGTAGGCATTTACTACAGGCCACCTGGGCAAGCTGAAGATATGGATGAACTCTTTATGTATCAAATGACCAAGTTCTCCAAAAAATATGACGTAGTGGTCATGGGAGATTTCAACTATCCAGACATTTGTTGGGAATCTCTTTCAAGTAAAACTAACAGGTCGAGCAAATTCTTATCCTCTCTTGCTGACAACTTTATCTTCCAAAAGGTAGGGGAGAAAACAAGGGGATCTGCTACTTTGGATCTAATCCTTATAAACAGGGAGGAAATGGTTGAGGAGGTAAAGGTGGCTGGGACCCTAGGAGGCAGCGATCATGCTATTATAGAATTTTGGATAACTAGAGGAGGAAGACATGTGAAGACTCAAACTTCAAGGTTAGATTTTAGAAAGGCAGATTTTAAGAGACTCAGAAAGAGAATAGGAGGGATCCAATGGCTGGATGTCCTTAAGGACAAAAATGTCCAGGAAGGATAGGAAATTTTTAAAAATGAGATTCTCAAAGCACAATCGTTAACAATCCCGAAAAGTAGGAAGAATGGGAAGCATTTAAGGAAACCAGGATGGATGAACACAGAACTTAAACACATGCTAAAAGGAAAGAAAGAAATGTTTATTAAATGGAAAGAGGGAGGCATATCTAAAGAAGATTATAATGCAGTCTGCAGATCCTGCAGGGCACGTATCAGGTTAGCTAAAGCTGACAATGAATTAAGGCTTGCAAGAGATGTCAAAAGCAATAAAAAAGGATTTTGGGGGTATGTCAAAAGTAAAAGAAAAGTCAAAGATGCTATAGGATTTTTACAGGATGAAAATG
This sequence comes from Phyllobates terribilis, assembly GCF_046119375.1. Classification (NCBI taxonomy): domain Eukaryota; kingdom Metazoa; phylum Chordata; class Amphibia; order Anura; family Dendrobatidae; genus Phyllobates; species Phyllobates terribilis. Next base: position 32,289,288 of record NW_027362775.1, read on the forward strand.
GAGAAAAGGTAAGAGAGGATGTTGAGAAGGCCGAACTTTTTAATTCCTATTTTGCATCTGTTTTCTCTCAGAAAGAAAATGTAACATCAACTGATCTTCACTGTCCTTTTAAAGGAATAGAGGAATCCAAGTTATCTGTAAACAGAAAGATTGTGAGGGAATATTTAGCTAACATAAATAAGTTCAAGTCTCCAGGTCCAGATGAATTACACCCCAGAGTACTGAAGGAGATCGTAGAAGAAATTTTAGAACCAGTCTCCATAATCTTTGAAAATTCTTGGAGAACAGGAGAAGTCCCAGAAGACTGGAGAAGAGCAAATGTTGTTCCTATCTTCAAAAAGGGGAAGAAGGTGGACCCTGGGAACTATAGGCCGGTGAGTCTGACTTCTATACCAGGAAAGATCTTTGAACAAATTATTAAACAACATGTATGTAAGTACATGGATACGAATGAAGTGATTAACCAGAGTCAGCATGGGTTTGTAACTAACAAGTCATGTCAGACTAACTTAATTTCCTTCTATGACAGAATCACTGACTGGGTGGATCAGGGAAATGCTGTAGATATAGTATATCTTGACTTCAGCAAAGCATTTGACAAAGTATCTCACACCATCCTTATTGAAAAAATGACCAAGTATGCAATGGACCAGGCAACTGTTAGGTGGATTCATAACTGGCTTAGTGATCGGACTCAAAGGGTGGTTGTAAATGGCTTCACATCCAGCTGGATGAATGTCTCAAGTGGGGTACCACAGGGCTCCGTCCTGGGACCTGTATTGTTCAACATCTTTATCAATGATTTAGATGAAGGAATTGAGAGTAAACTGATTAAATTTGCTGATGACACAAAGCTAGGAGGGATAGCTAATACTAGAGAAGAGAGAGAGAGGTTTCAAAAAGACCTAAATAAACTGGAGCAGTGGGCAGCAACCAACAGAATGGTTTTTAACAGGGAAAAATGCAAAGTACTACATCTGGGCAATAAAAATGAAAAAAGCATATACAGAATGGGAGGAATAGAGCTAAGCAACAGTACATGTGAAAAAGACTTAGGTATACTAATAGATAATAGACTGAACATGAGTCAACAGTGTGATGCAGCAGCAAAAAAGGCAAATACAATTCTGGGATGTATTAACAGAAGCATACAGTCTAGATCACGTGAAGTCATTATCGGTCTTTACTACTCTTTGGTCAGACCTCATCTGGAATACTGTGTACAGTTTTGGGCACCACATTTTAAAAAAGACATAGACAAACTGGAGCAAGTTCAGAGAAGAGCGACCAGAATGGTGACTGGTCTGCAAACCATGTCCTATGAGGAACGGTTGCAGGATTTGGGAATATTTAGCTTGCAAAAAAGAAGACTGAGAGGAGACTTAATAGCTGTCTACAAATATGTCAAGGGCTGTCACATTGTAGAAGGATCATCTTTATTCTCATTTGCACAAGGAAAGACTAGAAGCAATGGGATGAAACTAAATGGGAGGAGACACAGATTAGATATTAGAAAAAACTTTTTGACAGTTAGGGTGATTAATGAGTGGAACAGGCTGCCACGAAAGGTGGTGAGTTCCCCTTCAATGGACGTCTTCAAACAGAGGCTGGACAGACATCTGTCTGAGATGATCTAGTGAATCCTGCTTTGAGCAGGGGGTTGGACCAGATGACCCAGGAGGTCCCTTCCAACTCTACCATTCTATGATTCTATGATTCTATGATTCCATGGGGCATTTAAACCGTCTTGTGAAGCTACTGCGACCTGCACGTCTCTTCCAAGGGGCATTTAAACCGTCTTGTTAAGCTACTGCAAACTCCACCGCTCTTCCAAGGGGCATTTAAACCGTCTTGTTAAGCTACTGCGACCTGCACTTCTCTACCAAAGGGCATTTAAACCGTCTTGTTAAGCTACTGCGACCTGCCAGTCTCTTCCAAGGGGCATTTAAACTGTCTTGTTAAACTACTGCGACCTCCACCGCTGTTCCAAGGGGCATTTAAACTGTCTTGTTAAGCTACTGTGACCTGCACGTCTTTTCCAAGCGGCATTTAAACTGTCTTGTTAAGCTACTGCGACTTGCACGTCTCTTCCAAGGGGCATTTAAACCGTCTTGTTAAACTACTGTAACCTCCACCCCTTTTCCAAGGGGCATTTAAACCGTCTTGTTAAGCTACTGCGACCTGCACATCTCTTCCAAGGGGCATTTAAAACGCTGTGTTAAGCTCCTGCGACCTGCATGTCTCTTCCAAGGGGCATTTAAACCTTCTTGTTAAGCTACTGCGACCTGCAAGTCTCTTCCAAGGGGCATTTATACCGTCTTGTTAAGCTACTGTAACTTCCAACACTTTTCCAGGGGGCATTTAGACCGTCTTGTTAAGCTACTGCGACCTGCACTTATCTTCCAAGGGGCATTTAAACCACTGTGTTAAGCTACTGCGACCTGCATGTCTCTTCCAATGGGCATTTAAACCTTCTTGTTAAGCTACTGCGACCTCCACCTCTCTTCCAAAGGGCATTTAAACAGTCTTGTTAAGCTACTGCGACCTGCTCTTCTCTTCCAAGGGGCATTTAAACCGTCTTTTTAAGCTACTGTGACCTGCACGCCTCTTCCAAGGAGCATTTAAACCGTTTTGTTAAGCTACTGCGACCTGCACGTATATTCCAAGGGGCATTTAAACCGTCTTGTTAAGCTACTGCGACTTGCACGTCTCTTCCAAGGGGCATTTAAACCTTCTTGTTTAGGTATTGTAACCTCCACCACTTTTCCAAGGGGCATTTAAACCGTCTTGTTAAGCTACTGGGACCTGCATGTCTCTTCCAAGGGGCATTTAAACCGTCTTGTTAAGCTACTGGGACCTGCATGTCTCTTCCAAGGGGCATTTAAACCGTCTTGTTAAGCTGCTGCAACCTGCATGTCTCTTCCAAGGGGCATTTAAACCGTCTTATTAAGCTACTGCGACCTGCACTTCTCTACCAAAGGGCATTTAAACGGTCTTGTTAAGCTACTGTGACCTGCACGCCTCTTCCAAGGAGCATTTAAACCATCTTGTTAAGGTACTGCGACCTCCACCGCTCTTCCAATGGCATTTTAACCGTCTTGTTAAGCTACTGCGACCTGCACGTCTCTTCTAAGGGGCATTTAAACTATCTTGTTAATCTACTGCGACTTCCACCACTTTTCCAAGGGGCATTTAAAGCGTTTTGTTAAGCTACTGCAACCTGCACGTCTCTTCCAAGGAGTATTTAAACCGTCTTGTTAAGCTACTGCGACCTCCACCGCTCTTCCAAGGAGCATTTAAACCGTCTTGTTAAGCTACTGCGACGTGCACGTCTCTTCCATGGGGCATTTAAACTGTCTTGTTAAGCTACTGCGAACTACACGTCTCTTCCAAGGGTCATTTAAACCAACTTGTTAAGCTACTGCGACCTGCACGTCTCTTCCAACGGGCATTTAAACCATCTTGTTAATCAACTGCATCCTCCACCGCTATTCCAAGGGGCATTTAAACCGTCTTGGTAAGCTGCTGCGATCAGCACGTCTCTACCAAGGGGCATTTAATCCATCTTGTTAAGCTACTACGACCTACACCGCTCTTCCAAGGGGCATTTAAACCGTCTTGATAAGCTACTGCGACCTGCACGTCTCTTCCAAGGGGCATTTAAACCGTCTTGTTAAGCTACTGTGACCTGCATGTCTCTTCCAAGGGGCATGTAAACCTTCTTGTTAAGCTACTGCGACCTGTATGTCTCTTCCAAGGGGCATTTAAACCGTTTTGTTAAGCTACTGTGACCTGCACGTCTCTTCCAATGGGCATTTAAACCGTCTTGCTAAGCTGCTGCGACCTGCATGTCTCTTCCAAGGGGCATTTAAACCGTGTTGTTAAGCTACTGCGACCTGCACTTCTCTACCAAAGGGCATTTAAACCGTCTCGTTAAGCTGCTGCCACGTGCACGTATCTTCCAAGGTTCATTTAAACCGTCTTGTTAAGCTACTGCGACCTCCTCCGCTCTTCCAAGGGGCATTTTAACCGTCTTGTTAAGCTACTGCGACCTGCACGTCTCTTCCAAGGGGTCATTTAAACCATCTTGTTAATCTACTGCGACCTCCACCGCTTTTCCAAGGCGCATTTAAACCGTCTTGTTAAGCTACTGCGACCTGCACGTCTCTTCCAAGGGGTATTTAAACCGTCTTGTTAAGCTACTGCGACCTCCACCGCTTTTCCAAGGGGCATTTAAACCGTCTTGTTAAGCTACTGCAACCTGCACATCTCTTCCAAGGGGCATTTAATCCATCTTGTTAAGCTACTACGACCTCCACCGCTCTTCCAAAGGGCATTTAAATCGTCTTGTTAAGCTACTGCGACCTGCATGTCTCTTCCAAGGGGCATTTAAACCATCTTTTTAAGCTACTGCGACCTGCACGTCTCTCCCAAGGGGCATTTAAACCGTCTTGTTAAGCTACTGCGACCTGCACGTCTCTTCCATGGGGCATTTAAACCGTCTTGTTAAGCTACTGCGACTTGCACGTCTCTTCCAAGGGGCATTTAAACCTTCTTGTTTAGCTACTGCGACCTGCATGTCTCTTCCAAGGGGCACTTAAACCGTCTTGTTAAGCTACTGCGACCTCCACCGCTCTTCCAAGGGGCATTTAATCCGTCTTGTTAAGCTACTGCGACCTGCACTTCTCTACCAAAGGGCATTTAAACCGTCTTGTTAGGCTACTGCGACCTGCACGTCTCTTCCAAGGGGCATTTAAACCGTCTTTTTAAGCTACTGCGACCTCCACCGCTCTTCCAAGGGACATTTTAACCGTCTTGTCAAGCTACTGCGACCTGAACGTCTCTTCCAAGGGGCATTTAAACCGTCTTGTTAATCTACTGCGACCTCCACCTCTTTTCCAAGGGGCATTTAAATTGTCTTGTTAAGCTACTGCGACCTGCACGTCTCTTCCAAGGGGCATTTAAACCGTCTTGTTAAGCTACTGCGACCTGCACGTTTCTTCCAAGGGGCATTTAAACCGTCTTGTTAAGCTACTGCCACCTGCACGTCTCTTGCAAAGGGTATTTAAAACGTTCTGTTAAGCTACTGCGACCTGCACGTCTCTTCCAAGGGGCATTTAAATCATCTTGTTAAGCTACTGCGACCTGCACGTCTCTTACAAGGGGCAATTAAATCGTCTTGTTAAGCTACTGCGATCTCCACCGCTCTTCAAAAGGGGCATTTAAACCGTCTTGTGTAGCTACTGCGCCATGCACGTCTCTTCCAAGGGGCATTTAAACCGCCTTGTTAAGCTACTGCTACCTCCACCGCTCTTCCAAAGGGCATTTTAACCGTCTTGTTAAGCTACTGTGACAAGCACGTCTCTACCAACGGGCATTTAAACCGTCTTGTTAAGCTACTGCGACCTCCACTGCTCTTCCAAGGGGGATTTAATCCGTCTTGTTAAGCTACTGCGACCTGCACGTCTCTTCGAAGTGGCATTTAAAACGTCTTGTTAAGCTACTGCGAACTGCACGTCTCTTCCAAGGGGCATTTAAACCGTCTTGTTAAGCTTCTCCGAACTGCACGTCTCTTCCAAGGGGCATTTAAACCATCTTGTTAAACTACTGTGACCTGCATTTCTCTTCCAAGGGGCATTTAAACTGTCTTGTTAAGCTACTGCGACCACCACCGCTTTGCCAAGGGGCATTTAAACCATCTTGTTAAGCTACTGTAACCTCCACCACTTTTCCAAGGTGCATTTAAACCGTCTTGTTAAGCTACTGCGACCTCCACCGCTCTTCCAAAGGGCATTTTAACTGTCTTGTTAAGCTACTGTGACCTGCACGTCTCTACCAAGGGGCATTTAAACCGTCTTGTTAAGCTACTGCGACCTCCACTGCTCTTCCAAGGGGCATTTAATCCATCTTGTTAAGCTACTGCGACCTGCACGTCTCTTCGAAGGGGCATTTACAGCGTCTTGTTAAGCTTCTGCGAACTGCACGTCTCTTCCAAGGGGCATTTAAAACATCTTGTTAAGATTCTCCGACCTGCACGTCTCTTACAAGGGGCATTTAAACCGTCTTGTTAAGCTACTGTGACCTGCATGTCTCTTCCAAGGGGCATTTAAAGTGTCTTGTTAAGCTACTGCGACCTCCACCGCTCTGCCAAGGGGCATTTAAACCATCTTGTTAAGCTACTGTAACCTCCACCACTTTTCCAAGGTGCATTTAAAGCGGCTTGTTAAGCTACTGCGACCTGCATATCCCTACCAAGGGGCATTTAACCGTCTTGGTAAGCAACTGCGACCTGCACGTCTCTTCCAACGGGCATTTAAACCATCTTGTTGATCAACTGCGTCCTCCACCGCTTTTCCAAGGGGCATTTAAACCGTCTTGGTAAGCTGCTGCGATCTGCACGTCTCTACCAACTGGCATTTAATTCATCTTGTTAAGCTACTACGACCTACACCGCTCTTCCAAGGGGCATTTAAACCGTCTTGTTAAGCTACTGCGACCTGCATGTCTCTTCCAAGGTGCATTTAAACCTTCTTGTTAAGCTACTGCGACCTGCATGTCTCTTCCAGGGGGCATTTAAACCTTCTTGTTAAGCTACTGCGACCTGCAAGTCTCTTCCAAGGGGAATTTAAACCGTCTTGTTAAGCTACTGCGACCTCCTCCGCTCTTCCAAGGGGCATTTAAACCGTCTTGTTAAGCTACTGCGACGTGCTCGACTCTTCCAAGGGGCATTTAAACCGTCTTTTTAAGCTACTGCGACCTGCACGTCTCTTCCAAGGGGCATTTAAACCGTCTTGTTAAGCTACTGCGACCTGCACGTCTCTTCCAAGGGGCATTTAAACCGTCTTGTTAAGCTACTGCGACTTGCACGTCTCTTCCAACGGGCATTTAAACCTTCTTGTTTAGCTACTGTAACCTCCACCACTTTTGCAAGGGGCATTTAAACCATCTTGTTAAGCTACTGCGACCTGTATGTCTCTTCCAAGGGGAATTTAAACCGTCTTGTTAATCTACTGCGACCTGCACGTCTCTTCCAAGGGGCATTTAAACCGTCTTGCTAAGCTGCTGCGACCTGCAAGTCTCTTCCAAGGGGCATTTAAACCGTCTTGTTAAGCTACTGCGACCTGCACTTCTCTACCAAAGGGCATTTAATCCGTCTCGTTACGCTACTACGACCTGCACGTATCTTCCAAGGGGCATTTAAACCATCTTGTTAAGCTACTGCGATCTCCTCCGCTCTTCCAAGGGGCATTTTAACCGTCTTCTTAAGCTACTGCGACTTGCACGTCTCTTTCAAGGGGCATTTAAACCATCTTGTTAATCTACTGCGACCTCCACCTCTTTTCCAAGGGGCATTTAAACCGTCTGGTTAAGCTACTGCGACCTGCACGTTTCTTCCATGGGGCATTTAAAATGTCTTGTTAAGCTACTGCGACCTGCACGTCTCTTCCAACGGGCATTTAAAACATCTTGTTAATCTACTGCGACCTCCACCGCTTTCCCAAGGGGCATTTAAACCGTCTTGTTAAGCTACTGCGACCTGCACGTCTCTTCCAAGGGGCATTTAAACCATCTTGTTAAGCTACTGTGACCTGCACCTCTCTTCCAAGGGGCATTTAATCCATCTTGTTAAGCTACTACGACCTCCACCGCTTTTCCAAGGGGCATTTAAATCGTCTTGTTAAGCTACTGCGACCTGCATGTCTCTTCCAAGGGGCTTTTAAACCATCTTTTTAAGCTACTGCGACCTGCACGTCTCTCCCAAGGGGCATTTAAACCGTCTTGTTAAGCTACTGCGACCTGCACGTCTCTTCCAAGGGGCATTTAAACCGTATTGTTAAGCTACTGCGACCTACACGTCTCTCCCTTGGGGCATTTAAACCGCCTTGTTAAGCTACTGCGACCTGCACGTCTCTTCCAAGGGGCATTTAAACCATCTTTTTAAGCTACTGCGACCTGCACGTCTCTCCCAAGGGGCATTTAAACCGTCTTGTTAAGCTACTGCGACCTGCACGTCTCTTCCAAGGGGCATTTAAACCTTCTTGTTTAGCTACTGCGACCTGCACGTCTCTTCCAAGGGGCACTTAAACCGTCTTGTTAAGCTACTGCGACCTGCATGTCTCTTCCAAGGGGCACTTAAACCGTCTTGTTAAGCTACTGCGACCTTCACCGCTCTTCCAAGGGGCATTTAATCCGTCTTGTTAAGCTACTGCGACCTGCACTTCTCTACCAAAGGGCATTTAAACCGTCTTGTTAGGCTACTGCGACCTGCACGTCTCTTCCAAGGGGCATTTAAACCGTCTTTTTAAGCTACTGCGACCTCCACCTCTCTTCCAAGGGAAATTTTAACCGTCTTGTTAAGCTACTGCGACCTGCACGTCTCTTCCAAGGGGCATTTAAACCGTCTTGTTAAGCTACTGCGACCTGCACGTTTCTTCCAAGGGGCATTTAAACCGTCTTGTTAAGCTACTGCGACCTGCACGTCTCTTCCAAGGGGCATTTAAACCGTCTTGTTAAGCTACTGCGACTTGCACGTCTCTTCCAAGGGGCATTTAAACCTTCTTGTTTAGCTACTGCGACCTGCATGTCTCTTCCAAGGGGCACTTAAACCGTCTAGTTAAGCTACTGCGACCTCCACCGCTCTTCCAAGGGGCATTTAATCCGTCTTGTTAAGCTACTGCTACCTGCAATTCTCTACCAAAGGGCATTTAAACCGTCTTGTTAGGCTACTGCGACCTGCACGTCTCTTCCAAGGGGCATTTAAACCGTCTTTTTAAGCTACTGCGACCTCCACCGCTCTTCCAAGGGACATTTTAACCATCTTGTTAAGCTACTGCGACCTGCACGTCTTTTCCAAGGGGCATTTAAACCGTCTTGTTTATCTACTGCGACCTCCACCGCTTTTCCAAGGGGCATTTAAATTGTCTTGTTAAGCTTCTGCAACCTGCACGTCCCTTCCAAGGGGCATTTAAACCGTCTTGTTAAGCTACTGCGACCTGCACGTCTCTTCCAAGGGGCATTTAAACCGTCTTGTTAAGCTACTACTACTTGCACGTCTCTTCCAACGGGCATTTAAACCTTCTTGTTTAGCTACTGTAACCTCCACCACTTTTGCAAGGGGCATTTAAACCATCTTGTTAAGCTACTGCGACCTGTATGTCTCTTCCAAGGGGCATTTAAACCGTCTTGTTAATCTACTGCGACCTGCACGTCTCTTCCAAGGGGCATTTAAACCGTCTTGCTAAGCTGCTGCGACCTGCATGTCTCTTCCAAGGGGCATTTAAACCGTCTTGTTAAGCTACTGCGACCTGCAGTTCTCTACCAAAGGGCATTTAAACCGTCTCGTTACGCTACTACGACCTGCACGTATCTTCCAAGGGGCATTTAAACCGTCTTGTTCAGCTACTGCGATCTCCTAAGCTCTTCCAAGGGGCATTTTAACCGTCTTGTTAAGCTACTGCGACTTGCACGTCTCTTTCAAGGGGCATTTAAACCATCTTGCTAATCTACTGCGACCTCCACCTCTTTTCCAAGGGGCATTTAAACCGTCTGGTTAAGCTACTGCGACCTGCACGTCTCTTCCATGGGGCATTTAAAATGTCTTGTTAAGCTAATGTGACCTGCACGTCTCTTCCAACGGGCATTTAAAACATCTTGTTAATCTACTGCGACCTCCACTGCTTTCCCAAGGGGCATTTAAACCGTCTTGTTAAGCTACTGCGACCTGCACGTCTCTTCCAAGGGGCATTTAAACCATCTTGTTAAGCTACTGTGACCTGCACCTCTCTTCCAAGGGGCATTTAATCCATCTTGTTAAGCTACTACGACCTCCACCGCTTTTCCAAGGGGCATTTAAATCGTCTTGTTAAGCTACTGCGACCTGCACGTCTCTCCCAAGGGGCATTTAAACCGTCTTGTTAAGCTACTGCGACCTGCACGTCTCTTCCAAGGGGCATTTAAACCGTCTTGTTAAGCTACTGCGACCTACACGTCTCTCCCTAGGGGCATTTAAACCGCCTTGTTAAGCTACTGCGACCTGCACGTCTCTTCCAAGGGGCATTTAAACCATCTTTTTAAGCTACTGCGACCTGCACGTCTCTCCCAAGGGGCATTTAAACCGTCTTGTTAAGCTACTGCGACCTGCACGTCTCTTCCAAGGGGCATTTAAACCTTCTTGTTTAGCTACTGCGACCTGCACGTCTCTCCCAAGGGGCATTTAAACCGTCTTGTTAAGCTACTGCGACCTGCACGTCTCTTCCAAGGGGCATTTAAACCTTCTTGTTTAGCTACTGCGACCTGCACGTCTCTTCCAAGGGGCACTTAAACCGTCTTGTTAAGCTACTGCGACCTGCATGTCTCTTCCAAGGGGCACTTAAACCGTCTTGTTAAGCTACTGCGACCTCCACCGCTCTTCCAAGCGGCATTTAATCCGTCTTGTTAAGCTACTGCGACCTGCACTTCTCTACCAAAGGGCATTTAAACCGTCTTGTTAGGCTACTGCGACCTGCACGTCTCTTCCAAGGGGCATTTAAACCGTCTTTTTAAGCTACTGCGACCTCCACCTCTCTTCCAAGGGACATTTTAACCGTCTTGTTAAGCTACTGCGACCTGCACGTCTCTTCCAAGGGGCATTTAAACCGTCTTGTTAAGCTACTGCGACCTGCACGTTTCTTCCAAGGGGCATTTAAACCGTCTTGTTAAGCTACTGCGACCTGCACGTCTCTTCCAAGGGGCATTTAAACCGTCTTGTTAAGCTACTGCGACTTGCACGTATCTTCCAAGGGGCATTTAAACCTTCTTGTTTAGCTACTGCGACCTGCATGTCTCTTCCAAGGGGCACTTAAACCGTCTTGTTAAGCTACTGCGACCTCCACCGCTCTTCCAAATGGCATTTAATCCGTCTTGTTAAGCTACTGCGACCTGCAATTCTCTACCAAAGGGCATTTAAACCGTCTTGTTATGCTACTGCGACCTGCACGTCTCTTCCAAGGGGCATTTAAACCGTCTTTTTAAGCTACTGCGACCTCCACCGCTCTTCCAAGGGACATTTTAACCGTCTTGTTAAGCTACTGCGACCTGCACGTCTTTTCCAAGGGGCATTTAAACCGTCTTGTTTATCTACTGCGACCTCCACCGCTTTTCCAAGGGGCATTTAAATTGTCTTGTTAAGCTTCTGCAACCTGCACGTCTCTTCCAAGGGGCATTTAAACCGTCTTGTTAAGCTACTGCGACCTGCACGTTTCTTCCAAGGCGCATTTAAACCGTCTTGTTAAGCTACTGCCACCTGCATGTCTCTTGCAAAGGGTATTTAAAACGTTCTGTTAAGCTACTGTGACCTGCACGTCTCTTCCAAGGGGCATTTAAATCATCTTGTTAAGCTACTGCGACCTGCACGTCTCTTACAAAGGGCAATTAAATCGTCTTGTTAAGCTACTGCGATCTCCACCGCTCTTCAAAAGGGGCATTTAAATCGTCTTATTTAGCTACTGCGCCATGCACGTCTCTTCCAAGGGGCATTTAAACCGCCTTGTTAAGCTACTGCGACCTCCACCGCTCTTCCAAAGGGCATTTTAACCGTCTTGTTAAGCTACTGTGACTAGCACGTCTCTACCAAGGGGCATTTAAACCGTCTTGTTAAGCTACTGCGACCTCCACTGCTCTTCCAAGGGGCATTTAATCCGTCTTGTTAAGCTACTGCGACCTGCACGTCTCTTCGAAGCGGCATTTAAAACGTCTTGTTAAGCTACTGCGAACTGCACGTCTCTTCCAAGGGGCATTTAAACCGTCTTGTTAAGCTAGTGCGACCTCCACTGCTCTTCCAAGGGGCATTTAATCCGTCTTGTTAAGCTACTGCGACCTGCACGTCTCTTCGAAGCGGCATTTAAAACGTCTTGTTAAGCTACTGCGAACTGCACTTCTCTTCCAAGGGGCATTTAAATAGTGTTGAGCCACCCCCGTAGTGTTCGAGTTCGGTTCGGTTCGTCGAACAGCCGTGTGTTCGCCGAACTGTTCGTCGAACTGTTCGTCGAACACCTTCGAACACCGTTAAAACCAATGGCAGGCAAACAAAAACACATAGAAACACATAGAAAACACCTTCAAAGGTGTCCAAAAGCTGACAAACTGCTCAGAAGACATAACTAACACATGGAAAAGTGACAAGTACATATAGTCATGCGAAAATAAAAGAGGTGGAGGAGTAAAAGGAGGGGGAGACACAGATATAGGCATGTCATGCCCTTCTAAAATCCAAAAAGTGAGAAGCCGACACGGCCAGTCCGCTCCTGCCCGTGCCACCTCCATGTCGCCGGGTTTGTGCCAGAGCCGCGGTGAACCCTAATGGCCAGCCCCCCTCTCCCAATACTGGTGCCTGTCCGCTGGTGGGTCGAGCGAGCCCCCCTGTGGTGGAGGCAGCTCTAAGCTTTTTAATTTAAATTGTCTCTCTAATTTGAATGAATACACTTTAAATCCATTTACAAGGATCTATTGGAGGGCAAGTCTCATGCCAGCAGCCGCGTAATTCCAGCTCCAGTAGCGTCCACTAAAGCTACTGCAGTTAAAAAGCTTTTATAAGGATCGAGCTCGGCTGTCCACCGCAAGGCATCCTACTGCCAGTCCCAGCTCCTATGCCTTGGGGTGCCTCCTGATGCTCTTCACTAAGTATCCCATGGTCCCGAAGCATTTCCTTTGAAAAAATTAAGTGTCTAAACTACAGGTGGTGTAGCTTGCTTAACAGCCGGGATAATCCGCTGACTAGCAGACACTGCTACTAGGCACAAAGTATTTCCTGGGCTAGATGCAGTTAAAAATTTGTAATTAGATACTCTCGTTGGATGCTGAGAAAGCATTCCATAGAGTCTCCTGGCACGCCATATATGATTCTCTTAAAAAGCTTGGGGTAGGGGTCTAGGGGACCCTTTTATAGCCAAAATCACGGCCCTGTATCACAATACGTCACCTAGGCTGAAGATAAATGGAACTGTAGCACCCTGAGGGCTCGGTTGCTACAGACGTATTGCACCTCACCCAGAGGTGTGATATCTCACTCTCAGGTAAGGATGGAGTGTGGATCAGGACCCGAAACCTGCATGCATTACACCACATTGCCGTGGGGCAGGGCGACCAATATGCCCCTGAGATGGGCACGACAGTCCCTGTCCCTGGCTGGAGTGGGGGGAGGGAACACTGAGGAAGGGGAACCCTGTAGTACAGGAGCAGGGAGGAAGCAGTTCCTGGGTGCATTGAGAAGGGAGTATAAAAGGTGGGCACCATCTTAGTTCAGTGCAGAGAAGTCTGAGCAGAAGTGGCAGGGAGCAGGGGCTCTGCATGAGCTCTGCTCCGGAGGTGGGCCTAGTAACAGAGGCCCAGGCCTGGAAGAGGGAGAAGGAAGGAAGAGGAGCGGAGAAGGCTCCAGGAACGAGGAATGAAGGGATCCCAGGGGTGCGGACGGGCGAGTCGCCACCGCACGCCCGAATCCACCTGCGTGGAGGGGTCAGGCCAAAGGGGGAGACCGGTCCCCGAACTAGTGGAGGCAGGAAACGACCCTCAGCTAGAAACCGGAGGATCTGACATTTTATGTGGCGCAGCCCCTCGCTACACCCGCTAGGAAGGCACCACATAGGGTCAGGGAAACTGGCGCCAAGTTTACCAAGAGGAGGCCCGAGGCAGCCGGACAGAAGTGTTGGTAAGAAAGGCCAGACAAAGGACACACAAAGGGGGTCCTGTGAAGTGCTCCAAAGTTATCTGGGAGTTGTCTGAGCCCCTCACCTGGTGAGCACAGTACGACGTGGGCAGCCGTTACCTGCAGACGTGGTCTGGATAATAAGAACTGTGAGTAAAGGCCCTGAACTGCATCACTGACTCCGTGTCGTTACTGCTGCTGCCCTGCACCATCACCCCCATCCTCCGCATACACTGCCCTGAGGCTATACTCCTCCCGTGGGGAGTTATGCTACGCTCTGCTGCACCCACAACACCAGCCTCAGCGGTCTGCCCTGTAGCGGCGGTTCACTCTGACCGCAATCCACGGGTGGCGTAGTCGGACATTTAAACATCAAAACCACATAAATAGTTCCGCCACTGGTTTGACCGCCCTGAGCCACGGAACCGGGTCGCCGCCACGAAGACTACAACCACCAGCATCCACCAAAAAGGGTCCGGCTCCGGGTGTCCCAAGGCCCAGGGGGCGCGTCAGAACATTTTCATCACCTTTCACAATCACCAATGGGACAAGGCAGGGATGTTCTCTGTCCCCTCTCTTATACATCCTAGTGACGGAGCACCTGCTCTCATCAATTCGCCATAACCCCAATATTAGGTGGATTGAGGTGGGAGGCACCGAGTACAAGTGCTCTCTATTTGCTGATGATGTCCTAGTATATATCACTCAATCACATATATCCATCCATGCTGTTATGGCTGAAATAGATCACTTTGTTACATGGTAAAATTTTAAAATCAATGCAGCGAAGTCTGAGGCCCTCGATGTCTCCCTCCCCAAATCCATATAGGATTCCATCCAGTCCAACTTTCCCTTTGCCTGGCCCTCACAGGGTATCAAATACTTAGGAATTCCTATTCATAGAGACCTCTCCCATCTATGTTATCTTAATTTTGGGCCCTTTATTGAACAACTCCATACAGACCACGGTTGGCAAGTTAGAACTGTAAGATTCACTACGTGAACCACTGGTGTTTTGTGGAAAAGCACATGTACACTGCGTTCCAAATTATTATGCAAAAAGTGTTTAGGAGTGATAAGGGAAGAATTTGTTTGTTTGTCAGTTAAACTCATTGATGGTGATGTGTGTCAGGGCTCTTTATATTACTGTAAGCAATTGCAGACACCTGTGCTAATTGGTTTGGCAGGTGTGTCCAATGAAAGGCAAGACTACTTAAGAAGGCTCTCTCACATTATTAAGCAGCCTACATTTTCTGCCAAAATGGGAAAGAAAAAGGATGTGTCGGCTGCTGAGAAGCAACAAATTGTGGAGTGTTTAGGTCAAGGCATGACTACAATCAACATTGTGCGATGATCAGGATGAAGTGTCTTGGCAATCAAGAAGTATGTAGCTGATTCACAGTACACACGTGTGCGTGCTGATAAGGGCAAATTGAGGACTCTTTCCTACAGGCAATTATGTCAGGTTGAAAGAGCAGCGGCAAAAAAGCCTTGTCATAGCAGCAGACAAGTTTTTGAAGCTGCTTGTGCCTCCAACGTCCCCCGAACAACAAGATGCAGGGTCCTTCAGAGGTTTGCAGCTGTGCATACGCCATCCTGTCGACCTCCTCTATCCACTTCACACAAGCAGAAACGGCTCCAGTGGGCCAAACAATACATGAAGACTGATTTCAAAACTGTTTTGTTCACGGATGAGTGCCGTGCAGCGCTCGATGGTCCAGATGGATGGAGTGGAGGATGGCTGGTTGATGGACACCCCACGCAAACACGGCTACAGCGCCAACAAGGAGGAGGTGAAGTAATGTTTTGGGCTGGAATCATGGGGAGAGAGATTGTCGGCCCCTTTAGGATCCCTGAAGGCGCTAAAGATGAACTCCATAATGTATGTGGATTTTCTCAAACAGCACTTCCTGCCATGGTTCAAGAAGAAGAACCGTGTATTTCACAGCAAGATCATTTTTCTGCATGATAATGCACCATCTCATGCTGCACATAAAACATCTGCATCTCTGGCTGATATGGGCATAAAAGGGGACAAACTTATGGTGTGACCCCCATGCTCCCCTGACCTCTACCCCATTCAGAACCTTTGGAGCATCATTAAAAGGAGTGTCTATGATGGCGGGAGGCAGTTCACATCTAAGCAACAGCTCTGGGAGGGTATTCTGTCCTCATGCAAAACAATTGAAGCAGAAACCATCCAAAACCTGACAAATTCAATGGACGAGAGAGTTCAGAAGCTCCTTTCGAACAAGGGGTCCTATGTGAAAATGTAACATCACCTAGAATAAAGTTTTGAGTTGAAAACTGTTTGATTTCAGTTTCTAACAACCTGCTAATGCTTATAATTTCAAAAATGACCATTTTTTTGGTATTTATTAAAATGAAAAGGTTGATCGAAAAGTTTGGGGGATCTAAGAGTGTGGCAACCCAGTAGTCATGATTACTTCGAATTCTGACAATATGAGGGTCATGCTGCAGGTAGTGCAGCAAGAAAGCACTTATGTGTCTTGCGCATCTCGGAGCCCCAAAATTATTTTCCGGGCTAGATGCAGCTAAAAATTATTTTTAATTTTAAATCTGGTGAAGCTTTAGTATAGATGGCCTAATAGGATCAGTGCTGCACACTGCTACAAAGCCCAAATTATTTTCCAGTCAAGATACAGATAAACATGATTAGTAATTTGAAAGCTTAAAACGGTTGGTAGGGTAATTTTAACCAATCATCAAGCTTTTACTCTCCCCAGGATGACACAGGGGTAGAAAAGTCGTTTCGGATCCATGATTTGTTCATCTTTATGAACGTGAGTCTGTCTACATTATCAGTGGAGAGCCGCGTGCGCTTATCTGTCAGCACACCACCAGCAGCGCTGAACACACGTTCAGACAGAACGCTGGCTGCGGGGCATGACAAGATCTCCAAGGCGTAAGTGGCTAGCTCCGGCCATTTATCCAGATTGGAAGCCCAAAAAGAGCAAGGGTCCAGTGACACAGTCGTGGCTTCAATGTTTACTTGGAGATACTCCTGTACCATCGTCTCTAGGCGTTGACTATGTGTCAGACTTCTTGTCTCCTGTGGCCTTGCAAAGGATGGGCTAAAAAAGTGGTGAAATGATTCTGCAAAATTGATGTTACCAGCAGATACTGTGGTTCTGTTACGGTTTGAGTGCTGAACACTTGACGGTCCCACGGTTGGCAAGTTGGAACTGTGAGATTCACTACGTGTACCACTGGTATTTTGTGGAAAAGCACATGTAAGATTCCGCAACAGTCTTTGCTGATACTCCTGCATGCGTGCATCCCTTTCTATGGCAGGAATAATTTCTGCAAATTTACTTTTGTACCGGGGATCTAACAGTGTGGCAACCCAGTAGTCAGGATTATTTCTAATTCTCACAATTCAAGGGTCATGTTGCAGGTAGTGCAGCAAGAAGGCACCCATGTGTGTTGCGCATCCAGGAGCACCAAGTCCCTGTTGTGTTGGTGGCGAGGTAACAATCATGCTTCCTTCCTCTGTCCTCTCCCCCCAACCTCGCACAACAGAAATGTGATCAAGGTCTCCCTCATCTGATGAGTCTTCCATCAGTTCGTCCTCCACTTCTTCCTGGGCTCCTGCACCTTCCTCACTAGTTTGGCTGCTACCATGCGCCCTGGTAAAACCATCTCCCCCACCCTCACATGCCTGCCGCCTTGGTGCTGCCGACCGTCTGGACCTTGCAGATGTTAGCCCTTCCGCATACAACTCCTCCTCCTCTACTTCCTCCACCTCCTCTTGTGCCACCACCTGACTCCGAATTCTGTTTAACATGTGCTCCAGCATGTAAATCACCGGAATAGTCATGCTGATAATGGCATCGTCAGCACTAAACATCTTCGTCGCCATTTCAAAACTGTGCAGAAGGGTGCATAGGTCCCTGATCTGAGACCACTCCTCCAGCGTGATTTGCCCCACCTCTGAATCTCGTTGGCCCAGGCTATACGTCAGAACGTATTGCACCAGGGCTTGTCGGTGCTGCCACAGTCGCTGCAACATGTGCAGAGTTGAATTCCACCGGGTAGGCACATCGCATTTTAGCCGGTGAAGTGGCAGGCCCAACGACTTCTGTAGAGATGTAAGTCGCTGAGCTGCGGGATGCGAACGGCGGAAGTGAGCACACAGCGACCGTGCCCTCTGCAGAAGGCCATCTAGTCTGGGATAGTGGGCTAAAAATTGCTGGACAACCAGGTTCAACACGTGAGCCATACAAGGCACGTGTGTGACATTGCCCCGGCGAAGGGCCGCACCCAGGTTTGCAGCATTGTCGCACACGGCCTTCCCTGGTTTCAGGTCCAGTGGAGACAACCATTCATGAAATTGGTTCTCCAGAGCTGACCACAACTCCTCAGCTGTGTGACTCACATTTCCCAGACATTTCAATGTAAAAACCGCCTGATGACGTTGAGCCCTACTGCCAGCATAGTAAGGAGGTGTGCAGGATCCCTTCTGCGCAGTTAGAAAGCTTGTGGCATGACCAGACAGGCTTTGGGTGCAGGTGGAAGACCGAGAGGAGGTTGAGGAGGCAGAAGCAGTGGAGGAACTTTGACATAAAGAGGATTGACGCACAACTCGTGGGGACGGCAAGACTTGGACAGCAGCCCCTTGTCCTGCTGTCACCATAGTTACCCAGTGCCCAGTCAGCGACATGTAACGCCCCTGTCCATGCCTACTCGTTCAAGTGTCTGTGGTGAAATGCACCCTGTCACACACAGAGTTTCTCAAAGAAGCGGTGATGTTGTGTGCGACATGCTGGTGGAGCGCAGGCACACCTTTCTTTGAGAAGTAGTGCCGACTGGGCATCTGGTACTGGGGCACTGCGACGGACATAAGGTCTCGAAAATCCTCTGTGTCCACCAGGCGGAAAGGCAGCATTTCTGTAGCCAAGAGCTTGCAGATGGTGAAATTCAACCTCTTAGCTTTCTCATGGCTAGGAGGAAATGGTCTTTTACTTGTCCACATCTGAGGGACCGAGGGCTGGCTATTGTGCTTAGACAGGGTTGATAAGGGTGTCCCCGGCAAACTGCCGGTCTGTGAGGAAGATGCAGGCGGACATGTTAGGTTGCCTTGATCCAAAGGTGGTGCTATCGATGTCGGACAGCGCTCAACACCAGCTGGTGTTACCACCTCCAAAGAAAATGATGACCTGCCAATCACGCTGGCTGTTGCGGGTAAAGAGGTGGCAGGTCTGCGCCCCAAAACAGGTGTGACTGCTGTCCCCCCAGTCACAGAGGATGAAGAGGCCGCGGATGCACAAGATATGGCAGACGGTGGTTGGCCCGGCCGGCTAGGCCGCATTGTAGCACACTGAGCTTCCCACTGCAACTTATGCTTCATGTCCATGTGCCGGTTCATGCATGAAGTACTCAAACTATGTATTTTTTGGCCTCTACTTAGCTTTTGCTGACAAATGTTACAGATAACACGAGTTGGGTCATCTTTATCGATCTGAAAAAATGCCCAGGCTATGCAAGGCTTAGCACCCATGCAACCTGAAGAGCCACCACGACTTGTGGTGAGAGGCAGAGTTGTGTTTGAGGATGCAGTTGTTGACGTGCTTCCAGTACTACGTCTCTGTCCAGGAAGGCGCAACCTGACCTCGTCGTCACTAGCATCTTCCTCCACCTCCTCTGCTGACCTCATCACTTGGCTGACTGTGGGTTGACAGTAAGTGGGATCTCCAACCTCATCATCATCACCCTGTGCGTTATCACACCCGTCGTCCTCAGAGCCAACCTGTTCCTGCCCTGACAAAAAACTAAAGTTGTCGCTCCAATCAGGTATTTGAGTCTTATCATCGTCTTCCTCATTGTCTCCACCAACAGGAGTTACAGCTTGGGAATGAGGGTCTACATTATGGTCAGAACCTTCTGCGTCTGGTCCTGGATCCGACTCATAAAGATTCTGGGCATCAGTGCAGATCATTTCCTCGTCTGGATTCACTGAAGCGCTGGAGTCGACCTCTGATTCCCAGGCTATAGTATGAGTAAACAGCTCTGCAGACTCAACCATCTGTTCTACCTCATACTCAGACGGGCAGCTGGAGATTTGGGAGCTGTGAGGAAGCAAGTGCGATTGGGGTGACACCTTTGAGGACTGGAGTATTTGTGATGTTGAAGTTGATGTGGAGGAGAGCCCACTTAAAGGAGAACTTGATATCCGTTGAAGCACCTGCTGTTTTTGTGCCTCATCTGGAATTTGTAGCGATTGGCGTGGCCGTAAGAAAGGGATCTTATCACATTGTCCGCTAAAAAAAGTAGACATTTTAGTTTGGCTGGAAGATGGTCTTTCTTCTGCAGATGTTACTGTTGCTTTAACACCTACCCCACGGACACAACCTTTTTTCCCCTTCCCAACACGCCTATTTCCCTTTCCACCAGCAGCAGGCCTTTTTCCACTCATTTTGGTGGTTAACTAATTCACAACTCTGGAGTTGTTTGCACAAAAAAACAATGGATGGTAACCGAGCAGAGCTGAGTGGCCAAACTGTGGTATTAGGCCAAAACTATTGGCTGGGTTAGATGCAGAAAAAAATTATATTCAATTTGCAACCTGATGGAGGTCAGTATAGATGGACTAATACAACAAGTCCCACACACAGCTAGAAGCCCAATATTTTTTCAGAGGTAGATGCAGAAAAAAATATATTCAGTTTGCAACCTGATGGAGGTCAGTATAGATGGACTAATACAACAAGTCCCACACACAGCTAGAAGCCCAATATTTTTTCAGAGGTAGATGCAGAAAAAAATATATTCAGTTTGCAACCTGATGGAGGTCAGTATAGATGGACTAATACAACAAGTCCCACACACAGCTAGAAGCCCAAATATTTTTTCAGAGGTACTGTAGATGCAGATAAAAATTATTTTTAATTTGCAACCTGATGGAGGTCAGTATAGATGGACTAATAGAGAAAGTCCCACACACTGCTAGAAGGCCAAATATTTTTTCAGAGCTAGATGCAGAAAAAAATTATATTCAGTTTGCAACCTGATGGAGGTCAGTATAGATGGACTAACAGAGAAAGTCCCACACACTACTAGAAGGCCAAATATTTTTTCAGAGCTAGATGCATACAAAAAATTATTTTGAATTTGCAACCTGATGGAGGTCAGTATAGGTGGACTAATAGAACAAGTCCCACACACTGCTAGAAGGCCAAATATTTTTTCAGAGCTAGATGCAGAAAAAAATTATATTCAGTTTGCAACCTGATGGAGGTCTGTATAGATGGATTAATAGAACAAGACCCACACACAGCTAGAAGCCCAATATTTTTTCAGAGGTAGATGCAGAAAAAAATATATTCAGTTTGCAACCTTATGGAGGTCAGTATAGATGGACTAATACAACAAGTCCCACACACAGCTAGAAGCCCAATATTTTTTCAGAGGTAGATGCAGAAAAAAATATATTCAGTTTGCAACCTGATGGAGGTCAGTATAGATGGACTAATACAACAAGTCCCACACACAGCTAGAAGCCCAATATTTTTTCAGAGGTAGATGCAGAAAAAAATATATTCAGTTTGCAACCTGATGGAGGTCAGTATAGATGGACTAATACAACAAGTCCCACACACAGCTAGAAGCCCAAATATTTTTTCAGAGGTACTGTAGATGCAGATGAAAATTATTTTTAATTTGCAACCTGATGGAGGTCAGTATAGATGGACTAATAGAGAAAGTCCGACACACTGCTAGAAGGCCAAATATTTTTTCAGAGCTAGATGCAGAAAAAAATTATATTCAGTTTGCAACCTGATGGAGGTCAGTATAGATGGACTAATAGAATGATGCTATGCCCAAAAGATTTTACTTCACTAGGTGCAGTAAAAAAATTGGTATTCTATACACAGGTGGTATATCTTGCAACACAGATAGGCTACTCCACTGACTAACACACTCTGCAATAGGCCAAAAAGGATTAGCTTTGCTAGATTCAGCCAAATGCTGTGAAAAAAACTTGCACAGCACTGGCACAGACCTGCCTGGCAAAAACTGATAGGAACTGATGTAACCTAGTCCTGAAAAGGACTCCAATTACAATTAGTCTTTACTCCCACAATCTATCTATTTAAGAGCACAGACCTCCCTGATAAAAGTCGTAGGAAATGCTGTAACCTAGTCCTTAAAAGGACTGCAATCACAACTATTCCCTACTCCCAAGCTATCTGTATATTTGTGCGAAAATTGGCTTGAAATTAACAAGGTATAGCGCACACAGCAACAGCGGTGCCGTCTAACACGCAGCTGCAGCAGTGAGAAAATGGTGGCGACGGGGAAAATGGCTTGGTCTTATAGGGCAAGGACATGTGACATACACTGCCAATGACACATGCCCTTGCTTGTGTGAAAAAAAGCACTTCGCTCCGTGTGTGCGCTGCTGATAGGCTGACAGATTGCACCTCCCCACTGCAAATGCGGGAAAGAGAAAAAAAAATGGAGATCTTCATTGTTCCTGCAGAGATCCATCCCCTGCCCCTCCCCCCACCCCGCTGTACACTCAAATTGCGTATTAACATTAATTTTCATCATTACTGAGAAAAAATCCAGTTATGATTTTGGTGCACGAACAGTTATCGAACATAACCTCGAACAGCCGAATTTTTCTCAAATTGTTCGTGTTCGCCGAACGGCTCGAACACCGCCCAAAACAGCTCGAATTTGAGATTGGCGAACAGTTCGAGTAGAACAACGCTCATCTCTACATTTAAACCGTCTTGTTAAGCTTCTCTGAACTGCACGTCTCTTCCAAGGGGCATTTAAACCGTCTTGTTAAGCTACTGTGACCTGCATTTCTCTTCCAAGGGGCATTTAAACCGCCTTGTGAAGCTACTGCGACCTCCACCGCTCTTCCAAAGGGCATTTAATCCGTCTTGTTAAGCTACTGCGACCTGCACGTCTCTTCGAAGCGGCATTTAAAACGTCTTGTTAAGCTACTGCGACCTGCACGTCTCTTCGAAGCGACATTTAAAACGTCTTGTTAAGCTACTGCGAACTGCACGTCTCTTCCAAGGGGCATTTAAACCGTCTTGTTAAGCTTCTCCGAACTGCACGTCTCTTCCAAGGGGCATTTAAACCGTCTTGTTAAGCTACTGTGACCTGCATTTCTCTTCCAAGGGGCATTTAAACTGTCTTGTTAAGGTACTGCGACCACCACCGCTTTGCCAAGGGGCATTTAAACCATCTTGTTAAGCTACTGTAACCTCCACCACTTTTCCAAGGTGCATTTAAACCGTCTTGTTAAGCTACTGCGACCTCCACCGCTCTTCCAAAGGGCATTTTAACTGTCTTGTTAATCTACTGTGACCTGCACGTCTCTACCAAGGGGCATTTAAACCGTCTTGTTAAGCTACTGCGACCTCCACTGCTCTTCCAAGGGGCATTTAATCCATCTTGTTAAGCTACTGCGACCTGCACGTCTCTTCGAAGGGGCATTTAAACCGTCTTGTTAAGCTTCTGCGAACTGCACGTCTCTTCCAAGGGGCATTTAAAACATCTTGTTAAGCTTCTCCGACCTGCACGTCTCTTACAAGGGGCATTTAAACCGTCTTGTTAAGCTACTGTGACCTGCATGTCTCTTCCAAGGGGCATTTAAACTGTCTTGTTAAGCTACTGCGACCTCCACCGCTCTGCCAAGGGGCATTTAAACCATCTTGTTAAGCTACTGTAACCTCCACCACTTTTCCAAGGTGCATTTAAAGCGGCTTGTTAAGCTACTGCGACCTGCATATCTCTACCAAGGGGCATTTAACCATCTTGGTAAGCTACTGCGACCTGCACGTCTCTTCCAACGGGCATTTAAACCATCTTGTTGATCAACTGCGTCCTTCACCGCTTTTCCAAGGGGCATTTAAACCTTCTTGGTAAGCTGCTGCGATCTGCACGTCTCTACCAAGGGGCATTTAATTCATCTTGTTAAGCTACTACGACCTACACCGCTCTTTCAAGGGGCATTTAAAACCGTCTTGTTAAGCTACTGCGACCTGCACGTCTCTTCCAAGGGGCATTTAAACCGTCTTGTTAAGCTACTGCGACCTGCATGTCTCTTCCAGGGGGCATTTAAACCTTCTTGTTAAGCTACTGCGACCTGCAAGTCTCTTCCAAGGGGCATTTAAACCGTCTTGTTAAGCTACTGCGACCTCCTCCGCTCTTCCAAGGGGCATTTAAACAGGGTTGTTAAGCTACTGCGACGTGCTCGACTCTTCCAAGGGGCATTTAAACCGTCTTTTTAAGCTACTGCGACCTGCACGCCTCTTCCAAGGGGCATTTAAACCGTCTTGTTAAGCTACTGCGACCTGCACGTCTCTTCCAAGGGGCATTTAAACCGTCTTGTTAAGCTACTGCGACTTGCACGTCTCTTCCAACGGGCATTTAAACCTTCTTGTTTTGATACTGTAACCTCCACCACTTTTGCAAGGGGCATTTAAACCATCTTGTTAAGCTACTGCGACCTGTATGTCTCTTCCAAGGGGCATTTAAACCGTCTTGTTAATCTACTGCGACCGGCACGTCTCTTCCAAGGGGCATTTAAACTGTCTTGCTAAGCTGCTGCGACCTGCATGTCTCTTCCAAGGGGCATTTAAACCGTCTTGTTAAGCTACTGCGACCTGCACTTCTCTACCAAAGGGCATTTAAACCGTCTCGTTACGCTACTACGACCTGCACGTATCTTCCAAGGGGCATTTAAACCGTCTTGTTAAGCTACTGCGATCTCCTTCGCTCTTCCAAGGGGCATTTTAACCGTCTTGTTAAGCTAATGTGACCTGCACGTCTCTTTCAAGGGGCATTTAAACCATCTTGATAATCTACTGCGACCTCCACCTCTTTTCCAAGGGGCATTTAAAACGTCTTGTTAAGCTACTGCGACCTGCACATCTCTTCCAAGGGGCATTTAAACCGTCTTGTTATGCTATTGCGACCTGCACGTCTCTTCCAATGGGCATTTAAACCATCTTGTTAATCTACTGCGACCTCCACCGCTTTTCCAAGGGGCATTTAAACCGTCTGGTTAAGCTACTGCGACCTGCACGTCTCTTCCATGGGGCATTTAAACCGTCTTGTTAAGCTACTGCGACCTGCACGTCTCTTCCAACGGGCATTTAAACCATCTTGTTAATCTACTGCGACCTCCACCGCTTTTCCAAGGGGCATTTAAACCGTCTGGTTAAGCTACTGCGACCTGCACGTCTCTTCCAAGGGGCATTTAAACCATCTTGTTAAGCTACTGTGACCTGCACCTCTCTTCCAAGGGGCATTTAATCCATCTTGTTAAGCTGCTACGACCTCCACCGCTTTTCCAAGGGGCATTTAAATCGTCTTGTTAAGCTACTGCGACCTGCATGTCTCTTCCAAGGGGCTTTTAAACCATCTTGTTAAGCTACTGCGCCCTGCACGTCTCTTCCAAGGGGCATTTAAACCGTCTTGTTAAGCTACTGCGACCTGCACGTCTTTTCCAAGGGGCATTTAAACCGTCTTGTTAAGCTACTGCGACCTACACGTCTCTCCCTAGGGGCATTTAAACCGCCTTGTTAAGCTACTTCGACCTGCACGTCTCTTCCAAGGGGCATTTAAACCATCTTGTTAAGCTACTGCGACCTGCTCGTCTCTTCCAAGGGGCATTTAAACCGTCTTGTTAAGCTACTGCGACCTACACGTCTCTCCCTAGGGGCATTTAAACCGCCTTGTTAAGCTACTGCGACCTGCACGTCTCTTCCAAGGGGCATTTAAACCATCTTTTTAAGCTACTACGACCTGCACGTCTCTTCCAAGGGGCATTTAAATCGTCTTGTTAAGCTGCTGCGACTTGCACGTCTCTTCCAAGGGGCATTTAAACCATCTTGTTAAGCTACTGTGACCTGCCCCTCTCTTCCAAGGGGCATTTAATCCATCTTGTTAAGCTGCTACGACCTCCACCGCTTTTCCAAGGGGCATTTAAATCGTCTTGTTAAGCTACTGCGACCTGCATGTCTCTTCCAAGGGGCTTTTAAACAATCTTGTTAAGCTACTGCGCCCTGCACGTCTCTTCCAAGGGGCATTTAAACCGTCTTGTTAAGCTACTGCGACCTACACGTCTCTCCCTAGGGGCATTTAAACCGCCTTGTTAAGCTACTTCGACCTGCACGTCTCTTCCAAGGGGCATTTAAACCATCTTGTTAAGCTACTGCGACCTGCACGTCTCTTCCAAGGGGCATTTAAACCGTCTTGTTAAGCTACTGCGACCTACACGTCTCTCCCTAGGGGCATGAAAAACGGCCTTGTTAAGCTACTACGACCTGCACGTCTCTTCCAAGGGGCATATAAACCATCTTTTTAAGCTACTGCGACCTGCACATCTCTCCCAAGGGGCATTTAAACCATCTTTTTAAGCTACTACGACCTGCACGTCTCTTCCAAGGGGCATTTAAATCGTCTTGTTAAGCTGCTGCGACTTGCACGTCTCTTCCAAGGGGCATTTAAACCGTCTTGTTTAGCTACTGTAACCTCCACCTCTTTTCCAAGGGGAATTTAAACCATCTTGTTAAGCTACTGCGACCTGCATGTCTCTTCCAAGGGGCATTTAAACCATCTTGTTAAGCTAATGGGACCTGCACGTCTCTTCCAAGGGGCATTTAAACCGTCTTGTTAAGCTGCTGCGACCTGCATGTGACGCGCCCCCTGGGCCAGTGCTGTAGTGCGGCGCACGTGCGCGCGGGGGAATACCCGGAGCCGGATCCGATGGGGGTAGTAGTCTTCGTGTGGCGGTGACCCGGTCCGTGCCCAGGGTGGTCAAACTAAGTGGCAGTTATTGGTATGATGGTATTAGTGTCCGACTACGCCACCCGTTGAATGCGGTTATGAAACCGCCGCTGCAGGGCAGACCGCTGAGGCCGGTGGTATGGGTGTGCAGCGATGTTGATATAACCCCCAACGGGAGAGGTATGGCCTCAGGGCAGCGGATGTGGATGATGTTGGGAGTGATGGTGTGGATGTCCCAGCACTAATGGTGCGACAAGGAAGCACGGAGACGCGAGGGTACAGTTCAGGGTCTTTACTGATGGTACAAGGCAAACTCTCCCGGGAGTACTGGCTAGTAGTTGGGGCCTGGTTAGTCTGCGAGTAAGCCGGAGTTCCCCTGGCCAGGTGGAGTTGTAAGCCTTCCCGTTAGTCTGTACCCTTCCTGGCTACCCTGCTTTCGGCGGTTACAAGTAGCCCACGTCCCTGGGTATACCGTGTGGTGCTCACCCGTATGGCTGGTGACCTGGGGCCTCCTGTTAGCCTCCGCTCCGGGATGGCGGTGCTGGTCCCTTCGTTGTGACTGAGCCTCCGGGCTTTTATGGCCAGAGGACCTGGAATCCCCTGCCGGATGGATTCTGCTGCTGGGTATATCTTAGTCCCCACAGCCTCGGACTCCTGTGTCCGGTTTTAGTACCTTCTCCCAGGGCGAGCTCTGCACAGCTCCAGCCCCTGGCGCTTCTCCTTGGCTCCTACAGAGCTCCTGATGTCTATCTGTCCCTGTTTCTGCGTGTCCAGACCAGACTCCGTCTCTGTCTGGAACTCCTCTCCTTCTCCTCTAACCCTGCCTCAGCCCCAGTTTATGTAGGGGAAGTTCTTCCCCTCCCAGGACTGGGCAGGAGGTGTGGTATGCTTAGGGTTCCTGACCAGGAGACCTCCCACCTGCTCTCAGACGTAATATTGCTATTACTGTGGAAACCAGACGCCTGGGGTGCCACACATGTCTCTTCCAAGGGGCACTTAAACCGTCTTGTTAAGCTACTGCGACCTCCTCCGCTCTTCCAAGGGGCATTTTAACCGTCTTGTTAAGCTACTGCGACCGGCAAGTCTCTTCCAAGGGGCATTTAAACCATCTTGTTAATCTACTGCGACCTCCACCTCTTTTCCAAGGGGCATTTAAATCGTCTTGTTAAGCTGCTGCGACTTGCACGTCTCTTCCAAGGGGCATTTAAACCGTCTTGTTTAGCTACTGTAACCTCCACCTCTTTTCCAAGGGGAATTTAAACCATCTTGTTAAGCTACTGCGACCTGCATGTCTCTTCCAAGGGGCATTTAAACCATCTTGTTAAGCTACTGGGACCTGCACGTCTCTTCCAAGGGGCATTTAAACCATCTTGTTAAGCTACTGCGACCTGCACGTCTCTTCCAAGGGGCATTTAAACCGTCTTGTTAAGCTACTGCGACCTCCACCGCTTTTCCAAGGGGCATTTAAACCGTCTTGTTAAGCTACTGGGACCTGCACGTCTCTTCCACGGGCCATTTAAACCGTCTTATTAAGCTACTGTGACCTGCACGTCTCTACCAAG
Organism: Phyllobates terribilis; assembly: GCF_046119375.1. Taxonomy (NCBI): domain Eukaryota; kingdom Metazoa; phylum Chordata; class Amphibia; order Anura; family Dendrobatidae; genus Phyllobates; species Phyllobates terribilis. Next base: position 32,317,305 of record NW_027362775.1, read on the forward strand.
GGGCATTTAAACAATCTTGTTAAGCTACTGCGACCTCCACTGCTCTTTCAAGGGGCATTTAAACCGTCTTGTTTAGCTACTGCAACCTGCACGTCTCTACCAATGGGCATTTAAACCGTCTTTTTAATCTACTGCGCCATGCAAGTCTCTTCCAAGGGGCATTTAAACCGTCTTGTTAAGCTACTGTGACCTGCACGTCTCTACCAAGGGGCATTAAAACTATCTTGTTAAGCTACTGTGACCTTCACCGTTCTTCCAAGGGGCATTTAAACCGTCTTGTTAAGCTACTCTGACCTGCACGTCTTTTCCAAGGGGCATTTAAACCGTCTTTTTAAGCTACTGCGACCTGCACGTCTCTTCTAATGGGCATTTAAACCATCTTGTTAAGCTACTGCGACTTGCACGTCTCTTCCAAGGGGCATTTAAACCGTCTTGTTAAGCTACTGTAACCTCCACCACTTTTCCAAAGGGCATATAAACCGTCTTGTTAAGCTACTGCGACCTGCACGTCTCTTCCAAGGGGCATTTAAACCGCTGTGTTAAGCTACTACGACCTGCACGTCTCTTCCAAGGGGCATTTAAACCTTCTTGTTAAGCTGCTGCGACCTGCAAGTCTCTTCCAAGGGGCATTTAAACTGTCTTGTTAAGCTACTTCGACCTCCACCTCTCTTCCAAGGGTCATTTAAACCGTCTTGTTAAGCTACTGCGACCTACTCGTGTCTTCCAAGTGCATTTAAACCGTCTTTTTAAGCTTCTGTGACCTGCACGCCTCTTCCAAGGAGCATTTAAACCGTCTTGTTAAGCTTCTCCGACCTGCTCGTCTCTTCCAAGGGGCATTTAAACCGTCTTGTTAAGCTACTGTGACCTGCATGTCTCTTCCAAGGGGCATTTAAACTGTTTTGTTAAGCTACTGCGACCTCCACTGCTATGCCAAGGGGCATTTAAACCTTCTTGTTAAGCTACTGTAACCTCCACCACTTTTCCAAAGTGCATTTAAACCGTCTTGTTAAGCTACTGCGACCTCCACCGCTCTTCCAAAGGGCATTTTAACCTTCTTGTTAAGCTATTGCGACCTCCACTGCTTTTCCAAGGGGCATTTAATCCGTCTTGTTAAGCTACTGCGACCTGCACATCTCTTCAAAGGGGCATTTAAACCGTCTTGTTAAGCTACTGCGACCTGCACCCCTTTTCCAAGGAGCATTTAAACCGTCTTGTTAAGCTACTGCAACCTGCATGTCTCTTCCAAGGGGCATTTAAACCTTCTTGTTAAGCTACTGCGACCTGCAAGTCTCTTCCAAGGGGCATTTCAACTGTCTTGTTAAGCTAATTCGACCTCCACCTCTCTTCCAAGGGGCATTTAAACTGTCTTGTTAAGCTACTGCGACCTGCACCCCTTTTCCAAGGAGCATTTAAATCGTCTTGTTAAGCTACTGCGACCAGCACGTCTCTTCCAAGGGGCATTTAAACCATCTTTTTAAGCTACTGTGACCTGCACGCCTTTTCCAAGGAGCATTTAAACCGTCTTGTTAAGCTACTGCGACCTGCACGTCTGTTCCAAAGGGCATTTAAACCGTCTTTTTAAGCTACTGTGACCAGCACGCCTTTTCCAAGGAGCATTTAAACCGTCTTGTTAAGCTACTGCGACCTGCACGTCTCTACCAAGGGGCATTTAAACCGTCTTGTTAAGCTACTGCGACCTGCTCGTCTCTTCCAAGGGGCATTTAAACCATATTTTTAAGCTACTGTCACCTGCACACCTTTTCCAAGGAGCATTTAAACCGTCTTGTTAAGCTACTGCGACCTGCACGTCTCTTCCAAGGGGCATTTAAACCGTCTTGTTAAGCTACTGCGACTTGCACGTCTCTTCCATGGGGCATTTAAACCTTCTTGTTTAGCTAATGTAACCTCCACCACTTTTCCAAAAGGCATTTAATCCGCCTTGTTAAGCTACTGCGACCTGCATGTCTCTTCCAAGGGGCATTTAAAGCTTCTTGTTAAGCTACTGCGACCTCCACCTCTCTTCCAAGGGGCATTTAAACCATCTTGTTAAGCTACTGCGACCTGCTCGTCTCTTCCAAGGGGCATTTAAACCGTCTTTTTAAGCTACTGTGACCTGCACGCCTTTTCCAAGGAGCATTTAAACCGTCTTGTTAAGCTACTGCGACCTGCACGTCTCTTCCAAGGGGCATTTAAACTGTCTGGTTAAGCTACTGCGACTTGCACGTCTCTTCCAAGGGGCATTTAAACCTTCTTGTTTAGCTACTGTAACCTCCACCACTTTTCCAAGGTGCATTTAAACCGTCTTGTTAAGCTACTGGGACCTGCATGTCTCTTCCAAGGGGCATTTAAACCGTTTTGTTAAGCTGCTGCGACCTGCATGTCTCTTTCAAGGGGCATTTAAACCATCTTGTTAAGCAACTGCGACCTGCACTTCTCTACCAAAGGGCATTTAAACCATCTTGTTAAGCTACTGCGACCGGCACGTCTCTTCAAATGGGCATTTAAACCGTCTTGTTAAGCTACTGGGACCTGCACGTCTCTTCCAAGGGGCATTTAAACCGTCTTGTTAAGCTGCTGCGACCTGCATGTCTCTTTTAAGGGGCATTTAAACTGTTTTGTTAAGCTACTGCGACCTCCACTGCTATGCCAAGGGGCATTTAAACCTTCTTGTTAAGCTACTGTAACCTCCACCACTTTTCCAAAGTGCATTTAAACCGTCTTGTTAAGCTACTGCGACCTCCACCGCTCTTCCAAAGGGCATTTTAACCTTCTTGTTAAGCTATTGCGACCTCCACTGCTTTTCCAAGGGGCATTTAATCCGTCTTGTTAAGCTACTGCGACCTGCACATCTCTTCAAAGGGGCATTTAAACCGTCTTGTTAAGCTACTGCGACCTGCACCCCTTTTCCAAGGAGCATTTAAACCGTCTTGTTAAGCTACTGCAACCTGCATGTCTCTTCCAAGGGGCATTTAAACCTTCTTGTTAAGCTACTGCGACCTGCAAGTCTCTTCCAAGGGGCATTTAAACTGTCTTGTTAAGCTACTTCGACCTCCACCTCTCTTCCAAGGGGCATTTAAACTGTCTTGTTAAGCTACTGCGACCTGCACCCCTTTTCCAAGGAGCATTTAAATCGTCTTGTTAAGCTACTGCGACCAGCACGTCTCTTCCAAGGGGCATTTAAACCATCTTTTTAAGCTACTGTGACCTGCACGCCTTTTCCAAGGAGCATTTAAACCGTCTTGTTAAGCTACTGCGACCTGCACGTCTGTTCCAAAGGGCATTTAAACCGTCTTTTTAAGCTACTGTGACCAGCACGCCTTTTCTAAGCAGCATTTAAACCGTCTTGTTAAGCTACTGCGACCTGCACGTCTCTTCCAAGGGGCATTTAAACCGTCTTGTTAAGTTACTGCGACCTGCTCGTCTCTTCCAAGGGGCATTTAAACCGTATTTTTAAGCTACTGTCACCTGCACACCTTTTCCAAGGAGCATTTAAACCGTCTTGTTAAGCTACTGCGACCTGCACGTCTCTTCCAAGGGGCATTTAAACCGTCTTGTTAAGCTACTGCGACTTGCACGTCTCTTCCATGGGGCATTTAAACCTTCTTGTTTAGCTAATGTAACCTCCACCACTTTTCCAAAAGGCATTTAATCCGCCTTGTTAAGCTACTGCGACCTGCATGTCTCTTCCAAGGGGCATTTAAAGCTTCTTGTTAAGCTACTGCGACCTCCACCTCTCTTCCAAGGGGCATTTAAACCGTCTTGTTAAGCTACTGCGACCTGCTCGTCTCTTCCAAGGGGCATTTAAACCGTCTTTTTAAGCTACTGTGACCTGCACGCCTTTTCCAAGGAGCATTTAAACCGTCTTGTTAAGCTACTGCGACCTGCACGTCTCTTCCAAGGGGCATTTAAACTGTCTTGTTAAGCTACTGCGACTTGCACGTCTCTTCCAAGGGGCATTTAAACCTTCTTGTTTAGCTACTGTAACCTCCACCACTTTTCCAAGGTGCATTTAAACCGTCTTGTTAAGCTACTGGGACCTGCACGTCTCTTCCAAGGGGCATTTAAACCGTCTTGTTAAGCTGCTGCGACCTGCATGTCTCTTTCAAGGGGCATTTAAACCATCTTGTTAAGCAACTGCGACCTGCACTTCTCTACCAAAGGGCATTTAAACCATCTTGTTAAGCTACTGCGACCGGCACGTCTCTTCAAAGGGGCATTTAAACCGTCTTGTTAAGCTACTGGGACCTGCACGTCTCTTCCAAGGGGCATTTAAACCGTCTTGTTAAGCTGCTGCGACCTGCATGTCTCTTTTAAGGGGCATTTAAACCATCTTGTTAAGCAACTGCGACCTGCACTTCTCTACCAAAGGGCATTTAAACCGTCTTGTTAAGCTACTGCGACCAGCACGTCTCTTCCAAGGGGCATTTAAACCGTCTTGTTAAGCTACTGCGACCTCCACCGCTCTTCCAAGGGGCATTTAAACCATCTTGTTAAGCTACTGCGACCTGCACGTCTCTTCCAAGGAGCATTTAAACCGTCTTCTTAAGCTACTGCGACTTCCACCGCACTTCCAAGGGGCATTTAAACCATCTTGTTAAGCTACTGCAACCTGCACGTCTCTTCCAACGGGCATTTAAACCATCTTGTTAAGCTACTGCGACCTGCATGTCTCTTACAAGGGGCATTTAAACAGTCTTGTCAAGCTACTGTGACCTGCATGTCTCTTCCAAGGTGCATTTAAACTGTCTTGTTAAGCTACTGCGACCTCCACCGCTCTGCCAAGGGGCATTTAAACCATCTTGTTCAGCTACTGTAACCTCCACCACTTTTCCAAGGTGCATTTAAACCATCTTGTTAACCTACTGCGACCTGCACGTCTCTTCCATGGGGCATTTAAAGCGGCTTGTTAAGCTACTGCGACCTGCATATCTCTACCAAGGGGCATTTAACCGTCTTGTTAAGCTACTGCGACCCCCACCGCTCTTCCAAGGTGCATTTAAACCGTCTTGTTAAGCTAGTGCGACCTGCACCTCTCTTCCAAGGGGCATTTAAATCATCTTGGTAAGCTACTGCGACCTGCATGTCTCTTCCAACGAGCATTTAAACCATCTTGTTAATCAACTGCGTCCTCCACCGCTTTTCCAAGGGGCATTTAAACCGTCTTGGTAAGCTGCTGCGATCTGCACGTCTCTACGAAGGGGCATTTAATCCATCTTGTTAAGCTACTACGACCTACACCTCTCTTCCAAGGGGCATTTAAACCATCTTGTTAAGCTACTGCGACCTGCACGTCTCTTCCAAGGGGCATTTAAACCGTCTTGTTAAGCTACTGCGACCTGCATGTCTCTTCCAGAGGGCATTTAAACCTTCTTGTTAAGCTACTGCGACCTGCAAATCTCTTCCAACGGGCATTTAAACCGTCTTTTTAAGCTACTGCGACCTCCACCTCTCTTCCAAGGGGCATTTAAACCGTCTTGTTAAGCTACTGCGACGTGCTCGACTCTTCCAAGTGGCATTTAAACCGTCTTTTTAAGCTACTGCGACATGCACGCCTCTTCCAAGGGGCATTTAAACCGTCTTGTTAAGCTTCTGCGACCTGCACGTCTCTTCCAAATGCATTTAAACCGTCTTGTTAAGCTACTGCGACTTGCACGTCTCTTCCAAGGGGCATTTAAACCTTCTTGTTTAGCTACTGTAACCTCCACCACTTTTGCAAGGGGCATTTAAACCATCTTGTTAAGCTACTGCGACCTGTATGTCTCTTCCGAGGGGCATTTAAACCGTCTTGTTAAGCTACTGTCACCTGCACCGCTCTTCCAAGGGGCATTTAATCCATCTTGTTAAGCTACTATGACCTCCACCTCTTTTCCAAGGGGCATTTAAATCGTCTCGTTAAGCTACTGCCACCTGCATGTCTCTTCAAGGGGCATTTAAACCATCTTTTTAAGCTACTGAGACCTGCACGTCTCTCCCAAGGGGCATTTAAACCGTCTTGTTAAGCTACTGCGACCTGCACGTCTCTTCAAAGGGACATTTAAACCATCTTGTTAAGCTACTGCTACCTGTACGTCTCTTCCAAGGGGCATTTAAACCGTCTTGTTAAGCTACTGCGACTTGCACGTCTCTTCCAAGGGGCATTTAAACCATCTTGTTAAGCTTCTGCGACCTACACATCTCTCCCAAGTGGCATTTAAACCGTCTTGTTAATTTACTGCGACCTGCACGTCTCTTCCAAGGGCATTTAAACCATCTTTTTAAGCTACTGCGACCTGCACGTCTCTCTCAAGGGGTCATTTAAACCGTGTTGTTAAGCTACTGCGACCTGCACGTCTCTTCCAAGGGGCATTTAAACCGTCTTGTTAAGCTACTGCGACTTGCACGTCTCTTCCAAGGGGTATTTAAACAATCTTGTTAATCTACTGCGACCTCCACCGCTCTTCCAAGGGGCATTTTAACCGTCTTGTTAAGCTACTACGACCTGCACGTCTCTTCCAAGGGGCATTTAAACAATCTTGTTAATCTACTGCGACCTCCACCGCTTTTCCAAGGGGCATTTAAATCGTCTTGTTAAGCCACTGCGACCTGCACGTCTCTTCCAAGGGGCATTTAAACCGTCTTGGTAAGCTACTGCGACTTGCACGTCTCTTCCAAGGGGCATTTAAACCTTCTTCTTTAGCTACTGTAACCTCCACCTCTTTTCCAACGGGCATTTAAAACATCTTGTTAAGCTACTGCGACCTGCATGTCTCTTCCAAGGGCCATTTAAACCATCTTGTTAAGCTACTGGGACCTGCACGTCTCTTCCAAGGGGCATTTAAACCGTCTTGTTAAGCTGCTGCGACCTGCATGTCTCTTCCAAGGGGCACTAAAACCGTCTTGTTAAGCTACTGCGACCTCCACCGCTCTTCCAAGGGGCATTTAAACCGTCTTTTTAAGTTACTGCGACCTGCACTTCTCTACCAAAGGGCATTTAAACCGTCTTGTTAAGCTACTGCGACCTGCACGTCTCTTCCAAGGGGCATTTAAAATGTTTTTTTAAGCTACTGCGACCTCCACCGCTCTTCCAAGGGGCATTTTAACCGTCTTGTTAAGCTACTGCGACCTGCACGTCTCTTCCAAGGGGCATTTAAACAATCTTGTTAATCTACTGCGACCTCCACCGCTTTTCCAAGGGGCATTTAAATCGTCTTGTTAAGCTACTGCGACCTGCACGTCTCTTCCAAGGGGCATTTAAACCGTCTTGGTAAGCTACTGCGACTTGCACGTCTCTTCCAAGGGGCATTTAAACCTTCTTCTTTAGCTATTGTAACCTCCACCTATTTTCCAAGGGGCATTTAAAACATCTTGTTAAGCTACTGCGACCTGCATGTCTCTTCCAAGGGGCATTTAAACCTTCTTCTTTAGCTATTGTAACCTCCACCTCTTTTCCAAGGGGCATTTAAAACGTCTTTTTAAGCTACTGCGACCTCCACCGCTCTTCCAAGGGGCATTTTAACCGTCTTGTTAAGCTACTGCGACCTGCACGTCTCTTCCAAGGGGCATTTAAACAATCTTGTTAATCTACTGCGACCTCCACCGCTTTTCCAAAGGGCATTTAAATCGTCTTGTTAAGCTACTGCGACCTGCACGTCTCTTCCAAGGGGCATTTAAACCGTCTTAGTTAGCTACTGCGACTTGCATGTCTCTTCCAAGGGGCATTTAAACCTTCTTGTTTAGCTATTGTAACCTCCACCTCTTTTCCAAGGGGCATTTAAACCATCTTGTTAAGCTACTGAGACCTGCATGTCTCTTCCAAGGGGCATTTAAACCATCTTGTTAAGCTACTGGAACCTCCACCGCTCTTCCAAGGGGCATTTTAACCGTCTTGTTAAGCTACTGCGACCTGCACGTCTCTTCCCAGGGGCATTTAAACAATCTTGTTAATCTACTGCGACCTCCACCGCTTTTCCAAGGGGTATTTAAATCGTCTTGCTAAGCTACTGCGACCTGCACGTCTCTTCCAAGGGGCATTTAAACCGTCTTGGTTAGCTGCTGCGATCTGCACGTCTCTACCAAGGGGCATTTAATCCGTCTTGTTAAGCTACTACGACTTCTACCGCTCTTCCAAGGGTCATTTAAACCGTCTTGTTAAGCTACTGCGACCTGCACGTTTCTTCCAAGTGGCATTTAAACCGTCTTGTTAAGCTACTGCGACCTGCACGTTTCTTCCAAGGGGCATTTAAACCGTCTTGTTAAGCTACTGCGACCTGCACGTCTCTTGCAAGGGGTATTTAAAACGTTTTGTTAAGCTACTGCGACCTACGCGTCTCTTCCAAGGGGCATTTAAACCTTCTTCTTTAGCTACTGTAACCTCCACCTCTTTTCCAAGGGGCATTTAAACCATCTTGTTAAGCTACTGCGACCTGCATGTCTCTTCCAAGGGGCATTTAAACCATCTTGTTAAGCTACTGGGACCTGCACGTCTCTTCCAAGGGGCATTTAAAACGTCTTTTTAAGCTACTGCGACCTCCACCGCTCTTCCAAGGGGCATTTTAACCGTCTTGTTAAGCTACTGCGACCTGCACGTCTCTTCCAAGGGGCATTTAAACAATCTTGTTAATCTACTGCGACCTCCACCGCTTTTCCAAGGGGAATTTAAATCGTCTTGTTAAGCTACTGCGACCTGCACGTCTCTTCCAAGGGGCATTTAAACCGTCTTGGTAAGCTACTGCGACATGCACGTCTCTTCCAAGGGGCATTTAAACCTTCTTCTTTAGCTATTGTAACCTCCACCTATTTTCCAAGGGGCATTTAAAACATCTTGTTAAGCTACTGCGACCTGCATGTCTCTTCCAAGGGGCATTTAAACCTTCTTCTTTAGCTACTGTAACCTCCACCTCTTTTCCAAGGGGCATTTAAACCGTCTTTTTAAGCTACTGCGACCTGCACTTCTCTACCAAAGGGCACTTAAACCGTCTTGTTAAGCTACTGCGACCTGCACGTCTCTTCCAAGGGGCATTTAAAACGTCTTTTTAAGCTACTGCGACCTCCACCGCTCTTCCAAGGGGCATTTTAACCGTCTTGTTAAGCTACTGTGACCTGCACGTCTCTTCCAAGGGGCATTTAAACAATCTTGTTAATCTACTGCGACCTCCACCGCTTTTCCAAGGGGCATTTAAATCGTCTTGTTAAGCTACTGCGACCTGCACGTCTCTTCCAAGGGGCATTTAAACCGTCTTAGTTAGCTACTGCGACTTGCATGTCTCTTCCAAGGGGCATTTAAACCTTCTTGTTTAGCTATTGTAACCTCCACCTCTTTTCCAAGGGGCATTTAAACCATCTTGTTAAGCTACTGAGACCTGCATGTCTCTTCCAAGGGGCATTTAAACCATCTTGTTAAGCTACTGGAACCTCCACCGCTCTTCCAAGGGGCATTTTAACCGTCTTGTTAAGCTACTGCGACCTGCACGTCTCTTCCAAGGGGCATTTAAACAATCTTGTTAATCTACTGCGACCTCCACCGCTTTTCCAAGGGGTATTTAAATCGTCTTGCTAAGCTACTGCTACCTGCACGTCTCTTCCAAGGGGCATTTAAACCGTCTTGGTTAGCTGCTGCGATCTGCACGTCTCTACCAAGGGGCATTTAATCCGTCTTGTTAAGCTACTACGACTTCCACCGCTCTTCCAAGGGTCATTTAAACCGTCTTGTTAAGCTACTGCGACCTGCACGTTTCTTCCAAGTGGCATTTAAACCGTCTTGTTAAGCTACTGCGACCTGCACGTTTCTTCCAAGGGGCATTTAAACCGTCTTGTTAAGCTATTGCGACCTGCACGTCTCTTGCAAGGGGTATTTAAAACGTTTTGTTAAGCTACTGCGACCTACGCGTCTCTTCCAAGGGGCATTTAAACCTTCTTCTTTAGCTACTGTAACCTCCACCTCTTTTCCAAGGGGCATTTAAACCATCTTGTTAAGCTACTGCGACCTGCATGTCTCTTCCAAGGGGCATTTAAACCATCTTGTTAAGCTACTGGTACCTGCACGTCTCTTCCAAGGGGCATTTAAACCGTCTTGTTAAGCTGCTGCGACCTGCTTGTCTCTTCCAAGGTGCACTTAAACCGTCTTGTTAAGCTACTGCGACCTCCACCGCTCTTCCAAGGGGCATTTAAACAGTCTTTTTAAGCTACTGCGACCAGCACTTCTCTACCAAAGGGCATTTAAACCATCTTGTTAAGCTACTGCGACCTGCATGTCTCTTCCAAGGGGCATATAAAACGTCTTTTTAAGCTACTGCGACCTCCACCGCTCTTCCAAGGGGCATTTTAACCGTCTTGTTAAGCTACTGCGACCTGCACGTCTCTTCCAAGGGGCATTTAAACAATCTTGTTAATCTACTGCGACCTCCACCGCTTTTCCAAGGGGCATTTAATTCGTCTTGTTAAGCTACTGCGACCTGCACGTCTCTTCCAAGGGGCATTTAAACCGTCTTGGTAAGCTACTGCGACTTGCACGTCTCTTCCAAGGGGCATTTAAACCTTCTTGTTTAGCTACTGTAACCTCCACCTCTTTTCCAAGGGACATTTAAACCATCTTGTTAAGCTACTGAGACCTGCATGTCTCTTCCAAGGGGCATTTAAACCATGTTGTTAAGCTACTGGAACCTCCACCGCTCTTCCAAGGGGCATTTTAACCGTCTTGTTAAGCTACTGCGACCTGCACGTCTCTTCCAAGGGGCATTTAAACCGTCTTGTTAAGCTACTGCGACCTGCACGTTTCTTCCAAGGGGCATTTAAACCGTCTTGTTAAGCTACTGCGACCTGCACGTCTCTTGCAAGGGGTATTTAAAACCTTTTGTTAAGCTACTGCAACCTACACGTCTCTTCCAAGGGGCATTTAAATCATCTTGTTAAGCTACTGCGACCTCCACCGCATTTCAAAGGGGCATTTAAACCATCTTGTTAAGCTACTGGGACCTGCACGTCTTTTCCAAGGGGCATTTAAACCGTCTTATTAAGCTACTGTGACCTGCACGTCTCTACCAAGGGGAATTTAAACCGTCTTGTTAATCTACTGCGCCATGCACGTCTCTTCCAAGGGGCATTTAAACCATCTTGTTAAGCTACTGCGACCTCCACCGCTCTTCCAAAGGGCATTTTAACCGTCTTTTTAAGCTACTGTGACCTGCACCACTTTTCCAAGGGGCATTTAAACCGTCTTGTTAAGCTTCTCCGAACTGCACGTCTCTTCCAAGGGGCATTTAAACCGTCTTTTTAAGCTACTGTGACCTGCATGTCTATTCCAAGGGGCATTTAAACTGTCTTGTTAAGCTACTGCGACCACCACCGCTTTGCCAAGGGGCATTTAAACCATCTTGTTAAGCTCCTGTAACCTCCACCACTTTTCCAAGGTGCATTTAAACCGTCTTGTTAAGCTACTGCGACCTCCACCGCTCTTCCAAAGGGCATTTTAACTGTCTTGTTAAGCTACTGTGACCTGCACGTCTCTACCAAGGGGCATTTAAACCGTCTTATTAAGCTGCTGCGACCTCCACTGCTCTTCCAAGGGGCATTTAATCCGTCTTGTTAAGCTACTGCGACCTGCACGTCTCTTCGAAGGGGCATTTAAACTGTCTTGTTAGGCTGCTGCGACCAGCATGTCTCTTCCAAGGGGCATTTAAACCGACTTGTTAAGCTACTGCGACATGCATATCTCTACCAAGGGGCATTTAAAACGTCATGTTAAGCTACTGCGACCTGCACGTCTCTTCCAAGGGGCATTTAAACTGTCTTGTTAGGCTGCTGCTGCATCCAGCATGTCTCTTCCAAGGGGCATTTAAACCGACTTGTTAAGCTACTGCGACCCCCACCGCTCTTCCAAGGGGCATTTAAACCGTCTTGTTAAGCTACTGCGACCTGCACCTCTCTTCCAAGGGGCATTTAAATCGTCTTGGTAAGCTACTGCGACCTGCAAGCCTCTTCCAAGGGGCATTTAAACCTTCTTGTTAAGCTACTGCGACCTGCACGTCTCGTCCAAGGGGAATTTAAACTGTCTTGTTAAGCTTCTGCGACCTCCACCGCTCTTCCAAGGGGCATTTAAATCTTCTTGTTAAGCTACTCTGACCTGCAAGTATCTTCCAAGGGGCATTTAAACCGTCTTTTTTAAGCTACTGCGACCTGCACGTCTCTTCTAAGGGGCATTTAAACCATTTTGTTAAGCTACTGTAACCTCCACCACTTTTCCAAGGGGCATTTAAACCGTCTTGTTAAGCTATTGCGACCTGCACGTCTCTTCCAAGGGGCATTTAAACCGCTGTGTTAAGCTACTGTGACCTGCATGTCTCTTCCAAGGGGCATTTAAACCTTCTTCTTAAGCTACTGCGACCTGCAAGTCTCTTGCAAGGGGCATTTAAACTGTCTTGTTAAGCTACTTCGACCTCCACCTCTCTTCCAAGGGGCATTTAAACTGTCTTGTTAAGCTACTGCGACCTGCACCCCTTTTCCAAGGAGCACTTAAACCGTCTTGTTAAGCTACTGCGACCTCCCCGTCTCTTCCAAGGGGCATTTAAACCATCTTTTTAAGCTACTGTGACCTGCACGCCTTTTCCAAGGAGCATTTAAACCGTCTTGTTAATCTACTACGACCTGCACGTCTCTTCCAAGGGTCATTTAAACCGTCTTTTTAAGCTACTGTGACCGGCACGCCTTTTCCAAGGAGCATTTAAACCGTCTTGTTAAGCTACTGCAACCTGCACGTCTCTTCCAAGGGGCATTTAAACCGTCTTGTTAAGCTACTGCGGCCTGCTCGTCTCTTCCAAGGGGCAGTTAAACCGTATTTTTAAGCTACTGTCACCTGCACACCTTTTCCAAGGAGCATTTAAACCGTCTTGTTAAGCTACTGCGACCTGCACGTCTCTTCCAAGGGACATTTAAACCGTCTTGTTAAGCTACTGCGACTTGCACGTCTCTCCCAAGGGGCATTTAAACCTTCTTGTTTAGCTACTGTAACCTCCACCACTTTTCCAAGGGGCATTTAAACCATCTTGTTAAGCTACTGCGACCTGCATGTCTCTTCCAAGCGGCATTTAAACTGTCTTGTTAAGCTACTTCGACCTCCACCTCTCTTCCAAGGGGCATTTAAACCGTCTTGTTAAGCTACTGCGACCTGCTCGTCTCTTCCAAGGGGCATTTAAACCATCTTTTTAAGCTACTGTGACCTGCACGCCTTTTCCAAGGAGCATTTAAACCGTCTTGTTAAGCTACTGCGACCTGCACGTCTCTTCCAAGGGGCATTTAAACTGTCTTGTTAAGCTTCTGCGACTTGCACGTCTCTTCCAAGGGGCATTTAAACCTTCTTGTTTAGCTACTGTAACCTCCACCACTTTTCCAAGGGGCATTTAAACCGTCTTGTTAAGCTACTGCGACCTGCATGTCTCTTCCAAGGGGCATTTAAACCGTCTTGTTAACCTACTGGGACCTGCACGTCTCTTCCAAGGGGCATTTAAACCGTCTTGTTAAGCTGCTGCGACCTGCATGTCTCTTCCAAGGGGCATTTAAACCATCTTGTTAAGCTATTGCTACCTGCACTTCTCTACCAACGGGCATTTTAACCATCTTGTTAAGCTACTGCGACCTGCACGTCTCTTCCAAGGGGCATTTAAACCATCTTGTTAATCTACTGCGATCTCCACCGCTTTTCCAAGGGGCATTTAAATCGTCTTGTTAAGCTACTGCGACCTCCACCGCTCTTCCAAGGGGCATTTAAACCGTCTTGTTAAGCTACTGCAACCTGCATGTCTCTTCCAAGGGGCATTTAAACCGTCTTGTTAAGCTACTGCGACCTGCACGTCTCTTCCAAGGGGTATTTAAACCGTCTTGTTAAGCTACTGCGACCTGCACGTCTCTTCCAACGGACATTTAAACCATCTTGTTAATCTACTGCGACCTCAACCGCTTTTCCAAGGGGCATTTAAACTGTCTTGGTAAGCTGCTGCGATCTGCACGTCTCTACCAAGGGGTTATTTAATCCATCTTGCTAAGCTACTATGACCTACACCGCTCTTCCAAGGGGCATTTCAACCGTCTTTTTAAGCTACTGCGATCTGCATATCTCTTCCAAGGGGTATTTAAACATTCTTGTTAAGCTACTGCGACGTGCTCGTCTCTTCCAAGGGGCATTTAAACCTTCTTGTTAAGCTACTGAGACTTGCACGTCTCTTCCAAGCGACATTTAAACCTTCTTGTTTAGCTACTGTAACCTCCACCACTTTTCCAAGGGGCATTTAAACCGTCTTTTTAAGCTACTGGGACCTGCACGTCTCTTCCAAGGGGCATTTAAACCGTCTTGTTAAGCTGCTGCGACCTGCATGTCTCTTCCAAGGGGCATTTAAACCATCTTGTTAAGCTACTGCGACCTGCACTTCTCTACCAAAGGGCATTTAAACCATCTTGTTAAGCTACTGCGACCTCCACCGCTCTTCCAAGGGGCATTTTAACCATCTTGTTAATCTACTGCGACCTCCACCGCTTTTCCAAGGGGCATTTAAACCGTCTTGTTAAGCTAATGCGACCGGCACGTCTCTTCCAATAGGTATTTAAACCGTCTTGTTAAACTCCTGCGACCTCCACCGCTCTTCCAAGGGGCATTTAAACCGTCTTGTTAAGCTACTACGACCTGCACGTCTCTTCCATGGGGCATTTAAACCGTCTTGTTAAGCTACTGCGACCTGCACGTCTCTTCCAAAGGGCATTTAAACCGTCTTGTTAAGCTACTGCGACCTGCACGTCTCTTCCAACGGGCATTTAAACCATCTTGTAAGGTACTGCGACCTGCACGTCTCTTGCAAGGGGTATTTAAACCGTTTTGTTAAGCTACTGCGACCTGCACGTCTCTTCCAAAGGGCATTTAAATCGTCTTGTTAAGCTACTGCGACCTCCACCGCTTTACAAAGGGGCATTTAAACCATCTTGTTAAGCTACTGGGACCAGAACGTCTCTTCCAAGGGGCATTTAAACCATCTTATTAAGCTACTGTGACCTGCAGGTCTCTTCCAAGGGGCAATTAAATCGTCATGTTAAGCTACTGCGACCTCCACCGCTCTTCCAAGGGGCATTTAAACCGTCTTGTTTAGCTACTGCGACCTGCACGTCTCTACCAAGGAGCATTTAAACCGTCTTGTTAATCTACTGCTCCATGCACGTCTCTTCCAAGGGACATTTAAACCATCTTGTTAAGCTACTGCGACCTGCACGTCTCTTCCAAGGGGCATTTAAACCATCTTGTTAAGCTACTGCGACCTCCACCGCTCTTCCAAAGGGCATTTTAACTGTCTTGTTAAGCTACTGTGACCTGCACGTCTCTACCAAGGGGCATTTAAACCGTCTTGTTAAGCTACTACCACCACCACTGCTCTTCCAAGGGGCATTTAATCCATCTTGTTAAGCTACTGCGACCTGCACGTCTCTTCTAAGGAGCATTTAAACCGTCTTGTTAAGGTACTGCGACCTCCACCGCTCTTCCAAGGGGCATTTAAACCGTCTTGTTAAGCTACTGCAACCTGCACGTCTCTTCCAAGGGACATTTAAACCGTCTTGTTAAGCTACTGCGACCTGCACGTCTCTTCCAAGGGGCATTTAAACCGTCTTGTTAAGCTACTGCGACCTGCACGAATCTTCCAACGGGCATTTAAACCATCTTGTTAATCTGCTGCAACCTCCACCAAGGGGCATTTAAACTGTCTTGGTAAGCTGCTACGATCTGCACGTCTCTACCAAGGGGTTATTTAATCCATCTTGCTAAGCTACTACGACCTACACCGCTCTTCAAAGGGGCATTTAAACTGTCTTTTTTAGCTACTGCGACCTGCATATCTCTTCCAAGGGGCATTTAAACCTTCTTGTTAAACTACTGCGACCTGTAAGTCTCTTTCAAGGGGCACTTAAACTGTCTTGTTAAGCTTCTGCGACCTGCAGGTCTCTTCCAAGGGGCAATTAAATTGTCATGTTAAGCTACTGCGACCTCCACCGCTCTTCCAAGGGGCATTTAAACCGTCTTGTTTAGCTACTGCGACCTGCACGTCTCTACCAAGGGGCATTTAAACCGTCTTGTTAAGCTACTGCGACTTGCATGTCTCTTCCAAGGGGCATTTAAACCGTTTTGTTAAGCTACTGTAACCTCCACCACTTTTCCAAGGGGCATTTAAACCGTCTTGTTAAGCTACTGCGACCTGCACGTCTCTTCCAAGGGGCATTTAAAGCGCTGTGTTAAGCTACTGTGACCTGCATGTCTCTTCCAAGGGGCATTTAAACCTTCTTCTTAAGCTACTGCGACCTGCAAGTCTCTTGCAAGGGGCATTTAAACTGTCTTGTTAAGCTACTGCGACCTGCACCCCTTTTCCAAGGAGCATTTAAACCGTCTTGTTAAGCTACTGCGACCTGCCCGTCTCTTCCAAGGGGCATTTAAACCATCTTTTTAAGCTACTGTGACCTGCACGCCTTTTCCAAGGAGCATTTAAACCGTCTTGTTAAGCTACTGCGACCTGCACGTCTCTTCCAAGGGGCATTTAAACCATCTTGTTAAGCTACTGCGACCTGCTCGTCTCTTCCAAGGGGCATTTAAACCGTATTTTTAAGCTACTGTCACCTGCACACCTTTTCCAAGGAGCATTTAAACTGTCTTGTTAAGCTACTGCGACCTGCACGTCTCTTCCAAGGGACAATTAAACCGTCTTGTTAAGCTACTGCGACTTGCACGTCTCTTCCAAGGGGCATTTAAACTGTCTTGTTAAGCTACTGCGACCTGCATGTCTCTTCCAAGGGGCATTTAAACTGTCTTGTGAAGCTACTTCGACCTCCACATCTCTTCCAAGGGGCATTTAAACCGTCTTGTTAAGCTACTGCGACCTGCTCGTCTCTTCCAAGGGGCATTTAAACCATCTTTTTAAGCTACTGTGACCTGCACACCTTTTCCAAGGAGCATTTAAACCGTCTTGTTAAGCTACTGCGACCTGCACGTCTCTTCCAAGGGGCATTTAAACTGTCTTGTTAAGCTTCTGCCACTTGCACGTCTCTTCCAAGGGGCATTTAAACCTTCTTGTTTAGCTACTCTAACCTCCACCACTTTTCTAAGGGGCATTTAAACCGTCTTGTTAAGCTGCTGCGACCTGCATGTCTCTTCCAAGGGGCATTTAAACCGTCTTGTTAAGCTACTGCGACCTGCACGTCTCTTCCAACGGGCATTTAAATCGTCTTGTTAAGCTACTGCGACCTCCACCGCTTTTCAAAGGGGCATTTAAACCATCTTGTTAAGCTACTGGGACCTGCACGTCTCTTCCAAGGGGCATTTAAACCGTCTTATTAAGCTACTGTGACCTGCACGTCTCTTGCAAGAGGCAATTAAAACGTCTTGTTAATCTACTGCGCCATGCATGTTTCTTCCAAGGGACATTTAAACCGTCTTGTTAAGCTACTGTGACCTGCACGTCTCTTCCAAGGGGCATTTAAACCGTCTTGTAAAGCTACTGCGACCTCCACCTCTCTTCCAAAGGGCATTTTAACAGTCTTGTTAAGCTACTGTGACCTGCATGTCTCTACCAAGGGGCATTTAAACTGTCTTGTTAAGCTACTGCGACCTCCACGTCTCTTCCAAGGGGCATTTAATCCATCTTGTTAAGCTACTGCGACCTGCACGTCTCTTCAAAGGGGCATTTAAACCGTCTTGTTAAGCTACTGCGAACTGCACGTCTCTTACAAGGGGCATTTAAACCGTCTTGTTAAGCTACTGCGACCTGCACGTCTCTTCCAAGGGGCATTTAAACAGTCTTGTTAAGCTACTGTGAACTGCATGTCTCTTCCAAGGGGCATTTAAACTGTCTTGTTAAGCTACTGCGACCTCCACCGCTCTGCCACGGGTCATTTAAACAATCTTGTTAAGCTACTGTAACCTCCACCACTTTTCCAAAGGGTATTTAAACCGTCTTGTTAAGCTACTGCGACCTGCACGTCTCTTCCATGGGGCATTTAAACCGTCTTGTTAAGCTAGTGCGACCTGCATATCTCTACAAAGGGGCATTTAAACCATCTTGTTAAGATACTGCGACCTGCACGTCTCTTCCAAGGGGCATTTCAACAGTCTTGTTTAGCTGCTGCGACCTGCATGTCTCTTCCAAGGGGCATTGAAACTGACTTGTTAAGCTACTGCGACCCCCACCGCTTTTCCAAGGGGCATTTAAACCGTCTTGTTAAGCTTATGCGACCTGCACGTCTCTTCCAAGGGGTATTTAAACAGTCTTGTTAAGCTACTGTGACCTGCATGTCTCTTCCAAGGGGCATTTAAACTGTCTTGTTAAGCTACTGCGACCTACACCGCTCTGCCAAGGGTCATTTAAACAATCTTCTTAAGCTACTGTAACCTCCACCACTTTTCCAAAGGGCATTTAAACCGTCTTGCTAAGCTACTGCGACCTGCACGTCTCTTCCATGGGGCATTTAAACCGTCTTGTTACGCTACTGCGACCTGCATATCTCTACCAAGGGGCATTTAAACCGTCTTGTTAAGCTACTGCTACCTGCACGTCTCTTCCAAGGGGCATTTGAACAGTCTTGTTAAGCTGCTGCGAACTGCATGTCTCTTCCAAGGGGCATTTAAACTGACTTGTTAAGCTACTGCGACCCCCACCGCTTTTCCAAGGGGCATTTAAATCGTCTTGTTAAGCTACTGCGACCTGCACCTCTCTTCCAAGGGGCATTTAAATCGTCTTGATAAGCTACTGCGACCTGCACGTCTCTTCCACGGGGCATTTAAACCGTCTTGTTAAGCTACTGCGACCTCCACGTCTCTTCCAATGGGCATTTAAACCATCTTGTTAAGCTGCTGCCACCTGCACGTCTCTTCCAAGGGGCATTTAAACCGTCTTGTTAAACTTCTGTCACCTGCACGTCTCTTCTAAGGGGCATTTAAGCCGTCTTCTTAAGCTACTGCGACTTGCACGTCTCTTCCAAGGGGCATTTAAACTATCTTGTTAAGCTACTGTAACCTCCACCACTTTTCCAATGGGCATTTATACCTTCTTGTTAAGCTACCTCGACTTGCTCGTCTCTTCCAAGGGGCATTTAAACTGTCTTGTTAAGCTACTGCAACCTCCACCTCTCTTCCAAGGGGCATTTAAACCGTCTTTTTAAGCTACTGCGACCTGCTCGTCTCTTCCAAGGGGCATTTAAACCGTCTTGTTAAGCTACTGCGACCTGCAAGTGTCTTCCAAGGCGCATTTAAACCCTCTTTTTAAGCTACTGCGACTTGAACGTCTCTTCCAAGGGGCATTTAAACTGTCTTGTTAAGCTAATGTAACCTCCACTACTTTTCTAAGGGGCATCTAAACAGCCTTGTGAAGCTACTGCGACCTGCAAGTCTCTTCTAAGGGGCATTTAACCGTCTTGTTAAGCTACTGCGACTTGCATGTCTCTTCCAAGGGCTATTTAAACTGTCTTGTTAAGCAACTGCGACCTACACCGCTCTGCCAAGGGGCATTTAAACCGTCTTGTTAAGCCACTGTAACCTCCACCACTTTTCCAAGGGGAATTTAAACCGTCTTGTTAAGCTACTGCGACCTGCTTGTCTCTTCCAAGGGGCATTTAAACTGTCTTCTTAAGCTACTGCGACGTCCACCGCTCTTCCAAGGGGCATTTAAACCATCTTGTTAAGCTACTGCAACCTGCCGTCTCTTCCAAGGAACATTTAAACCGTCTTGTTAAGCTACTGCGACCTGCACGTCTCTTCTAAGGGGCATTTAAACCATCTTGTTAAGCTACTGCGACCTGCACGTCTCTACCAAGGGGCATTTAAACTGTCTTGTTAAGCTACTACCACCACCACTGCTCTTCCAAGGGGCATTTAATCCATCTTGTTAAGCTACTGCGACCTGCACGTCTCTTTGAAGTGGCATTTAAACCTTCTTGTTAAGCTACTGAGAACTGCACGTCTCTTCCAAGGGGCATTTAAACCGTCTTGTTAAGCTTCTGCGACCTGCATGTCTCCTCCAAGGGGCATTTAAAGCGTCTTGTTAAGCTACTGTGACCTGCACGTCTCTTCCAAGGGGCATTTAAACCGTCTTGTTAAGCTACTGTGACCTGCATGTCTCTTCCAAGGAGCATTTAAACTGTCTTGTTAAGCTACTGCGACCTCCACTGCTCTGCCAAGGGGCATTTAAACCATCTTGTTAAGTTACTATAACCTCCACCACTTTTCCAAGGTGGCATTTAAACCGTCTTGTTAAGCTACTGAGAACTGCACGTCTCTTCCAAGGGGCATTTAAACCGTCTTGTTAAGCTTCTGCGACCTGCATGTCTCCTCCAAGGGGCATTTAAAGCGTCTTGTTAAGCTACTGTGACCTGCACGTCTCTTCCAAGGGGCAATTAAACCGTCTTGTTAATGTACTGCGCCATGCATGTCTCTTCCAAGGGACATTTAAACCGTCTTTTAAGCTACTGCGACCTGCACGTCTCTTCCAAGGGGCATTTAAACCGTCTTGTAAAGCTACTGCGACCTCCACCTCTCTTCCAAAGGGCATTTTAACAGTCTTGTTAAGCTACTGTGACCTGCATGTCTCTACCAAGGGGCATTTAAACCGTCTTGTTAAGCTACTGCGACCTACACTGCTCTTCCAAGGGGCATTTAATCCATCTTGTTAAGCTACTACGACCTGCACGTCTCTTCCAAGGGGCATTTAAACCGTCTTGTTAAGCTACTGTGACCTGCATGTCTCTTCCAAGGAGCATTTAAACTGTCTTGTTAAGCTACTGCGACCTCCACCGCTCTGCCAAGGGGCATTTAAACCATCTTGTTAAGTTACTATAACCTCCACCACTTTTCCAAGGTGGCATTTAAACCGTCTTGTTAAGCTACTGCGACCTGCACGTCTCTTCCAAGGGGCATTTAAACCGTCTTGTGAAGCTACTGCGACCTGCACGTCTCTTCCAACGGACATTTAAATCGTCTTGTTAAGCTACTGCGACCTCCACCGCTTTTCAAAGGGGCATTTAAACCATCTTGTTAAGCTACTGGGACCTGCACGTCTCTTCCAAGGGGCATTTAAACCGTCTTATTAAGCTACTGTGACCTGCACGTCTCTTCCAAGGGGCAATTAAACCGTCTTGTTAATGTACTGCGCCATGCATGTCTCTTCCAAGGGACATTTAAACCGTCTTTTAAGCTACTGCGACCTGCACGTCTCTTCCAAGGGGCATTTAAACCGTCTTGTAAAGCTACTGCGACCTCCACCTCTCTTCCAAAGGGCATTTTAACAGTCTTGTTAAGCTACTGTGACCTGCATGTCTCTACCAAGGGGCATTTAAACCGTCTTGTTAAGCTACTGCGACCTACACTGCTCTTCCAAGGGGCATTTAATCCATCTTGTTAAGCTACTACGACCTGCATGTCTCTTCGAAGGGGCATTTAAACCATCTTGTTAAGCTACTGTGAACTGCACGTCTCTTACAAGAGGCATTTAAACCGTCTTGTTAAGCTTCTGCCATCTGCACGTCTCTTCCAAGGGGCATTTAAACAGTCTTGTTAAGTTACTGTGACCTGCATGTCTCTTCCAAGGGGCATTTAAACTGTCTTGTTAAGCTACTGCGACCTCCACCGCTCTGCCAAGGGTCATTTAAACAATCTTGTTAAGCTACTGTAACCTCCACCACTTTTCCAAGGGGCCTTTAAACTGTCTTGTTAAGCTACTGCGATCTACATGTCTCTTTCAAGGGGCATTTAAACCGTCTTTTTAAGCTACTGCTACCTGCACGTCTCTTCCAAGGGGCATTTAAACCTTCTTGTTTAGCAACTGTAACCTCCACCACTTTTCCAAGGGGCATTTAAACCGTCTTGTTAAGCTAATGCGACCTGCATGTCTCTTCCAAGGGGCATTTAAACCGTCTTGTTAAGCTACTGGGACCTGCACGTCTCTTCCAAGGGGCATTTAAACTGTCTTGTTAAGCTGCTGCGACCTGCATGTCTCTTCCAAGGGGCATTTAAACTGTCTTGTTAAGCTACTGCGACCCCCACCGCTCTTCCAAGGGGCATTTAAATCATCTTGGTAAGCTACTGCGACGTGCAAGCCTCTTCCAAGGGGCATTTAAACCGTCTTGTTAAGCTACTGCGACCTGCAAGTCTCTTCCAAGGGGCATTTAAACTGTCTTTTTAAGCTACTGCTACCTGCACGTCTCTTCCAAGTGGCATTTAAACTGTCTTGTTAATCTACTGCGACTAGTGTTGAGCCACCCCCGTAGTGTTCGAGTTCGGTTCGGTTCGTCGAACACCCGTGTGTTCGCCGAACTGTTCGTCGAACTGTTCGTCGAACACCGTTAAAACCAATGGCAGGCAAACAAAAACACATAGAAACACATAGAAAACACCTTCAAAGGTGTCCAAAAGCTGACAAACTGCTCAGAAGACATAACTAACACATGGAAAAGTGACAAGTACATATAGTCATGCGAAAATAAAAGAGGTGGAGGAGTAAAAGGAGGGGGAGACACAGATATAGGCAAGTCATGCCCTTCTAAAATCCAAAAAGTGAGAAGCCGACACGGCCAGTCCGCTCCTGCCCGTGCCACCTCCGTGTCGCCGGGTTTGTGCCAGAGCCGCGGTGAACCCTAATGGCCAGTCCCCCTCTCCCAATACTGGTGCCTGTCCGCTGGTGGGTCGAGCGAGCCCCCCTGTGGTGGAGGCAGCTCTAAGCTTTTTAATTTAAATTGTCTCTCTAATTTGAATGAATACACTTTAAATCCATTTACAAGGATCTATTGGAGGGCAAGTCTCATGCCAGCAGCCGCGTAATTCCAGTTCCAGTAGCGTCCACTAAAACTGCTGCAGTTAAAAAGCTTTTATATGGATCGAGCTTGGCTGTCCACCGCAAGGCATCCTACTGCCAGTCCCAGCCCCTATGCCTTGGGGTGCCTCCTGATGCTCTTCACTGAGTATCCCATGGTCCCGAAGCATTTCCTTTGAAAAAATTAAGTGTCTAAACTACAGGTGGTGTAGCTTGCTTAACAGCCGGGATAATCCGCTGACTAGCAGACACTGCTACTAGGCACAAAGTATTTCCTGGGCTAGATGCAGTTAAAAATTTGTAATTAGATACTCTCGTTGGATGCTGAGAAAGCATTCCATAGAGTCTCCTGGCACGCCATATATGATTCTCTTAAAAAGCTTGGGGTAGGGGTCTAGGGGACCCTTTTATAGCCAAAATCACGGCCCTGTATCACAATACGTCACCTAGGCTGAAGATAAATGGAACTGTAGCACCCTGAGGGCTCGGTTGCTACAGAGGTATTGCACCTCACCCAGAGGTGTGATATCTCACTCTCAGGTAAGGATGGAGTGTGGATCAGGACCCGACACCTGCATGCATTACACCACATTGCCGTTGGGCAGGGCGACCAATATGCCTCTGAGATGGGCACGACAGTCCCTGTCCCTGGCTGGAGTGGGGGGAGGGAACACTGAGGAAGGGGAACCCTGTAGTGCAGGAGCAGGGAGGAAGCAGTTCCTGGGTGCATTGAGAAGGGAGTATAAAAGGTGGGCACCATCTTAGTTCAGTGCAGAGAAGTCTGAGCAGAAGTGGCAGGGAGCAGGGGCTCTCCATGAGCTCTGCTCCGGAGGCGGGCCTAGTAACAGAGGCCCAGGCCTGGAAGAGGGAGAAGGAAGGAAGAGGAGCGGAGAAGGCTCCAGGAACGAGGAATGAAGGGATCCCAGGGGTGCGGACGGGCGAGTCGCCACCGCACGCCCGAATCCACCTGCGTGGAGGGGTCAGGCCAAAGGGGGAGACCGGTCCCCGAAACTAGTGGAGGCAGGAAACGACCCTCAGCTAGAAACCGGAGGCTGTGACATTTTATGTGGCGCAGCCCCTCGCTACACCCGCTAGGAAGGCACCACATAGGGTCAGGGAAACTGGCGCCAAGTTTACCAAGAGGAGGCCCGAGGCAGCCGGACAGAAGGGTTGGTAAGAAAGGCCAGACAAAGGACACACAAAGGGGGTCCTGTGAAGCGCTCCAAAGTTATCTGGGAGTTGTCTGAGCCCCTCACCTGGTGAGCACAGTACGACGTGGGCAGCCGTTACCTGCAGATGTGGTCTGGATAATAAGAACTGTGAGTAAAGGCCCTGGACTGCATCACTGACTCCGTGTCGTTACTGCTGCTGCCCTGCACCATCACCCCCATCCTCCGCATACACTGCCCTGAGGCTATACTCCTCCCGTGGGGAGTTATGCTACGCTCTGCTGCACCCACAACACCAGCCTCAGCGGTCTGCCCTGCAGCGGCGGTTCACTCTGACCGCAATCCACGGGTGGCGTAGTCGGACATTTAAACATCAAAACCACATAAATAGTTCCGCCACTGGTTTGACCACCCTGAGCCACGGAACCGGGTCGCCGCCACGAAGACTACAACCACCAGCATCCACCAAAAAGGGTCCGGCTCCGGGTGTCCCAAGGCCCAGGGGGTGCATCAGAACATTTTCATCACCTTTCACAATCACCAATGGGACAAGGCAGGGATGTCCTCTGTCCCCTCTCTTATACATCCTAGTGACGGAGCACCTGCTCTCATCAATTCGCCATAACCCCAATATTAGGTGGATTGAGGTGGGAGGCACTGAGTACAAGTGCTCTCTATTTGCTGATGATGTCCTAGTATATATCACTCAATCACATATATCCATCCATGCTGTTATGGCTGAAATAGATCACTTTGTTACATGGTCAAATTTTAAAATCAATGCAGCGAAGTCTGAGGCCCTCGATGTCTCCCTCCCCAAATCCATATAGGATTCCATCCAGTCCAACTTTCCCTTTGCCTGGCCCTCACAGGGTATCAAATACTTAGGAATTCCTATTCATAGAGACCTCTCCCATCTATGTTATCTTAATTTTGGGCCCTTTATTGAACAACTCCATACAGACCACGGTTGGCAAGTTAGAACTGTAAGATTCACTACGTGAACCACTGGTGTTTTGTGGAAAAGCACATGTACACTGCGTTCCAAATTATTATGCAAAAAGTGTTTAGGAGTGATAAGGGAAGAATTTGTTTGTTTTTCAGTTAAACTCATTGATGGTGATGTGTGTCAGGGCTCTTTATATCACTGTAAGCAATTGCAGACACCTGTGCTAATTAGTTTGGCAGGTGTGTCCAATGAAAGGCAAGACTACTTAAGAAGGCTGTCTCACATTATTAAGCAGCCTACATTTTCTGCCAAAATGGGAAAGAAAAAGGATGTGTCGGCTGCTGAGAAGCAACAAATTGTGGAGTGTTTAGGTGAAGGCATGACTACAATCAACATTGTGCGATGATCAGGATGAAGTGTCTTGGCAATCAAGAAGTATGTAGCTGATTCACAGTACACACGTGTGCGTGCTGATAAGGGCAAATTGAGGACTCTTTCCTACAGGCAATTACGTCAGGTTGAAAGAGCAGCGGCAAAAAAGCCTTGTCATAGCAGCAGACAAGTTTTTGAAGCTGCTTGTGCCTCCAACGTCCCCCGAACAACAAGATGCAGGGTCCTT
This sequence comes from Phyllobates terribilis, assembly GCF_046119375.1. Lineage (NCBI taxonomy): Eukaryota > Metazoa > Chordata > Amphibia > Anura > Dendrobatidae > Phyllobates > Phyllobates terribilis. The sequence goes on from NW_027362775.1 coordinate 32,342,835, forward strand.
CAGAGGTTTGCAGCTGTGCATACGCCATCCTGTCGACCTCCTCTAACCACTTCACACAAGCAGAAACGGATCCAGTGGGCCAAAAATTACATGAAGACTGATTTCAAAACTGTTTTGTTCACGGATGAGTGCCGTGCAGCGCTCGATGGTCCAGATGGATGGAGTGGAGGATGGCTGGTTGATGGACACCCCACGCAAACACGGCTAGAGCGCCAACAAGGAGGAGGTGGAGTAATGTTTTGGGCTGGAATCATGGGGAGAGAGATTGTCGGCCCCTTTAGGATCCCTGAAGGCGCTAAAGATGAACTCCATAATGTATGTGGATTTTCTCAAACAGCACTTCCTGCCATGGTTCAAGAAGAAGAACCGTGTATTTCACAGCAAGATCATTTTTCTGCATGATAATGCACCATCTCATGCTGCACATAAAACATCTGCATCTCTGGCTGATATGGGCATAAAAGGGGACAAACTTATGGTGTGACCCCCATGCTCCCCTGACCTGTACCCCATTCAGAACCTTTGGAGCATCATTAAAAGGAGTGTCTATGATGGCGGGAGGCAGTTCACATCTAAGCAACAGCTCTGGGAGGGTATTCTGTCCTCATGCAAAACAATTGAAGCAGAAACCATCCAAAACCTGACAAATTCAATGGACAAGAGAGTTCAGAAGCTCCTTTCGAACAAGGGGTCCTATGTGAAAATGTAACATCACCTAGAATAAAGTTTTGAGTTGAAAACTTTGATTTCAGTTTCTAACAACCTGCTAATGCTTATAATTTCAAAAATGACCATTTTTTTGGTCTTTATTAAAATGAAAAGGTTGATCGAAAAGTTTGGGGGATCTAAGAGTGTGGCAACCCAGTAGTCATGATTACTTTGAATTCTGACAATATGAGGGTCATGCTGCAGGTAGTGCAGCAAGAAGGCACTTATGTGTCTTGCGCATCTCGGAGCCCCAAAATTATTTTCCGGGCTAGATGCAGCTAAAAATTATTATTAATTTTAAATCTGGTGAAGCTTTAGTATAGATGGCCTAATAGGATCAGTGCTGCACACTGCTACAAAGCCCAAATTATTTTCCAGCCAAGATACAGATAAACATGATTAGTAATTTGAAAGCTTAAAACGGTTGGTAGGGTGATTTTAACCAATCATCAAGCTTTTACTCTCCCCAGGATGACACAGGGGTAGAAAAGTCGTTTCGGAACCATGATTTGTTCATCTTTATGAACGTGAGTCTGTCTACATTATCAGTGGAGAGCCGCGTGCTCTTATCTGTCAGCACACCACCAGCAGCGCTGAACACACGTTCAGACAGAACGCTGGCTGCGGGGCATGACAAGATCTCCAAAGCGTAAGTGGCTAGCTCCGGCCATTTATCCAGATTGGAAGCCCAAAAAAAGCAAGGGTCCAGTGACACAGTCGTGGCTTCAATGTTTACTTGGAGATACTCCTGTACCATCGTCTCTAGGCGTTGACTATGTGTCAGACTTCTTGTCTCCTGTGGCCTTGCAAAGGATGGGCTAAAAAAGTGGTGAAATGATTCCGCAAAATTGATGTTACCAGCAGATACTGTGGTTCTGTTACGGTTTGAGTGCTGAACACTTGACGGTCCCACGGTTGGCAAGTTGGAACTGTGAGATTCACTACGTGCACCACTGGTATTTTGTGGAAAAGCACATGTAAGATTCTGCAACAGTCTCTGCTGATACTCCTGCATGCGTGCATCCCTTTCTATGGCAGGAATAATTTCTGCAAATTTACTTTTGTACCGGGGATCTAACAGTGTGGCAACCCAGTAGTCAGGATTATTTCTAATTCTCACAATTCGAGGGTCATGTTGCAGGTAGTGCAGCAAGAAGGCACTCATGTGTGTTGCGCATCCAGGAGCACCAAGTCCCTGTTGTGTTGGTGGCGAGGTAACAATCATGCTTCCTTCCTCTGTCCTCTCCCCCCAACCTCGCACAACAGAAATGTGATCAAGGTCTCCCTCATCTGATGAGTCTTCCATCAGTTCGTCCTCCACTTCTTCCTGGGCTCCTGCACCTTCCTCACTAGTTTGGCTGCTACCATGTGCCCTGGTAAAACCATCTCCCCCACCCTCACATGCCTGCCGCCTTGGTGCTGCCGACCGTCTGGACCTTGCAGATGTTAGCCCTTCCGCATACAACTCCTCCTCCTCTACTTCCTCCACCTCCTCTTGTGCCACCACCTGACTCCGAATTCTGTTTAACATGTGCTCCAGCATGTAAATCACCGGAATAGTCATGCTGATAATGGCATCGTCAGCACTAAACATCTTCGTCGCCATTTCAAAACTGTGCAGAAGGGTGCATAGGTCCCTGATCTGAGACCACTCCTCCAGCGTGATTTGCCCCACCTCTGAATCTCGTTGGCCCAGGCTATACGTCAGAACGTATTGCACCAGGGCTTGTCGGTGCTGCCACAGTCGCTGCAACATGTACAGAGTTGAATTCCACCGGGTAGGCACATCGCATTTTAGCCGGTGAAGTGGCAGGCCCAACGACTTCTGTAGAGATGTAAGTCGCTGAGCTGCGGGATGCGAACGGCGGAAGTGAGCACACAGCGACTGTGCCCTCTGCAGAAGGCCATCTAGTCTGGGATAGTGGGCTAAAAATTGCTGGACAACCAGGTTCAACACGTGAGCCATACAAGGCACGTGTGTGACATTGCCCCGGCGAAGGGCCGCACCCAGGTTTGCAGCATTGTCGCACACGGCCTTCCCTGGTTTCAGGTCCAGTGGAGACAACCATTCATGAAATTGGTTCTCCAGAGCTGACCACAACTCCTCAGCTGTGTGACTCACATTTCCCAGACATTTCAATGTAAAAACCGCCTGATGACCTTGAGCCCTACTGCCAGCATAGTAAGGAGGTGTGCAGGATCCCTTCTGCGCAGTTAGAAAGCTTGTGGCATGACCAGACAGGCTTTGGGTGCAGGTGGAAGACCAAGAGGAGGTTGAGGAGGCAGAAGCAGTGGAGGAACTTTGACATAAAGAGGATTGACGCACAACTCGTGGGGACGGCAAGACTTGGACAGCAGCCCCTTGTCCTGCTGTCACCATAGTTACCCAGTGCCCAGTCAGCGACATGTAACGCCCCTGTCCATGCCTACTCGTCCAAGTGTCTGTGGTGAAATGCACCCTGTCACACACAGAGTTTCTCAAAGAAGCGGTGATGTTGTGTGCGACATGCTGGTGGAGCGCAGGCACACCTTTCTTTGAGAAGTAGTGCCGACTGGGCATCTGGTACTGGGGCACTGCGACGGACATAAGGTCTCGAAAATCCTCTGTGTCCACCAGGCGGAAAGGCAGCATTTCTGTAGCCAAGAGCTTGCAGATGGTGAAATTCAACCTCTTAGCTTTCTCATGGCTAGGAGGAAATGGTCTTTTACTTGTCCACACCTGAGGGACCGAGGGCTGGCTATTGTGCTTAGACGGGGTTGATAAGGGTGTCCCCGGCAAACTGCCGGTCTGTGAGGAAGATGCAGGCGGACATGTTAGGTTGCCTTGATCCAAAGGTGGTGCTATCGATGTCGGACAGCGCTCAACACCAGCTGGTGTTACCACCTCCAAAGAAAATGATGACCTGCCAATCACGCTGGCTGTTGCGGGTAAAGAGGTGGCAGGTCTGCGCCCCAAAACAGGTGTGACTGCTGTCCCCCCAGTCACAGAGGATGAAGAGGCCGCGGATGCACAAGATATGGCAGACGGTGGTTGGCCCGGCCGGCTAGGCCGCATTGTAGCACACTGAGCTTCCCACTGCAACTTATGCTTCATGTCCATGTGCCGGTTCATGCATGAAGTACTCAAACTATGTATTTTTTGGCCTCTACTTAGCTTTTGCTGACAAATGTTACAGATAACACGAGTTGGGTCATCTTTATCGATCTGAAAAAATGCCCAGGCTATGCAAGGCTTAGCACCTATGCGACCTGAAGAGCCACCACGACTTGTGGTGAGAGACAGAGTTGTGTTTGAGGATGCAGTTGTTGACGTGCTTCCAGTACTACGTCTCTGTCCAGGAAGGCGCAACCTGACCTCGTCGACACTAGCATCTTCCTCCACCTCCTCTGCTGACCTCATCTCTTGGCTGACTGTGGGTTGACAGTAAGTGGGATCTCCAACCTCATCATCATCACCCTGTGTGTTATCACACCCGTCGTCCTCAGAGCCAACCTGTTCCTGCCCTGACAAAAAACTAAAGTTGTCGCTCCAATCAGGTATTTGAGTCTTATCATCGTCTTCCTCATTGTCTCCACCAACAGGAGTTACAGTTTGGGATTGAGGGTCTACATTATGGTCAGAACCTTCTGCGTCTGGTCCTGGATCCGACTCATAAAGATTCTGGGCATCAGTGCAGATCATTTCCTCGTCTGGATTCACAGAAGCGCTGGAGTCGACCTCTGATTCCCAGGCTATAGTATGAGTAAACAGCTCTGCAGACTCAACCATCTGTTCTACCTCATACTCAGACGGGCAGCTGGAGATTTGGGAGCTGTGAGGAAGCAAGTGCGATTGGGGTGACAACTTTGAGGACTGGAGTATTTGTGATGTTGAAGTTGATGTGGAGGAGAGCCCACTTAAAGGAGCACTTGATATCCGTTGAAGCACCTGCTGTTTTTGTGCCTCATCTGGAATTTGTAGCGATTGGCGTGGCCGCAAGAAAGGGATCTTATCACATTGTCGGCTAAAAGAAGTAGACATTTTAGTTTGGCTGGAAGATGGTCTTTCTTCTGCAGATGTTACTGTTGCTTTAACACCTACCCCACGGACACAACCTTTTTTCCCCTTCCCAACACGCCTATTCCCCTTTCCACCAGCAGCAGGCCTTTTTCCACTCATTTTGGTGGTTAACTAATTCACAACTCTGGAGTTGTTTGCACAAAAAAACAATGGATGGGAACAGAGCTGAGTGGCCAAACTGTGGTATTAGGCCAAAACTATTGGCTGGGTTAGATGCAGAAAAAAATATATTCAGTTTGCAACCTGATGGAGGTCAGTATAGATGGACTAATACAACAAGTCCCGCACACAGCTAGAAGCCCAATATTTTTTCAGAGGTAGATGCAGAAAAAAATATATTCAGTTTGCAACCTGATGGAGGTCTGTATAGATGGATTAATAGAACAAGTCCCACACACAGCTAGAAGCCCAATATTTTTTCAGAGGTAGATGCAGAAAAAAATATATTCAGTTTGCAACCTGATGGAGGTCTGTATAGATGGATTAATAGAACAAGTCCCACACACAGCTAGAAGCCCAATATTTTTTCAGAGCTAGATGCAGAAAAAAATTATATTCAATTTGCAACCTGATGGAGGTCAGTATAGATGGACTAATAGAATGATGCTATGCCCAAAAGATTCTACTTCACTAGGTGCAGTAAAAAAATTGGTATTCTATACACAGGTGGTATATCTTGCAACACAGATAGGCTACTTCACTGACTAACACACTCTGCAATAGGCCAAAAAGGATTAGCTTTGCTAGATTCAGCCAAATGCTGTGAAAAAAACTTGCACAGCACTGGCACAGACCTGCCTGGCAAAAACTGATAGGAACTGATGTAACCTAGTCCTGAAAAGGACTGCAATTACAATTAGTCTTTACTCCCACAATCTATCTATTTAAGAGCACAGACCTGCCTGATAAAAGTCGTAGGAAATGCTGTAACCTAGTCCTTAAAAGGACTGCAATCACAACTATTCCTTACTCCCAAGCTATCTGTAGATTTGTGCGAAAATTGGCTTGAAATTAACAAGGTATAGCGCACACAGCAACCGCGGTGCCGTCTAACACGCAGCTGCAGCAGTGAGAAAATGGTGGCGACGGGGAAAATGGCTTGGTCTTATATGGCAAGGACATGAGACATACACTGCCAATGACACATGCCCTTGCTTGTGTGAAAAAAAGCACTTCGCTCCGTGTGTGCGCTGCTGATAGGCTGACAGATTGCACCTCCCCACTGCAAATGCGGGAAAGAGAAAAAAAATGGAGATCTTCATTGTTCCTGCAGAAATCCATCCCCTGCCCCTCCCCCCACCCCGCTGTACACTCAAACTGCATATTAACATTAATTTTCATCATTACTGAGAAAAAATCCAGTTATGATTTTGGTGCACGAACAGTTATCGAACATAACCTCGAACAGCCGAATTTTTCTCAAATTGTTCGTATTCGCCGAACGGCTCGAACACCGCCCAAAACAGCTCGAATTTGAGATTGGCGAACAGTTCGAGTAGAACAACGCTCATCTCTAACTGCGACCTCCACCTCTCTTCCAAGGGGCATTTAAACTGTCTTGTTAAGCTACTTCGACCTGCACGTCTCTTCCAAGGGGCATTTAAATCGTCTTGGTAAGCTACTGCGACCTGCAAACCACTTCCAAGGGGCATTTAAAACATCTTGTTAAGCTACTGCGACCTGCACGTCTCTTCCAAGGGGCATTTAAACTGTCTTGTTAAGCTACTGCTACCTTCACCGCTCTTCCAAGGGGCATTTAAACCATCTTGTTAAGCTACTGCGACCTCCACCGCTCTTCCAAGGGTCATTTAAACTGTCTTGTTAAGCTACTGCGACCTGCACGTCTCTTCCAAGGGGCATTTAAATCATCTTGGTAAGCTACTGCGACCTGCAAGCCTCTTCCAAGGGGCATTTAAAACGTCTTGTTAAGCTACTGCGACCTGCACGTCTCTTCCAAGGGGCATTTAAACTGTCTTGTTAAGCTACTGCGACCTTCACCGCTTTTCCAAGGGACATTTAATCCATATTGTTAAGCTATTGCGACCTGCACGTCTCGTACAAGGTGCATTTAAACTGTCTTGTTAAGCTACTGCGACCTCCACGTCTCTTCCAAGTGGCATTTAAACCATCTTGTTAAGCTACTGCAACCTGCACGTCTCTTCCAAGGGGCATTTAAACCGTCTTGTTAAGCAACTGCGACCTGCACGTCTCTTCCAAGGGGCATTTAAACCATCTTGTTAAGCTACTGCGACCTGCACGTCTCTTCTAAGGGGCATTTAAAGCGTCTTATTAAGCTACTGCGACCTGCATGTCTCTTCCAAAGGGCATTTAAACTGTCTTGTTAAGCTACTGCGACCTCCAACGCTCTTCCAAGGGGCATTTAAACCGTCTTGTTAAGCTACTGCGACCTCCACATCTCTTCCAAGGGACATTTAAACCGTCTTGTTAAGCTACTGCGACCTGAACGTGTCTTCCGAGGGGCATTTAAAACGTCTTGTTAAGCTACTGCGTCTTGCACGTCTCTTCCAAGGGGCATTTAAACCGTCTTGTTAAGCTATTGTAACCACCACCACTTTTCCAAGGGGCATTTAAACCGTCTTGTTAAGCTACTGCGACCTGCACGTCTCTTCCAAGGGGCATTTAAACCATCTTGTTAAGCTACTGCGACCTGCACGTCTCTTCCAAGGGGCATTTAAACAGTCTTATTAAGCTACTGCGACCTGCACGTCTCTTCCAAGGGGCATTTAAACTGTCTTGTTAAGCTACTGCGACCTCCACCGCTCTTCCAAGGGGCATTTAAACAGTCTTGTTAAGCTGCTGCGACCTTCACATCTCTTCCAAGGGGCATTTAAACCATCTTGTTAAGCTACTGCGACCTGCACGTGTCTTCCAAGGGGCATTTAAACCGTCTTGTTAAGCTACTGCGACTTGCACGTCTCTTCCAAGGGGCATTTAAACCGTCTTGTTAAGCTATTGTAACCACCAGCACTTTTCCAAGGGTCATTTAAACCGTCTTGTTAAGCTACTGCGACCTGCACGTCTCTTCCATGGGGCATTTAAACCGTCTTGTTAAGCTACTGCGACCTGCATGTCTCTACCAAGGGACATTTAAACTGTCTTGTTAAGATACTGTGACCTTCACGTCTCTTCCAAGGGGCATTTAAACAGTCTTGTTAAGCTGCTGCTACCTGCATGTCTCTTCCAAGGGGCATTTAAACTGTCTTGTTAAGCTACTGCTACCTTCACCGCTCTTCCAAGGGGCATTTAAACCATCTTGTTAAGCTACTGCGACCTCCACCGCTCTTCCAAGGGTCATTTAAACTGTCTTGTTAAGCTACTGCGACCTGCACGTCTCTTCCAAGGGGCATTTAAATCATCTTGGTAAGCTACTGCGACCTGCAAGCCTCTTCCAAGGGGCATTTAAAACGTCTTGTTAAGCTACTGCGACCTGCACGTCTCTTCCAAGGGGCATTTAAACTGTCTTGTTAAGCTACTGCGACCTTCACCGCTCTTCCAAGGGACATTTAATCCATCTTGTTAAGCTATTGCGACCTGCACGTCTCGTACAAGGTGCATTTAAACTGTCTTGTTAAACTACTGCGACCTCCACGTCTCTTCCAAGTGGCATTTAAACCATCTTGTTAAGCTACTGCGACCTGCACGTCTCTTCCAAGGGGCATTTAAACCGTCTTGTTAAGCTACTGCGACCTGCACGTCTCTTCCAAGGGGCATTTAAACCATCTTGTTAAGCTACTGCGACCTGCACGTCTCTTCTAAGGGGCATTTAAAGCGTCTTATTAAGCTACTGCGACCTGCATGTCTCTTCCAAGGGGCATTTAAACTGTCTTGTTAAGCTACTGCGACCTCCAACGCTCTTCCAAGGGGCATTTAAACCGTCTTGTTAAGCTACTGCGACCTCCACATCTCTTCCAAGGGGCATTTAAACCGTCTTGTTAAGCTACTGCGACCTGAACGTGTCTTCCGAGGGGCATTTAAAACGTCTTGTTAAGCTACTGCGTCTTGCACGTCTCTTCCAAGGGGCATTTAAACCGTCTTGTTAAGCTATTGTAACCACCACCACTTTTCCAAGGGGCATTTAAACCGTCTCGTTAAGCTACTGCGACCTCCACCGCTCTTCCAAGTGGCATTTAAACCATCTTGTTAAGCTACTGCGACCTGCATGTCTCTCCCAAGAGGCATTTAAACCGTCTTGTTAAGCTACTGCGACCTGCATGTCTCTTCCAAGGGGCATTTAAACCGTCTTGTTAAGCTACTGCGACCTGCATGTCTCGTCCAAGGGGCATTTAAACCATCTTGTTAAGCTACTGCGACCTGCACGTCTCTACCAAGGGGCATTTAAACTGTCTTCTTAAGCTACTGCGACCTCCACCGCTCTTCCAAGGGGCATTTAAACCGTCTTGTTAAGCTACTGCGACCTGCACGTGTCTTCCAAGGGGCATTTAAACCGTCTTGTTAAGCGACTGCGACCTGCACGTCTCTTCCATGGGGCATTTAAACCGTCTTGTTAAGCTACTGCAACCTGCATGTCTCTACCAAGGGACATTTAAACCGTCTTGTTAAACTACTGCGACCTGTATATCTCTTTCAAGGGGCATTTAAACAACCTTGTTAAGCTGCTGCGACCTGCATGTCTCTTCCAAGGGGCATTTAAACTGTCTTGTTAAGCTACTGCTACCTCCACCGCTCTTCCAAGGGGCATTTAAACTGTCTTGTTAAGTTACTGCGACCTCCACCGCTCTTCCAAGGGGCATTTAAACAGTCTTGTTAAGTTGCTGCGACCTTCACATCTCTTCCAAGGGTCATTTAAACCATCTTGTTAAGCTACTGCGACCTGCACGTGTCTTCCAAGGGGCATTTAAACCGTCTTGTTAAGCTACTGCGACTTGCACGTCTCTTCCAAGGGGCATTTAAACCATCTTGTTAAGCTATTGTAACCACCAGCACTTTTCCAAGGGTCATTTAAACCGTCTTGTTAAGCTACTGCGACCTGCACGTCTCTTCCATGGGGCATTTAAACCGTCTTGTTAAGCTACTGCGACCTGCATGTCTCTACCAAGGGACATTTAAACTGTCTTGTTAAGATACTGCGACCTTCACGTCTCTTCCAAGGGGCATTTAAACAGTCTTGTTAAGCTGCTGTGACCTGCATGTCTCTTCCAAGGGGCATTTAAACTGTCTTGTTAAGCTACGGCGACCTCCACCGCTCTTCCAAGGGGCATTTAAACTGTCTTGTTAAGCAACTGCGACCTGCATATCTCTGCCAAGGGGCATTTAAATCATCTTGGTAAGCTACTGCGACCTGCACGTCTTGTCCAATGGGAATTTAAACTGTCTCGTTAAGCTACTGCGACCTCCACCGCTCTTCCAAGTGGCATTTAAACCATCTTGTTAAGCTACTGCGACCTGCATGTCTCTCCCAAGAGGCATTTAAACCGTCTTGTTAAGCTACTGCGACCTGCACGTCTTGTCCAAGGGGCATTTAAACTGTCTTCTTAAGCTACTGCGACCTCCACCGCTCTTCCAAGGGGCATTTAAACCGTCTTGTTAAGCTACTGCGACCTCCACATCTCTTCCAAGGGGCATTTAAACCATCTTGTTAAGCTACTGTAACCTCCACCACTTTTCCAAGGTGCATTTAAACCGTCTTGTTAAGCTACTGCGACCTCCACCGCTCTTCCAAAGAGCATTTTAACTGTCTTGTTAAGCTACTGTGACCTGCACGTCTCTACCAAGGGGCATTTAAACCGTCTTGTTAAGCTACTGCGACCTCCACTGCTCTTCCAAGGGGCATTTAATCCATCTTGTTAAGCTACTGCGACCTGCACGCCGCTTCCAAGGGGCATTTAAACCGTCTTGTTAAGCTACTGCGACCTGCACGTCTCTTCCAAGGGGCATTTAAACCGTCTTGTTAAGCTACTGCAAGTAAACAATGGTGCAGCGGTCTCAGGGAGCGCCAAAGGAATACTGGACAATTTAATAGATGTCAACCGACTTTTGTTCTTCCTCCAATACCACTGCCACAACGCGTTTCAACGGTCTAAGCCGTCTTCATCAGGTGGGGTAAAGGGGAAGGTAACATTCCCCTTTACCCCACCTGATGAAGACGGCTTAGACCGTTGAAACGCGTTGTGGCAGTGGTATTGGAGGAAGAATAAAAGTCGGTTGACATCTATTAAATTGTCCAGTATTCCTTTGGCGCTCCCTGAGACCGCTGCACCATTGTTTACTTGTGAAATATCTCCATACGGAGCCAAAGCGGCAGGAGCAGCCTGGTCTATTTGGATGTTTGAGGACCTGCGGTTATCCAGCCACCGGGTTAAACTACTGAGGACCTGCGGTGACGTAGTATCTGGTCCAGCAGGATCGTGTGACCACTTGAGGAGCACGGAGTTGCGAGGCAAACACCGACAGGACGGTACTACAAATAGAGGTGACCCGGAGCCTCATTAATCACACGCTTAATCTTGGTTGTGTAGACGTACACAACCATCACAGGTGAGTGTACTGGCACTTTTTAAATTAATTATATAGCCCTGTGAGTCTACACATGCGCCCTTTCTTTTCTTTTCACTTGTTAAGCTACTGCGACCTACACTTCTCTGCCTAGGGGCATTTAAACCGTCTTGTTAAGCTACTGCGACCTGCACGTCTCTTCCAAGGGGCATTTAAACCATCTTTTTAAGCTACTGCGACCTGCACGTCTCTTCCAAGGGGCATTTAAACCGTCTTGTTAAGCTGCTGCGACCTGCATGTCTCTTCCAAGGGGCACTTAAACCGTCTTGTTAAGCTACTGCGACCTCCTCCGCTCTTCCAAGGGGCATTTTAACCGTCTTGTTAAGCTACTGCGACCGGCACGTCTCTTCCAAGGCGCATTTAAACCATCTTGTTAATCTACTGCGACCTCCACCTCTTTTCCAAGGGGCATTTAAAACTTCCTGTTAAGCTACTGCGACCTGCACGTCTCTTCCAAGGGGCATTTAAACCGTCTTGTTAAGCTACTGCGACCTCCACCGCTTTTCCAAGGGGCATTTAAACCATCTGGTTAAGCTACTGCGACCTGCACGTCTCTTCCAAGGGGCATTTAAACCGTCTTGTTAAGCTACTGCGACCTCCACCGCTTTTCCAAGGGGCATTTAAGTCGTCGTGTTAAGCTGCTGTAACCTCCACCTCTTTTCCAAGGGGAATTTAAACCATCTTGTTAAGCTACTGCGACCTGCATGTCTCTTCCAAGTGACATTTAAACCATCTCGTTAAGCTACTGGGACCTGCACGTCTCTTCCAAGGGGCATTTAAACCGTCTTGTTAAGCTGCTGCAACCTGCATGTCTCTTCCAAGGGGCACTTAAACCGTCTTGTTAAGCTACTGCGACCTCCATCGCTCTTCCAAGGGGCATTTAAACCGTCTTGTTAAGCTACTGCGACCTGCACGTCTCTTCCAAGGGGCATTTAAACCGTCTTTTTAAGCTACTGCGACCTCCACCGCTCTTCCAAGGGGCATTTTAACCGTCTTGTTAAGCTACTGCGACCTGCACGTCTCTTCCAAGGGACATTTAAACAATCTTGTTAATCTACTGCGACCTCCATCGCTTTTCCAAGGGGCATTTAAATCGTCTTGTTAAGCTACTTCGACCTGCACGTCTCTTCCAAGGGGCATTTAAACCGTCTTGGTAAGCTGCTGCGATCTGCACGTCTCTACCAAGGGGCATTTAATCCGTCTTGTTAAGCTACTACGACCTCCACCGCTCTTACAAGGGTCATTTAAACCGTCTTGTTAAGCTACTGCGACCTGCATGTTTCTTCCAAGGGGCATTTAAACCGTCTTGTTAAGCTACTGAGACCTGCACGTTTCTTCCAAGGGGCATTTAAACCATCTTGTTAAGCTACTGCGACCTGCACGTCTCTTCCAAGGGGCATTTAAATCATCTTGTTATGCTACTGCGACCTCCACCGCTTTTCAAAGGGGCATTTAAACCATCTTGTTAAGCTACTGGGACCTGCACGTCTCTTCCACGGGCCATTTAAACCGTCTTATTAAGCTACTGTGACCTGCACGTCTCTACCAAGGGGCATTTAAACCATCTTGTTAAGCTACTGCGACCTCCACTGCTCTTCCAAGGGGCATTTAAACCGTCTTGTTTAGCTACTGCGACCTGCGCGTCTCTACCAATGGGCATTTAAACCGTCTTGTTAATCTACTGCGCCATGCACGTCTCTTCCAAGGGGCATTTAAACCGTCTTGTTAAGCTCCTGCGACCTGCACGTCTCTTCCAAGGGGCATTTAAACCGTCTTGTTAAGCTAATGCGACCTTCACCGCTCTTCCAAAGGGCATTTTAACCGTCTTGTTAAGCTACTGTGACCTGCAGGTCTCTACCAAGGGGCATTTAAACCGTCTTGTTAAGCTACTGCGACCTCCACTGCTCTTCCAAAGGGCATTTTAACTGTCTTGTTAAGCTACTTCGACCTGCACGTCTCTTCGAAGGGGCATTTAACAGACTTGTTAGGCTGCTGCGACCTGCAGATCTCTACCAAGGGGCATTTAGCCATCTTGTTAAGCTACTGCGACGGGCTCGTCTCTTCCAAGGGGCATTTAACAGACTTGTTAGGCTGCTGCGACCTGCATGTCTCTTCCAAGGGCCATTTAAACTGACTTGTTTAGCTACTGTGACCCCCAGCACTCTTCCATGGGGCATTTAAACCGTCTTGTTAAGCTACTGCGATATGCTAGCCTCTTCCAAGGGGCATTTAAACCGTCTTGGTAAGCTACTGCGACATGCTAGCCTCTTCCAAGGGGCATTTAAACCGTCTTGTTAAGCTACTGCGACCTGCACGTCTCTTCAAAGGGGCATTTAAACTATCTTGTTAAGCTACTGTGACCTCCACCGTTCTTCCAAGGGGCATTTAAACCGCCTTGTTAAGCTACTCTGACCTGCACGTCTTTTCCAAGGGGCATTAAAACCGTCTTGTTAAGCTACTGCGACTTGCACGTCTCTTCCAAGGGGCATTTAAACCGTCTTGTTAAGCTACTGTAAACTCCACCACTTTTCTAAAGGGCATATAAACCGTCTTGTTAAGCTACTGCGACCTGCACGTCTCTTCCAAGGGGCATTTAAACCGCTGTGTTAAGCTGCTGCGACCTGCAAGTCTCTTCCAAGGGGCATTTAAACTGTCTTGTTAAGCTACTTCGACCTCCACCTCTCTTCCAAAGGGTATTTAAACCGTCTTGTTAAGCTACTGCGACCTACTCGTGTCTTCCAAGCGCATTTAAACCGTCTTTTTAAGTTTCTGTGACCTGCACGCCTCTTCCAAGGAGCATTTAAACCGTCTTGTTAAGCTTCTCCGACCTGCACGTCTCTTCCAAGTGGCATTTATACCGTCTTGTTAAGCTTCTCCGACCTGCACGTCTCTTCCAAGGGGCATTTAAACCGTCTTGTTAAGCTACTGCAACCTCCACTGCTATGCCAAGGGGCATTTAAACCTTCTTGTTAAGCTACTGTAACCTCCACCACTTTTCCAAAGTGCATTTAAACCGTCTTGTTAAGCTACTGCGACCTCCACCGCTCTTTCAAAGGGCATTTTAACACGTCTGTTCCAACGGGCATTTAAACCATCTTGTTAATCTACTGCGACCTCCAACGCTCTTCCAAGGGGCATTTAAACTGTCTTGGTAAGCTGCTGCGATCTGCACGTCTCTACCAAGGGGTTATTTAATCCATCTTGCTAAGCTACTACGACCTACACCGCTCTTCCAAGGGGCATTTAAACCGTCTTTTTAAGCTACTGCGACCTGCATATCTCTTCCAAGGGGCATTTAAACCTTCTTGTTAAGCTACTGCGACCTGTAAGTCTCTTTCAAGGGGCATTTAAACTGTATTGTTAAGCTTCTGCGACCTGCAGGTCTCTTCCAAGGGGCAATTAAATCGTCATGTTAAGCTACTGCGACCTCCACCGCTCTTCCAAGGGGCATTTAAACCGTCTTGTTTAGCTACTGCGACCTGCACGTCTCTACCAAGGGGCATTTAAACCGTCTTGTTAATCTACTGCGCCGTGAACTTCTCTTCCAAGGGACATTTAAACCGTCTTGTTAAGCTACTGCGACCTGCACGTCTCTTCCAAGGGGCATTTAAACCGTCTTGTTAAGCTACTGCGACCTCCACCGCTCTTCCAAAGGGCATTTTAACCATCTTGTTAAGCTACTGTGACCTGCACGTCTGTACCAAGGGGCATTTAAACTGTCTTGTTAAGCTACTACCACCACCACTGCTCTTCCAAGGGGCATTTAAACCGTCTTGTTAAGCTTCTGCGACCTGCACGTCTCTTCCAAGGGGCATTTAAACCGTCTTGATAAGCTACTGTGACCTGCATGTCTCTTCCAAGGGGCATTTAAACTGTCTTGTTAAGCTACTGCGACCTCCACCGCTCTGCAATGTGGCAATTAAACCATCTTATTAAGTTACTATAACCTCCACCACTTTTCCAAGGTGGCATTTAAACCGTCTTGTTAAGCTACTGCGACCTGCACGTCTCTTCCAAGGGGCATTTAAACCGTCTTGTTAAGCTACTGCGACCTGCACGTCTCTTCCAACGGGCATTTAAATCGTCTTGTTAAGCTACTGCGACCTCCACCGCTTTTCAAATGGGCATTTAAACCATCTTGTTAAGCTACTGGGTCCTGCACGTCTCTTCGAAGGGGCATTTAAACCGTCTTATTAAGCTACTGTGACCTGCACGTCTCTTGCAAGGGGCAATTAAAACGTCTTGTTAATCTACTGGGCCATGCATGTCTCTTCCAAGGGACATTTAAACCGTCTAGTTAAGCTACTGCGACCTGCACGTCTCTTCCAAGGGGCATTTAAACCGTCTTGTAAAGCTACTGCGACCTCCACCTCTCTTCCAAAGGGCATTTTAACAGTCTTGTTAAGCTACTGTGACCTGCATGTCTCCACCAATGGGCATTTAAACCGTCTTGTTAAGCTACTGCGACCTCCACGTCTCTTCCAAGGGGCATTTAATCCATCTTGTTAAGCTACTGCGACCTGCACGTCTCTTCGAAGGGGCATTTAAACCGTCTTGTTAAGCTACTGCGAACTGCACGTCTCCTACAAGGGGCATTTAAACCGTCTTGTTAAGCTTCTGCGACCTGCACGTCTCTTCCAAGGGGCATTTAAACAGACTTGTTAAGCTACTGTGATCTGCATGTCTCTTCCAAGGGGCATTTAAACTGTCTTGTTAAGCTACTGCGACCTCCACCGCTCTGCCAAGGGTCATTTAAACAATCTTGTTAAGCTACTGTAACCTCTACCACTTTTCCAAAGGGCATTTAAACCGTCTTGTTAAGCTACTGTGACCTGCACGTCTCTTCCATGGGGCATTTAAACCGTCTTGTTAAGCTAGTGCGACCTGCATATCTCTACCAAGGGGCATTTAAACCATCTTGTTAAGATACTGCGACCTGCACGTCTCTTCCAAGGGGTATTTGAACAGTCTTGTTTAGCTGCTGCGACCTGCATGTCTCTTCCAAGGAGCATTTAAACTGACTTGTTAAGCTACTGCGACCCCCACCGCTTTTCCAAGGGGCATTTAAACCGTCTTGTTAAGCTTATGCGACCTGCACGTCTCTTCCAAGCTGCATTTAAACAGCCTTGTTAAGCTACTGTGACCTGCATGTCTCTTCCAAGGGGCATTTAAACTGTCTTGTTAAGCTACTGCGACCTTCACCGCTCTGCCAAGGGTCATTTAAACCATCTTGTTAAGCTGCTGCCACCTGCATGTCTCTTCCAAGGGGCATTTAAACCGTCTTGTTAAACTTCTGTCGCCTACACGTGTCTTCTAAGGGGCATTTAAGCCGTCTTGTTAAGCTACTGCGACTTGCACGTCTCTTCCAAGGGGCATTTAAACTATCTTGTTAAGCTACCTCGACCTGCACGTCTCTTCCAAGGGGCAATTAAACTGTCTTGTTAAGCTACTGCAACCTCCACCTCTCTTTCAAGGGGCATTTAAACCATCTTGTTAAGCTACTGCGACCTGCAAGTGTCTTCCAAGGAGCATTTAAACCCTATTTTTAAGCTACTGCGACTTGAACGTCTCTTCCAAGGGGCATTTAAACCGTCTTGTTAAGCTACTGTAACCTCCACTACTTTTCTAAGGGGCATCTAAACAGCCTTGTGAAGCTACTGCGACCTGCAAGTCTCTTCCAAGGGGCATTTAACCGTCTTGTTAAGCTACTGCGACTTGCATGTCTCTTCCAAGGGCTATTTAAACTGTCTTGTTAAGCAACTGCGACCTACACCACTTTTCCAAGGGGAATTTAAACCGTCTTGTTAAGCTACTGCGACCTGCTTGTCTCTTCCAAGGGGCATTTAAACTGTCTTGTTAAGCTACTGCGACCTCCACCTCTCTTCCAAGGGGCATTTAAACCATCTTGTTAAGCTACTGCGACCTGCACGTCTCTTCCAAGGGACTTTTAAACCGTCTTGTTAAGCTACTGCGACCTGCACATCTCTTCTAAGGGGCATTTAAACCATCTTGTTAAGCTACTGCGACCTGCACGTCTCTACCAAGGGGCATTTAAACTGTCTTGTTAAGCTACTACCACCACCACTGCTCTTCCAAGGGGCATTTAATCCATCTTGTTAAGCTACTGCGACCTGTACGTCTCTTCGAAGGGGCATTTAAACCTTCTTGTTAAGCTACTGAGAACTGCATGTCTCTTCGAAAGGGCATTTAAACCTTCTTGTTAAGCTTCTGCGACCTGCACGTCTCTTCCAAGGGGCATTTAAACATTCTTGTTAAGCTACTGTGACCTGCATGTCTCTTCCAAGGGGCATTTAAACTGTATTGTTAAGCTACTGCGACCTCCACCGCTCTGCCAAGGGGCATTTAAACCATCTTGTTAAGTTACTATAACCTCCACCACTTTTCCAAGTGGCATTTAAACCGTCTTGTTAAGCTACTGGGACCTGCACGTCTCTTCCAATGGGCATTTAAACCGTCTTATTAAGCTACTGTGACCAGCACGTCTCTTCCAAGGGGCAATTAAACCGTCTTGTTAATCTACTGCGCCATGCATGTCTCTTCCAAGGGACATTTAAACCGTCTTGTTAAGCTAATGCGACCTGCACGTCTCTTCCAAGGGGCATTTAAATCGTCTTGTAAAGCTACTGCGACCTCCACCACTCTTCCAAAGGGCATTTTAACAGTCTTGTTAAGCTACTGTGACCTGCATGTCTCTACCAAGGGGCATTTAAACCGTCTTGTTAAGCTACTGCGACCTACACTGCTCTTCCAAGGGGCATTTAATCCATCTTGTTAAGCTACTACGACCTGCACGTCTCTTCGAAGGGGCATTTAAACCGTCTTGTTAAGCTACTGCGAACTGCACGTCTCTTCCAAGGGGCATTTAAACCGTCTTTTTAAGCTGCTGCGACCTGCATGTCTCTTCCAAGGGGCATTTAAACTGTCTTGTTAAGCTACTGTGACCCCCACCGCTCTTCCAAGGGCATTTACATCGTCTTGGTAAGCTACTGCGATGTGCAAGCCTCTTCCAAGTGGCATTTAAACCGTCTTGTTAAGCTACTGCCACCTGCAAGTCTCTTCCAAGGGGCATTTAAACTGTCTTGTTAAGCTACTGCGACCTCCACCGCTCTTCCAAGGTGCATTTAAACCATCTTGTTAAGCTACTGCGACCTGCACGTCTCTTCCAAGGGACATTTAAACCGTCTTGTTAAGCTACTGCGACCTGCCCGTCTTTTCTAAGGGGCATTTAAACCGTCTTGTTAAGCTAAAGCGACTTGCACGTCTCTTCCAAGGGTCAATTAAGCTGTCTTGTTAAGCTACTGCGACCTGCATGTCTCTTCCAAGGGGCATTTAATCTTTCTTGTTAAGCTACTGCGACCTGCACGTCTCTTCCAAGGGGCATTTAAACCCTCTTGTTAAGCTACTGCGACCTGCACGTCTCTTGAGAGGGGCACTTAAACCCTCATGTTTAGCTACTGCTACCTGCAAGTCTCTTCCATGGGGCATTTAAACCATCTTGTTAAGCTACTGCGACCTGCACGTCTCTTCCAAGGGGCATTTAAACCGTCTTATTAAGCTACTGCGACCTCCACCGCTCTTCCAAGGGACATTTAAACCGTCTTGTTAAGCTACTGCTACCTGCACTTCTCTTCCAAGGGGCATTTGAACAGTCTTGTTTAGCTGCTGCGACCTGCATGTCTCTTCCAAGGGGCATTTAAACTAACTTGTTAAGCTACTGCGACCTGCACCTCTCTTCCAAGGGGCATTTAAATCATCTTGATAAGCTACTGCGACCTGCACGTCTCTTCCAAGGGGCATTTAAACCGTCTTGTTAAGCTACTGCGACCTGCAAGTGTCTTCCAAGGCGCATTTAAACCCTCTTTTTAAGCTACTGCGACTTGAACGTCTCTTCCAAGGGGCATTTAAATCGTCTTGTTAAACTACTGTAACCTCCACTACTTTTCCAAGGGATATTTAAACTGTCTTGTTAAGCAACTGCGACCTCCACCGCTCTGCCAAGGGGCATTTAAACCGTCTTGTTAAGCCACTGTAACCTCCACCACTTTTACAAGGGGAATTTAAACCGTCTTGTTAAGCTACTGTAACCTTCACCACTTTTCCAAGGGGCATTTAAACCGTCTTGTTAAGCTACTGCGACCTGCATGTCTCTTCCATGGGGCATTTAAACTGTCTTGTTAAGCTACTGCGACCTCCACCGCTCTGCCAAGTGTCATTTAAACAATCTTGTTAAGCTACTGTAACCTCCACCACTTTTCCAAGGGGCATTTAAACCATCTTGTTAAGCTACTGCGACCTGCACGTCTCTTCCCTGGGGCATTTAAACCGTCTTGTTAAGCTACTGCTACCTGCAGTTCTCTTCCAAGGGGCATTTGAACAGTCTTGTTTAGCTGCTGCGACCTGCATGTCTTTTCCAAGGGGCATTTAAACTAACTTGTTAAGCTACTGCTACCTTCACCTCTCTTCCTAGGGGCATTTAAATCATCTTGATAAGCTACTGCGACCTGCACCTTTCTGCCAAGGGGCATTTAAATCATCTTGATAAGCTACTGCGACCTGCACGTCTCTTCCAAGGGGCATTTAAACCGTCTTGTTAAGCTACTGCGACCTCCACGTCTCTTCCAATGGGCATTTAAACCATCTTGTTAAGCTGCTGCTATCTGCACCTCGACCTGCACGTCTCTTCAAAGGGGCATTTAAACTGTCTTGTTAAGCTACTGCAACCTCCACCTCTCTTCCAAGGGGCATTTAAACCGTCTTTTTAAGCTACTGCGACCTGCTCGTCTCTTCCAAGGGGCATTTAAACCGTCTTGTTAAGCTACTGCGACCTGCAAGTCTCTTCCAAGGCGCATTTAAACCCTCTTTTTAAGCTACTGCGACTTGAACATCTCTTCCAAGGGGCATTTAAACCGTCTTGTTAAGCTACTGTAACCTCCACTACTTTTCTAAGGGGAATCTAAACAGCCTTGTGAAGTTACTGCGACCTGCAAGTCTCTTCCAAGGTGCATTTAAACGTCTTATTAAGCTACTGCGACTTGCATGTCTCTTCCAAGGGCCATTTAAACTGTCTTGTTAAGCAACTGCGACCTCCACCGCTCTGCCAAGGGGCATTTAAACCGTCTTGTTAAGTTACTATAACGTCCACCACTTTTCCAAGGTGGCATTTAAACCGTCTTGTTAAGCTACTGCGACCTGCACGTCTCTTCCAAGGGGCATTTAAACCGTCTTGTTAAGCTACTGCGACCTGCACGTCTCTTCCAAGGGGCATTTAAATCGTCTTGTTAAGCTACTGCGACCTCCACCGCTTTTCAAAGGGGCATTTAAACCATCTTGTTAAGCTACTGGGACCTGCACGTCTCTTCCAAGGGGCATTTAAACCGTCTTATTAAGCTACTGTGACCTGCACGTCTCTTCCAAGGGGCAATTAAACCATCTTGTTAATCTACTGCGCCATGCATGTCTCTTCCAAGGGACATTTAAACCGTCTTGTTAAGCTACTGCGACCTGCATGTCTCTTCCAAGGGGCATTTAAACCGTATTGTAAAGCTACTGCGACATACACCTCTCTTCCAAAGGGCATTTTAACAGTCTTGTTAAGCTAATGTGACCTGCATGTCTCTACCAAGGGGCATTTAAACCGTCTTGTTAAGCTACTGCGACCTACACTGCTCTTCCAAGTGGCATTTAATCCATCTTGTTAAGCTACTACGACCTGCACGTCTCTTCGAAGGGGCATTTAAACCGTCTTGTAAAGCTACTGCGAACTGCACGTCTCTTACAAGGGGCATTTAAACTGTCTTGTTAAGCTACTGCAAACTCCACCTCTCTTCCAAGGGGCATTTAAACCGTCTTTTTAAGCTACTGCGACCTGCTCGTCTCTTCCAAGGGGCATTTAAACCGTCTTGTTAAGCTACTGCGACCTGTAAGTCTCTTCCAAGGCGCATTTAAACCCTCTTTTTAAGCTACTGCGACTTGAACATCTCTTCCAAGGGGCATTTAAACCGTCTTGTTAAGCTACTGTAACCTCCACTACTTTTCTAAGGGGCATCTAAACAGCCTTGTGAAGCTACTGCGACCTGCAAGTCTCTTCCAAGGGGCATTTAAACGTCTTGTTAAGCTACTGCGACTTGCATGTCTCTTCCAAGGGCCATTTAAACTGTCTTGTTAAGCAACTGCGACCTCCACCGCTCTGCCAAGGGGCATTTAAACCGTCATGTTAAGTTACTATAACGTCCACCACTTTTCCAAGGTGGCATTTAAACCGTCTTGTTAAGCTACTTCGACCTGCACGTCTATTCCAAGGGGCATTTAAACCGTCTTGTTAAGCTACTGCGACCTGCACGTCTCTTCCAAGGGGCATTTAAATCATCTTGTTAAGCTACTGCGACCTCCACCGCTTTTCAAAGGGGCATTTAAACCATCTTGTTAAGCTACTGGGACCTGCACGTCTCTTCCAAGGGGCATTTAAACCGTCTTATTAAGCTACTGTGACCTGCACGTCTCTTCCAAGGGGCAATTAAACCATCTTGTTAATCTACTGCGCCATGCATGTCTCTTCCAAGGGACATTTAAACCGTCTTGTTAAGCTACTGCGACCTGCACGTCTCTTCCAAGGGGCATTTAAACCGTCTTGTAAAGCTACTGGGACCTCCACCTCTCCTCCAAAGCGCATTTTAACAGTCTTGTTAAGCTACTGCGACCTACACTGCTCTTCCAAGGGGCATTTAATCCATCTTTTTAATCTACTACGACCTGCACGTCTCTTCGAAGGGGCATTTAAACTGTCTTGTTAAGCTACTGCGAACTGCACGTCTCTTACAAGGGGCATTTAAACCGTCTTGTTAAGCTTCTGCGACCTGCACGTCTCTTCCAAGGGGCATTTAAACAGTCTTGTTAAGTTACTGTGACCTGCATGTCTCTTCCAAGGGGCATTTAAACTGTCTTGTTAAGCTACTGCGACCTTCACCGCTCTGCCAAGGGTCATTTAAACAATCTTGTTAAGCTACTGTAACCTCCACCACTTTTCCAAGGGGCATTTAAACCGTCTTGTTAAGCTACTGCGACCTGCACGTCTCTTCCATGGGGCATTTAAACCGTCTTGTTAAGCTACTGCGACCTGCATATCTCTACCAAGGGGCATTTAAACCGTCTTGTTAAGATACTGCGACCTGCATGTCTCTTCCAATGGGCATTTGAACAGTCTTGTTTAGCTGCTGCGACCTGCATGTCTCTTCCAAGGGGCATTTAAACTGACTTGTTAAGCTACTGCGACCCCCACCGCTTTTCCAAAGGGCATTTAAACCGTCTTGTTAAGCTTATGCGACCTGCACGTCTCTTCCAAGGGGCATTTAAACAGTCTTGTTAAGCTATTGTGACCTGCATGTTGTAACGGGTCTGGGAGGCGGAACCTCTGAGCTACTATACAAGGGGGCGGTCCTTGTAAGGGAGCGGGTGGCGACCAGGCAGGCAGTCACAGCAGGTGACCGGGACAGTCTCTGGAAGAACGGGCAGGAGGTCACGGCAAGTGACCGGGGCAGTCTCTGGATGAACGGGCAGATGGTCACGGCAAGTGACCGGGGCAGTCTCTGGATGAACGGGCAAATGGTCCCGGCAAGTGACCGGGGCAGTCTCTGGATGAACGGGCAGATGGTCACGGCAAGTGACCGGGGCAGTCTCTGGGTAAAGGGTTGGTACGACCTGTGGCGGCTGATGGTAGACGTGAGCTCCCAGGTGAGCAGGCAAGAGTCTCTGAATAAACGGGTGGTCACAGCATGTGACGGCGGAGCCTCCAGGAAGACCAACAGACAGGCGGCAGATGAGCGCTCCCAGGTGAGCGGGCAGAAGTCTCTGGACAGGCGGGTGGTCACAGCACGTGACGGCAGAGCCTCCAGGTAGGCTAGCAGACAGGCAGCAGATGAGCGTTCCCAGGTGAGCGGGCAGGAGTCACTGGACAGGCAGATGGTCACAGCACGTGACGGCGGAGCCTCCAGGTAGGCTAGCAGGCAGGTAGCAGATGTGCGCTCCCAGGTGAGCGGGCAAGCTGGTCCATAGACAGACTGACAGGAGTTGGAAGGCAGACCGTCGGACCTCAGGCAAGCAGGCAGGTAGCTGATGTGCGCTCCCAGGTGAGCGGGCAAGCTGGTCCTTAGACAGACTGACAGGAGTTGTAAGGCAGACCGTCGGACCTCAGGCTAGCAGGCAGGTAGCAGAATATCAGGCAGGAATAAGACAGCAAGCTGGCAGGAATCTGGCAGGTATCTGGCAGGTAACTGGCAACGGGACCTGAGGGCTGAAGCAGAGTAGTGAACAGTGCAACAACATTGCTCGGGCACCTCCATTTTGGAGGAGGTGCCTTATATATGGTGAAGTCCTCCGGCCATTGGCCGGGGACTCCTTAGGACGGCGCGCGCGGCCCCTTTAAGAGGGAGGGAGAGCGCGCGCGCCCTAAGCACAGTGGCCGGGAAGGAGCGCGCGCTGCCAGCAGAGCGGGAGTAGGACGCCGGGCATGGAGCAGAGAGGTGAGGGGAACAGCGTCCCTGCCTAGCAGAGGGCAGGGACGCCGGCGCTACAGTACCCCCCCCTTTAGGCCCCCCTTTTTTAGGCCAAACAGAAATTTAGCAAGGATAAGAGGGGCATGGATGTTCTCCCGGGGCTCCCACGTTCTCTCCTCAGGACCAAACCCCTTCCAATCTACTAGAAAAAAGGTCTTTCCTCTTACCCTTTTGGTGGCAAGAATGTTCTCTACCTCAAACTCGTCCTCAGCAGAAACCGGAGCAGGAGGCGTACCTGTAGACTTGGAAAAAGAGTTAAGTACCACAGGTTTGAGGAGAGATACATGGAAGGAGTTAGGGATCTGTAAGTTGGCCGGGAGTTTCAATTTATAGGCCACCGGGTTGATCTGACTGATGACCTCCAGAGGACCGATGAACCGAGGCCCTAACTTGTAAGAAGGTATCTTGAGTCGGACATATTTAGATGAGAGCCAGACTTTATCTCCAGGACGAAATTGTGGAGGATCCAGGCGTTTTTTGTCAGCGTGTCTTTTCATCCGTTCGGACGACTGAAGGAGTGCGGATCGGGTACTCTCCCAAATGGAGGAAAATTTGCTAACGAGAGATTCCGCAGCCGGGTTGTCCACAGAGGTGGAGACAGGAAAAGGAATCCGAGGATGCTGACCGAAGACTACAAAAAACGGGGATTTGGAGGAGGATTTGCTCTCGTGATTGTTATAAGAGAACTCGGCCCATGGTAGGAGATCCACCCAGTCTGAATGATGGGCATTAACGAAGTGCCGGAGGTAACTGGTCAGGTTCTGATTGATCCGCTCCACTTGACCATTGGACTGTGGGTGGTAAGCGGAAGAGAAGTCCAGGGTGACGTCTAGCAGTTTACAAGTGGCTCTCCAGAAGCGTGAGGTGAACTATACCCCACGATCCGACACGATGTGGAGGGGCAGGCCATGAAGACGAAAGATGTGACGAATAAAGTCTTTAGCTAGCTCGGGTGCAGACGGGAGGCCTGGCAGGGAAACGAAATGAGCCATCTTGGAGAAGCGGTCAGCGACCACCCAAATGACCGTACAACCGGCAGAGACTGGGAGGTCAGTTATAAAGTCCATTGCTATATGCTGCCAGGGGGCAGCAGGTACAGAAAGCGGAAGGAGGCGACCGGCTGGCAGATGTCTCGGAACCTTGTTGTGGGCGCAGGACACACAGGCAGAAACAAAGTCTATTACGTCCTTGTGCAGGGTAGGCCACCAGTAGTGCCGGGTAATAAGCAGGAGGGTCTTTTTCTGACCGGCATGGCCAGCCAGTTTAGACGAGTGACCCCAGTGAAGGATCTTCTCCCGATCAGGTACTGATACGAACGTCTTTCCGGGAGGGAGACGATTTAGACTCACGGGAGCCACCTGCATTACTCTGGCGGGATCGATGATGTGTTTCGGATCTTCCTCGAGATCAGACACCAGAAAGGATCGAGACAAGGCGTCCGCCTTGACGTTTTTGTCAGCCGGGCGTAAATGAAGAACAAAATCAAAGCGAGCAAAAAACAAGGACCACCGGGCTTGGCGCGGGTTAAGTCTCTGGGCATGCTGGAGGTAAGCCAAGTTCTTGTGGTCAGTGTAAATTATTACCGGGTGAAGAGCCCCCTCGAGCAGGTAACGCCACTCCTCCAATGCCAGTTTGATGGCCAATAACTCTCGGTCTCCTTTGGAATAATTGCGCTCTGAGGAGGAGAAGAGTTTAGAGAAGAAGCCGCAAGTTACCATCCTCCCGGAAGATGATTTTTGAGTAAGTACCGCTCCGGCTCCAGAGGAGGAGGCGTCAACTTCCAGGAAGAACTGCTTGTTGCCGTCCGGGCGATGCAGCACCGGGGCGGAAGAGAAGGCCTGTTTTAAGGAAAGAAAGGTCTCCTCTGCTTCGGGCGGCCACTCTTTGGGATTAGTACCCTTACGGGTGAGCGCGGAAATTGGGGCAGTCCGGGAAGAGAAGTGTGGTATGAAGAGGCGGTAGTAGTTGGCGAAGCCCAGGAACTGCTGAATGGCCTTCAACCCCTCCGGTCGAGGCCATTTCTCGATGGCAGACAGTTTCTCTGGATCCATTCGTAGGCCGGTCTGAGAAATAATGTAGCCCAAAAACGGAAGCGAGGTCTGCTCAAAGAGGCACTTCTCGTATTTAGCGAAGAGGTGATTCTGCCTGAGCCTGAGCAGGACCTGACGAACGTCCCTCCGGTGAGTCTGGAGATCCGGAGAGAAGACCAAGATGTCGTCCAGGTACACCACTACGCAGGAGTAGAGAAGGTCCCGGAAAATGTCATTGACCAACTCTTGAAAGACGGCAGGAGCGTTACAGAGACCAAAGGGCATTACCAGATATTCATAGTGGCCGTCCCGGGTGTTGAATGCCGTCTTCCATTCATCCCCCTGACGGATACGAACCAGGTTGTACGCCCCACGGAGGTCCAGTTTGGTGAAGATTCTAGCCCCCCTCAGACGATCAAATAACTCCGGAATGAGCGGAAGGGGGTACTTATTCTTCACCGTGATCTGGTTAAGGCCTCTATAGTCTATACAGGGACGGAGAGAGCCGTCCTTCTTTTTGACGAAAAAGAAGCCTGCTCCCGCCGGGGAGGTAGATTTCCGGATGAATCCCCGGGCCAGATTCTCCTCAATATATTCGGACATCGACCGGGTCTCAGCAGCGGATAATGGATAAATACGCCCACGGGGAGGAGTAGTACCGGGTAACAGGTCGATAGGGCAGTCGTATGGTCTATGAGGGGGTAGTGTCTCTGCCTCCTTTTTATTAAAGACATCAGCATAAGACCAATAAGGAATCGGAAGTCCAGGTAGATTAGCTGGGGTAGGAGAAGGACGGACGGGATGGACGGGAACCAGACAGGTCTTATGGCAGTCCTGTCCCCAGCGAAGGACCTCTCCGGTCTGCCAGTCAAGCACGGGTGCATGTCTCTGGAGCCAAGGTAGACCTAGCAAGAGGGCGTGAGAGAGTCCAGGCAGAACATGAAAGGAGATACTCTCAGAATGCAGCATTCCCACCTGCAGAGTAATGGATTCGGTGATGAGTTGGATGGGGCGTGGTAAGAGACCCCCATCCACGGCAGCAACAGACAAGGGTACAGCCAGAGGTTTGGTGGGGATGCGGTATTTCTCTACCAGAGACTGTGAAATAAGATTCCCGGCTGCTCCAGAGTCAAGTTGGGCTAGTTCGAAATAACGGTTCTCCCCGCAGACGATTGAGACTGACAGCAGCAGAGATGGAGAGGATTTATTCTTGTCTAGGTCGACCTCTCTGAGCGAACCTAGACACAGGCGTTTCCCGACCTCTCCGGGCAGGCACGGATCCGGTGCTCCTTACTGCCACAGTAGAAGCAGCTCCCCTCGGCACGGCGTAAGTCCTGACGGGTTTTGACCATCTTGGTCTGGTCGACCTGCATAGGCTCAGGAGAGTGTACCTGGGGAGAGACGGAGGGAGTGACGGGTTTCTGAAAAGTAGGAGCTAGACGTGGAAACCTCCTCTCACGGGTGACCTCTTTGGCACGCTCCTGGAACCGTAGGTCAATCCGGGTGGCAAGAGTTATTAGGTCATCGAGAGTGGTAGGAATGTCCCGACCGGCAAGTTCATCTTTAATACGGCCGGACAGACCCTCCCAGAAGACGGATACCAGAGCGTCGTTATCCCAGGCCAGCTCCGAGGCAAGAGTACGGAACCGTATGGCATATTGGCCCATGGAGAGACTTCCCTGACGGAGGCGTAGCAGTGATGATGCGGATGAGGTCTTCCGTCCGGGTTCGTCGAAGACTTTCCGGAAAGCCGTGAGAAAGGCAGGCAAGTCGGACACCAGGGGGTCTCCTCTCTCCCATAGAGGATTTAGCCAGGCCAGGGCCTCCCCGGTGAGATGGGACATGATGAAGGCAATTTTGGCCCGGTCGGAGTTAAACTGGTGGGACAATAGTTCAAAGTGCAGGGTGCACTGATTTATGAAGCCCCGAGCCTGGGCGGAGTCGCCTCCGAAGCGAAGAGGTGCAGAAAGCCGGGGTCCGGGGTAGGATACCATGGTATTAGTGGGCAGCGGAGCTGCCGGATTGCGAGTCATGGCACTGGCGGAGGTTGCTGGCGGAGCAGTCAGAGTGTCCAGGCGAGAATTGACATTCCGCAGGTGACCCAGGATGGACTCCTGTTGGGACCTCTGACGGGACAGTTCATGACACAGGTCCGAGAGCGAGGGAGCTTGGGTGCCACCGGGTTCCATGGCCCGAGCAAACTGTAACGGGTCTGGGAGGCGGAACCTCTGAGCTACTATACAAGGGGCGGTCCTTGTAAGGGAGCGGGTGGCGACCAGGCAGGCAGTCACAGCAGGTGACCGGGACAGTCTCTGGAAGAACGGGCAGGAGGTCACGGC
Source organism: Phyllobates terribilis (assembly GCF_046119375.1). Lineage (NCBI taxonomy): Eukaryota > Metazoa > Chordata > Amphibia > Anura > Dendrobatidae > Phyllobates > Phyllobates terribilis. Next base: position 32,371,075 of record NW_027362775.1, read on the forward strand.
AAGTGACCGGGGCAGTCTCTGGATGAACGGGCAGATGGTCACGGCAAGTGACCGGGGCAGTCTCTGGATGAACGGGCAGATGGTCACGGCAAGTGACCGGGGCAGTCTCTGGATGAACGGGCAGATGGTCACGGCAAGTGACCGGGGCAGTCTCTGGGTAAAGGGTTGGTACGACCTGTGGCGGCTGATGGTAGACGTGAGCTCCCAGGTGAGCAGGCGAGAGTCTCTGGATAAACGGGTGGTCACAGCATGTGACGGCGGAGCCTCCAGGAAGACCAACAGACAGGCAGCAGATGAGCGCTCCCAGGTGAGCGGGCAGAAGTCTCTGGACAGGCGGGTGGTCACAGCATGTGACGGCAGAGCCTCCAGGTAGGCTAGCAGACAGGCAGCAGATGAGCGCTCCCAGGTGAGCGGGCAGGAGTCACTGGACAGGCAGGTGGTCACAGCACGTGACGGCGGAGCCTCCAGGTAGGCTAGCAGGCAGGTAGCAGATGTGCACTCCCAGGTGAGCGGGCAAGCTGGTCCATAGACAGACTGACAGGAGTTGGAAGGCAGACCGTCGGACCTCAGGCAAGCAGGCAGGTAGCTGATGTGCACTCCCAGGTGAGCGGGTAAGCTGGTCCTTAGACAGACTGACAGGAGTTGTAAGGCAGACCGTCGGACCTCAGGCTAGCAGGCAGGTAGCAGAATATCAGGCAGGAATAAGACAGCAAGCTGGCAGGAATCTGGCAGGTATCTGGCAGGTAACTGGCAACGGGACCTGAGGGCTGAAGCAGAGTAGTGAACAGTGCAACAACATTGCTCGGGCACCTCCATTTTGGAGGAGGTGCCTTATATATGGTGAAGTCCTCCGGCCATAGGACGGCGCGCGCGGCCCCTTTAAGAGGGAGGGAGAGCGCGCGCGCCCTAAGCACAGTGGCCGGGAAGGAGCGCGCGCTGCCAGCAGAGCGGGAGGAGGACGCCGGGCACGGAGCACAGAGGTGAGGGGAACAGAGTCCCTGCCTAGCAGAGGGCAGGGACGCCGGCGCTACACATGTCTCTTCCAAGGGGCATTTAAACTGTCTTGTTAAGCTACTGCCACCTCCACCGCTCTGCCAAGGGTCATTTAAACAATCTTGTTAAGCTACTGTAACCTCCACCACTTTTCCAAGGGGCATTTAAACCGTCTTGTTAAGCTACTGCGACCTGCACTTCTTTTCCCTGGGGCATTTAAACCGTCTTGTTAAGCTACTGCGACCTGCATATCTCTACCAAGGGGCATTTAAACCGTCTTGTTAAGCTACTGCTACCTGCAGTTCTCTTCCAAGGGGCATTTGAACAGTCTTGTTTAGCTGCTGCGACCTGCATGCCTCTTCCAAGGGGCATTTAAACTAACTTGTTAAGCTACTGCTACCTTCACCTCTCTTCCTAGGGGCATTTAAATCGTCTTGATAAGCTACTGCGACCTGCACCTTTCTTCCAAGGGGCATTGAAATCGTCTTGATAAGCTACTGCGACCTGCACGTCTCTTCCAAGGGGCATTTAAACCGTCTTGTTAAGCTACTGCGACCTCCACGTCTCTTCCAATGGGCATTTAAACCATCTTGTTAAGCTGCTGCTATCTGCACGTCTCTTCCAAGTGGCATTTAAACCGTCTTGTTAAGCTACTGCGCCCTGCATGTCTCTTCCAAGGGGCATTTAAACCTTCTTGTTTAGCAACTGTAACCTCCACCACTTTTCCAAGAGGCATTTAAACCGTCTTGTTAAGCTAATGCGACCTGCATGTCTCTTCCAAGGGGCATTTAAACCGTCTTGTTAAGCTACTGGGACCTGCACGTCTCTTCGAAGGGGCATTTAAACCGTCTTCTTAAGCTGCTGCGACCTGCATGTCTCTTCCAAGGGGAATTTAAACTGTCTTGTTAAGCCACTGCGACCCCCACCGCTCTTCCAAGGGGCATTTAAATCGTCTTGGTAAGCTACTGCGACGTGCAAGCCTCTTCCAAGGGGCATTTAAACCGTCATGTTAAGCTACTGCGACCTGCAAGTCTCTTCCAAGGGGCATTTAAACTGTCTTGTTAAGCTACTGCGACCTCCAGCGCTCTTCCAAGGGGCATTTAAACCATCTTGTTAAGCTACTGCGACCTGCACGTCTCTTCCAAGGGACATTTAAACCGTCTTGTTAAGCTACTGCGACCTGCCCGTCTCTTCTAAGGGGCATTTAAACCGTCTTGTTAAGCTAAAGCGACTTGCACGTCTCTTCCAAGGTGCATTTAAACAGTCTTTTTAAGTTACTGTAAACTCCACCACTTCTCCAAGGGGCAATTAAACCGTCTTGTTAAGCTGCTGCGAACTGCATGTCTCTTCCAAAGTGCATTTAAACCTTCTTGTTAAGCTACTGCGACCTGCACGTCTCTTCCAAGGGGCATTTAAACTGTCTTGTTAAGCTACTGCGACCTGCACGTCTCTTCTAAGGGGCATTTAAACAGTCTTGTTATGCTACTGCGACTTGCACGTCTCTTCCAAGGGGCATTTAAAGAGTCTTGTTAAGCTACTGTAACCTCCACCACTTTTCCAAGGGTCAATTAAGCTGTCTTGTTAAGCAACTGCGACCTGCATGTCTCTTCCAAGGGGCATTTAAACTTTCTTGTTAAGCTACTGCGACCTGCACGTCTCTTCCAAGGGGCATTTAAACTGTCTTGGTAAGCTACTGCGACCTGCACGTCTCTTCCAAGGGGCATTTAAAGCGTCTTGTTAAGCTACTGCGACCTGCACGTCTCTTCCAAGGGGCATTTAAACCGTCTTGTTAAGCTGCTGCGACCTGCATGTCTCTTCCAAGGGGCATTTAAACTGTCTTGTTAAGCTACTGCGACCCCCACCGCTCTTCCAAGGGGCATTTAAATCGTCTTGGTAAGCTACTGCGACGTGCAAGCCTCTTCCAAGGGGCATTTAAACCGTCTTGTTAAGCTACTGCGACCTGCAAGTCTCTTCGAAGGGGCATTTAAACTGTCTTGTTAAGCTACTGCGACCTCCACCGCTCTTCCAAGGGGCATTTAAACCATCTTGTTAAGCTACTGCGACCTGCACGTCTCTTCCAAGGGACATTTAAACCGTCTTGTTAAGCTACTGCGACCTGCCCGTCTCTTCTAAGGGGCATTTAAACCGTCTTGTTAAGCTAAAGCGACTTGCACGTCTTTTCCAAGGTGCATTTAAGCAGTCTTTTTAAGCTACTGTAACCTCCAAAACTTCTCCAAGGGGCAATTAAACCGTCTTGTTAAGCTGCTGCGAACTGCATGTCTCTTCCAAAGTGCATTTAAACCTTCTTGTTAAGCTACTGCGACCTGCACGTCTCTTCCAAGGGGCATTTAAACTGTCTTGTTAAGCTACTGCGACCTGCACGTCTCTTCTAAGGGGCATTTAAACAGTCTTGTTATGCTACTGCGACTTGCACGTCTCTTCCAAGGTGCATTTAAAGAGTCTTGTTAAGCTACTGTAACCTCCACCACTTTTCCAAGGGTCAATTAAGCTGTCTTGTTAAGCAACTGCGACCTGCATGTCTCCTCCAAGGGGCATTTAAACATTCTTGTTAAGCTACTGCGACCTGCACGTCTCTTCCAAGGGGCATTTAAACCCTCTTGTTAAGCTACTGCGACCTGCACGTCTCTTGTGAGGTGCATTTAAACCCTCATGTTTAGCTACTGCTACCTGCACGTCACGTCCATGGGGCATTTAAACCATCTTGTTAAGCTACTGCGACCTGCACATCTCTTCCAAGGGGCATTTAAACCGTCTTGTTAAGCTACTGGGACCTTCACGTCTCTTCCAAGGGGCATTTAAACCGTCTTATTAAGCTACTGCGCCCTGCATGTCTCTTCCAAGGGGCATTTAAACCGTCTTGTTAAGCTACTGCGACTTGCACGTCTCTTCCAAGGGGCATTTAAACCTTCTTGTTTAGCAACTGTAACCTCCACCACTTTTCCAAGAGGCATTTAAACCGTCTTGTTAAGCTAATGCGACCTGCATGTCTCTTCCAAGGGGCATTTAAACCGTCTTGTTAAGCTACTGGGACCTGCACGTCTCTTCGAAGGGGCATTTAAACCGTCTTCTTAAGCTGCTGCGACCTGCATGTCTCTTCCAAGGGGAATTTAAACTGTCTTGTTAAGCTACTGCGACCCCCACCGCTCTTCCAAGGGGCATTTAAATCGTCTTGGTAAGCTACTGCGACGTGCAAGCCTCTTCCAAGGGGCATTTAAACCGTCATGTTAAGCTACTGCGACCTGCAAGTCTCTTCCAAGGGGCATTTAAACTGTCTTGTTAAGCTACTGCGACCTCCACCGCTCTTCCAAGGGGCATTTAAACCATCTTGTTAAGCTACTGCGACCTGCACGTCTCTTCCAAGGGACATTTAAACCGTCTTGTTAAGCTACTGCGACCTGCCCGTCTCTTCTAAGGGGCATTTAAACCGTCTTGTTAAGCTAAAGCGACTTGCACATCTCTTCCAAGGTGCATTTAAACAGTCTTTTTAAGTTACTGTAACCTCCACCACTTCTCCAAGGGGCAATTAAACCGTCTTGTTAAGCTGCTGCGAACTGCATGTCTCTTCCAAAGTGCATTTAAACCTTCTTGTTAAGCTACTGCGACCTGCACGTCTCTTCCAAGGGGCATTTAAACTGTCTTGTTAAGCTACTGCGACCTGCACGTCTCTTCTAAGGGGCATTTAAACAGTCTTGTTATGCTACTGCGACTTGCACGTCTCTTCCAAGGGGCATTTAAAGAGTCTTGTTAAGCTACTGTAACCTCCACCACTTTTCCAAGGGTCAATTAAGCTGTCTTGTTAAGCAACTGCGACCTGCATGTCTCTTCCAAGGGGCATTTAAACTTTCTTGTTAAGCTACTGCGACCTGCACGTCTCTTCCAAGGGGCATTTAAACTGTCTTGGTAAGCTACTGCGACCTGCACGTCTCTTCCAAGGGGCATTTAAAGCGTCTTGTTAAGCTACTGCGACCTGTACGTCTCTTCGAAGGGGCATTTAAACCGTCTTCTTAAGCTGCTGTGACCTGCATGTCTCTTCCAAGGGGCATTAGAACCGTCTTGTTAAGCTACTGCGACCTTCATCGCTCTTCCAGGGGGCATTTAAACCATCTTGTTAAGCTACTGCGACCTGCACGTCTCTTCGACGGGGCATTTAAACTCTCTTGTTAAGCTACTGCGACCTGCACGTCTCTTCCAAGGGGCATTTAAACCGTCTTGTTAAGCTACTGCGACCTGCACGTCTCTTGAGAGGGGCATTTAAACCCTCATGTTTAGCTACTGCTACCTGCACGTCTCTTCCAAGGGGCATTTAAACCGTCTTGTTAAGCTACTGCGACCTGCACGTCTCTTCCAAGGGGCATTTAAACCGTCTTGTTAAGCTACTGCGATCTGCATGTCTCTTCCAAGGGGCATTTAAACCGTCTTTTTAAGCTACTGCGACCTGCACGTCTCTTCCAAGGGGCATTTAAACTGTCTTGTTAAGCTACTGCGACCTGCACGTCTCTTCCAAGGGGCATTTAAACCGTCTTGTTAAGCTACTGCGACTTGCACGTCTCTTCCAAGGGGCATTTAAACCTTCTTGTTTAGCTACTGTAACCTCCACCTCTTTTCCACGGGGCATTTAAACTGTCTTTTTAAGCTACTGCGATCTACATGTCTCTTTCAAGGGGCATTTAAACCGTCTTTTTAAGCTACTGCTACCTGCACGTCTCTTCCAAAAGGCATTTAAACCGTCTTGTTAAGCTACTGCGACTTGCACTTCTCTTCCAAGGGGCATTTAAACCTTCTTGTTTAGCAACTGTAACCTCCAAAACTTTTCCAAGGGGCATTTAAACCGTCTTGTTAAGCTTATGCAACCTGCATGTCTCTTCCAAGGGGCATTTAAACCGTCTTGTTAAGCTACTGGGACCTGCACGTCTCTTCCAAGGGGCATTTAAACTGTCTTGTTAAGCTGCTGCGACCTGCATGTCTCTTCCAAGGGGCATTTAAACTGTCTTGTTAAGCTACTGCGACCCCCACCGCTCTTCCAAGGGGCATTTAAATCATCTTGGTAAGCTACTGCGACGTGTAAGCCTCTTCCAAGGGGCATTTAAACCGTCTTGTTAAGCTACTGCGACCTGCAAGTCTCTTCCAAGGGGCATTTAAACTGTCTTTTTAAGCTACTGCGACCTCCACCGCTCTTCCAAGGGGCATTTAAACCATCTTGTTAAGCTACTGCGACCTGCAAGTCTCTTCCAAGGGACATTTAAAGCGTCTTGTTAAGCTTCTGCGACCTGCCCGTCTCTTCTAAGGGGCATTTAAACCGTCTTGTTAAGCTAAAGCGACTTGCACGTCTCTTCCAAGGGGCATTTAAACAGTCTTTTTAAGCTACTGTAACCTGCACCACTTCTCCAAAGGGCAATTAAACCGTCTTGTTAAGCTGCTGCGAACTGCATGTCTCTTCCAAAGGGCATTTAAACCTTCTTGTTAAGCTACTGCGACCTGCACGTCTCTTCCAAGGGGCATTTAAACTGTTTTGTTAAGCTACTGCGACCTGCACGTCTCTTCTAAGGGGCATTTAAACAGTCTTGTTAAGCTACTGCGACCTGCACGTCTCTACCAAGGGGCATTTAAAAAATCTTGTTAAGCTACTGTGACCTCCACCACTTTTCCAAGTGTCAATTAAGCTGTCTTGTTAAGCTACTGCGACCTGCATGTCTCTTCCAAGGGGCATTTAAACTTTCTTGTTAAGCTACTGCGACCTGCACGTCTCTTCCAAGGGGCATTTAAACTGTCTTGGTAAGCTACTGAGACCTGCTCGTGTCTACCAAGGGGCATTTAAACCGTCTTGTTAAGCTACTGAAACCTTCACCACTTCTCCAAGGGGCATCTAAACCGTCTTGTTAAGCTACTGCGACCTGCACGTCTCTTCCAAGGGGCATTTAAACCGTCTTGTTAAGCTACTGCGACCTGTACGTCTCTTCGAAGGGGCATTTAAACCGTCTTGTTAAGCTGCTGTGACCTGCATGTCTCTTCCAAGGGGCATTTAAACCATCTTGTTAAGCTACTGCGACCTCCATCGCTCTTCCAGGGGGCATTTAAACCATCTTGTTAAGCTACTGCGACCTGCACGTCTCTTCCAAGGGGCATTTAAACCCTCTTGTTAAGCTACTGCGACCTGCACGTCTCTTGAGAGGGGCATTTAAACCCTCATGTTTAGCTACTGCTACCTGCACGTCTCTTCCATGGGGCATTTAATCCAACTTGATAAGCTACTGCGACCTACACGTCTCTTCCAAGGGGCATTTAAACCGTCTTATTAAGCTACTGCGCCCTGCTCGTCTCTTCCAAGGGGCATTTACACTGTCTTGTTAAGCTACTGCGACCTCCACCGCTCTTCCAAGGGACATTTAAACCGTCTTGTTAAGCTACTGCTACCTGCACTTCTCTTCCAAGGGGCATTTGAACAGTCTTGTTTAGCTGCTGCGACCTGCATGTCTCTTCCAAGGGGCATTTAAACTAACTTGTTAAGCTACTGCGACCTGCACCTCTCTTCCAAGGGGCATTTAAATCGTCTTGATAAGCTACTGAGATCTGCACCTCTCTTCCAAGGCGCATTTAAATCGTCTTAATAAGCTGCTGCGACCTGCACGTCTCTTCCAAGGGGCATTTAAACCGTCTTGTTAAGCTACTGCGACCTCCACGTCTCTTCCAATGGGCATATAAACCATCTTGTTAAGCTGCTGCTACCTGCACGTCTCTTCCAAGGGGCATTTAAACCGTCTTGTTAAACTACTGCTACCTGCACGTCTCTTCTAAGGGGCATTTACGTCGTCTTGTTAAGCTACTGTGACTTGCACGTCTCTTCCAAGGGGCATTTAAACTATCTTGTTAAGCTACTGTAACCTCCACCACTTTTCCAATGGGCATTTAAACCGTCTTGTTAAGCTACTGCGACCTGCACGTCTCTTCAAAGGGGCATTTAAACCGTCTTGTTAAGCTACTGCGACCTGCAAGTCTCTTCCAAGGCGCATTTAAACACTCTTTTTAAGCTACTGCGACTTGAACATCTCTTCCAAGGGGCATTTAAACCGTTTTGTGAAGCTACTGTAACCTCCACTACTTTTCTAAGGGGCATCTAAACAGCCTTGTGAAGCTACTGCGACCTGCAAGTCTCTTCCAAGGGGCATTTAAGCGTCTTGTTAAGCTACTGCGACTTGCATGTCTCTTCCAAGGGCCATTTAAACTGTCTTGTTAAGCAACTGCGATCTCCACCGCTCTGCCAAGGGGCATTTAAACCGTCTTGTTAAGCCACTGTATCCTCCACCACTTTTCCAAGGGGCATTTAAACCGTTTTGTTAAGCTACTGCGACCTGCTTGTCTCTTCCAAGGGGCATTTAAACTGTCCTGTTAAGCTACTGCGACCTCCACCGCTCTTCCAAGGGGCAATTAAACCATCTTGTTAAGCTACTGCGACCTGCACGTCTCTTCCAAGGGACATTTAAACCATCTTGTTAAGCTACTGCGAACTGCACGTCTCTTCTAAGGGGCATTTAAACCGTCTTGTTAAGCGACCGCGACTTGCACGTCTCTTCCAAGGGGCATTTAAACAGTCTTGTTAAGCAACTGTAACCTCCACCACTTTTCCAAGGGGCAATTAAACCGTCCTCTTAAGCTACTGAGAACTGCATGTCTCTTCCAAAGGGCATTTAAACCTTCTTGTTAAGCTACTGCGACCTGCACGTCTCTTCCAAGGGGCATTTAAACCCTCTTGTTAAGCTACTGCGACTTGCACGTCTCTTGAGGGGGGCAATTAAACCCTCATGTTTAGCTACTGCTACCTGCACGTCCCTTCCAAGGGGCATTTAAACCATCTTGTTAAGCTACTGCGACCTGCACGTCTCTTCCAAGGGGCATTTAAACCATCTTGTTAAGCTACTGCGACCTGCACGTCTCTTCCAAGGGGCATTTAAACCGTCATTTTAAGCTACTGCTCCGTGCACGTCTCTTCTAAGGGGCATTTAAAATGTCTTGTTAAGCTACTGCGACCTCCACAGCTCTTCCAAGGGACACTTAAACCATCTTGTTAAGCTACTGCGACCTGAACGTCTCTTCCAAGGGGCATTTAAACCGTCTTGTTAAGCTACTGCGACCTGCACGTCTCTTCCAAGGGGCATTTAAACCGTCTTGTTAAGCTACTGCGACTTGCACGTCTCTTCCAAGGGGCATTTAAACCGTCTTGTTAAGCAACTGCGACCTGCACATATCTTCCAAGGGGCATTTTAACCGTCTTATTAAGCTACTGCGACCTGCACGTCTCCTCCAAGGGGCATTTAAACTGTCTTGTTAAGCTACTGCGACCTCCACCGCTCTTCCAAGGGACATTTATACCATCTTGTTAAGCTACTGCGACCTGCACGTCTCTTACAAGGGGCATTTAAACAGTCTTGTTAAGCTACTGCGATCTGCATGTCTCTTCCAAGGGGCATTTAAACCGTCTTTTTAAGCTACTGCGACCTGCACGTCTCTTCCAAGGGGCATTTAAACTGTCTTGTTAAGCTACTGCGACCTGCACGTCTCTTCAAAGGGGCATTTAAACCGTCTTGTTAAGCTACTGCGACTTGCACGTCTCTTCCAAGGGGCATTTAAACCTTCTTGTTTAGCTACTGTAACCTCCTTCACTTTTCCAAGGGGCAATTAAACTGTCTTGTTAAGCTACTGCGATCTACATGTCTCTTTCAAGGGGCATTTAAACCGTCTTTTTAAGCTGCTGCGACCTGCATGTCTCTTCCAAGGGGCATTTAAACCGTCTTGTTAAGCTAATGCGACCTGCATGTCTCTTCCAAGGGGCATTTAAACCGTCTTTTTAAGCTACTGGGACCTGCACGTCTCTTCCAAGGGGCATTTAAACCGACTTGTTAAGCTGCTGCGACCTGCATGACTCTTCCAAGGGGCATTTAAACCGTCTTGTTAAGCTACTGGGACCTGCACGTCTCTTCCAAGGGGCATTTAAACCGACTTGTTAAGCTGCTGCGACCTGCATGTCTCTTCCAAGGGGCATTTAAACTGTCTTGTTAAGCTACTGCGACCCCCACCGCTCTTCCAAGGGGCATTTAAATCGTCTTGGTAAGCTACTGCGACGTGCAAGCCTCTTCCAAGTTGCATTTAAACCGTCTTCTTAAGCTACTGCGACCTGCAAATCTCTTTCAAGGGGCATTTAAACTGTCTTGTTAAGCTACTGCAACCTCCACCGCTCTTCCAAGGGGAATTTAAACCATCTTGTTAAGCTACTGCGACCTGCACGTCTCTTCCAAGGGACATTTAAACCGTCTTGTTAAGCTACTACGACCAGCCCGTCTCTTCTAAGTGGCATTTAAACCGTCTTGTTAAGCTAAAGCGACTTGCACGTCTCTTCCAAGGGGCATTTAAACAGTCTTTTTAAGCTACTGTAACCTCCACCACTTCTCCAAGGGACAATTAAACCGTCTTGTTAAGCTGCTGCGAACTGCATGTCTCTTCCAAAGGGCATTTAAACCTTCTTGTTAAGCTACTGCGACTTGCACGTCTCTTCCAAGGGGCATTTAAAGAGTCTTGTTAAGCTACTCTAACCTCCACCACTTTTCCAAGGGTCAATTAAGCTGTCTTGTTAAGCTACTGTGACCTGCATGTCTCTTCCAAGGGGCATTTAAACTTTCTTGTTAAGCTACTGCGACCTGCACGTCTCTTCCAAGGGGCATTTAAACTGTCTTGGTAAGCTACTGCGACCTGCTCGTCTCTACCAAGGGGCATTTAAACCGTCTTGTTAAGCTACTGTATCCTTCACCACTTTTCCAAGGGGCATCTAAACCGTCTTGTTAAGCTACTGCGACCTGCACGTCTCTTCCAAGGGGCATTTAAACCGTCTTGTTAAGATACTGCGACTTGTACGTCTCTTCGAAGGGGCATTTAAACCGTCTTGTTAAGCTGCTGTGACCTGCATGTCTCTTCCAAGGGGCATTTAAACCGTCTTGTTAAGCTACTGTGACCTCCATCGCTCTTCCAGGGGGCATTTAAACCATCTTGTTAAGCTACTGCGACCTGCACGTCTCTTTCAAGGGTCATTTAAACCGTCTTGTTAAGCTACTGCGACCTGCATGTATCTTCCAAGGGCATTTAAACGGTCTTGTTAAGCTACTGCGACCACTACGACTCTTCGAAGGGGCAATTAAACCGTCTTGTTAAGCTGCTGTGACCTGCATGTCTCTTCCACGGGGCATTTAAAACATCTTGTTAAGCTACTCCGACCTGCATGTCTCTTCCAAGGGGCATTTAAACCCTCTTGTTAAGCTACTGCGACTTGCACGTCTCTTGAGGGGGGCAATTAAACCCTCATGTTTATCTACTGCTACCTGCACGTCCCTTCCAAGGGGCATTTAAACCATCTTGTTAAGCTACTGCGACCTGCACGTCTCTTCCAAGGGGCATTTAAACCATCTTGTTAAGCTACTGCGACCTGCACGTCTCTTCCAAGGGGCATTTAAACCGTCATTTTAAGCTACTGCTCCGTGCACGTCTCTTCTAAGGGGCATTTAAAATGTCTTGTTAAGCTACTGCGACCTCCACAGCTCTTCCAAGGGACACTTAAACCATCTTGTTAAGCTACTGCGACCTGAACGTCTCTTCCAAGGGGCATTTAAACCGTCTTGTTAAGCTACTGCGACCTGCACGTCTCTTCCAAGGGGCATTTAAACCGTCTTGTTAAGCTACTGCGACTTGCACGTCTCTTCCAAGGGGCATTTAAACCGTCTTGTTAAGCAACTGCGACCTGCACATATCTTCCAAGGGGCATTTTAACCGTCTTATTAAGCTACTGCGACCTGCACGTCTCCTCCAAGGGGCATTTAAACTGTCTTGTTAAGCTACTGCGACCTCCACCGCTCTTCCAAGGGACATTTATACCATCTTGTTAAGCTACTGCGACCTGCACGTCTCTTACAAGGGGCATTTAAACAGTCTTGTTAAGCTACTGCGATCTGCATGTCTCTTCCAAGGGGCATTTAAACCGTCTTTTTAAGCTACTGCGACCTGCACGTCTCTTCCAAGGGGCATTTAAACTGTCTTGTTAAGCTACTGCGACCTGCACGTCTCTTCAAAGGGGCATTTAAACCGTCTTGTTAAGCTACTGCGACTTGCACGTCTCTTCCAAGGGGCATTTAAACCTTCTTGTTTAGCTACTGTAACCTCCTTCACTTTTCCAAGGGGCAATTAAACTGTCTTGTTAAGCTACTGCGATCTACATGTCTCTTTCAAGGGGCATTTAAACCGTCTTTTTAAGCTGCTGCGACCTGCATGTCTCTTCCAAGGGGCATTTAAACCGTCTTGTTAAGCTAATGCGACCTGCATGTCTCTTCCAAGGGGCATTTAAACCGTCTTTTTAAGCTACTGGGACCTGCACGTCTCTTCCAAGGGGCATTTAAACCGACTTGTTAAGCTGCTGCGACCTGCATGACTCTTCCAAGGGGCATTTAAACCGTCTTGTTAAGCTACTGGGATCTGCACGTCTCTTCCAAGGGGCATTTAAACCGACTTGTTAAGCTGCTGCGACCTGCATGTCTCTTCCAAGGGGCATTTAAACTGTCTTGTTAAGCTACTGCGACCCCCACCGCTCTTCCAAGGGGCATTTAAATCGTCTTGGTAAGCTACTGCGACGTGCAAGCCTCTTCCAAGTTGCATTTAAACCGTCTTCTTAAGCTACTGCGACCTGCAAATCTCTTTCAAGGGGCATTTAAACTGTCTTGTTAAGCTACTGCAACCTCCACCGCTCTTCCAAGGGGAATTTAAACCATCTTGTTAAGCTACTGCGACCTGCATGTCTCTTCCAAGGGACATTTAAACCGTCTTGTTAAGCTACTACGACCAGCCCGTCTCTTCTAAGTGGCATTTAAACCGTCTTGTTAAGCTAAAGCGACTTGCACGTCTCTTCCAAGGGGCATTTAAACAGTCTTTTTAAGCTACTGTAACCTCCACCACTTCTCCAAGGGACAATTAAACCGTCTTGTTAAGCTGCTGCGAACTGCATGTCTCTTCCAAAGGGCATTTAAACCTTCTTGTTAAGCTACTGCGACTTGCACGTCTCTTCCAAGGGGCATTTAAAGAGTCTTGTTAAGCTACTCTAACCTCCACCACTTTTCCAAGGGTCAATTAAGCTGTCTTGTTAAGCTACTGTGACCTGCATGTCTCTTCCAAGGGGCATTTAAACTTTCTTGTTAAGCTACTGCGACCTGCACGTCTCTTCCAAGGGGCATTTAAACTGTCTTGGTAAGCTACTGCGACCTGCTCGTCTCTACCAAGGGGCATTTAAACCGTCTTGTTAAGCTACTGTATCCTTCACCACTTTTCCAAGGGGCATCTAAACCGTCTTGTTAAGCTACTGCGACCTGCACGTCTCTTCCAAGGGGCATTTAAACCGTCTTGTTAAGATACTGCGACTTGTACGTCTCTTCGAAGGGGCATTTAAACCGTCTTGTTAAGCTGCTGTGACCTGCATGTCTCTTCCAAGGGGCATTTAAACCGTCTTGTTAAGCTACTGCGACCTCCATCGCTCTTCCAGGGGGCATTTAAACCATCTTGTTAAGCTACTGCGACCTGCACGTCTCTTCCAAGGGGCATTTAAACCCTATTGTTAAGCTACTGCGACCTGCACGTCTCTTCCAAGGGGCATTTAAACCCTCTTGTTAAGCTACTGCGACCTGCACGTCTCTTGAGAGGGGCATTTAAACCCTCATGTTTAGCTACTGCTACCTGCACGTCTCTTCCATGGGGCATTTAAACCATCTTGTTAAGCTACTGCGACCTGCACGTCTCTTCCAAGGGGCATTTAAACCGTCTTGTTAAGCTACTGCGCCCTGCACGTCTCCTCCAAGGGGCATTTAAAATGTCTTGTTAAGCTACTGCGACCTCCACCGCTCTTCCAAGGGACACTTAAACCGTCTTGTTAAGCTACTGCGACCTGCACGTCTCTTCCAAGGGGCATTTAAACCGTCTTGTTAAGCTACTGCGACCTGCACGTCTCTTCCAAGGGGAATTTAAACCGTCTTGTTAAGCTACTGCGACTTGCACGTCTCTTCCAAGGGGCATTTAAACCGTCTTGTTAAGCTACTGTGACCTGCACTTATCTTCCAAGGGGCATTTTAACCGTCTTATTAAGCTACTGCGAAATGCACGTCTCTTCCAAGGGGCATTTAAACTGTCTTGTTAAGCTACTGCGACCTCCACCGCTCTTCCAAGGGACATTTATACCGTCTTGTTAAGCTACTGCGACTTGCACGTCTCTTCCAAGGGGCATTTAAACCTTCTTGTTTAGCTACTGTAACCTCCACCACTTTTCCAAGGGGCATTTAAACTGTCTTGTTAAGCTACTGCGATCTACATGTCTCTTTCAAGGGGCATTTAAACCGTCTTTTTAAGCTACTGCTACCTGCACGTCTCTTCCAAGGGGCATTTAAACCGTCTTGTTTAGCAACTGTAACCTCCACCACTTTTCCAAGGGGCAATTAAACCATATTGTTAAGCTAATGCGACCTGCATGTCTCTTCCAAGGGGCATTTAAACCGTCTTGATAAGCTACTGGGACCTGCACGTCTCTTCCAAGGGGCATTTAAACCGTCTTGTTAAGCTGCTGCGACCTGCATGTCTCTTCCAAGGGGCATTTAAACTGTCTTGTTAAGCTACTGCGACCCCCACCGCTCTTCCAAGGGGCATTTAAATCGTCTTGGTAAGCTACTGCGACGTGCAAGCCTCTTCCAAGGTGCATTTAAACCGTCTTGTTAAGCTACTGCGACCTGCAAGTCTCTTCCAAGGGGCATTTAAACTGTCTTTTTAAGCTACTGCGACCTCCACCGCTCTTCCAAGGGGCATTTAAACCATCTTGTTAAGCTACTGCGACCTGCAAGTCTCTTCCAAGGGACATTTAAACCGTCTTGTTAAGCTACTGCGACCTGCCCGTCTCTTCTAAGGGGCATTTAAACCGTCTTGTTAAGCTAAAGCGACTTGCACGTCTCTTCCAAGGGGCATTTAAACAGTCTTTTTAAGCTACTGTAACCTCCACCACTTCTCCAAGGGGCAATTAAACCGTCTTGTTAAGCTGCTGCGAACTGCATGTCTCTTCCAAAGGGCATTTAAACCTTCATGTTAAGCTACTGCGACCTGCACGTCTCTTCCAAGGGGCATTTAAACTGTCTTGTTAAGCTACTGCGACCTGCACGTCTCTTCTAATGGGCATTTAAACAGTCTTGTTAAGCTACTGCGACCTGCACGTCTCTTCCAAGGGGCATTTAAAGAGTCTTGTTAAGCTACTGTAACCTCCACCACTTTTCCACGGGTCAATTAAGCTGTCTTGTTAAGCTACTGTGACCTGCATGTCTCTTCCAAGGGGCATTTAAACTGTCTTTTTAAGCTACTGCGACCTCCAACGCTCTTCCAAGGGGCATTTAAACCATCTTGTTAAGCTACTGCGACCTGCAAGTCTCTTCCAAGGGACATTTAAACCGTCTTGTTAAGCTACTGCGACCTGCCCGTCTCTTCTAAGGGGCATTTAAACCGTCTTGTTAAGCTAAAGCGACTTGCACGTCTCTTCCAAGGGGCATTTAAACAGTCTTTTTAAGCTACTGTAACCTCCACCACTTCTCCAAGGGGCAATTAAACCGTCTTGTTAAGCTGCTGCGAACTGCATGTCTCTTCCAAAGGGCATTTAAACCTTCATGTTAAGCTACTGCGACCTGCACGTCTCTTCCAAGGGGCATTTAAACTGTCTTGTTAAGCTACTGCGACCTGCACGTCTCTTCTAAGGGGCATTTAAACAGTCTTGTTAAGCTACTGCGACCTGCACGTCTCTTCCAAGGGGCATTTAAAGAGTCTTGTTAAGCTACTGTAACCTACACCACTTTTCCACGGGTCAATTAAGCTGTCTTGTTAAGCTACTGTGACCTGCATGTCTCTTCCAAGGGGCATTTAAACTTTCTTGTTAAGCTACTGCGACCTCCACCGCTCTTCCGAGGGACATTTATACGGTCTTGTTAAGCTACTGCGACCTGCACGTTTCTTCCAAGGGGCATTTAAACCGTCTTGTTAAGCTACTGCGATCTGCATGTCTCTTCCAAGGGGCATTTAAACCATCTTTTTAAGCTACTGCGACCTGCACGTCTCTTCCAAGGGGCATTTAAACTGTCTTGTTAAGCTACTGCGACCTGCACGTCTCTTCCAAGGGGCATTTAAACCGTCTTGTTTAGTTACTGCGACTTGCACGTCTCTTCCAAGGGGCATTTAAACCTTCTTGTTTAGCTACTGTAACCTCCACCACTTTTCCAAGGGGCATTTAAACTGTCTTGTTAAGCTACTGCGATCTACATGTCTCTTTCAAGGGGCATTTAAACCGTCTTTTTAAGCTCCTGCTACCTGCACGTCTCTTCCAAGGGGCAATTAAACCGTTTTGTTAAGCTACTGCGACTTGCACGTCTCTTCCAAGGGGCATTTAAACCTTCTTGTTTAGCAACTGTAACCTCCACCACTTTTCCAAGGGGCATTTAAACCATCTTGTTAAGCTAATGCGACCTGCTCGTATCTTCCAATTGGCATTTAAACCGTCTTGTTAAGCTGCTGCGACCTGCATGTCTCTTCCAAGGGGCATTTAAACTGTCTTGTTAAGCTACTGCGACCCTCACCGCTCTTCCAAGGGGCATTTAAATCGTCTTGGTAAGCTACTGCGACGTGCAAGCCTCTTCCAAGGGGCATTTAAACCGTCTTGTTAAGCTACTGCGACCTGCAAGTCTCTTCCAAGGGGCATTTAAACTGTCTTTTTAAGCTACTGCGACCTCCACCGCTCTTCCAAGGGGCATTTAAACCATCTTGTTAAGCTACTGCGACCTGCAAGTCTCTTCCAAGGGACATTTAAACCGTCTTGTTAAGCTACTGCGACCTGCACGTCTCTTCTAAGGGGCATTTAAACCGTCTTGTTAAGCGACCTCGACTTGCACGTCTCTTCCAAGGGGCATTTAAACCGTCTTGTTAAGCTACTGCGAACTGCATGTCTCTTCCAAAGGGCATTTAAACCTTCTTGTTAACCTACTGCTACCTGCACGTCTCTGGAGAGGGGCATTTAAACCCTCATGTTTAGCTACTGCTACCTGCACGTCTCTTCCATGAGGCATTTAAACCATCTTGTTAAGCTACTGCGACCTGCACGTCTCTTCCAAGGGGCATTTAAACCGTCTTGTTAAGCTATTGCGACCTGCAAGTCTCTTCCAAGGGGCATTTAAACCTTCTTGTTAAGCTACTGCGACATGCACGTCTCTTCCAAGGGGCATTTAAACTGTCTTGTTAAGCTACTGCGACCTGCACGTTTCTTCTAAGGGGCATTTAAACAGTCTTGTTAAGCTACTGCGACCTGCACGTCTCTTCCAAGGGGCATTTAAAGAGTCTTGTTAAGCTACTGTAACCTCCACCACTTCTCCAAGGGGCAATTAAACCGTCCTGTTAAGCTGCTGCGAACTGCATGTCTCTTCCAAAGGGCATTTAAACCTTCTTGTTAAGCTACTGCGACCTGCACGTCTCTTCCAAGGGGCATTTAAACTGTCTTGTTAAGCTATTGCGACCTGCACGTTTCTTCTAAGGGGCATTTAAACAGTCTTGTTAAGCTACTGCGACCTGCACGTCTCTTTCAAGGGGCATTTAAAGAGTCTTGTTAAGCTACTGTAACCTCCACCACTTTTCCAAGGGTCAATTAAGCTGTCTTGTTAAGCTACTGCGACCTGCATGTCTCTTCCAAGGGGCATTTAAACTTTCTTGTTAAGCTACTGCGACCTGCACGTCTCTTCCAAGGGGCATTTAAACTGTCTTGGTAAGCTACTGCGACCTGCTCGTCTCTACCAAGGGGCATTTAAACCGACTTGTTAAGCTACTGTAACCTTCACCACTTTTCCAAGGGACATCTAAACCGTCTTGTTAAGCTACTGCGGCCTGCACGTCTCTTCCAAGGGGCATTTAAACCATCTTGTTAAGCTACTGCGACCTGTACGTCTCTTCGAAGGGGCATTTAAACCATCTTGTTAAGCTGCTGTGACCTGCATGTCTCTTCCAAGGGGCATTTAAACCGCCTTGTTAAGCTACTGCGACCTCCATCGCTCTTCCAGGGGGCATTTAAATCATCTTGTTAAGCTACTGCGACCTGCACGTCTCTTCCAAGGGGCATTTAAACCCACTTGTTAAGCTACTGCGATCTGCACGTCTCTTGAGATGGGCATTTAAGCCCTCATGTTTAGCTACTGCTACCTGCACGTCTCTTCCATGGGGCATTTAAACCATCTTGTTAAGCTACTGCGTATGGAACGTCTCTTCCAAGGGGCATTTAAACCGTCTTCTTAAGCTACTGCGACCTGCACGTCTCTTCCAAGGGGCATTTAAACCGTCTTGTTAAGCTACTGCGACCTCCACCGCTCTTCCAAGGGACATTTAAACCGTGTTGTTAAGCTACTGCGACCTGCACGTCTCTTCCAAGGGGCATTTAAACCATCTTGTTAAGCTTCTGCGAACTGCAAGTCTCTTCCAAGGGGCATTTAAACCGTCTTGTTAAGCTACTGCGACTTGCACGTCTCTTCCAAGGGGCATTTAAATCGTCTTGTTAGGCTACTGTAACCTCCACCACTTTTCCAAGGGGCATTTAAACCGTCTTGTTAAGCTACTGCGACCTGCACTTATCTTCCAAGGGGCATTTTAACCGTCTTATTAAGCTACTGCGACCTGCACGTCTCTTACAAGGGGCATTTAAACTGTCTTGTTAAGCTACTGCGATCTGCATGTCTCTTCCAAAGGGCATTTAAACCGTCTTGTTAAGCTACTGCGACCTCCACCGCTCTTCCAAGGGACATTTAAACCGTCTTGTTAAGCTACTGCGACCTGCACGTCTCTTCCAAGGGGCATTTAAACCATCTTGTTAAGCTTCTGCGAACTGCAAGTCTCTTCCAAGGGGCATTTAAACCGTCTTGTTAAGCTACTGCGACTTGCACGTCTCTTCCAAGGGGCATTTAAATCGTCTTGTTAGGCTACTGTAACCTCCACCACTTTTCCAAGGGGCATTTAAACCGTCTTGTTAAGCTACTGCGACCTGCACTTATCTTCCAAGGGGCATTTTAACCGTCTTATTAAGCTACTGCGACCTGTACGTCTCTTACAAGGGGCATTTAAACTGTCTTGTTAAGCTACTGCGATCTGCATGTCTCTTCCAAGGGGCATTTAAACCCTCTTTTTAAGCTACTGCGACTTGAACATCTCTTCCAAGGGGCATTTAAACCATCTTGTTAAGCTACTGCGACCTGCACGTCTCTTCCAAGGGGCATTTAAAGAGTCTTGTTAAGCTACTGTAACCTCCACCACTTTTCCAATGGTCAATTAAGCTGTCTTGTTAAGCTACTGCGACCTGCATGTCTCTTCCAAGGGGCATTTAAACTTTCTTATTAAGCTACTGCGACCTCCACCGCTCTTCCAAGGGACATTTATACCATCTTGTTAAGCTACTGCGACCTGCACGTTTCTTCCAAGGGGCATTTAAACCGTCTTGTTAAGCTACTGCGATCTGCATGTCTTTTCCAAGGGGCATTTAAACCATCTTTTTAAGCTACTGCGACCTGCACATCTCTTCCAAGGGGCATTTAAACTGTCTTGTTAAACTACTGCGACCTGCACGTCTCTTCCAAGGGGCATTTAAACCGTCCTGTTAAGCTACTGCGACTTGCACGTCTCTTCCAAGGTTCATTTAAACCTTCTTGTTTAGCTACGGTAACCTACACCACTTTTCCAAGGGGCATTTAAAATGTCTTGTTAAGCTACTGCGACCTCCACCGCTCTTCCAAGGGACACTTAAACCGTCTTGTTAAGCTACTGCGACCTGCACGTCTCTTCCAAGGGGCATTTAAACCGTCTTGTTAAGCTACTGCGACCTGCACGTCTCTTCCAAGGGGCATTTAAACCGTATTGTTAAGCTACTGCGACCTGCAAGTCTCTTCCAAGGGACATTTAAACCGTCTTGTTAAGCTACTGCGACATGCCCGTCTCTTCTAAGGGGCATTTAAACCGTCTTGTTAAGCTAAAGCGACTTGCACGTCTCTTCCAAGGGGCATTTAAACAGTATATTTAAGCTACTGTAACCTCCACCACTTCTCCAAGGGGCAATTAAACCGTCTTGTTAAGCTGCTGCGAACTGCATGTCTCTTCCAAAGGGCATTTAAACTGTCTTGTTAAGCTACTGCGACCTGCACGTCTCTTCTATGGGGCATTTGAACAGTTTTGTTAAGCTACTGCGACCTGCACGTCTCTTCCAAGGGGCATTTAAAGAGTCTTGTTAAGCTACTGTAACCTCCATCACTTTTCCAAGGGTCAATTAAGCTGTCTTGTTAAGCTACTGCGACCTGCATGTCTCTTCCAAGGGGCATTTAAATTTTCTGGTTAAGCTACTGCGACCTCCACCGCTCTTCCAAGGGACATTTATACCGTCTTGTTAAGCTACTGCGACATGCACGTTTCTTCCAAGGGGCATTTAAACCGTCTTGTTAAGCTACTGCGATCAGCATGTCTCTTCCAAGGGGCATTTAAACCATCTTTTTAAGCTACTGCGACCCGCACATCTCTTCCAAGGTGCATTTAAACTGTCTTGTTAAGCTACTGCGACCTGCACGTCTCTTCCAAGGGGCATTTAAACCGTCTTGTTAAGCTACTGCCACTTGCGCGTCTCTTCCAAGGGGCATTTAAACTGTCTTGTTCAGCTACTGCGATCTACATGTCTCTTTCAAGGGGCACTTAAACCGTCTTTTTATGCTACTGCTACCTGCACGTCTCTTCCAAGGGGCATTTAAACCGTTTTGTTAAGCTACTGCGACTTGCATGCTCTTCCAAGGGGCATTTAAACCTTCTTGTTTAGCAACTGTAACCTCCACCACTTTTCCAAGGGGCATTTAAACCATCTTGTTAAGCTAATGCGACCTGCATGTCTCTTCCAAGGGGCATTTAAACCATCTTGTTAAGCTACTGCGACCCCCACCGCTCTTCCAAGGGGCATTTAAATCGTCTTGGTAAGCTACTGAGACGTGCAAGCCTCTTCCAAGGGGCATTTAAACCGTCTTGTTAAGCTACTGCGACCTGCAAAACTCTTCCAAGGGGCATTTAAACTGTCTTTTTAAGCTACTGCGACCTCCACCGCTCTTCCAAGGGGCATTTAAACCATCTTGTTAAGCTACTGCGACCTGCAAGTCTCTTCCAAGGGACAATTAAACCGTCTTGTTAAGCTACTGCGACCTGCCCGTCTTTTCTAAGGGGCATTTAAACCGTTTTGTTAAGTTAAAGCGACTTGCACGTCTCTTCCAAGGGGCATTTAAACAGTCTTTTTAAGCTACTGTAACCTCCACCACTTCTCCAAGGGGAAATTAAACCGTCTTGTTAAGCTGCTGCGAACTGCATGTCTCTTCCAAAGGGCATTTAAACCTTCTTGTTAAGCTACTGCGACCTGCACGTCTCTTCCAAGGGGCATTTAAACTGTGTTGTTAAGCTACTGCGACCTGCACGTCTCTTCTAAGGGGCATTTAAACAGTCTTGTTAAGCTACTGCGACCTGCACGTCTCTTCCAAGGGGCATTTAAAGAGTCTTGTTAAGCTACTGTAACCTCCACCACTTTTCCAAGGGTCAATTAAGCTGTCTTCTTAAGCTACTGCGACCTGCATGTCTCTTCCAAGGGGCATTTAAACTTTCTTGTTAAGCTACTGCCACCTGCACGTCTCTTCCAAGGGGCATTTAAACTGTCTTGGTAAGCTACTGCGACCTGCTCGTCTGTACCAAGGGGCATTTAAACCGTCTTGTTAAGCTACTGTAACCTTCACCACTTTTCCAAGGGGCATCTAAACCGTCTTGTTAAGCTACTGCGACCTGCACGTCTCTTCCAAGGGGCATTTAAACCGTCTTGTTAAGCTACTGCGACCTGTACGTCTCTTCGAAGGGGCATTTAAACCGTCTTGTTAAGCTGCTGTGACCTGCATGTCTCTTCCAAGGGGCATTTAAACTGTCTTGTTAAGCTACTGCGACCTCCATCGCTCTTCCAGGGGGCATTTAAAACATCTTGTTAAGCTACTGCGACCTGCACGTCTCTTCCAAGGGGCATTTAAACCCTCTTGTTAAGCTACTGCGACCTGCACGTCTCTTGAGAGGGGCATTTAAACTCTCATGTTTAGCTACTGCTACCTGCACGTCTCTTCCATGGGGCATTTAAACCATCTTGTTAAGCTACTGCGACCTGCACGTCTCTTCCAAGGGGCATTTAAACCGTCTTGTTAAGCTACTGCGACCTGCACGTCTCTTCCAAGGGGCATTTAAATCGTCTTATTAAGCTACTGCGCCCTGCACGTCTCTTCCAAGGGGCATTTAAACTGTCTTGTTAAGCTACTGCGACCTCCACCGCTGTTCCAAGGGACATTTAAACCGTCTTGTTAAGCTACTGCGACCTGTTCGTCTCTTCCAAGGGGCATTTAAACCATCTTGTTAAGCTACTGCGACCTGTACGTCTCTTCGAAGGGGCATTTAAACCATCTTGTTAAGCTGCTGTGACCTGCATGTCTCTTCCAAGGGGCATTTAAACCGCCTTGTTAAGCTACTGCGACCTCCATCGCTCTTCCAGGGGGCATATAAATCATCTTGTTAAGCTACTGCGACCTGCACGTCTCTTCCAAGGGGCATTTAAACCCACTTGTTAAGCTACTGCGATCTGCACGTCTCTTGAGATGGGCATTTAAGCCCTCATGTTTAGCTACTGCTACCTGCACGTCTCTTCCATGGGGCATTTAAACCATCTTGTTAAGCTACTGCGTATGGAACGTCTCTTCCAAGGGGCATTTAAACCGTCTTCTTAAGCTACTGCGACCTGCATGTCTCTTCCAAGGGGCATTTAAACCGTCTTGTTAAGCTACTGCGACCTCCACCGCTCTTCCAAGGGACATTTAAACCGTCTTGTTAAGCTACTGCGACCTGCACGTCACTTCCAAGGGGCATTTAAACCATCTTGTTAAGCTTCTGCGAACTGCAAGTCTCTTCCAAGGGGCATTTAAACCGTCTTGTTAAGCTACTGCGACTTGCACGTCTCTTCCAAGGGGCATTTAAATCGTCTTGTTAGGCTACTGTAACCTCCACCACTTTTCCAAGGGGCATTTAAACCGTCTTGTTAAGCTACTGCGACCTGCACTTATCTTCCAAGGGGCATTTTAACCGTCTTATTAAGCTACTGCGACCTGCACGTCTCTTACAAGGGGCATTTAAACTGTCTTGTTAAGCTACTGCGATCTGCATGTCTCTTCCAAGGGGCATTTAAACCGTCTTGTTAAGCCACTGCGACCTCCACCGCTCTTCCAAGGGACATTTAAACCGTCTTGTTAAGCTACTGCGACCTGCACGTCTCTTCCAAGGGGCATTTAAACCATCTTGTTAAGCTTCTGCGAACTGAAAGTCTCTTCCAAGGGGCATTTAAACCGTCTTGTTAAGCTACTGCGACTTTCACGTCTCTTCCAAGGGGCATTTAAATCGTCTTGTTAGGCTACTGTAACCTCCACCACTTTTCCAAGGGGCATTTAAACCGTCTTGTTAAGCTACTGCGACCTGCACTTATCTTCCAAGGGGCATTTTAACCGTCTTATTAAGCTACTGCGACCTGCACGTCTCTTACAAGGGGCATTTAAACTGTCTTGTTAAGCTACTGCGATCTGCATGTCTCTTCCAAGGGGCATTTAAACCCTCTTTTTAAGCTACTGCGACTTGAACATCTCTTCCAAGGGGCATTTAAACCGTCTTGTTAAGCTACTGCGACCTGCACGTCTCTTCCAAGGGGCATTTAAAGAGTCTTGTTAAGCTACTGTAACCTCCACCACTTTTCCCAGGGTCAATTAAGCTGTCTTGTTAAGCTACTGCGACCTGCATGTCTCTTCCAAGGGGCATTTAAACTTTCTTATTAAGCTACTGCGACCTCCACCGCTCTTCCAAGGGACATTTATACCGTCTTGTTAAGCTACTGCGACCTGCACGTTTCTTCCAAGGGGCATTTAAACCGTCTTGTTAAGCTACTGCGATCTGCATGTCTTTTCCAAGGGGCATTTAAACCATCTTTTTAAGCTACTGCGACCTGCACATCTCTTCCAAGGGGCATTTAAACTGTCTTGTTAAACTACTGCGACCTGCACGTCTCTTCCAAGGGGCATTTAAACCGTCCTGTTAAGCTACTGCGACTTGCACGTCTCTTCCAAGGTTCATTTAAACCTTCTTGTTTAGCTACGGTAACCTACACCACTTTTCCAAGGGGCATTTAAAATGTCTTGTTAAGCTACTGCGACCTCCACCGCTCTTCCAAGGGACACTTAAACCGTCTTGTTAAGCTACTGCGACCTGCACGTCTCTTCCAAGGGGCATTTAAACCGTCTTGTTAAGCTACTGCGACCTGCACGTCTCTTCCAAGGGGCATTTAAACCGTATTGTTAAGCTACTGCGACCTGCAAGTCTCTTCCAAGGGACATTTAAACCGTCTTGTTAAGCTACTGCGACATGCCCGTCTCTTCTAAGGGGCATTTAAACCGTCTTGTTAAGCTAAAGCGACTTGCACGTCTCTTCCAAGGGGCATTTAAACAGTCTTTTTAAGCTACTGTAACCTCCACCACTTCTCCAAGGGGCAATTAAACCGTCTTGTTAAGCTGCTGCGAACTGCATGTCTCTTCCAAAGGGCATTTAAACTGTCTTGTTAAGCTACTGCGACCTGCACGTCTCTTCTAAGGGGCATTTAAACAGTTTTGTTAAGCTACTGCGACCTGCACGTCTCTTCCAAGGGGCATTTAAAGAGTCTTGTTAAGCTACTGTAACCTCCACCACTTTTCCAAGGGTCAATTAAGCTGTCTTGTTAAGCTACTGCGACCTGCATGTCTCTTCCAAGGGGCATTTAAACTTTCTTGTTAAGCTACTGCGACCTCCACCGCTCTTCCAAGGGACATTTATACCGTCTTGTTAAGCTACTGCGACATGCACGTTTCTTCCAAGGGGCATTTAAACCGTCTTGTTAAGCTACTGCGATCAGCATGTCTCTTCCAAGGGGCATTTAAACCATCTTTTTAAGCTACTGCGACCCGCACATCTCTTCCAAGGTGCATTTAAACTGTCTTGTTAAGCTACTGCGACCTGCACGTCTCTTCCAAGGGGCATTTAAACCGTCTTGTTAAGCTACTGCCACTTGCGCGTCTCTTCCAAGGGGCATTTAAACTGTCTTGTTAAGCTACTGCGATCTACATGTCTCTTTCAAGGGGCACTTAAACCGTCTTTTTATGCTACTGCTACCTGCACGTCTCTTCCAAGGGGCATTTAAACCGTTTTGTTAAGCTACTGCGACTTGCATGCTCTTCCAAGGGGCATTTAAACCTTCTTGTTTAGCAACTGTAACCTCCACCACTTTTCCAAGGGGCATTTAAACCATCTTGTTAAGCTAATGCGACCTGCATGTCTCTTCCAAGGGGCATTTAAACCATCTTGTTAAGCTACTGCGACCCCCACCGCTCTTCCAAGGGGCATTTAAATCGTCTTGGTAAGCTACTGAGACGTGCAAGCCTCTTCCAAGGGGCATTTAAACCGTCTTGTTAAGCTACTGCGACCTGCAAAACTCTTCCAAGGGGCATTTAAACTGTCTTTTTAAGCTACTGCGACCTCCACCGCTCTTCCAAGGGGCATTTAAACCATCTTGTTAAGCTACTGCGACCTGCAAGTCTCTTCCAAGGGACAATTAAACCGTCTTGTTAAGCTACTGCGACCTGCCCGTCTTTTCTAAGGGGCATTTAAACCGTCTTGTTAAGCTAAAGCGACTTGCACGTCTCTTCCAAGGGGCATTTAAACAGTCTTTTTAAGCTACTGTAACCTCCACCACTTCTCCAAGGGGAAATTAAACCGTCTTGTTAAGCTGCTGCGAACTGCATGTCTCTTCCAAAGGGCATTTAAACCTTCTTGTTAAGCTACTGCGACCTGCACGTCTCTTCCAAGGGGCATTTAAACTGTGTTGTTAAGCTACTGCGACCTGCACGTCTCTTCTAAGGGGCATTTAAACAGTCTTGTTAAGCTACTGCGACCTGCACGTCTCTTCCAAGGGGCATTTAAAGAGTCTTGTTAAGCTACTGTAACCTCCACCACTTTTCCAAGGGTCAATTAAGCTGTCTTCTTAAGCTACTGCGACCTGCATGTCTCTTCCAAGGGGCATTTAAACTTTCTTGTTAAGCTACTGCCACCTGCACGTCTCTTCCAAGGGGCATTTAAACTGTCTTGGTAAGCTACTGCGACCTGATCGTCTGTACCAAGGGGCATTTAAACCGTCTTGTTAAGCTACTGTAACCTTCACCACTTTTCCAAGGGGCATCTAAACCGTCTTGTTAAGCTACTGCGACCTGCACGTCTCTTCCAAGGGGCATTTAAACCGTCTTGTTAAGCTACTGCGACCTGTACGTCTCTTCGAAGGGGCATTTAAACCGTCTTGTTAAGCTGCTGTGACCTGCATGTCTCTTCCAAGGGGCATTTAAACTGTCTTGTTAAGCTACTGCGACCTCCATCGCTCTTCCAGGGGGCATTTAAAACATCTTGTTAAGCTACTGCGACCTGCACGTCTCTTCCAAGGGGCATTTAAACCCTCTTGTTAAGCTACTGCGACCTGCACGTCTCTTGAGAGGGGCATTTAAACTCTCATGTTTAGCTACTGCTACCTGCACGTCTCTTCCATGGGGCATTTAAACCATCTTGTTAAGCTACTGCGACCTGCACGTCTCTTCCAAGGGGCATTTAAACCGTCTTGTTAAGCTACTGCGACCTGCACGTCTCTTCCAAGGGGCATTTAAATCGTCTTATTAAGCTACTGCGCCCTGCACGTCTCTTCCAAGGGGCATTTAAACTGTCTTGTTAAGCTACTGCGACCTCCACCGCTCTTCCAAGGGACATTTAAACCGTCTTGTTAAGCTACTGCGACCTGCTCGTCTCTTCCAAGGGGCATTTAAACCATCTTGTTAAGCTTCTGCGACCTGCAAGTCTCTTCCAAGGGGCATTTAAACCGTCTTGTTAAGCTACTGCGACTTGCACATCTCTTCCAAGGGGCATTTAAATCGTTTTGTTAGACTACTGTAACCTCCACCACTTTTCCAAGGGGCATTTAAACCGTTTTGTTAAGCTACTGCAACCTGCACTTATCTTCCAAGGGGCATTTTAACCGTCTTATTAAGCTACTGCGACCTGCACGTCTCTTACAAGGGACATTTAAACTGTCTTGTTAAGCTACTGCGATCTGCATGTCTCTTCCAAGGGGCATTTAAACCCTCTTTTTAAGCTACTGCGACTTGAACATCTCTTCCAAGGGGCATTTAAACCGTCTTGTTAAGCTACTGTAACCTCCACTACTATTCTAAGGGGCATCTAAACAGCATTGTGAAGCTACTGCGACATGCAAGTCTCTTCCAAGGGGCATTTAAATGTCTTGTTAAGCTACTGCGACTTGCATGTCTCTTCCAAGGGCCATTTAAACTCTCTTGTTAAGCAACTGCGACCTCAACCGCTCTACCAAGGGGCATTTAAACCGTCTTGTTAAGCCACTGTAACCTCCACCACTTTTCCAAGGGGCACTTAAACTGTCTTGTTAAGATACTGCGACCTGCTTGTCTCTTCCAAGGGGCATTTAAACTGTCCTGTTAAGCTACTGCGACCTCCACCGCTCTTCCAAGGGGAATTTAAACCATCTTGTTAAGCTACTGCGATCTGCACTTCTCTTCCAAGGGACATTTAAACCGTCTTGTTAAGCTACTGCGACCTGCACGTCTATTCTAAGGGGCATTTAAACCGTCTTGTTAAGCTACCGCGACTTGCACGTCTCTTCCAAGGTGCATTTAAACAGTCTTGTTAAGCTACTGTAACCTCCACCACTTTTCCAAGGGGAAATTAAACCGTACTGTTAAGCTACTGCGAACTGCATGTCTCTTCCAAAGGGCATTTAAACCTTCTTGTTAAGCTACTGCGACCTGCTCGTCTCTACCAAGGGGCATTTAAACCGTCTTGTTAAGATACTGTAACCTTCACCACTTTTCCATTGGGCATCTAAACCATCTTGTTAAGCTACTGCGACCTGCACGTCTCTTTCAAAGGTCATTTAAACCGTCTTGTTAAGCTACTGCGACCTGCATGTCTCTTCCAAGGGCATTTAAACCATCTTGTTAAGCTGCTGTGACCTGCATGTCTCTTCCAAGGGGCATTTAAACCATCTTGTTAAGCTACTGCGACCTCCATCGCTCTTCCAGGGGGCATTTAAAACATCTTGTTAAGCTACTGCGACCTGCACGTCTCTTCCAAGGGGCATTTAAACCCTCTTGTTAAGCTACTGCGACCTGCAAGTCTCTTGAGAGGGGCATTTAAACCCTCATGTTTAGCTACTGCTACCTGCATGTCTCTTCCAAGGGGCATTTAAACCATCTTGTTAAGCTACTGCGACCTGCAAGTGTCTTCCAAGGGGCATTTAAACCATCTTGTTAAGCTACTGCGACCTGCACGTCTCTTCCAAGGGGCATTAAACCGTCTTGTTAAGCTACTGCGACTTGCACGTCTCTTCCAAGGGGCATTTAAACCGTCTTGTTAAGCTACTGCGACCTGCACTTATCTTCCAAGGGGCATTTTAACCGTCTTATTAAGCTACTGCGACCTGAACGTCTCTTCCAAGGGGCATTTAAACTGTCTTGTTAAGCTACTGTGACCTCCACCGCTCTTCCAAGGGACATTTATACCGTCTTGTTAAGCTACTGCGACCTCCACGTTTCTTCCAAGGGGCATTTAAACCGTCTTGTTAAGCTACTGCGATCTGCATGTGTCTTCCAAGGGGCATTTAAACTGTCTTTTTAAGCTACTGCGACCTGCACGTCTCTTCCAAGGGGCATTTAAACTGTCTTGTTAAGCTACTGCGACCTGCAGGTCTCTTCCAAGGGGCATTTAAACCGTCTTGTTAAGCTACTGTAACCTCCACCACTTTTCCAAGGGGCATTTAAACTGTCTTGTTAAGCTACTGCGATCTACATGTCTCTTTCAAGGGGCATTTAAACCGTCTTTTTAAGCTACTGCTACCTGCACGTCTCTTCGAAGGGGCATTTAAACCGTTTTGTTAAGCTACTGCGACTTGCACGTCTCTTTCAAGAGGCATTTAAACCTTCTTGTTTAGCAACTGTAACCTCCACCACTTTTCCAAGGGGCATTTAAACCGTCTTGTTAAGCTAATGCGACCTGCATGTCTCTTCCAAGGGGCATTTAAACATTCTTGTTAAGCTACTGGGACCTGCACGTCTCTTCCAAGGGGCATTTAAACCGTCTTGTTAAGCTGCTGCGACCTGCATGTCTCTTCCAAGGGGCATTTAAACTGTCTTGTTAAGCTACTGCGACCCCCACCGCTCTTCCAAGGGGCATTTAAATCGTCTTGGTTAGCTACTGCGACGTGCAAGCCTCTTCCAAGGGGCATTTAAACCATCTTGTTAAGCTACTGCGACCTGCAAGTCTCTTCCAAGGGGCATTTAAACAGTCTTTTTAAGCTACTGTAACCTCCACCGCTTCTCCAAGGGGCAATTAAACCATCTTGTTAAGCTGCTGTGAACTGCATGTCTCTTCCAAAGGGCATTTAAACCTTCTTGTTAAGCTACTGCGACCTGCACGTCTCTTCCAAGGGGCATTTAAACCGTCTTGTTAAGCTACTGCGACCTGCACGTCTCTTCTAAGGGGCATTTAAACAGTCTTGTTAAGCTACTGCGACCTGCACGTCTCTTCCAAGGGGCATTTAAAGAGTCTTTTTAAGCTACTGTAACCTCCACCACTTTTCCAAGGGTCAAGTAAGCTGTCTTGTTAAGCTACTGCGACCTGCATGTCTCTTCCAAGGGGCATTAAAACTTTCTTGTTAAGCTACTGCGACCTGCACGTCTCTTCCAAGGGGCATTTAAACCGTCTTGTTAAGCTTCTGCGACCTGCACGTCTCTTCTAAGGGGCATTTAAACAGTCTTGTTAAGCTACTGCGACCTGCACGTCTCTTCCAAGGGGCATTTAAAGAGTCTTGTTAAGCTACTGTAACCTCCACCACTTTTCCAAGGGTCAAGTAAGCTGTCTTGTTAAGCTACTGCGACCTGCATGTCTCTTCCAAGGGGCATTTAAACTTTCTTGTTAAGCTACTGCGACCTGCACGTCTCTTCCAAGGGGCATTTAAACCGTCTTGTTAAGCTACTGCGACTTGCAAGTCTCTTCCAAGGGGCATTTAAACCGTCTTTTTAAGCTACTGCGACATGCGCGTCTCTTCCAAGGGGCATTTAAACCATCTTGTTAAGCTACTGCGACCTGCACGTCTCTTCTAAGGGGCATTTAAACCGTCTTGTTAAGCTAATGCGACTTGCACGTCTCTTCCAAGGGGCATTTAAACCTTCTTGTTTAGCTACTGTAACCTCCACCATTTTTCCAAGGGGCATTTAAACTGTCTTGTTAAGCTACTGCGACCAGCATGTCTCTTCCATGGGGCATTTAAACCGTCTTGTTAAGCTACTGCGACCTGCACGTCTCTTCCAAGGGGCATTTAAACCGTCTTGTTAAGCTACTGCGACTTGCACGTCTCTTCCAAGGGGCATTTAAACCTTCTTGTTTAGCTACTGTAAATTCCACCACTTTTCCAAGGGGCATTTAAACCGTCTTGTTAAGCTACTGCGACCTGCAAGTCTCTTCCAAGGGGCATTTAAGCCGTCTTGTTAAGCTACTGGGACCTGCACGTCTCTTCCAAGGGGCATTTAAACCGTCTTGTTAAGCTGCTGCGACCTTCATGTCTTTTCCAAGGGGCATTTAAACCGCCTTGTTAAGCTGCTGCGACCTGCACGTCTCTTACAAGGGGCACTTAAACCATCTTGTTAAGCTACTGCGACTTGCACGTCTCTTCCAAGGGGCATTTAAACCGTCTTTTTAAGCTACTGCGACCTGCACGTCTCTTCCAAGGGGCATTTAAACCATCTTGTTAAGCTACTGCGACCTGCACGTCTCTTACAAGGGGCATTTCAACCGTCTTGTTAAGCTACTGCGACTTGCACGTCTCTTCCAAGGGGCATTTAAACCTTCTTGTTTAGCTGCGGTAACCTCCACCACTTTTCCAAGGGGCATTTAAACCGTATTGTTAAGCTACTGCGACCTGCACGTCTCTTCCAAGGGGCATTTAAACCTTCTTATTAAGCTACTGCGACCTGCTTGTCTCTTAAAAGGGGCATTTATACTGTCTTGTTAAGCTACTGCGACTTCCACCGCTCTTCCAAGGGACATTTAAACCATCTTGTTAAGCTACTGCGACCAGCACGTCTCTTCCAAGGGGCATTTAAACCCTCTTGTTAAGCTACTGCGACCTGCACGTCTTTTTCAAGGGTCATTTAAAACATTTTGTTAAGCTACTGCGACCTGCACGTCTCTTCCAAGAGGCATTTAAACCGTCTTATTAAGCTACTGCGACCTGCACATCTCTTTCAAGGGGCATTTAAACTGTCTTGTTAAGCTACTGCAACCTCCACCTCTCTTCCAAGGGGCATTTAAACCGTCTTGTTAGGCTACTGCGACCAGCATGTCTCTTCCAAGGGGCATTTAAACCGTATTGTTAAGCTACTGCGACCTGCATGTCTCTTCCAAGGGGCATTTAAACCTTCTTATTAAGCTGCTGCGACCTGCTCGTCTCTTAAAAGGGGCATTTAAACTGTCTTGTTAAGCTACTGCGACCTCCACCCCTCTTCCAAGGGACATTTAAACCATCTTGTTAAGCTACTGCGACCTGCACGTCTCTTCCAAGGGGCATTTAAACCGTCTTGTTAAGCTACTGCGACCTGCACGTCTCTTCCAAGGGGCATTTAAACCGTCTTGTTAAGCTCCTGTGACTTGCACGTCTCTTCCAAGGGTCATTTAAACCTTCTTGTTAAGCTACTGTAACCTCCAACACTTTTCAAAGGTGCATTTAAACCGTCTTGTTAAGCTACTGCGACCTGCACGTCTCTTCCAAGGGGCATTTGTACCGTCTTGTTAAGCTACTGCGACTTGCACGTCTCTTCCAAGGGGCACTTAAACCGTCTTGTTAAGCTACTGCGACTTGCACGTCTCTTCCAAGGGGCATTTAAATCGTCTTTTTAAGCTACTGCGACATGCGTGTCTCTTCCAAGGGGCATTTAAACCATCTTGTTAAGCTACTGCGACCTGCACGTCTCTTCCAAGGGTCATTTAAACCGTATTGTTAAGCTACTGCGACTTGCACTTCTCTTCCAAGGGGCATTTAAACCTTCTTGTTTAGCTACTGTAACCTCCACCATTTTTCCAAGGGGCATTTAAACTGTCTTGTTAAGCTACTGCGACCAGCATGTCTCTTCCAAGGGGCATTTAAACCGTCTTGTTAAGCTACTGCGACCTGCACGTCTCTTCCAAGGGGCATTTAAACCGTCTTGTTAAGCTGCTGCGACTTGCACGTCTCTTCCAAGGGGCATTTAAACCTTCTTGTTTAGCTAATGTAACCTCCACCACTTTTCCAAGGGGCATTTAAATCGTCTTGTTAAGCTACTGCGACCTGCAAGTCTCTTCCAAGGGGCATTTAAACTGTCTTGTTAAGCTACTGCGACCTGCAAGTCTCTTCCAAAGCGCATTTAAACAGTCTTTTTAAGCTACTGCAACTTGAACGTCTCTTCCAAGGGGCATTTAAACCGTCTTATTAAGCTACTGCGACCTGCTCGTCTCTTCCAAGAGGCATTTAAACTGTCTTGTTAAGCTACTGCGACCTCCACCGTTCTACCAATAGGCACTTAAACCATCTTGTTAAGCTACTGCGACCTGCACGTCTCTTCCAAGGGGCATTTAAACCATCTTGTTAAGCTACTGCGACCTGCACGTCTCTTCCAAGGGGCATTTAAACTGTCTTGTTAAGCTACTGCGACTTGCACGTCTCTTCCAAGGGGCATTTAAACAGTCTTGTTAAGCTACTGTAACCTCCACCACTTTTCCAAGGGTCAAGTAAGCTGTCTTGTTAAGCTACTGCGACCTGCATGTCTCTTCCAAGGGGCATTTAAACTTTCTTGTTAAGCTACTGCGACCTGCACGTCTCTTCCAAGGGGCATTTAAACCGTCTTGTTAAGCTACTGCGACTTGCAAGTCTCTTCCAAGGGGCATTTAAACCGTCTTTTTAAGCTACTGCGACATGCGCGTCTCTTCCAAGGGGCATTTAAACCATCTTGTTAAGCTACTGCGACCTGCACGTCTCTTCTAAGGGGCATTTAAACCGTCTTGTTAAGCTAATGCGACTTGCACGTCTCTTCCAAGGGGCATTTAAACCTTCTTGTTTAGCTACTGTAACCTCCACCATTTTTCCAAGGGGCATTTAAACTGTCTTGTTAAGCTACTGCGACCAGCATGTCTCTTCCATGGGGCATTTAAACCGTCTTGTTAAGCTACTGCGACCTGCACGTCTCTTCCAAGGGGCATTTAAACCGTCTTGTTAAGCTACTGCGACTTGCACGTCTCTTCCAAGGGGCATTTAAACCTTCTTGTTTAGCTACTGTAAATTCCACCACTTTTCCAAGGGGCATTTAAACCGTCTTGTTAAGCTACTGCGACCTGCAAGTCTCTTCCAAGGGGCATTTAAGCCGTCTTGTTAAGCTACTGGGACCTGCACGTCTCTTCCAAGGGGCATTTAAACCGTCTTGTTAAGCTGCTGCGACCTTCATGTCTCTTCCAAGGGGCATTTAAACCGCCTTGTTAAGCTGCTGCGACCTGCACGTCTCTTACAAGGGGCACTTAAACCATCTTGTTAAGCTACTGCGACTTGCACGTCTCTTCCAAGGGGCATTTAAACCGTCTTTTTAAGCTACTGCGACCTGCACGTCTCTTCCAAGGGGCATTTAAACCATCTTGTTAAGCTACTGCGACCTGCACGTCTCTTACAAGGGGCATTTCAACCGTCTTGTTAAGCTACTGCGACTTGCACGTCTCTTCCAAGGGGCATTTAAACCTTCTTGTTTAGCTGCGGTAACCTCCACCACTTTTCCAAGGGGCATTTAAACCGTATTGTTAAGCTACTGCGACCTGCACGTCTCTTCCAAGGGGCATTTAAACCTTCTTGTTTAGTTACTGCGACCTGCACGTCTCTTCCAAGGGGCATTTAAACCGTATTGTTAAGCTACTGCGACCTGCACGTCTCTTCCAAGGGGCATTTAAACCTTCTTATTAAGCTACTGCGACCTGCTTGTCTCTTAAAAGGGGCATTTATACTGTCTTGTTAAGCTACTGCGACTTCCACCGCTCTTCCAAGGGACATTTAAACCATCTTGTTAAGCTACTGCGACCAGCACGTCTCTTCCAAGGGGCATTTAAACCCTCTTGTTAAGCTACTGCGACCTGCACGTCTCCTGAAAGGGACATTTAAACCCTCATGTTAAGCTACTGCGACCTGCACGTCTTTTTCAAGGGTCATTTAAAACATTTTGTTAAGCTACTGCGACCTGCACGTCTCTTCCAAGAGGCATTTAAACCGTCTTATTAAGCTACTGCGACCTGCACATCTCTTTCAAGGGGCATTTAAACTGTCTTGTTAAGCTACTGCAACCTCCACCTCTCTTCCAAGGGGCATTTAAACCGTCTTGTTAGGCTACTGCGACCAGCATGTCTCTTCCAAGGGGCATTTAAACCGTATTGTTAAGCTACTGCGACCTGCATGTCTCTTCCAAGGGGCATTTAAACCTTCTTATTAAGCTGCTGCGACCTGCTCGTCTCTTAAAAGGGGCATTTAAACTGTCTTGTTAAGCTACTGCGACCTCCACCCCTCTTCCAAGGGACATTTAAACCATCTTGTTAAGCTACTGCGACCTGCACGTCTCTTCCAAGGGGCATTTAAACCGTCTTGTTAAGCTACTGCGACCTGCACGTCTCTTCCAAGGGGCATTTAAACCGTCTTGTTAAGCTCCTGTGACTTGCACGTCTCTTCCAAGGGTCATTTAAACCTTCTTGTTAAGCTACTGTAACCTCCAACACTTTTCAAAGGTGCATTTAAACCGTCTTGTTAAGCTACTGCGACCTGCACGTCTCTTCCAAGGGGCATTTGTACCGTCTTGTTAAGCTACTGCGACTTGCACGTCTCTTCCAAGGGGCACGTAAACCGTCTTGTTAAGCTACTGCGACTTGCACGTCTCTTCCAAGGGGCATTTAAACCGTCTTTTTAAGCTACTGCAACATGCGTGTCTCTTCCAAGGGGCATTTAAACCATCTTGTTAAGCTACTGCGACCTGCACGTCACTTCCAGGGGGCATTTAAACCGTATTGTTAAGCTACTGCGACTTGCACGTCTCTTCCAAGGGGCATTTAAACCTTCTTGTTTAGCTACTGTAACCTCCACCATTTTTCCAAGGGGCATTTAAACTGTCTTGTTAAGCTACTGCGACCAGCATGTCTCTTCCAAGGGGCATTTAAACCGTCTTGTTAAGCTACTGCGACCTGCACGTCTCTTCCAAGGGGCATTTAAACCGTCTTGTTAAGCTGCTGCGACTTGCACGTCTCTTCCAAGGGGCATTTAAACCTTCTTGTTTAGCTAATGTAACCTCCACCACTTTTCCAAGGGGCATTTAAATCGTCTTGTTAAGCTACTGCGACCTGCAAGTCTCTTCCAAGGGGCATTTAAACTGTCTTGTTAAGCTACTGCGACCTGCAAGTCTCTTCCAAAGCGCATTTAAACAGTCTTTTTAAGCTACTGCAACTTGAACGTCTCTTCCAAGGGGCATTTAAACCGTCTTATTAAGCTACTGCGACCTGCTCGTCTCTTCCAAGAGGCATTTAAACTGTCTTGTTAAGCTACTGCGACCTCCACCGTTCTACCAATGGGCATTTAAACCATCTTGTTAAGCTACTGCGACCTGCACGTCTCTTCCAAGGGGCATTTAAACCGTCTTGTTAAGCTACTGCGACCTGCACGTCTCTTCCAAGGGGCATTTAAACTGTCTTGTTAAGCTACTGCGACTTGCACGTCTCTTCCAAGGGGCATTTAAACAGTCTTGTTAAGCTACTGTAACCTCCACCAGTTTTCCAAGGGGCATTTAAACAGTCTTCTTAAGCTACTGCGACCTGCACTTATCTTCCAAGGGGCATTTAAACCGTCTTGTTAAGATACTGCAATCTGCACGTCTCTTCCAAGGGGCATTTAAACCGTCTTGTTAAGCTACTCCGACCTGCACGTCTCTTCTAAGGGGCATTTAAACCGTCTTGTTAAGCTACTGCGACTTGCACGTCTCTTCCAACGGGCATTTAAACAGTCTTGTTAAGCTACTGTAACCTCCACCATTTTTCCAAGGGGCAATTAAACTGTCTTGTTAAGCTACTGCGACCTGCATGTCTCTTCAAAGCGGCATTTAAACCTTCTTGTTAAGCTACTGCGACCTGCACGTCTCTTCCAAGGGGCATTTAAACTGTCTTGTTAAGCTACTGCGACCTGCTCGTCTCTTCCAAGGGGCATTTAAACCGTCTTGGTAAGCTACTGCGACCTGCAAGTCTCTTCCAACGTGCATTTAAGCAGTCTTTTTAAGCTACTGCAACTTGAACGTCTCTTCCAAGGGGCATTTAAACCGTCTTGTTAAGCTACTGTAACCATCACCACTTTTCCAAGTGGCATCTAAACCGTCTTGTTAAGCTACTGCGACCTGCACGTCCCTTCCAAGGGGCATCTAAACCGTCTTGTTAAGCTACTGCAATCTGCACGTCTCTTCCAAGGGGCATTTAAACCGTCTTGTTAAGCTACTGCGACCTGTACGTCTCTTCTAAGGGGCATTTAAACCGTCTTGTTAAGATACTGCGACTTGCACGTCTCTTCCAATGGGCATTTAAACAGTCTTATTAAGCTACTCTAACCTCCACCACTTTTCCAAGGGGCAAATAAACAGTCTTGTTAATCTACTGCGACCTGCATGTCTCTCCCAAGGGGCATTTAAACCTTCCTGTTAAGCTACTGCGACTTGCACGTCTCTTCCAAGGGGCATTTAAACTGTCTGGTTAAGCTACTGCGACCTTCATGTCTCTTCCAAGGGGCATTTAAACAGTCTTGTTAAGCTACTGTAACCATAACCACTTTTCCCAGGGGCATCTAAACCGTCTTGTTAAGCTACTGCGACCTGCACGTCTCTTCCAAGGGGCATTTAAACTGTCTTGTTAAGCTACTGCGACCTGCAAGTCTCTTCCAAGGCGCATTTAAACAGTCTTTTTAAGCTACTGCAACTTGAACATCTCTTCCAAGGGGCATTTAAACCGTCTTGTTAAGCTACTGTAACCATCACCACTTTTCCCAGGGGCATCTAAACCGTCTTGTTAAGCTACTGCAACCTGCACGTCTCTTCCAAGGGGCATTTAAACTGTCTTGTTAAGCTACTGCGAGCTGCAAGTCTCTTCCAAGGCGCATTTAAACAGTCTTTTTAAACTACTGCAACTTGAACGTCTCTTCCAATGGGCATTTAAACCGTCTTGTTAAGCTACTGTAACCATCACCACTTTTCCCAGGGGCATCTAAACCGTCTCGTTAAGCTACTGCGACCTGCACGTCTCTTACAAGGGGCATTTAAACCGTCTTGTTAAGCTACTGCGACCTGCAAGTCTCTTCCAAGGCGCATTTAAACAGTCTTTTTAAGCTGCTGCAACTTGAACGTCTCTTCCAAGGGGCATTTAAACCGTCTTGTTAAGCTACTGTATCCATCACCACTTTTACAACGGGCATCTGAATCGTCTTGTTAAGCTACTGCGTCCTGCACTTCTCTTCCAAGGGGCATTTAAACCGTCTTATTAAGCTACTTCGACCTGCACGTCTCTTCCAACGGGCCTTTAAACCGTCTTATTAAGCTACTGCGACCTGCACGTCTCTTCCAAGGGGCATTTAAACTGTCTTGTTAAGCTACTACGACCTCCACGTCTCTTCCAAGGGGCATTTAAACCATTTTGTGAAGCTACTGCGACCTCCACGTCTCTTCCAAGGGGCATTTAAACCGTCTTGTTAAGCTACTGTGACCTCCACGTCTCTACCAAGGGGCATTTAAACCGTCTTGTTAAGCTGCTGCGACCTGCATGTCTCTTCCAAGGGGCATTTAAACCGTCTTGTTAAGCTACTGCGACCTCCACCGCTCTTCCAAGGGGCAGTTAAACCATCTTGTTAAGCTACTGCGATCTGCACGTCTCTTCCAAGGGGCATTTAAACACTCTTGTTAAGATACTGCGACCCGCACGTCTCTTGAAAGGGGAATTTAAACCCTATTGTTAAGCTAATGCGACCTGCACCTCTCTTCCAAGGGGCATTTAAACAGTCTTGTTAAGCTACTGCGACCTGCATGTCTCTTCCAAGGGGCATTTAAACTGTCTTGTTAAGCTACTGCAACCTCCACCTCTCTTCCAAAGGGCATTTAAACCATCTTGTTAAGCTACTGCGACCTGCACGTCTCTTCGAAGGGGCATTTAAACTGTCTTCTTAAGCTGCTGTGACCTGCATGTCACTTCCAAGGGGCATTTAAACAGTCTTGTTAAGCTACTGCGACCTCCACCGCTCTTCCAAGGGGCATTTAAACCGTCTGGTTAACCTACTACGACCTGCACGTCAATTCGAAGGGGCATTTAAACAGTCTTGTTAAGCTGCTGTGACCTGCATGTCACTTCCAAGGGGCATTTAAACTGTCTTGTTAAGCTACTGCAACCTCCACCACTCTTCCAAGGGGCATGTAAACCGTCTTGTTAAGCTACTGCGACCTGCACGTCTCTTCCAAGGGGCATTTAAACCGCCTTATTAAGCTACTGCGACCTGCACGTCTCTTCCAAGGGGCATTTAAACTGTCTTATTAAGGTACTGCGACCTGCACGTCTCGTCCAAGGGGCATTTAAACTGTCTTGTTAAGCTACTGCGACCTCCACCGCTCTTCCAAGTGGCATTTAAACCGTCTTGTTAAGCTACTGCGACCTGCACGTCTCATCCAAGGGGCATTTAAACCGTCTTGTTAAGCTACTGCGACTTGCACGTCTCTTCCAAGGGGCACTTAAACCGTCTTGTTAAGCTACTGCGACTTGCAAGTCTCTTCCAAGGGGCATTTAAACCGTCTTTTTAAGCTACTGCGACATGCGCGTCTCTTCCAAGGGGCATTTAAACCATCTTGTTAAGCTACTGCGACCTGCACGTCTCTTCTAAGGGGCATTTAAACCGTCTTGTTAAGCTAATGCGACTTGCACGTCTCTTCCAAGGGGCATTTAAACCTTCTTGTTTAGCTACTGTAACCTCCACCATTTTTCCAAGGGGCATTTAAACTGTCTTGTTAAGCTACTGCGACCAACATGTCTCTTCCATGGGGCATTTAAACCGTCTTGTTAAGCTACTGCGACCTGCACGTCTCTTCCAAGGGGCATTTAAACCGTCTTGTTAAGCTACTGCGACTTGCACGTCTCTTCCAAGGGGCATTTAAACCTTCTTGTTTAGCTACTGTAAATTCCACCACTTTTCCAAGGGGCATTTAAACCGTCTTGTTAAGCTACTGCGACCTGCAAGTCTCTTTCAAGGGGCATTTAAGCCGTCTTGTTAAGCTACTGGGACCTGCAAGTCTCTTCCAAGGGGCATTTAAACCGTCTTGTTAAGCTGCTGCGACCTGCATGTCTCTTCCAAGGGGCATTTAAACCGCCTTGTTAAGCTGCTGCGACCTGCACGTCTCTTACAAGGGGCACTTAAACCATGTTGTTAAGCTACTGCGACTTGCACGTCTCTTCCAAGGGGCATTTAAACCGTCTTTTTAAGCTACTGCGACCTGCACGTCTCTTCCAAGGGGCATTTAAACCATCTTGTTAAGCTACTGCGACCTGCACGTCGCTTACAAGGGGCATTTCAACCGTCTTGTTAAGCTACTGCGACTTGCACGTCTCTTCCAAGGGGCATTTAAACCTTCTTGTTTAGCTACGGTAACCTCCACCACTTTTCCAAGGGGCATTTAAACCGTATTGTTAAGCTACTGCGACCTGCACGTCTCTTCCAAGGGGCATTTAAACCTTCTTGTTTAGTTACTGCGACCTGCACGTCTCTTCCAAGGGGCATTTAAACCGTATTGTTAAGCTACTGCGACCTGCACGTCTCTTCCAAGGGGCATTTAAACCTTCTTATTAAGCTACTGCGACCTGCTTGTCTCTTAAAAGGGGCATTTATACTGTCTTGTTAAGCTACTGCGACTTCCACCGCTCTTCCAAGGGACATTTAAACCATTTTGTTAAGCTACTGCGACCAGCACGTCTCTTCCAAGGGGCATTTAAACCCTCTTGTTAAGCTACTGCGACCTGCACGTCTCCTGAAAGGGACATTTAAACCCTCATGTTAAGCTACTGCGACCTGCACGTCTTTTTCAAGGGTCATTTAAAACATTTTGTTAAGCTACTGCGACCTGCACGTCTCTTCCAAGAGGCATTTAAACCGTCTTATTAAGCTACTGCGACCTGCACGTCTCTTTCAAGGGGCATTTAAACTGTCTTGTTAAGCTACTGCAACCTCCACCTCTCTTCCAAGGGGCATTTAAACCGTCTTGTTAGGCTACTGCGACCAGCATGTCTCTTCCAAGGGCCATTTAAACCGTATTGTTAAGCTACTGCGACCTGCATGTCTCTTCCAAGGGGCATTTAAACCTTCTTATTAAGCTACTGCGACCTGCTCGTCTCTTAAAAGGGGCATTTAAACTGTCTTGTTAAGCTACTGCGACCTCCACCCCTCTTCCAAGGGACATTTAAACCATCTTGTTAAGCTACTGCGACCTGCACGTCTCTTCCAAGGGGCATTTAAACCGTCTTGTTAAGCTACTGCGACCTGCACGTCTCTTCCAAGGGGCATTTAAACCGTCTTGTTAAGCTCCTGTGACTTGCACGTCTCTTCCAAGGGTCATTTAAACCTTCTTGTTAAGCTACTGTAACCTCCAACACTTTTCAAAGGTGCATTTAAACCGTCTTGTTAAGCTACTGCGACCTGCACGTCTCTTCCAAGGGGCATTTTTACCGTCTTGTTAAGCTACTGCGACTTTCACGTCTCTTCCAAGGGGCACTTAAACCGTCTTGTTAAGCTACTGCGACTTGCACGTCTCTTCCAAGGGGCATTTAAACCCTCTTGTTAAGCTATTGCGACCTGCACGTCTCCTGAAAGGGACATTTAAACCCTCATGTTAAGCTACTGCGACCTGCACGTCTTTTTCAAGGGTCATTTAAAACATTTTGTTAAGCTACTGCGACCTGCACGTCTCTTCCAAGAGGCATTTAAACCGTCTTATTAAGCTACTGCGACCTGCACGTCTCTTTCAAGGGGCATTTAAACTGTCTTGTTAAGCTACTGCAACCTCCACCTCTCTTCCAAGGGGCATTTAAACCGTCTTGTTAGGCTACTGCGACCAGCATGTCTCTTCCAAGGGGCATTTAAACCGTATTGTTAAGCTACTGCGACCTGCATGTCTCTTCCAAGGGGCATTTAAACCTTCTTATTAAGCTACTGCGACCTGCTCGTCTCTTAAAAGGGGCATTTAAACTGTCTTGTTAAGCTACTGCGACCTCCACCCCTCTTCCAAGGGACATTTAAACCATCTTGTTAAGCTACTGCGACCTGCACGTCTCTTCCAAGGGGCATTTAAACCGTCTTGTTAAGCTACTGCGACCTGCACGTCTCTTCCAAGGGGCATTTAAACCGTCTTGTTAAGCTCCTGTAACTTGCACGTCTCTTCCAAGGGTCATTTAAACCTTCTTGTTAAGCTACTGTAACCTCCAACACTTTTCAAAGGTGCATTTAAACCGTCTTGTTAAGCTACTGCGACCTGCACGTCTCTTCCAAGGGGCATTTTTACCGTCTTGTTAAGCTACTGCGACTTGCACGTCTCTTCCAAGGGGCACTTAAACCGTCTTGTTAAGCTACTGCGACTTGCACGTCTCTTCCAAGGGGCATTTAAACCATCTTTTTAAGCTACTGCGACATGCGTGTCTCTTCCAAGGGGCATTTAAACCATCTTGTTAAGCTACTGCGACCTGCACGTCTCTTCCAAGGGGCATTTAAACCGTATTGTTAAGCTACTGCGACTTGCACGTCTCTTCCAAGGGGCATTTAAACCTTCTTGTTTAGCTACTGTAACCTCCACCATTTTTCCAAGGGGCATTTAAACTGTCTTGTTAAGCTACTGCGACCAGCATGTCTCTTCCAAGGGGCATTTAAACCGTCTTGTTAAGCTACTGCGACCTGCACGTCTCTTCCAAGGGGCATTTAAACCGTCTTGTTAAGCTGCTGCGACTTGCACGTCTCTTCCAAGGGGCATTTAAACCTTCTTGTTTAGCTAATGTAACCTCCACCACTTTTCCAAGGGGCATTTAAATCGTCTTGTTAAGCTACTGCGATCTGCAAGTCTCTTCCAAGGGGCATTTAAACTGTCTTGTTAAGCTACTGCGACCTGCAAGTCTCTTCCAACGCGCATTTAAACAGTCTTTTTAAGCTACTGCAACTTGAACGTCTCTTCCAAGGGGCATTTAAACCGTCTTATTAAGCTACTGCGACCTGCTCGTCTCTTCCAAGAGGCATTTAAACTGTCTTGTTAAGCTACTGCGACCT
Source organism: Phyllobates terribilis (assembly GCF_046119375.1). Lineage (NCBI taxonomy): Eukaryota > Metazoa > Chordata > Amphibia > Anura > Dendrobatidae > Phyllobates > Phyllobates terribilis. The sequence continues at coordinate 32,413,751 of NW_027362775.1, forward strand.
CCACCGTTCTACCAATGGGCATTTAAACCATCTTGTTAAGCTACTGCGACCTGCACGTCTCTTCCAAGGGGCATTTAAACCATCTTGTTAAGCTACTGCGACCTGCACGTCTCTTCCAAGGGGCATTTAAACTGTCTTGTTAAGCTACTGCGACTTGCACGTCTCTTCCAAGGGGCATTTAAACAGTCTTGTTAAGCTACTGTAACCTCCACCAGTTTTCCAAGGGGCATTTAAACAGTCTTTTTAAGCTGCTGCAACTTGAACGTCTCTTCCAAGGGGCATTTAAACCGTCTTGTTAAGATACTGCAATCTGCACGTCTCTTCCAAGGGGCATTTAAACTGTCTTTTTAAGCTACTGCGATCTGCATGTCTATTCCAAGGGGCATTTAAACCGTCTTTTTAAGCTACTGCGACCTGCACGTCTCTTCCAAGGGGAATTTAAACCATCTTGTTAAGCTACTGCGACCTGCACGTCTCTTCCAAGGGGCATTTAAACCATCTTGTTAAGCTACTGCGACTTGCACGTCTCTTCCAAGGGGCATTTAAACCTTCTTGTTTAGCTACTGTAACCTGCACGTCTCTCCCAAGGGGCATTTAAACAGTCTTGTTAAGCTACTGCGACCTGCACGTCTCTTCCAAGGGGCATTTAAACCATCTTGTTAAGCTACTGCGACCTGCACGTCTCTTCCAAGGGGCATTTAAACCATCTTGTTAAGCTACTGTGACTTGCACGTCTCTTCCAAGGGGCATTTAAACCGTCTTGTTAAGGTACTGTGACCTGCACGTCTCTCCCAAGGGGCATTTAAACAGTCTTGTTAAGCTACTGCGATCTGCATGTCTCTTCCAAGGGGCATTTAAACCGTCTTTTTAAGCTACTGCGACCTGCTCGTCTCTTAAAAGGGGCATTTATACTGTCTTGTTAATCTACTGCGACCTGTACGTCTCTTGCAAGGGGTATTTAAACCGATTTGTTAAGCTACTGAGATCTGCACGTCTCTTCCAAAGGGCATTTAGACCGTCTTGTTAAGCTACTGCGACCTCCACCGCTTTTCAAAGGGGCATTTAAACTGTCTTGTTAAGCTACTTTGACATGCACGTCTCTTCCAGGGGGCATTTAAACGGTCTTATTAAGCTACTGTGATTTGCACGTCTCTTCCAAGGGGCAATTAAAACGTCTTGTTAAGCTACTGCGACATGCATGTCTATTCCAAGTGGCATTTAAACCGTCTTTCTAAGCTACTGCGACCTGCACGTCTCTTCCAAGGGGCATTTGAACCGTCTTGTTAAGCTACTGCGACCTCCACCACTCTTCCAAAGGGCATTTTAACTGTCTTGTTAAGCTACTGCGGCCTCCACCACTCTTCCAAAGGGCATTTTTACTGTCTTGTTAAGCTACTGTGACCTGCACGTCTCTACCAAGGGGCATTTAAACCGTCTTGTTAAGCTACTGCGACCTCCACTGCTTTTCCAAGGGGCATTTAATCCATCTTGTTAATCTACTGCGACCTGCACGTCTCTTCCAAGGGGCATTTAAACCGTCTTCTTAAGCTACTGCGACCTCCACCGCTCTTCCAAGGGGCATTTAAACCGTCTTGTTAAGCTACTGCGACCTGCAAGTCTCTTCCAAGGGGCATTTAAACCATCTTGTTAATCTACTGCAACCTCCACCGCTTTTCCAAGGGGCATTGAAACCGTCTTGTTAAGCTACTGCGACCTGCACTTCAATTCCAAGGGGCATTTAAACTGTCTTGTTAAGCTACTGCGACCTCCACCGCTCTTCCGAGGGGCATTTAAACCATCTTGTTAAGCTACTGCGACCTGCACGTCTCTTCCATGGGGCATTTAAACCGTCTTGTTAAGGTACTGCGACCTGCACTTCTCTTCCAAGGGGCATTTAAACTGTCTTGTTAAGCTACAACGACCTGCACGTCTCTTCCAACGGGCATTTTAACCGTCTTGTTAAGCTACTGCGACCTGCACGTCTCTTCCAAGGGGCATTTAAACCGTCTTGTTAAGCTGCTGCGACCAGCACGTCTCTACCAAGGGTCATTTAATCCGTCTTGTTAAGCTACTACGACCTCCACGTCTCTTCCAAGAGGCATTTAAACCGTCTCGTTAAGCTACTGCGACCTGCACGTCTCTTCCAGGGGGCATTTAAACCGTCTTGTAAAGCTACTGCGACCTTCACGTTTCTTCCAAGGGGAATTTAAACCGATTGTTAAGCTACTGCTACCTGTACGTCTCTTGCAAGTGGTATTTAAACCGTTTTGTTAAGCTACTGAGATCTGCACGTTTCATCCAAAGATCATTTAAACCGTCTTGTTAAGCTACTGCGACCTCCACCGCTTTTCAAAGGGGCATTTAAACCGTCTTGTTAAGCTACTGGGACCTGCACGTCTCTTCCAAGAGGCATTTAAACCGTATTATTAAGCTACTGTGATCTGCACATCTCTTCCAAGGGGCAATTAAAACGTCTTGTTAAGCTACTGCGACCTCCACCGCTCTTCCAAGGGGCATTTAAAGCGTCTTGTTTAGCTACTGTGACCTGTACGTCTCTACCAAGGGGCATTTAAACGGTCTTGTTAAGCTACTGCGACCTCCACCACTCTTCCAAAGGGCATTTTAAGCGTCTTGTTAAGCTACTGTGACCTGCAAGTCTCTACCAAGGGGCATTTAAATGATCTTGTAAAGCTACTGCGACCTCCACTGCTTTTCCAAGGGGCATTTAATCCGTCTTGTTAATCTACTGCGACCTGCATGTCTCTTCCAATGGGCATTTATACCGTCTTGTTAAGCTACTGCGACCTCCACGTCTCTTCCATGGGGCATTAAACCGGTCAATTTAAACCACTCTGAACTCCACAGCTCTTGCAAGAGGCATTGATATTGTCTTTTTATTCCACTGTAACCTCCACCACTCTTCCAAGGGGCATTGATTTTGTCTTTTTAATCCACTGCGACCTCCATCTCTCTTCCAAGTAGCATTAAAACCGTCCTGTTTAGCTACTGTGACCTCCATGTCTCTTCCACGTTGCCTTAAAACCTTCTGGTTAAACCACTGTGATCTGCACATCTCTTCCAAGGGGCAATTAAACTGTCTTGTTAAGCTACTGCGACCTCCACCGCTCTTCCAAGGGACATTTAAACCGTCTTGTTAAGCTACTGCGACCTGCACGTCTCTTCCAAGGGGCATTTAAACCATCTTGTTAAGCTACTTCTACCTGCATGTCTCTTCCAAGGGGCATTTAAACCGTCTTGTTAAGCTACTGCGACCTGCAAGCCTATTCCCAGGGGCTTTTAAACCCTCGTGTTAAGCTACTGCGACTTGCAAGTCTCTTCCAAGGGACATTTAAACCGTCTTTTTAAGCTACTGCGACATGCGCGTCTCTTCCAAGGGGCATTTAAACCCTCTTGTTAAGCTACTGCGACCAGCACGTCTCTTCCAAGGGGCATTTAAAGCGTCTTGTTAAGCTACTGCGACCTGCGCTTCTCTTCCAAGGGGCATTTAAACCATCTTGTTAATCTACTGCAACCTCCACCGCTTTTCCATGGGGCATTGAAACCGTCTTGTTAAGCTACTGTGACCTGCACTTCACTTCCAAGGGGCATTTAAACCATCTTGTTAAGCTACTGGGACCTGCACGTCTCTACCATGGGGCATTTAAACCATCTTGTTAAGCTACTGCGAACTGCACTTCTCTTCCAAGGGGCATTTAAACCGTCTTGTTACGCTACTGCGACCTGCACATCTCTTCCAACGGGCATTTAAACCGTCTTGTTAATAAGCTACTGCGACCTGCACGTCTCTTCCATCGGGCATTTAAAGCGTCTTGTTAAGCTGCTGCGACCTGCACATCTCTACCAAGGGTAATTTAATCCGTCTTGTTAAGCTACTACGACCTCCACGTCTCTTCCAAGGGGCATTTAAACCGTCTTGTTAAGCTACTGCTACCTGCACGTCTCTTGCAAGTGGTATTTAAACCGTTTTGTTAAGCTACTGAGATCTGCATGTCTCTTCCAAAGGGCATTTAAACCGTCTTGTTAAGCTACTGCGACCTGCACGTCTCTTCCAAGGGGCATTAAACCGTCTTGTAAAGCTACTGCGACCTTCACATATCTTCCAAGGGGAATTTAAACCGTCTTGTTAAGCTACTGCTACTTGCACGTCTCTTGCAAGTGGTATTTAAACTGTTTTGTTAAGCTACTGAGATCTGCATGTCTCTTCCAAGGGGAATTTATACCGTCTTATTAAGCTACTGCTACCTGCACGTCTCTTGCAAGTGGTATTTAAACCGTTTTGTTAAGCTACTGGGACCTGCATGTCTCTTCCAAGGGGCATTAAAACGGTCTTGTTAAGCTACTGCGACCTCCACCACTCTTCCAAAGGGCATTTTAAGCGTCTTGTTAAGCTACTGTGACCTGCACGTCTCTACCAAGGGGCATTTAAACCATCTTGTTAAGCTACTGCGACCTCCACTGCTTTTCCAAGGGGCATTTAATCTGTCTTGTTAATCTACTGCGATCTGCACGTCTCTTCCAAGGGGCATTTAAACCGTCTTGTTAATCTACTGCGAACTGCACGTCTCTTCCATGGGGCATTTAAACCGTCTTGTTAAGCTTCTGCGACCTGCACGTCTCTTCCAAGGGTCATTTAAACCATCTTGTTAAGCTACTGCGACCTGCATGTCTCTTCCAAGGGGCATTTAAACCGTCTTGTTAAGCTACTGCGACCTCCACCGCTCTTCCAAGGGGCATTTAAACCATCTTGTTAAGCTACTGCGACCTGCACGTCTCTACCATGGGGCATTTAAACCATCTTGTTATGCTACTGCGACCTGCACTTCTCTTCCAAGGGGCATTTAAACCATCTTGTTAAGCTACTGCGACCTGCACATCTCTTCCAACAGGCATTTAAACCGTCTTGTTAATAAGCTACAGCGACCAGCACGTCTCTTCCATGGGGCATTTAAAGCGTCTTGTTAAGCTGCTGTGAACTGCACGTCTCTACCAAGGGTAACTTAATCCGTCTTGTTAAGCTACTACGACCTCCACGTCTCTTCCAAGGGGCATTTAAACCGTCTTGTTAAGCTACTGCGACCTACACGTCTCTTCCAAGGGGCTTTTAAACCGTCTTGTAAAGCTACTGCGACCTTCACATTTCTTCCAAGGGGAATTTAAACAGTCTTGTTATGCTACTGCGACTTGCACGTCTCTTCCAAGGGGCATTTAAAGAGTCTTGTTAAGCTACTGAGATCTGCATGTCTCTTCCAAATGGCATTTAAACCATCTTGTTAAGCTACAGCGACCTGCACGTCTCTTCCAAGGGGCATTTAAACCGTCTTGTAAAGCTACTGCGACCTTCACATTTCTTCCAAGGGGAATTTAAACCGTCTTGTTAAGCTACTGCTACCTGCACGTCTCTTGCAAGTGGTATTTAAACCGTTTTGTTAAGCTACTGAGATCTGCATGTCTCTTCCAAGGGGAATTTAAACCGTCTTGTTAAGCTACTGCTACCTGCACGTCTCTTGGAAGTGGTATTTAAACCGTCTTGTTAAGCTACTGGGACCTGCATGTCTCATCCAAGGGGAATTTAAACGGTCTTGTTAAGCTACTGCGACCTCCACCACTCTTACAAAGGGCATTTTAAGTGTCTTGTTAAGCTACTGTGACCTGCACGTCTCTACCGAGGGGCATTTAAACCGTCTTGTTAAGCTACTGCGACCTCCACTGCTTTTCCAAGGGGCATTTAATCTGTCTTGTTAATCTACTGCGAACTGCACGTCTCTTCCAAGGGGCATTTAAACCGTCTTGTTAATCTACTGCGAACTGCACGTCTCTTCCATGGGGCATTTAAACCGTCTTGTTAAGCTTCTGCGACCTGCAAGTCTCTTCCAAGGGGCATTTAAACCATCTTGTTAAGCTACTGCGACCTGCATGTCTCTTCCAAGGGGCATTTAAACTGTCTTGTTAAGCTACTGCGACCTCCACCGCTCTGCCAAGGGGCATTTAATCCGTCTTGTTAAGCTACTGCGACCTGCACATCTCTTCCAATGGGCATTTAAACCGTCTTGTTAAGCTACTGCAACCTGCATGTCTCTTCCAAGGGGCATTTAAACCATCTTGTTAAGCTACTGCGACCTGCACGTCTCTTCCAAGGGGCATTTAAACCGTATTGTTAAGCTACTGCGACTTGCACGTCTCTTCCAAGGGGCATTTAAACCTTCTTGTTTAGCTACTGTAACCTCCACCATTTTTCCAAGGGGCATTTAAACTGTCTTGTTAAGCTACTGCGACCAGCATGTCTCTTCCAAGGGGCATTTAAACCGTCTTGTTAAGCTACTGCGACCTGCACGTCTCTTCCAAGGGGCATTTAAACCGTCTTGTTAAGCTGCTGCGACTTGCACGTCTCTTCCAAGGGGCATTTAAACCTTCTTGTTTAGCTAATGTAACCTCCACCACTTTTCCAAGGGGCATTTAAATCGTCTTGTTAAGCTACTGCGATCTGCAAGTCTCTTCCAAAGGGCATTTAAACTGTCTTGTTAAGCTACTGCGACCTGCAAGTCTCTTCCAACGCGCATTTAAACAGTCTTTTTAAGCTACTGCAACTTGAACGTCTCTTCCAAGGGGCATTTAAACCGTCTTATTAAGCTACTGCGACCTGCTCGTCTCTTCCAAGAGGCATTTAAACTGTCTTGTTAAGCTACTGCGACCTCCACCGTTCTACCAATGGGCATTTAAACCATCTTGTTAAGCTACTGCGACCTGCACGTCTCTTCCAAGGGGCATTTAAACCATCTTGTTAAGCTACTGCGACCTGCACGTCTCTTCCAAGGGGCATTTAAACTGTCTTGTTAAGCTACTGCGACCTGCACGTCTCTTCCAAGGGGCATTTAAACTGTCTTGTTAAGCTACTGCGACTTGCACGTCTCTTCCAAGGGGCATTTAAACAGTCTTGTTAAGCTACTGTAACCTCCACCAGTTTTCCAAGGGGCATTTAAACAGTCTTTTTAAGCTGCTGCAACTTTAACGTCTCTTCCAAGGGGCATTTAAACCGTCTTGTTAAGATACTGCAATCTGCACGTCTCTTCCAAGGGGCATTTAAACTGTCTTTTTAAGCTACTGCGATCTGCATGTCTCTTCCAAGGGGCATTTAAACCATCTTGTTAAGCTACTGCGACCTGCACGTCTCTTCCAAGGGGCATTTAAACCATCTTGTTAAGCTACTGCGACTTGCACGTCTCTTCCAAGGGGCATTTAAACCTTCTTGTTTAGCTACTGTAACCTGCACGTCTCTCCCAAGGGGCATTTAAACAGTCTTGTTAAGCTACTGCGACCTGCACGTCTCTTCCAAGGGGCATTTAAACCATCTTGTTAAGCTACTGCGACCTGCACGTCTCTTCCAAGGGGCATTTAAACCATCTTGTTAAGCTACTGTGACTTGCACGTCTCTTCCAAGGGGCATTTAAACCGTCTTGTTAAGGTACTGTGACCTGCACGTCTCTCCCAAGGGGCATTTAAACAGTCTTGTTAAGCTACTGCGATCTGCATGTCTCTTCCAAGGGGCATTTAAACCGTCTTTTTAAGCTACTGCGACCTGCTCGTCTCTTAAAAGGGGCATTTAAACTGTCTTGTTAATCTACTGCGACCTGTACGTCTCTTGCAAGGGGTATTTAAACCGATTTGTTAAGCTACTGAGATCTGCACGTCTCTTCCAAAGGGCATTTAGACCGTCTTGTTAAGCTACTGCGACCTCCACCGCTTTTCAAAGGGGCATTTAAACTGTCTTGTTAAGCTAGTTTGACATGCACGTCTCTTCCAGGGGGCATTTAAACGGTCTTATTAAGCTACTGTGATTTGCACGTCTCTTCCAAGGGGCAATTAAAACGTCTTGTTAAGCTACTGCGACATGCATGTCTATTCCAAGTGGCATTTAAACCGTCTTGCTAAGCTACTGCGACCTGCACGTCTCTTCCAAGGGGCATTTGAACCGTCTTGTTAAGCTACTGCGACCTCCACCACTCTTCCAAAGGGCATTTTAACTGTCTTGTTAAGCTACTGCGGCCTCCACCACTCTTCCAAAGGGCATTTTTACTGTCTTGTTAAGCTACTGTGACCTGCACGTCTCTACCAAGGGGCATTTAAACCGTCTTGTTAAGCTACTGCGACCTCCACTGCTTTTCCAAGGGGCATTTAATCCATCTTGTTAATCTACTGCGACCTGCACGTCTCTTCCAAGGGGCATTTAAACCGTCTTCTTAAGCTACTGCGACCTCCACCGCTCTTCCAAGGGGCATTTAAACCGTCTTGTTAAGCTACTGCGACCTGCAAGTCTCTTCCAAGGGGCATTTAAACCATCTTGTTAATCTACTGCAACCTCCACCGCTTTTCCAAGGGGCATTGAAACCGTCTTGTTAAGCTACTGCGACCTGCACTTCAATTCCAAGGGGCATTTAAACTGTCTTGTTAAGCTACTGCGACCTCCACCGCTCTTCCGAGGGGCATTTAAACCATCTTGTTAAGCTACTGCGACCTGCACGTCTCTTCCATGGGGCATTTAAACCGTCTTGTTAAGGTACTGCGACCTGCACTTCTCTTCCAAGGGGCATTTAAACTGTCTTGTTAAGCTACAGCGACCTGCACGTCTCTTCCAACGGGCATTTTAACCGTCTTGTTAAGCTACTGCGACCTGCACGTCTCTTCCAAGGGGCATTTAAACCGTCTTGTTAAGCTGCTGCGACCAGCACGTCTCTACCAAGGGTCATTTAATCCGTCTTGTTAAGCTACTACGACCTCCACGTCTCTTCCAAGAGGCATTTAAACCGTCTCGTTAAGCTACTGCGACCTGCACGTCTCTTCCAGGGGGCATTTAAACCGTCTTGTAAAGCTACTGCGACCTTCACGTTTCTTCCAAGGGGAATTTAAACCGATTGTTAAGCTACTGCTACCTGTACGTCTCTTGCAAGTGGTATTTAAACCGTTTTGTTAAGCTACTGAGATCTGCACGTTTCATCCAAAGATCATTTAAACCGTCTTGTTAAGCTACTGCGACCTCCACCGCTTTTCAAAGGGGCATTTAAACCGTCTTGTTAAGCTACTGGGACCTGCACGTCTCTTCCAAGAGGCATTTAAACCGTATTATTAAGCTACTGTGATCTGCACATCTCTTCCAAGGGGCAATTAAAACGTCTTGTTAAGCTACTGCGACCTCCACCGCTCTTCCAAGGGGCATTTAAAGCGTCTTGTTTAGCTACTGTGACCTGTACGTCTCTACCAAGGGGCATTTAAACGGTCTTGTTAAGCTACTGCGACCTCCACCACTCTTCCAAAGGGCATTTTAAGCGTCTTGTTAAGCTACTGTGACCTGCAAGTCTCTACCAAGGGGCATTTAAATGATCTTGTAAAGCTACTGCGACCTCCACTGCTTTTCCAAGGGGCATTTAATCCGTCTTGTTAATCTACTGCGACCTACATGTCTCTTCCAATGGGCATTTATACCGTCTTGTTAAGCTACTGCGACCTCCACGTCTCTTCCATGGGGCATTAAACCGGTCAATTTAAACCACTCTGAACTCCACAGCTCTTGCAAGAGGCATTGATATTGTCTTTTTATTCCACTGTAACCTCCACCACTCTTCCAAGGGGCATTGATTTTGTCTTTTTAATCCACTGCGACCTCCATCTCTCTTCCAAGTAGCATTAAAACCGTCCTGTTTAGCTACTGTGACCTCCATGTCTCTTCCACGTTGCCTTAAAACCTTCTGGTTAAACCACTGTGATCTGCACATCTCTTCCAAGGGGCAATTAAACTGTCTTGTTAAGCTACTGCGACCTCCACCGCTCTTCCAAGGGACATTTAAACCGTCTTGTTAAGCTACTGCGACCTGCACGTCTCTTCCAAGGGGCATTTAAACCATCTTGTTAAGCGACTTCTACCTGCATGTCTCTTCCAAGGGGCATTTAAACCGTCTTGTTAAGCTACTGCGACCTGCAAGCCTATTCCCAGGGGCTTTTAAACCCTCGTGTTAAGCTACTGCGACTTGCAAGTCTCTTCCAAGGGACATTTAAACCGTCTTTTTAAGCTACTGCGACATGCGCGTCTCTTCCAAGGGGCATTTAAACCCTCTTGTTAAGCTACTGCGACCAGCACGTCTCTTCCAAGGGGCATTTAAAGCGTCTTGTTAAGCTACTGCGACCTGCACTTCTCTTCCAAGGGGCATTTAAACCATCTTGTTAATCTACTGCAACCTCCACCGCTTTTCCAAGGGGCATTGAAACCGTCTTGTTAAGCTACTGTGACCTGCACTTCACTTCCAAGGGGCATTTAAACCATCTTGTTAAGCTACTGGGACCTGCACGTCTCTACCATGGGGCATTTAAACCATCTTGTTAAGCTACTGCGAACTGCACTTCTCTTCCAAGGGGCATTTAAACCGTCTTGTTACGCTACTGCGACCTGCACATCTCTTCCAACGGGCATTTAAACCGTCTTGTTAATAAGCTACTGCGACCTGCACGTCTCTTCCATCGGGCATTTAAAGCGTCTTGTTAAGCTGCTGCGACCTGCACATCTCTACCAAGGGTAATTTAATCCGTCTTGTTAAGCTACTACGACCTCCACGTCTCTTCCAAGGGGCATTTAAACCGTCTTGTTAAGCTACTGCTACCTGCACGTCTCTTGCAAGTGGTATTTAAACCGTTTTGTTAAGCTACTGAGATCTGCATGTCTCTTCCAAAGGGCATTTAAACCGTCTTGTTAAGCTACTGCGACCTGCACGTCTCTTCCAAGGGGCATTAAACCGTCTTGTAAAGCTACTGCGACCTTCACATATCTTCCAAGGGGAATTTAAACCGTCTTGTTAAGCTACTGCTACTTGCACGTCTCTTGCAAGTGGTATTTAAACTGTTTTGTTAAGCTACTGAGATCTGCATGTCTCTTCCAAGGGGAATTTATACCGTCTTATTAAGCTACTGCTACCTGCACGTCTCTTGCAAGTGGTATTTAAACCGTTTTGTTAAGCTACTGGGACCTGCATGTCTCTTCCAAGGGGCATTAAAACGGTCTTGTTAAGCTACTGCGACCTCCACCACTCTTCCAAAGGGCATTTTAAGCGTCTTGTTAAGCTACTGTGACCTGCACGTCTCTACCAAGGGGCATTTAAACCATCTTGTTAAGCTACTGCGACCTCCACTGCTTTTCCAAGGGGCATTTAATCTGTCTTGTTAATCTACTGCGATCTGCACGTCTCTTCCAAGGGGCATTTAAACCGTCTTGTTAATCTACTGCGAACTGCACGTCTCTTCCATGGGGCATTTAAACCGTCTTGTTAAGCTTCTGCGACCTGCACGTCTCTTCCAAGGGTCATTTAAACCATCTTGTTAAGCTACTGCGACCTGCATGTCTCTTCCAAGGGGCATTTAAACCGTCTTGTTAAGCTACTGCGACCTCCACCGCTCTTCCAAGGGGCATTTAAACCATCTTGTTAAGCTACTGCGACCTGCACGTCTCTACCATGGGGCATTTAAACCATCTTGTTATGCTACTGCGACCTGCACTTCTCTTCCAAGGGGCATTTAAACCATCTTGTTAAGCTACTGCGACCTGCACATCTCTTCCAACAGGCATTTAAACCGTCTTGTTAATAAGCTACAGCGACCAGCACGTCTCTTCCATGGGGCATTTAAAGCGTCTTGTTAAGCTGCTGTGAACTGCACGTCTCTACCAAGGGTAACTTAATCCGTCTTGTTAAGCTACTACGACCTCCACGTCTCTTCCAAGGGGCATTTAAACCGTCTTGTTAAGCTACTGCGACCTACACGTCTCTTCCAAGGGGCTTTTAAACCGTCTTGTAAAGCTACTGCGACCTTCACATTTCTTCCAAGGGGAATTTAAACAGTCTTGTTATGCTACTGCGACTTGCACGTCTCTTCCAAGGGGCATTTAAAGAGTCTTGTTAAGCTACTGAGATCTGCATGTCTCTTCCAAATGGCATTTAAACCATCTTGTTAAGCTACTGCGACCTGCACGTCTCTTCCAAGGGGCATTTAAACCGTCTTGTAAAGCTACTGCGACCTTCACATTTCTTCCAAGGGGAATTTAAACCGTCTTGTTAAGCTACTGCTACCTGCACGTCTCTTGCAAGTGGTATTTAAACCGTTTTGTTAAGCTACTGAGATCTGCATGTCTCTTCCAAGGGGAATTTAAACCGTCTTGTTAAGCTACTGCTACCTGCACGTCTCTTGGAAGTGGTATTTAAACCGTCTTGTTAAGCTACTGGGACCTGCATGTCTCATCCAAGGGGAATTTAAACGGTCTTGTTAAGCTACTGCGACCTCCACCACTCTTACTAAGGGCATTTTAAGTGTCTTGTTAGGCTACTGTGACCTGCACGTCTCTACCGAGGGGCATTTAAACCGTCTTGTTAAGCTACTGCGACCTCCACTGCTTTTCCAAGGGGCATTTAATCTGTCTTGTTAATCTACTGCGAACTGCACGTCTCTTCCAAGGGGCATTTAAACCGTCTTGTTAATCTACTGCGAACTGCACGTCTCTTCCATGGGGCATTTAAACCGTCTTGTTAAGCTTCTGCGACCTGCAAGTCTCTTCCAAGGGGCATTTAAACCATCTTGTTAAGCTACTGCGACCTGCATGTCTCTTCCAAGGGGCATTAAAACTGTCTTGTTAAGCTACTGCGACCTCCACCGCTCTGCCAAGGGGCATTTAAACCGTCTTGTTAAGCTACTGCGACCTGCACATCTCTTCCAATGGGCATTTAAACCGTCTTGTTAAGCTACTGCAACCTGCATGTCTCTTCCAAGGGGCATTTAAACCATCTTGTAAAGCTACTGCGACCTGCATGTCTCTTCGAAGAGGCATTTAAACCGCCTTGTTAAGCTACTGCGACCTGCACGTCTCTTCGAAGGGGCATTTAAACCGTCTTGTTAACCTTCTGCGACCTGCATGTCTCTTCCAAGGGGCATTTAAACGGTCTTGTTAAGCTACTGCGACCTCCACCACTCTTCCAAAGGGCATTTTAAGCGTCTTGTTAAGCTACTGTGACCTGCACGTCTCTACCAAGGGGCATTTAAACCGTCTTGTTAAGCTACTGCGACCTCCACTGCTTTTCCAAGGGGCATTTAATCTGACTTGTTAATCTACTGCGATCTGCACGTCTCTTCCAAGGGGCATTTAAACCGTCTTGTTAATCTACTGCGAACTGCATGTCTCTTCCATGGGGAATTTAAACCGTCTTGTTAAGCTTCTGCGACCTGCACGTCTCTTCCAAGGGTCATTTAAACCATCTTGTTAAGCTACTGCGACCTGCATGTCTCTTCCAAGGGGCATTTAAACCGTCTTGTTAAGCTACTGCGACCTCCACCGCTCTTCCAAGGGGCATTTAAACCATCTTGTTAAGCTACTGCGACCTGCACGTCTCTACCATGGGGAATTTAAACCATCTTGTTAAGCTACTGCGACCTGCACTTCTCTTCCAAGGGGCATTTAAACCGTCTTGTTAAGGTACTTTGACCTGCACATCTCTTCCAACAGGCATTTAAACCGTCTTGTTAATAAGCTACTGCGACCTGCACGTCTTTTCCATGGGGCATTTAAAGCGTCTTGTTAAGCTGCTGTGAACTGCACGTCTCTACCAAGGGTAACTTAATCCGTCTTGTTAAGCTACTACGACCTCCACGTCTCTTCCAAGGGGCATTTAAACCGTCTTGTTAAGCTACTGCGACCTACACGTCTCTTCCAAGGGGCTTTTAAACCGTCTTGTAAAGCTACTGCGACCTTCACATTTCTTCCAAGGGGAATTTATACCGTCTTGTTAAGCTACTGCTACCTGCACGTCTCTTGCAAGAGGTATTTAAACCGTTTTGTTAAGCTACTGAGATCTGCATGTCTCTTCCAAATGGCATTTAAACCATCTTGTTAAGCTACTGCGACCTGCACGTCTCTTCCAAGGGGCATTTAAACCGTCTTGTAAAGCTACTGCGACCTTCACATTTCTTCCAAGGGGAATTTAAACCGTCTTGTTAAGCTACTGCTACCTGCACGTCTCTTGCAAGTGGTATTTAAACCGTTTTGTTAAGCTACTGAGATCTGCATGTCTCTTCCAAGGGGAATTTAAACCGTCTTGTTAAGCTACTGCTACCTGCACGTCTCTTGGAAGTGGTATTTAAACCGTCTTGTTAAGCTACTGGGACCTGCATGTCTCTTCCAAGGGGAATTTAAACGGTCTTGTTAAGCTACTGCGACCTCCACCACTCTTCCAAAGGGCATTTTAAGTGTCTTGTTAAGCTACTGTGACCTGCACGTCTCTACCAAGGGGCATTTAAACCGTCTTGTTAAGCTACTACGAACTGCACGTCTCTTCCAAGGGGCATTTAAACAGTCTTGTTAAGCTACTGCGACCTCCACCGCTCTGCCAAGGGGCATTTAAACCGTCTTGTTAAGCTACTGCGACCTGCACGTCTCTTCCAAGGGGCATTTAAACCGTCTTGTTAAGCTACTGCAACCTGCATGTCTCTTCCAAGGGGCATTTAAACCATCTTGTAAAGCTACTGCGACCTGCATGTCTCTTCCAAGGGGCATTTAAACCGTCTTGTTAAGCTACTGCGACCTGCACGTCTCTTCGAAGGGGCATTTAAACCGTCTTGTTAAGCTTCTGCGACCTGCATGTCTCTTCCAATGGGCATTTATACCGTCTTGTTAAGCTACTTCGACCTCCACAGCTCTTCCAAGGGGCATTTAAACCGTCTTGTTAAGCTACTGCGACCAACACGTCTCTTCCAAGGGGCATTTAAACCATCTTGTTAATCTACTGCAACCTCCACCGCTTTTCCAAGGGGCATTGAAACCGTTTTGTTAAGCTACTGTGACCTGCACTTCACTTCCAAGGGGCATTTAAACTGTCTTGTTAAGCTACTGCGACCTCCGCCGCTCTTCCAAGGGGCATTTAAACCATCTTGTTAAGCTACTGCAACCTGCACGTCTCTTCCATGGGGCATTTAAACCGTCTTGTTAAGCTACTGCGACCTGCACTTCTCTTCCAAGGGGCATTTAAACCGTCTTGTTAATCTACTGAGACCTGCACGTCTCTTCCAACCGGCATTTAAACCGTCTTGTTAATAAGCTACTGCGAACTGCACGTCTCTTCCATGGGGCATTTAAACCGTCTTGTTAAGCTGCTGCGACCTGCACGTCTCTACCAAGGGTCATTTAATCCGTCTTGTTAAGCTACTACCACCTCCACGTCTCTTCCAAGGGGCATTTAAACCGACTTGTTAAGCTACTGCGACCTCCACCACTCTTCCAAAGGGCATTTTAAGCGTTTTGTTAAGCTACTGTGACCTGCACGTCTCTACCAAGGGGCATTTAAAACGTCTTGTTAAGCTACTGAGACCTCCACTGCTTTTCCAAGGGGCATTTAATCCGTCTTGTTGACCTACTGCGACCTGCACGTCTCTTCCAAGGGGCATTTAAACCGTCTTGTTAATCTACTGCGACCTGCACGTCTCTTCCAAGGGGCATTTAAACCATCTTGTTAAGCTTCTGCGAACTGCACGTCTCTTCCAAGGGCATTTAAACCGTCTTGTTAAGCTACTGCGACCTGCACGTCTCTTCGAAGGGGCATTTAAACCGTCTTCTTAAGCTTCTGCGACCTGCATGTCTCTTCCAATGGGCATTTATACCGTCTTGTTAAGCTACTGCGACCTCCACCGCTCTTCCAAGGGGCATTTAAACCAACTTGTTAAGCTACTGCGACCTGCACATCTCTTCCAAGGGGCATTTAAACCGTCTTGTTAAGATACTGCGACCTCCACCGCTTTTCAAAGGGGCATTTAATCCGTCTTGTTAAGCTACTGGGACCTGCACGTCTATTCCAAGGGGCATTTAAACCGTATTATTAAGCTACTGTGACGTGCACGTCTCTACCAAGGGGCAATTAAATCGTCTTATTAAGATACTGCAACCTCCACCGCTCTTCAAGGGGCATTTAAACCGTCCTGTTTAGCTACTGCGACCTGCACGTCTCTACCAAGGGGCATTTAAACCGTCTTGTTAATCTACTGCGACATGCATGTCTCTTCCAAGGGGCATTTAAACCATCTTGTTAAGCTACTGCGACCTGCACGTCTCTTCCAAGGGGCATTTAAACAGTCTTGTAAAGCTACTGCGACCTTCACATTTCTTCCAAGGGGAATTTAAACCGTCTTGTTAAGCTACTGCTACCTGCACGTCTCTTGCAAGGGGTATTTAAAACGTTTTGTTAAGCTACTGAGATCTGCACGTCTCTTCCAAAGGGTATTTAAACCGTCTTGTTAAGCTACTGCGACCTCCACCGCTTTTCAAAGGGGCATTTAAACCGTCTTGTTAAGCTACTGGGACCTGCACGTCTCTTCCAAGGGGCATTTAAACCGTCTTGTTAAGCTACTGTGATCTGCACGTCTCTTCCAAGGGTCAATTAAAACGTCTTGTTAAGCTACTGTGACCTCCAACGCTCTTCCAAGGGTCATTTAAAGCGTCTTGTTTAGCTACTGCGACCTGTACGTCTCTACCAAGAGGCATTTAAACCGTTTTGTTAATCTACTGCGACATGCACGTCTCTTCCAAGTGGCATTTAAACAGTCTTGTTAAGCTACTGCGACCTGCACGTCTCTTCCAAGGGGCATTTAAACCGTATTGTTAAGCTACTGCGACCTCCACCACTCTTCCAAAGGGCATTTTAAGCGTTTTGTTAAGCTACTGTGACTTGCACGTCTTTACCAAGGGGCATTTAAAACGTCTTGTTAAGCTACTGAGACCTCCACTGCTTTTCCAGGGGGCATTTAATCCCTCTTGTTAATCTACTGCGACCTGCACGTCTCTTCCAAGGGGCATTTAAATCGTCTTGTTAATCTACTGCGAACTGCACGTCTCTTCCAAGGGGCATTTAAACCGTCTTGTTAAGCTACTGCGACCTGCACGTCTCTTCGAAGGGGCATTTAAACCGTCTTCTTAAGCTTCTGCGACCTGCATGTCTCTTCCAATGGGCATTTATACCGTCTTGTTAAGCTACTGCGACCTCCACCACTCTTCCAAGGGGCATTTCAACCATCTTGTTAAGCTACTGCGACCTGCACGTCTCTTCCAAGGGGCATTTAAACCGTCTTGTTAAGATACTGTGACCTCCACCGCTTTTCAAAGGGGCATTTAAACCGTCTTGTTAAGCTACTGGGACCTGCACGTCTATTCCAAGGGGCATTTAAACCGTATTATTAAGCTACTGTGACCTGCACGTCTTTTCCAAGGGGCAATTAAATCGTCTTGTTAAGATACTGCAACCTCCACCGCTCTTCCAAGGGGCATTTAAACCGTCTTGTTTAGCTACTGCGACCTGCACGTCGCTACCAAGGGGCATTTAAACCGTCTTGTTAATCTACTGCGACATGCATGTCTCTTCCAAGGGGCATTTAAACCGTCTTGTTAATCTACTGCGACATGCACGTCTCTTCCAAGGGGCATTTAAACCGTCTTGTTAAGCTACTGCGACCTGCACGTCTCTTTCAAGGGGCATTTAAACCATCTTGTTAAGCTACTGCGACCTCCACTGCTTTTCAAAGGGGCATTTAAACCAACTTGTTAAGCTACTGGGACCTGCACGTCTCTTCCAAGGGGCATTTAAACCATCTTGTTAAGTTACTGCGACCTCCACCTCTCTTCAAACGAGCTTTTAAACGTCTTGTTATGCTACTGCGACCTGCACGTCTCTACCAAGGGACATTTAAACCGTCTTGTTAATCTACTGCGACATGCACGTCTCTTCCAAGGGACATTTAAACTGTCTTGTTAAGCTACTGCGACCTCCACTGCTCTTCCAAGGGGCATTTTAACCATCTTGTTAAGCTACTGCGACCTGCACGTCTCTTCCAAAGGGCATTTAAACCGTCTTGTTAATCTACTGCGACATGCACGTCTCTTCCAAGTGGCATTTAAACAGTCTTGTTAAGCTACTGCGACCTGCACGTCTCTTCCAAGGGGCATTTAAACCGTCTTGTTAAGCTACTGCGACCTCCACCACTCTTCCAAAGGGCATTTTAAGCGTTTTGTTAAGTTACTGTGACCTGCACGTCTCTACCAAGGGGCATTTAAAACGTCTTGTTAAGCTACTGAGACCTCCACTGCTTTTCCAAGGGGCATTTAATCCCTCTTGTTAATCTACTGCGACCTGCACGTCTCTTCCAAGGGGCATTTAAATCGTCTTGTTAATCTACTGCGAACTGCACGTCTCTTCCAAGGGGCATTTAAACCGTCTTGTTAAGCTACTGCGACCTGCACGTCTCTTCGAAGGGGCATTTAAACCGTCTTCTTAAGCTTCTGCGACCTGCATGTCTCTTCCAATGGGCATTTATACCGTCTTGTTAAGCTACTGCGACCTCCACCGCTCTTCCAAGGGGCATTTCAACCATCTTGTTAAGCTACTGCGACCTGCACGTCTCTTCCAAGGGGCATTTAAACCGTCTTGTTAAGATACTGTGACCTCCACCGCTTTTCAAAGGGGCATTTAAACCGTCTTGTTAAGCTACTGGGACCTGCACGTCTATTCCAAGGGGCATTTAAACCGTATTATTAAGCTACTGTGACCTGCACGTCTCTTCCAAGGGGCAATTAAATCGTCTTGTTAAGATACTGCAACCTCCATCGCTCTTCCAAGGGGCATTTAAACCGTCTTGTTTAGCTACTGCGACCTGCACGTCTCTACCAAGGGGCATTTAAACCGTCTTGTTAATCTACTGCGACATGCATGTCTCTTCCAAGGGGCATTTAAACCGTCTTGTTAATCTACTGCGACATGCACGTCTCTTCCAAGGGGCATTTAAACCGTCTTGTTAAGTTACTGCGATCTGCACGTCTCTTCCAAGGGGCATTTAAACCATCTTGTTAAGCTACTGCGACCTCCACTGCTTTTCAAAGGGGCATTTAAACCAACTTGTTAAGCTACTCTGACCTGCACGTCTCTTCCAAGGGGCATTTAAACCATCTTGTTAAGTTACTACGACCTCCACCTCTCTTCAAACGAGCTTTTAAACGTCTTGTTATGCTACTGCGACCTGCACGTCTCTACCAAGGGACATTTAAACCGTCTTGTTAATCTACTGCGACATGCACGTCTCTTCCAAGGGGCATTTAAACTGTCTTGTTAAGCTACTGCGACCTCCACTGCTCTTCCAAGGGGCATTTTAACCGTCTTGTTAAGCTACTGCGACCTGCACGTCTCTTCCAAAGGGCATTTAAACCGTCTTGTTAAGCTACTGCGACCTCCACCGCTGTTCAAAGGGGCATTTAAACCGTCTTGTTAAGCTACTGCAACCTGCACGTCTCTACCAAGGGGCATTTAAACCGTCTTGTTAAGCTACTGCGAACGCCACTGCTTTTCCAAGGGGCATTTCTACCGTCTTGTTAAGCTACTGCGACTTGCACGTCTCTTCCAAGGGGCATTTAAACCGTCTTGTTAAGCTACTGCGACCTCCACTGCTCTTCCAAGGGGCATTTTAACCCTCTTGTTAAGCTACTGTGACCTGCACGTCTCTACCATGGGGCATTTAAACCGTCTTGTTAAGCTACTGCGAACTGCACGTCTCTTCGAAGGGGCATTTAATTCTTCTTGTTAAGCTTCTGCGACCTCCACCGCTTTTCCAAGGGGCATTTAAACTGTCTTGTTAAGCTACTGCGACCTGCACGTCTCTTCCAAAGGGCATTTAAACCGTCTTGTTTAGCTACTGCGACCTCCACCGCTTTTCAAAGGGGCATTTAAACCGTCTTGTTAAGCTACTGGGACCTGCACGTCTCTTCCAAGGGGCATTTATACCTTCTTATTAAGCTACTGTGACCTGCATGCCTCTTCCAAGGGGCAATTTAATCATCTTGTTAGCTACTGCGACCTCCACCGCTCTACCAAGGGGCATTTAAACCGTCTTGTTAATCTACTGCGACATGACATGCACGTCTCTTCAAAGTGGCATTTAAACCATCTTGTTAAGCTACTGCGACCTGCACGTCTCTTCCAAGTGGCATTTAAACCATCTTGTTAAGCTACTGCGACCTGAACGTCTGTACCAAGGGGCATTTAAACCGTCTTGTTAAGCTACTGCGACCTCCACTGCTTTTCCAAGGGGCATTTCTATCGTCTTGTTAAGCTACTGCGACCTGCACGTCTCTTCCAAGGGGCATTTAAACCGTCTTGTTAATCTACTGCGAACTGCACGTCTCTTCCAAGGGGCATTTAAACCATCTTGTTAAGCTACCGCGACCAGCACCGCTCTTCCAAAGGGCATTTTAACCGTACTGTTAAGCTACTGTGACCTGCACGTCTCTACTAAGGGGCATTTAAACCGTCTTGTTAAGCCACTGCGACCTCCACTGCTCTTCCAAGGGGCATTTAATCCATCTTGTTAAGCTTCTGCGACCTCCAACGCTCTTCCAAGGGGCATTTAAACCGTCTTGTTAAGCTACTGCGACCTCCACCGCTCTTCCAAGGGGCATTTAAACCATCTTGTTAAGCTACTGCGACCTGCACGTCTCTACCATGGGGAATTTAAACCATCTTGTTAAGCTACTGCGACCTGCACTTCTCTTCCAAGGGGCATTTAAACCGTCTTGTTAAGGTACTTTGACCTGCACATCTCTTCCAACAGGCATTTAAACCGTCTTGTTAATAAGCTACTGCGACCTGCACGTCTTTTCCATGGGGCATTTAAAGCGTCTTGTTAAGCTGCTGTGAACTGCACGTCTCTACCAAGGGTAACTTAATCCGTCTTGTTAAGCTACTACGACCTCCACGTCTCTTCCAAGGGGCATTTAAACCGTCTTGTTAAGCTACTGCGACCTACACGTCTCTTCCAAGGGGCTTTTAAACCGTCTTGTAAAGCTACTGCGACCTTCACAT
Source organism: Phyllobates terribilis (assembly GCF_046119375.1). Classification (NCBI taxonomy): domain Eukaryota; kingdom Metazoa; phylum Chordata; class Amphibia; order Anura; family Dendrobatidae; genus Phyllobates; species Phyllobates terribilis. The sequence continues at coordinate 32,434,678 of NW_027362775.1, forward strand.
TTCTTCCAAGGGGAATTTATACCGTCTTGTTAAGCTACTGCTACCTGCACGTCTCTTGCAAGAGGTATTTAAACCGTTTTGTTAAGCTACTGAGATCTGCATGTCTCTTCCAAATGGCATTTAAACCATCTTGTTAAGCTACTGCGACCTGCACGTCTCTTCCAAGGGGCATTTAAACCGTCTTGTAAAGCTACTGCGACCTTCACATTTCTTCCAAGGGGAATTTAAACCGTCTTGTTAAGCTACTGCTACCTGCACGTCTCTTGCAAGTGGTATTTAAACCGTTTTGTTAAGCTACTGAGATCTGCATGTCTCTTCCAAGGGGAATTTAAACCGTCTTGTTAAGCTACTGCTACCTGCACGTCTCTTGGAAGTGGTATTTAAACCGTCTTGTTAAGCTACTGGGACCTGCATGTCTCTTCCAAGGGGAATTTAAACGGTCTTGTTAAGCTACTGCGACCTCCACCACTCTTCCAAAGGGCATTTTAAGTGTCTTGTTAAGCTACTGTGACCTGCACGTCTCTACCAAGGGGCATTTAAACCGTCTTGTTAAGCTACTACGAACTGCACGTCTCTTCCAAGGGGCATTTAAACAGTCTTGTTAAGCTACTGCGACCTCCACCGCTCTGCCAAGGGGCATTTAAACCGTCTTGTTAAGCTACTGCGACCTGCACGTCTCTTCCAAGGGGCATTTAAACCGTCTTGTTAAGCTACTGCAACCTGCATGTCTCTTCCAAGGGGCATTTAAACCATCTTGTAAAGCTACTGCGACCTGCATGTCTCTTCCAAGGGGCATTTAAACCGTCTTGTTAAGCTACTGCGACCTGCACGTCTCTTCGAAGGGGCATTTAAACCGTCTTGTTAAGCTTCTGCGACCTGCATGTCTCTTCCAATGGGCATTTATACCGTCTTGTTAAGCTACTTCGACCTCCACAGCTCTTCCAAGGGGCATTTAAACCGTCTTGTTAAGCTACTGCGACCAACACGTCTCTTCCAAGGGGCATTTAAACCATCTTGTTAATCTACTGCAACCTCCACCGCTTTTCCAAGGGGCATTGAAACCGTTTTGTTAAGCTACTGTGACCTGCACTTCACTTCCAAGGGGCATTTAAACTGTCTTGTTAAGCTACTGCGACCTCCGCCGCTCTTCCAAGGGGCATTTAAACCATCTTGTTAAGCTACTGCAACCTGCACGTCTCTTCCATGGGGCATTTAAACCGTCTTGTTAAGCTACTGCGACCTGCACTTCTCTTCCAAGGGGCATTTAAACCGTCTTGTTAATCTACTGCGACCTGCACGTCTCTTCCAACCGGCATTTAAACCGTCTTGTTAATAAGCTACTGCGAACTGCACGTCTCTTCCATGGGGCATTTAAACCGTCTTGTTAAGCTGCTGCGACCTGCACGTCTCTACCAAGGGTCATTTAATCCGTCTTGTTAAGCTACTACCACCTCCACGTCTCTTCCAAGGGGCATTTAAACCGACTTGTTAAGCTACTGCGACCTCCACCACTCTTCCAAAGGGCATTTTAAGCGTTTTGTTAAGCTACTGTGACCTGCACGTCTCTACCAAGGGGCATTTAAAACGTCTTGTTAAGCTACTGAGACCTCCACTGCTTTTCCAAGGGGCATTTAATCCGTCTTGTTGACCTACTGCGACCTGCACGTCTCTTCCAAGGGGCATTTAAACCGTCTTGTTAATCTACTGCGACCTGCACGTCTCTTCCAAGGGGCATTTAAACCATCTTGTTAAGCTTCTGCGAACTGCACGTCTCTTCCAAGGGCATTTAAACCGTCTTGTTAAGCTACTGCGACCTGCACGTCTCTTCGAAGGGGCATTTAAACCGTCTTCTTAAGCTTCTGCGACCTGCATGTCTCTTCCAATGGGCATTTATACCGTCTTGTTAAGCTACTGCGACCTCCACCGCTCTTCCAAGGGGCATTTAAACCAACTTGTTAAGCTACTGCGACCTGCACATCTCTTCCAAGGGGCATTTAAACCGTCTTGTTAAGATACTGCGACCTCCACCGCTTTTCAAAGGGGCATTTAATCCGTCTTGTTAAGCTACTGGGACCTGCACGTCTATTCCAAGGGGCATTTAAACCGTATTATTAAGCTACTGTGACGTGCACGTCTCTACCAAGGGGCAATTAAATCGTCTTATTAAGATACTGCAACCTCCACCGCTCTTCAAGGGGCATTTAAACCGTCCTGTTTAGCTACTGCGACCTGCACGTCTCTACCAAGGGGCATTTAAACCGTCTTGTTAATCTACTGCGACATGCATGTCTCTTCCAAGGGGCATTTAAACCATCTTGTTAAGCTACTGCGACCTGCACGTCTCTTCCAAGGGGCATTTAAACAGTCTTGTAAAGCTACTGCGACCTTCACATTTCTTCCAAGGGGAATTTAAACCGTCTTGTTAAGCTACTGCTACCTGCACGTCTCTTGCAAGGGGTATTTAAAACGTTTTGTTAAGCTACTGAGATCTGCACGTCTCTTCCAAAGGGTATTTAAACCGTCTTGTTAAGCTACTGCGACCTCCACCGCTTTTCAAAGGGGCATTTAAACCGTCTTGTTAAGCTACTGGGACCTGCACGTCTCTTCCAAGGGGCATTTAAACCGTCTTGTTAAGCTACTGTGATCTGCACGTCTCTTCCAAGGGGCAATTAAAACGTCTTGTTAAGCTACTGTGACCTCCAACGCTCTTCCAAGGGTCATTTAAAGCGTCTTGTTTAGCTACTGCGACCTGTACGTCTCTACCAAGAGGCATTTAAACCGTTTTGTTAATCTACTGCGACATGCACGTCTCTTCCAAGTGGCATTTAAACAGTCTTGTTAAGCTACTGCGACCTGCACGTCTCTTCCAAGGGGCATTTAAACCGTATTGTTAAGCTACTGCGACCTCCACCACTCTTCCAAAGGGCATTTTAAGCGTTTTGTTAAGCTACTGTGACTTGCACGTCTCTACCAAGGGGCATTTAAAACGTCTTGTTAAGCTACTGAGACCTCCACTGCTTTTCCAGGGGGCATTTAATCCCTCTTGTTAATCTACTGCGACCTGCACGTCTCTTCCAAGGGGCATTTAAATCGTCTTGTTAATCTACTGCGAACTGCACGTCTCTTCCAAGGGGCATTTAAACCGTCTTGTTAAGCTACTGCGACCTGCACGTCTCTTCGAAGGGGCATTTAAACCGTCTTCTTAAGCTTCTGCGACCTGCATGTCTCTTCCAATGGGCATTTATACCGTCTTGTTAAGCTACTGCGACCTCCACCACTCTTCCAAGGGGCATTTCAACCATCTTGTTAAGCTACTGCGACCTGCACGTCTCTTCCAAGGGGCATTTAAACCGTCTTGTTAAGATACTGTGACCTCCACCGCTTTTCAAAGGGGCATTTAAACCGTCTTGTTAAGCTACTGGGACCTGCACGTCTATTCCAAGGGGCATTTAAACCGTATTATTAAGCTACTGTGACCTGCACGTCTTTTCCAAGGGGCAATTAAATCGTCTTGTTAAGATACTGCAACCTCCACCGCTCTTCCAAGGGGCATTTAAACCGTCTTGTTTAGCTACTGCGACCTGCACGTCGCTACCAAGGGGCATTTAAACCGTCTTGTTAATCTACTGCGACATGCATGTCTCTTCCAAGGGGCATTTAAACCGTCTTGTTAAGCTACTGCGACCTGCACGTCTCTTTCAAGGGGCATTTAAACCATCTTGTTAAGCTACTGCGACCTCCACTGCTTTTCAAAGGGGCATTTAAACCAACTTGTTAAGCTACTGGGACCTGCACGTCTCTTCCAAGGGGCATTTAAACCATCTTGTTAAGTTACTGCGACCTCCACCTCTCTTCAAACGAGCTTTTAAACGTCTTGTTATGCTACTGCGACCTGCACGTCTCTACCAAGGGACATTTAAACCGTCTTGTTAATCTACTGCGACATGCACGTCTCTTCCAAGGGGCATTTAAACTGTCTTGTTAAGCTACTGCGACCTCCACTGCTCTTCCAAGGGGCATTTTAACCGTCTTGTTAAGCTACTGCGACCTGCACGTCTCTTCCAAAGGGCATTTAAACCGTCTTGTTAATCTACTGCGACATGCACGTCTCTTCCAAGTGGCATTTAAACAGTCTTGTTAAGCTACTGCGACCTGCACGTCTCTTCCAAGGGGCATTTAAACCGTCTTGTTAAGCTACTGCGACCTCCACCACTCTTCCAAAGGGCATTTTAAGCGTTTTGTTAAGTTACTGTGACCTGCACGTCTCTACCAAGGGGCATTTAAAACGTCTTGTTAAGCTACTGAGACCTCCACTGCTTTTCCAAGGGGCATTTAATCCCTCTTGTTAATCTACTGCGACCTGCACGTCTCTTCCAAGGGGCATTTAAATCGTCTTGTTAATCTACTGCGAACTGCACGTCTCTTCCAAGGGGCATTTAAACCGTCTTGTTAAGCTACTGCGACCTGCACGTCTCTTCGAAGGGGCATTTAAACCGTCTTCTTAAGCTTCTGCGACCTGCATGTCTCTTCCAAAGGGCATTTATACCGTCTTGTTAAGCTACTGCGACCTCCACCGCTCTTCCAAGGGGCATTTCAACCATCTTGTTAAGCTACTGCGACCTGCACGTCTCTTCCAAGGGGCATTTAAACCGTCTTGTTAAGATACTGTGACCTCCACCGCTTTTCAAAGGGGCATTTAAACCGTCTTGTTAAGCTACTGGGACCTGCACGTCTATTCCAAGGGGCATTTAAACCGTATTATTAAGCTACTGTGACCTGCACGTCTCTTCCAAGGGGCAATTAAATCGTCTTGTTAAGATACTGCAACCTCCATCGCTCTTCCAAGGGGCATTTAAACCGTCTTGTTTAGCTACTGCGACCTGCACGTCTCTACCAAGGGGCATTTAAACCGTCTTGTTAATCTACTGCGACATGCATGTCTCTTCCAAGGGGCATTTAAACCGTCTTGTTAATCTACTGCGACATGCACGTCTCTTCCAAGGGGCATTTAAACCGTCTTGTTAAGTTACTGCGACCTGCACGTCTCTTCCAAGGGGCATTTAAACCATCTTGTTAAGCTACTGCGACCTCCACTGCTTTTCAAAGGGGCATTTAAACCAACTTGTTAAGCTACTCTGACCTGCACGTCTCTTCCAAGGGGCATTTAAACCATCTTGTTAAGTTACTACGACCTCCACCTCTCTTCAAACGAGCTTTTAAACGTCTTGTTATGCTACTGCGACCTGCACGTCTCTACCAAGGGACATTTAAACCGTCTTGTTAATCTACTGCGACATGCACGTCTCTTCCAAGGGGCATTTAAACTGTCTTGTTAAGCTACTGCGACCTCCACTGCTCTTCCAAGGGGCATTTTAACCGTCTTGTTAAGCTACTGCGACCTGCACGTCTCTTCCAAAGGGCATTTAAACCGTCTTGTTAAGCTACTGCGACCTCCACCGCTGTTCAAAGGGGCATTTAAACCGTCTTGTTAAGCTACTGCAACCTGCACGTCTCTACCAAGGGGCATTTAAACCGTCTTGTTAAGCTACTGCGAACGCCACTGCTTTTCCAAGGGGCATTTCTACCGTCTTGTTAAGCTACTGCGACTTGCACGTCTCTTCCAAGGGGCATTTAAACCGTCTTGTTAAGCTACTGCGACCTCCACTGCTCTTCCAAGGGGCATTTTAACCCTCTTGTTAAGCTACTGTGACCTGCACGTCTCTACCATGGGGCATTTAAACCGTCTTGTTAAGCTACTGCGAACTGCACGTCTCTTCGAAGGGGCATTTAATTCTTCTTGTTAAGCTTCTGCGACCTCCACCGCTTTTCCAAGGGGCATTTAAACTGTCTTGTTAAGCTACTGCGACCTGCACGTCTCTTCCAAAGGGCATTTAAACCGTCTTGTTTAGCTACTGCGACCTCCACCGCTTTTCAAAGGGGCATTTAAACCATCTTGTTAAGCTACTGGGACCTGCACGTCTCTTCCAAGGGGCATTTATACCTTCTTATTAAGCTACTGTGACCTGCATGCCTCTTCCAAGGGGCAATTTAATCATCTTGTTAGCTACTGCGACCTCCACCGCTCTACCAAGGGGCATTTAAACCGTCTTGTTAATCTACTGCGACATGACATGCACGTCTCTTCAAAGTGGCATTTAAACCATCTTGTTAAGCTACTGCGACCTGCACGTCTCTTCCAAGTGGCATTTAAACCATCTTGTTAAGCTACTGCGACCTGAACGTCTGTACCAAGGGGCATTTAAACCGTCTTGTTAAGCTACTGCGACCTCCACTGCTTTTCCAAGGGGCATTTCTATCGTCTTGTTAAGCTACTGCGACCTGCACGTCTCTTCCAAGGGGCATTTAAACCGTCTTGTTAATCTACTGCGAACTGCACGTCTCTTCCAAGGGGCATTTAAACCATCTTGTTAAGCTACCGCGACCAGCACCGCTCTTCCAAAGGGCATTTTAACCGTACTGTTAAGCTACTGTGACCTGCACGTCTCTACTAAGGGGCATTTAAACCGTCTTGTTAAGCCACTGCGACCTCCACTGCTCTTCCAAGGGGCATTTAAACCGTCTTGTTAAGCTGCGGCGACCTGCACTACTCTACCAAAGGGTATTTAAACCGTCCTGTTAAGCTACTGCGACCTGCAAGTCTCTTCAAAGGGGCATTTAAACCGTCTTCTTAAGCTACTGCTACCTGCACGTCTCTTCCAAGGGGCATTTAAACCATTTTCTTAAGCTACTGCGACCTGCACGTCTCTTCCAAGGGGCATTTAAACCGTCTTGTTAAGCTACTGCGACCTGCACGTCTCTTCCATGGGGCATTTAAAGAGTCTTGTTAAGCTACTGCGACCTCCACTGCTCTTCCAAGGGGCATTTTAACCGTCTTGTTAAGCTACTGTGACCTGCACGTCTCTACCAAGGGGCATTTAAACCGTCTTGTTAAGCTACTGCGAACTGCACGTCTCTTCGAAGGGGCATTTCATCCGTCTTGTTAAGCTTCTGCGACCTCCACCGCTCTTCCAAGGGGCATTTAAACCGTCCTGTTAAGCTACTGCGACCTGCACTACTCTACCAAAGGGTATTTAAACCGTCTTGTTAAGTTACTGCGACCTGCACGTCTCTTCCAAAGGGCATTTAAACCATCTTGTTAAGCTACTGCGACCTCCACCGCTTTTCAAGCGGCATTTAAACCGACTTGTTAAGCTACTGGGACCGGCACGTCTCTTCCAAGTGGCAATTTAATCATCTTGTTAGCTACTGCGACCTCCACCGCTCTACCAAGGGGAATTTAAACCGTCTTGTTTAGCTACTGCGACCTGCAATTCTCTACCAAGGGGCATTTAAACCGTCTTGTTAATCTACTGCGACATGCACGTCTCTTCCAAGGTGCATTTAAACCATCTTGTTAAGCTACTGCGACCTGCACATCTCTTCCAAGGGGCATTAAACCGTCTTGTTAAGCTACTGCGACCTCCACCACTCTTCCAAAGGGCATTTTAACTGCCTTGTTAAGCTACTGTGACCTGCAAGTCTCTACCAAGGGGCATTTAAACCGTCTTGTTAAGCTACTGCGACCTCCACTGCTTTTCCAAGGGGCATTTCAACCGTCTTGTTAAGCTACTGCGACCTGCACGTCTCTTCCAAGGGGCATTTAAACCGTCTTGTTAATCTACTGCGAACTGCACGTCTCTTCCAAGGGGCATTTAAACCGTCTTGTTAAGCTACTGCGACCTGCACGTCTCTTCCAAGGGGCATTTAAACCATCTTGTTAAGCTACCGCGACCTGCACCTATCTTCCAAAGGGCATTTTAACCGTATTGTTAAGCTACTGCGACCTGCACGTCTCTACCAAGGGGCATTTAAACTGTCTTGTTAAGCCACTGCGACCTCCACTGCTCTTCCAAGGGGCATTTAATCCATCTTGTTAGGCTTCTGCGACCTCCACCGCTCTTCCAAGGGGCATTTAAACCGTCTTGTTAAGCTACGGCGACCTGCACTACTCTACCAAAGGGTATTTAAACCGTCCTGTTAAGCTACTGCGACCTGTACGTCTCTTCCAAGGGGCATTTAAACCGTCTTCTTAAGCTACTGCTACCTGCACGTCTCTTCAAAGGGGCATTTAAACCATTTTCTTAAGCTACTGCGACCTGCACGTCTCTTCCAAGGGGCATGTAAACCATCTTGTTAAGCTACTGCGACCTGTACGTCTCTTCCATGGGGCATTTAAACCATCTTGTTAAGCTACTGCGACCTGCACTTCTCTTCCAAGGGGCATTTAAATTGTGTTGTTAAGCTACTGCGACCTCCACCGCTCTGCCAAGGGGCATTTAAACCATCTTGTTAAGCTACTGCGACCTGCACGTCTCTTCCAAGGGGCATTTAAACTGTCTTGTTAAGCTACTGCGACCTGCATGTCTCTTCCAAGGGGCATTTGAACCATCTTTTTAGGCTACTGCGACCTGCATGTCTCTTCCAAGGGGCATTTAAACCGTATTGTTAAGCTACTGCGACCTGCACGTCTCTTCGAAGGGGCATTTAAACCGTCTTGTTAAGCTGCTGCGACCTGCATGTCTCTTCCAAGGGGCATTTATACCGTCTTGTTAAGCTACTGCGACCTCCACCGCTCTTCCAAAGGGCATTTAAACCGTCTTGTTTAGCTACTGCGACCTGCACGTCTCTACCAAGGGGCATTTAAACCGTCTTGTTAATCTACTGCGACATGCATGTCTCTGCCAAGGGGCATTTAAACCGTCTTGTTATGCTTCTGCGACCTGCACGTCTCTTCCAAGGGGCATTTAAACCATCTTGTTAAGCTACCGCGACCTGCACCTCTCTTCCAAAGGGCATTTTAACCGTATTGTTAAGCTACTGCGACCTGCACGTCTCTACCAAGGGGCATTTAAACTGTCTTGTTAAGCCACTGCGACCTCCACTGCTCTTCCAAGGGGCATTTAATCCATCTTGTTAGGCTTCTGCGACCTCCACCGCTCTTCCAAGGGGCATTTAAACCGTCTTGTTAAGCTACGGCGACCTGCACTACTCTACCAAAGGGTATTTAAACCGTCCTGTTAAGCTACTGCGACCTGTACGTCTCTTCCAAGGGGCATTTAAACCGTCTTCTTAAGCTACTGCGACCTGCACGTCTCTTCAAAGGGGCATTTAAACCATTTTCTTAAGCTACTGCGACCTGCACGTCTCTTCCAAGGGGCATGTAAACCATCTTGTTAAGCTACTGCGACCTGTACGTCTCTTCCATGGGGCATTTAAACCATCTTGTTAAGCTACTGCGACCTGCACTTCTCTTCCAAGGGGCATTTAAATTGTGTTGTTAAGCTACTGCGACCTCCACCGCTCTGCCAAGGGGCATTTAAACCGTCTTGTTAAGCTACTGCGACCTGCACGTCTCTTCCAAGGGGCATTTAAACTGTCTTGTTAAGCTACTGCGACCTGCATGTCTCTTCCAAGGGGCATTTGAACCATCTTTTTAGGCTACTGCGACCTGCATGTCTCTTCCAAGGGGCATTTAAACCGTATTGTTAAGCTACTGCGACCTGCACGTCTCTTCGAAGGGGCATTTAAACCGTCTTGTTAAGCTGCTGCGACCTGCATGTCTCTTCCAAGGGGCATTTATACCGTCTTGTTAAGCTACTGCGACCTGCACGTCTCTTCCAAGGGGCATTTAAACCGTCTTGTTAAGATACTGTGACCTCCACCGCTTTTCAAAGGGGCATTTAAACCGTCTTGTTAAGCTACTGGGACCTGCACGTCTATTCCAAGGGGCATTTAAACCGTATTATTAAGCTACTGTGACCTGCACGTCTCTTCCAAGGGGCAATTAAATCGTCTTGTTAAGATACTGCAACCTCCACCGCTCTTCCAAGGGGCATTTAAACCGTCTTGTTTAGCTACTGCGACCTGCACGTCTCTACCAAGGGGCATTTAAACCGTCTTGTTAATCTACTGCGACATGCTGGTCTCTTCCAAGGGGCATTTAAACCGTCTTGTTAATCTACTGCGACATGCACGTCTCTTCCAAGGGGCATTTAAACCGTCTTGTTAAGCTACTGCGACCTGCACGTCTCTTCCAAGGGGCATTTAAACCATCTTGTTAAGCTACTGCGACCTCCACTGCTTTTCAAAGGGGCATTTAAACCAACTTGTTAAGCTACTGGGACCTGCACGTCTCTTCCAAGGGGCATTTAAACCATATTGTTAAGTTACTGCGACCTCCACCTCTCTTCAAACGAGCTTTTAAACGTCTTGTTATGCTACTGCGACCTGCACGTCTCTACCAAGGGACATTTAAACCGTCTTGTTAATCTACTGCGACATGCACGTCTCTTCCAAGGGGCATTTAAACTGTCTTGTTAAGCTACTGCGACCTCCACTGCTCTTCCAAGGGGCATTTTAACCGTCTTGTTAAGCTACTGCGACCTGCACGTCTCTTCCAAAGGGCATTTAAACCGTCTTGTTAAGCTACTGCGACCTCCACCGCTGTTCAAAGGGGCATTTACATCGTCTTGTTAAGCTACTGCAACCTGCACGTCTCTACCAAGGGGAATTTAAACCGTCTTGTTAAGCTACTGCGAACGCCACTGCTTTTCCAAGGGGCATTTCTACCGTCTTGTTAAGCTACTGCGACTTGCACGTCTCTTCCAAGGGGCATTTAAACCGTCTTGTTAAGCTACTGCGACCTCCACTGCTCTTCCAAGGGGCATTTTAACCCTCTTGTTAAGCTACTGTGACCTGCACGTCTCTACCATGGGGCATTTAAACCGTCTTGTTAAGCTACTGTGAACTGCACGTCTCTTCGAAGGGGCATTTAATTCATCTTGTTAAGCTTCTGCGACCTCCACCGCTCTTCCAAGGGGCATTTAAACTGTCTTGTTAAGCTACTGCGACCTGCACTACTCTACCAAAGGGTATTTAAACCGTCTTGTTAAGCTACTGCGACCTGCACGTCTCTTCCAAAGGGCATTTAAACCGTCTTGTTTAGCTACTGCGACCTCCACCGCTTTTCAAAGGGGCATTTAAACCGTCTTGTTAAGCTACTGGGACCTGCACGTCTCTTCCAAGGGGCATTTATACCTTCTTATTAAGCTACTGCGACCTGCACGTCTCTTCGAAGGGGCATTTAAAACGTCTTGTTAAGCTGCTGCGACCTGCATGTCTCTTCCAAGGGGCATTTATACCGTCTTGTTAAGCTACTGCGACCTCCACCGCTCTTCCAAAGGGCATTTAAACCGTCTTGTTCAGCTACTGCGACCTGCACGTCTCTACCAAGGGGCATTTAAACCGTCTTGCTAATCTACTGCGACATGCATGTCTCTGCCAAGGGGCATTTAAACCGTCTTGTTATGCTTCTGCGACCTGCACGTCTCTTCCAAGGGGCATTTAAACCGTCTTGTTAAGCTACTGCGACGTCCACTGCTCTTCCAAGGGGCATTTAATCCTTCTTGTTAAGCTACTGCGGCCTGCACGTCTCTTCCAAGGGGCATTTAAACCGTCTTGTTAAGCTACTGCGAACTGCACGTTTCTTCGAAGGGGCATTTAATCCGTCTTGTTAAGCTTCTGCGACCTGCACGTCTCTTCCAAGGGGCATTTAAACCGTGTTGTTAATCTACTACGAACTGCATGTCTCTTCCAAGGGGCATTTAAACCATCTTGTTAAGCTTCTGCGACCTGCACGTCTCTTACAAGGGGCATTTAAACCATCTTGCCAAGCTACTGCGACCTGCATGTCTCTACCAAGGGACATTTAAACTGTGTTGTTAAGCTACTGCGACCTCCACCGCTCTGCCAAAGGGCATTTAAACCATCATGTTAAGCTACTGCGACCTGCACGTCTCTTCCAAGGTGCATTTAAACTGTCTTGTTAATCTACTGCGACCTGCATGTCTCTTCCAAGGGGCATTTGAACCATCTTTTTAAGCTACTGCGACCTGCATGTCTCTTCCAAGGGGCATTTAAACCGTATTGTTAAGCTACTGCGACCTGCACGTCTCTTCGAAGGGGCATTTAAACCGTCTTGTTAAGCTACTGCGACCTGCACATCTCTTCGAAGGGGCATTTAAACCGTCTTGTTAAGCTACTGCGACCTCCACCTCTCTTCCAAGGGGCATTTAAACCATTTTGTTAAGCTACTGCGACCTGCACGTCTCTTGAAAGGGACATTTAAAACCTCTTGTTATGCTACTGCAACCTGCACGTCTCTTCCAAGGGGCATTTAAACTGTCTTGTTAAGCTACTGCAGCCTCCACCTCTCTTGCAAGGGGCATTTAAACCGTCTTGTTAAGCTACTGCGAACTGGACGTCTCTTCCAAGGGGCATTTAAACTGTCTTGTTAAGATGCTGCAACCTGCACGTCTCTACAAAGGGCCATTTAATCCGTCTTGTTTAGCTACTACGACCTCCACGTCTCTTCCAAGGGGCATTTAAACCGTCTTGTTAAGCTACTGCGACCTGCACGTCTCTTCCAAGGGGCATTTAAACGATCTTGTAAAGCTACTGCGACCTGCATGCTGCTTCCAAGGGGCATTTAAAACGTCTTGTTACGCTACTGCGACCTGCACGTCTCTTGCAAGGGGTATTTAAACCGTTTTGTTAAGCTACTGCGACCTGCACGTCTCTTTCAAGGGGCATTTAAACCGTCTTGTTAAGCTACTGGGACCTGCATGTCTCTTCCAAGGGGCATTAAAACCGTCTTTTTAAGCTACTGCGACCTGCACGTCTCTTCCAAGGTGCAATTAAATTGTCTTGTTAAGCTACTGCGACCTCCATCGCTCTTCCAAAGGGCATTTTAACCGTCTTGTTAAGCTACTGTGACCTGCACGTCTCTACCAAGGGGCATTTAAACCGTCTTGTTAAGCTACTGCGACCTCCACTGCTCTTCCAAGGGGCATTTAATCCGTCTTGTTAAGCTACTGCGGCCTGCACTTCTCTTCCAAGGGACATTTAAACCGTCTTGTTAAGCTACTGCGACCTGCTCGTCTCTTCCAAGGGGCATTTAAACCATCTTGTTAAGCTACTGCGACCTCCAACACTCTTCCAAAGGGCATTTTAACCGTCTTGTTAAGCTACTGTGACCTGCACGTCTCTACCAAGGGGCATTTAAACCGTCTTGTTAAGCTACTGCGACCTCCACTGCTTTTCCTAGGGGCATTTAATCCGTCTTGTTAAGCTACTGCGACCTGCACGTCTCTTCCAAGGGGCATTTAAACCGTGTTGTTAATCTACTACGAACTGCACGTCTCTTCCAAGGGGCATTTAAACCGTCTTGTTAAGCTTCTGCGACCTGCACGTCTCTTCCAAGGGGCATTTAAACCATCTTGTCAAGCTACTGCGACCTGCATGTCTCTTCCAAGGGACATTTAAACTGTGTTGTTAAGCTACTGTGACCTCCACCGCTCTGCCAAGGGGCATTTAAACCGTCTTGTTAAGCTACTGCGACCTGCACGTCTCTTCCAAGGAGCATTTAAACTGTCTTGTTAAGCTACTGCAACCTGCATGTCTCTTCCAAGGGGCATTTAAACCATCTTTTTAAGCTACTGCGACCTGCATGTCTCTTCCAAGGGGCATTTAAACCGTATTGTTAAGCTACTGCGACCTGCACGTCTCTTCAAAGGGGCATTTAAACCGTCTTGTTAAGCTGTTGCGACCTGCATGTCTCTTCCAAGGGGCATTTATAACGTCTTGTTAAGCTACTGCGACCTCCACCGCTCTTCCAATGGGCATTTAACCCATCTTGTTAAGCTACTGCGACCTACAGGTCTCTTGAAAGGGGCATTTAAAACCTCTTGTTATGCTACTGCGACCTGCACGTCTCTTCCAAGGGGCATTTAAACGATCTTGTAAAGCTACTGCGACCTGCATGCTGCTTCCAAGGGGCATTTAAAACGTCTTGTTACGCTACTGCGACCTGCACGTCTCTTGCAAGGGGTATTTAAACCGTTTTGTTAAGCTACTGCGACCTGCACGTCTCTTTCAAGGGGCATTTAAACCGTCTTGTTAAGCTACTGGGACCTGCATGTCTCTTCCAAGGGGCATTAAAACCGTCTTTTTAAGCTACTGCGACCTGCACGTCTCTTCCAAGGTGCAATTAAATTGTCTTGTTAAGCTACTGCGACCTCCATCGCTCTTCCAAAGGGCATTTTAACCGTCTTGTTAAGCTACTGTGACCTGCACGTCTTTACCAAGGGGCATTTAAACCGTCTTGTTAAGCTACTGCGACCTCCACTGCTCTTCCAAGGGGCATTTAATCCGTCTTGTTAAGCTACTGCGGCCTGCACTTCTCTTCCAAGGGACATTTAAACCATCTTGTTAAGCTACTGCGACCTGCACGTCTCTTCCAAGGGGCATTTAAACCATCTTGTTAAGCTACTGCGACCTCCAACACTCTTCCAAAGGGCATTTTAACCGTCTTGTTAAGCTACTGTGACCTGCACGTCTCTACCAAGGGGCATTTAAACCGTCTTGTTAAGCTACTGCGACCTCCACTGCTTTTCCTAGGGGCATTTAATCCGTCTTGTTAAGCTACTGCGACCTGCACGTCTCTTCCAAGGGGCATTTAAACCGTGTTGTTAATCTACTACGAACTGCACGTCTCTTCCAAGGGGCATTTAAACCGTCTTGTTAAGCTTCTGCGACCTGCACGTCTCTTCCAAGGGACATTTAAACCATCTTGTCAAGCTACTGCGACCTGCATGTCTCTTCCAAGGGACATTTAAACTGTGTTGTTAAGCTACTGTGACCTCCACCGCTCTGCCAAGGGGCATTTAAACCGTCTTGTTAAGCTACTGCGACCTGCACGTCTCTTCCAAGGAGCATTTAAACTGTCTTGTTAAGCTACTGCAACCTGCATGTCTCTTCCAAGGGGCATTTAAACCATCTTTTTAAGCTACTGCGACCTGCATGTCTCTTCCAAGGGGCATTTAAACCGTATTGTTAAGCTACTGCGACCTGCACGTCTCTTCAAAGGGGCATTTAAACCGTCTTGTTAAGCTGTTGCGACCTGCATGTCTCTTCCAAGGGGCATTTATAACGTCTTGTTAAGCTACTGCGACCTCCACCGCTCTTCCAATGGGCATTTAACCCATCTTGTTAAGCTACTGCGACCTGCAGGTCTCTTGAAAGGGGCATTTAAAACCTCTTGTTATGCTACTGCGACCTGCACGTCTCTTCCAAGTGGCATTTAAACTGTCTTGTTAAGCTACTGCAGCCTCCTCCTCTCTTGCAAGGGGCATTTAAACCGTCTTGTTAAGCTACTGCGAACTGTACGTCTCTGCCAAGGGGCTTTTAAACCGTCTTGCTCAGCTACTGCAACCTGCACGTCTCTTCCAAGGGGCATTTAAACCGTCTTATTAAGCTTCTGCGAACTGCACGTCTCTTCCAAGGGGCATTTAAACCATCTTGTTAAGCTACTGCGACCTGCATGTCTCTTCCAAGGGGCATTTAAACCGTCTTGTTAAGCTACTGTGACCTCCACCGCTCTTCCAAGGGGCGTTTAAACAATCTTGCTAAGCTACTGCGACCTGCATGTCTCTTCCAAGGGAAATTTAAACCATCTTCTTACTCCACTGCGACCTCCACCGCTTTTCCAAGCGGCGTGTAAACCGTCTTCTTAAGCTACTGCGAACTGCACCTCTCTTCCAAGGGGCATTTAAACCATCTTGTTGAGCTACTGCGACCTCCACCGCTCTTCCAAGGGGCATTTGAACTGTCTTGTTAAGCTACTGCGACCTGCACGTCTCTTCCATGGGGCATTTAAACCGTCTTGTTAAGCTACTGCGACCTGCACGTCTCTTCCAAGGGGCATTTAAGCCGTCTTGTTAAGCTACTGCAGATCAAAAGAGCCTCGGCACTCAAACGTCCTTTTGCAAGAGAAAATTTATTGGCTTTGTGAAACAAATCTGCACACAGAAATAACACCAACAAAACGTTTCGGTCTTAGCGACCTTCTTCAGTTGACAGATGATTCTGTGAGAGATGTGAGCAATGAACGGTTCCCAAAAGGGCTGCCTGCTGGAAGGCGTGTGGGGGCTTGGGCATAACAACGCGGTCTCCACCGCTAGTTGAAGTTGATTTTTGAGTGCCGAGGCTCTTTTGATCTGATATACCAGGGTTCGGCCCCTACTCGTGCACACTCAGAGGGAGTGCAGTGATTTATATCTCTTGTTAAGCTACTGCGATCTGCACGTCTCTTCCACGGGGCATTTAAACCATCTTTCTAAGCTACTGCGACCTGCACATCTCTTCCAAGGGGCATTTAAACCATCTTGTAACGCTACTGCAACCTGCATGCTTCTTCCAAGGGGCATTTAAACCGTCTTGTTACACTACTGCGACCTGCACGTCTCTTTCAGGGGGCATTTAAACCGTCCTGTTAAGCTACTGCGACCTCCACCGCTTTTCAAAGGGGCATTTAAACCGTCCTGTTAAGCTACTGGGACCTTCACGTCTCTTCCAAGGGGCATTAAAACCGTCTTATTAAGCTACTGCGACCTGCATGTCTCTTCCAAGGGGCATTTGAACCATCTTTTTAAGCTACTGCGACCTGCACGTCTCTAAGAAGGGGCATTTAAACCATCTTGTTAAGCTGCTGCAACCTGCATGTCTCTACCAAGGGGCATTTAAACCGTCTTGTTAAGCTACTGCGATCAGCACGTCTCTTGAAAGTGGCATTTAAAACCTCTTGTTATGCTGCTGCGACCTGCACGTCTCTTCCAAGGGGCATTTAAACCGTCTTGTTAAGCTACGGCAGCCTCCATCTCTCTTGCAAGGGGCATTTAAACCGTCTTGTTAAGCTACTGCGAACTGCACGTCTCTTCCAAGGGGCTTTTAAA
The DNA here is from genome assembly GCF_046119375.1 of Phyllobates terribilis. Taxonomy (NCBI): domain Eukaryota; kingdom Metazoa; phylum Chordata; class Amphibia; order Anura; family Dendrobatidae; genus Phyllobates; species Phyllobates terribilis. The sequence goes on from NW_027362775.1 coordinate 32,451,528, forward strand.
CCGTCTTGCTCAGCTACTGCGACCTGCACGTCTCGTCCAAGGGGCATTTAAACCGTCTTATTAAGCAACTGCGACCTGCACGTCTCTTCCAAGGGGCAGTTAAACTATCTTGTTAAGCTAATGCGACCTCCACCGCTCTTCCAAGTGGCATTTAAACCATCTTGTTAAGCTACCGCGACCTGCATGTCTCTTCCAAGGGGCATTTAAACCGTCTTGTTAAGCTACTGTGACCTCCACCGCTCTTCCATGGGGCATTTAAACCATCTTGTTAAGCTACTGCAACTTGCACGTCTCTTCCAAGGGGCATTTAATCCATCTTGTTACTCAACTGCGACCTCCACCGCTTTTCTAAGCGGCGTGTAAACCGTCTTGTTAAGCTACTGCGAACTGCACGTCTCTTCCAAGGGGCATTTAAACCGTCTTGTTGAGCTACTGCGACCTCCACCGCTCTTCCAAGGGGCATTTAAACCGTCTTGTTAAGCTACTGCGACCTGCACGTCTCTTCAACGGGGCTTTTAAACTGTCTTGTTAAGCTACTGCGACCTCCACCTCTCTTCCAAGGGCGTTTAAACCGTCTTATTAAGCTACTGCAACCTGCACATCTCTTCAAAGGGGCATTTAAACCGTGTTATTAAGCTACTGCGACCTGCACGTCTCTTCCAAGGGGCATTTAAACTGTCTTGTTAAGCTACTGTGACCTCCACCGCTCTTCCAAGGGTCATTTAAACTGTCTTGTTAAGCTACTGCGACCTGCATGTCTCTTCCAAGGGGCTTTTAAATCGTCTTGGTAAGCTACTGCGACCTGCAAGCCTCTTCCAAGGGGCATTTAAACCGTCATGTTAAGCTATTGCGACCTGCACGTCTCTTCCAAGGGGCATTTAAACTGTCTTGTTAAGCTACTGCGACCTCCACCGCTCTTCAAAGGGTCATTTAAACTGTCTTGTTAAGCTACTGCGACCTGCACGTCTCTTCCAAGGGGCATTTAAATCGTCTTGGTAAGCTTCTGCGACCTGCAAGCCTCATCCAAGGGGCATTTAAACCGTCATGTTAAGCTACTGCGACCTGCACATCTCTTCAAAAGGGCATTTAAACAGTCTTATTAAGCTACTGCGACCTGCACGTCTCTTCCAAGGGGCATTAAACCATCTTGTTAAGCTACTGCGACCTGCACGTCTCTTCCAAGGGGCATTTAAACTGTCTTGTTAAGCAACTGTGACCTGAACGTCTCTTCCAAGGGGCATTTAAATCTTCTTGGTAATCTACTGCGACCTGCACGTCTCTTCCAAGGGGCATTTAAATCTTAGTGGTAATCTACTGCGTCCTGCACGTCTCTTCCAAGGGGCATTTAAACTGTCTTGTTAAGCTACTGCGACCTCCACGTCTCTTCCAAGGGGCATTTAAACCATCTTGTCAAGCTACTGCGACCTGCATGTCTCTTCCAAGGGACATTTAAACTGTGTTGTTAAGCTACTGTGACCTCCACCGCTCTGCCAAGGGGCATTTAAACCGTCTTGTTAAGCTACTGCGACCTCCACCGCACTTCCAAGGGGCATTTAAACAGTCTTGTGAAGATACTGCGACTTGCACGTCTCTTTCAAGGGGCATTTAAACTGTCTTGTTAAGCTACTGCGACCTCCACCGCTCTTCCAAGGAGCATTTAAACCGTCTTGTTAAGCTACTGCGAACTGCACGTCTCTTCCAAGTGGCATTTAAACCGTCTTGATAAGCTACTGAGACCTGCACGTCTCTTCCACGGGGCTTTTAAACTGTCTTGTTAAGCTACTGCGATCTCCACCTCTCTTCCAAGGGCATTTAAACCGTCTTATTAAGCTACTGCGACCTGCACATCT